>NW_026571095.1:10160960-11360960 GCF_026225935.1 Boleophthalmus pectinirostris
GCAAGAAATAACAGAAATTAATATCACAATGAAAATACAAAACCAACACAAGCTTTAAATTTGCTATAGTTCAAGTCAAGGTAAGATGGTAATAAAAGTAGATGGTATTTTGGTAAGTCAAGTTGGTTTAGTTTAAGTCATTGATAATGTCTTATTTCTCTGTGTCTCAAAAGTTGCATTAATTTATTTTGGTAAAAGTGAGATAATTGTACTTGGATTAAAACAGGGTTACACCAGAAGTAAGTAAAGCGCAAATATCTTCCCTATTGATCCCTGAGAATTTGAGACGTTTTGCAGTTAAAATATGACAGAGTAGGTTGATTTGTGTAAAACGTTCAGTGTTCATGTGCACCAACTATTCAACACTGCACCAGTTCTCTGGGAGGCTTTAAACCGGCTTTGAAGTTATTATAGAACTTATTTGCTGTCAAGATCGGCAGCCCCATAGAAAATAATACAACCCCAATGACGATAGCGGTGCCCATGGCAACTTCTGGAATAAGGTGAATTGAATAACACTGCATCAGCCCCCTTCACAAAGATTATCTGCGCCACAATGTGAAGCTCCAATAAGAAGGAACAACCAAAATGAATGTAACACATGCAAAAGAAGTGGGCCGGAACTATATATATATATATATATATATAGATATAGATATATATATATAGATATATATATAGATATATATATATATATATATATATATATATGATATAGATATAGATGTAGGTATAGATATAGATAGATATAGTGGTGGGTACTTTTTCTTAGCACTAGAGGGGAATTTTTCCATAGAGAGTTGAATAAATAACTTATTGTAGGCACAAAATAACAATTAAAGGGTTTCATTCTGCTATTTATTGATTTCAGTTCATGTTTCTAAATGTATTCTAGATATAGTTAAGAGTACGTTTTTGTTTGGATAATTCTGCTTTGGGTTTTTGTGTCAGTGGCATAAATTAGTTTCAATATTATCATTAATCGTTTATATTTACTTTAAGGTGCACTGTGTAACTTTTCTGATATGGGGTCTGCCACAAGATTGTTTCCATGGAGATATTACTGCTCTGCCTGAAAAGGTTCACAGTATTACAGTCCTTAAACTCATCCATTTATTCAATTACAGCTGTTTTACTGCTCAAAAATATATGCATTCCCACAGTGAGTGAGCTCACCTCTCCACCTGTAACTTAGCCTGGAGGCATTGCAGGCTTGTCTCCATGGAAATAGATAAGGTTAATGCCATACTTTGGGACATTCTAGACAAAGCAATAACATTGCATGGAAAAAATCAGGTGGCAGACCTTCCATGGGAAAAATTACACAATGCACCTTTAAGAAATCACAAAATTTGTTATCATGACATGCCTCAAAGGAAGCAACCTTAGACTATTTTAATCAATATCTGCACAAAAATAGCCAAAAACAAAGGAATATTTACAAGAGAGAACAATGTACCCACAAATTGAGTTAGAAAAGCTGGTTGTCTTGTCTAAGCAGGGAGTAGTTTGAAATTGGATTACATGGTCACAGCAGGAGAACGCGGCAGGCTTCAACTTTATTTTTAGACATCTCTGGCAAGGAGGTGTGCTCGTTCCCACAGGTTATTTAGGCTGTCTTATATGAGATACTATAGCTATATCTCATTTATATTAAAAAAATAAACCACAGAACTAATACTCTGTACTGAAAGTGCCACATTATCACAAATATATGGGTTTGGTCTTACCTGAGGACAGTTGTTCCACTTTTGTGTAGTTTAGGCAGAGCAGATCATTGACCCAGGCAATGATATCATGCCTGCTCATAGTCTCCTGGGTTATTGAGGTAGAATAAACGTTGACCGCCATCCCCCAACTGTAACAGACAAATTCAAATTTAGTTGCTTCATTAATTACCTTATAAATGAAGATTTAGTCATATAGTACAAGCAGGCCTGTCGCGATAATTCAGTGTTTCACATTAATGCAGGAGACTATGGCGCCCCCACATAGGCTAAAAACAACTTGGACTATACTGGTATAACTAAATTAGGCTGTGTTGCTCATTGTATTATCATAAATGTTTAAAATAGACTACACTGGTCGAAAATAAAAGATTAAATACAGGCAGTAAGTGACATATATACTCAACAAATTGAATGAGATTAAATAAGTCAAATTAAAATAGTCTCTGCCACCATAATCTTAACAAAACAGGAAATATTACAATATTACAGAACTGAAGAAGCAGTTTGGATGAGCTGCGAAACGTATTCGACCACATAAAAACTTTGTCTAGTTGGCAAAATGAATTTCTCGTTTGCCATGAATTCTACCTGGACGACTGAGGGATTACAATATTACATTACATTACAAAATATGATAGCTGGAACAACATACTTCAGATACTAGTGGTGATATTTGCCATTTGTATGTAATAACGTAAACCTTGACCTGTAAAAAGTAGAAAAAATAAGTTGACTTTGCTATGTACTGGTTGTAGCTCAGGAGTTTTAATGATACCATCTTATGTAACTATTGCTTTAAATAAAACAGTGGCATAAAATAGTTTCAGTATTATCACAATATTCTCTGTAATATATCATGCTTAAAAATGTGTTATCGTTCTCTGTACTAGACTCATCTTTTAATTAGAGCCACAGGGACAACCCTTCAGGACCAGTAGTTTACTTCATGTGCTTATACCTGCTACATGTTAAAGGGCCTATAATACACTAGTTTCTGATGTTTCCTCATCAAAAATGTAACTGGAATTGTGCTGTGTTTCAACTTATTTCAAAAAGGTAGCTGTTCACTACCCCTTCATGACATCACAAGATGGAATGGAGCATTTGGAGCTTTAGCGATGTAGACAGACAAATGTGTGAATGAATCAAAACACAATTCCAGGTATGTTTTTGAGGAGTTAACACACACTTAAAGCTCACAAAATCAATTTTCTTTAGTATAGGGCATTTAACACTTGCTTGTAAATGTGTGGTTTCTAACACCAAGGTCATCATAATGTAATACAATGTACTGAACAGGGAACATTTTCATAAGACCTATAGTCAAAAAGAAGTGCATGTCACAAATGGTTGCTATGACAACACACTTACAATCATGTTATGAACTTGTCATTTCAGTGAACACAGGGCCTTTTACAGTGGATTTGTTATGGGTGACTACAGCAAAGCATCAAGTTTCCTGCAGTCTCATCATGGCAGCATATTTTATTTATTAAAGAACCAGAATGACATTAGATACACAAACTCATCTTTTCAAACTCATCCCTTCAAAATAATACTGTGAATTATGTGTAATTTTGTTTATAACTATCATTTATGGCCCTGTGAACAATTAAAGGTCCTATTTTTACAAAACATGTTAGAATGTTGTGTTTCAAAGACATACCTGGAGATGTGTTTCGTTTCATTTGCACGTCTGAGTAACACTTTATTATCAGTCCACATCAACCTCTCAAAAGCTCAAAATGCCCTGCCCCCCTTGTGATGTAATCTTGTGGTAGCTTTCAAGTTAACAGCTACATTTTACCTTTGCACAGTAGAGATTGGCAATTCCAGGGCTAAAATCATCCACATGATTCTAGTGAAGGAGCACGGAGTATAAAACCCTGTGGAACACTTATTGTTTTCTATCTGAGACAAGAAGGCACCTTAAATATGCAGGGTTTGTGTGATAAACGTGTGAATGAAACCAAATACAACTCCAGGTGTTTGATGAGGAAACAATATTATAGCATAGATTTAAAAAAAATACTGTTATATGGTCCCTTTAAGGTGACCCATTTAAGGCAGTGGCAGACGTACATACCTATGACTTTAGACTACATTTCTAAATTATTTAGTTGACCCATATGGGCTATATAGTAAAACCTATATATGTGTTTAATTATATTGTCCTACAGATTGTTTAAACTTCTAAGTATTGTCTAATTAACCCCTAATGATGCCAAGAGCTAAAGTAAGTAATTTTTTTCTTCAGTATGAATAATGGGGGCATGCTGCAGGAGGGAGCCTCGTTTGAATGACTCGTAGATGGGAGGAAGGAAACTGGGCCATCCTCTGCTCCCATGTCAACAAAGCGGATGTCTGCTCTGCGCTGTTAGCTGGCTTTGTTAGCCCGGAGACAACCAGCCGACACCGGGTGGGCAGGCTCCAGGACTGAGTTAACAACGCAAACCCAGGCCCTGTCCTAGCGTTTCACTGTGAATGTAGTCCCCCTGAACCTTTTCTGTGTGGTATTTCAGGGCTCATGTCAAAAACGGAACATGCTAGAAGCGACGGCGAGTGACCCAGGGCGGCAGCCAGATCTAAAATTCCCAAAATTGACAAACCGGAGGGAGTCATGTCCTATTCCTAAACGTCGCTGATTCAATGCTCAATATTTAGGAGCATTACAGCGCTGAATAGCCACACCAGTGCGTTTGTGGCTGGTATTTAAAAGCCGACTGGTGGGGAAATGGTGCCCACTAACTAACAGACCAGATAGAAGAGCCGTGAGCCGTGAAGGGACGCAGCCTACATGACAGTGCGCTGCAAGGAGACATCGCAGCTGGGTGCGAAGCTACACCGACACAAGCGGCTAAGAGCAAGGGCAGTGTCTCGCTTTTGTGCAACAGTATCCCTCCTGTTCTTATTTCAATGAGACCACATCAAATGAATGCGGCATTTACGCGTATTTACCTGTAGGTGCGCTCTCCCCGCACTGTATTTTTCCTGTAAGGAATGATGTTGGTGCCGTTGTCCTGCACGATGTCGTTGTTATTCTCTCCATTTGGGGAAAGGGCTTGGGTGGGACCGGGCATTTGGGTCGCTATAATGTTGAACAGACAGTCTGTTCTGTCTCCGGCCAAGAAACAAAAACAAAGCAGCGATGCGAAAGCTAAGAAAGTGCCGCACCTCAGGGTTCCCTCGCCTGGAGTCTAGTGCTTATTCTTCACAAATCTCCAGTTTAATGACGTTGCCGTACCCAAGACCACGTGACTGGTGGGGTTGGCCGCTTGTTCCTTATGGTGGGCGTTTTAGGAGCTAGGACACCACATTACATTGATCAGTGGGGTTTTTAAAAGCCTAATCACTGGCTTACTCAATGCAGGGAGCCTTTAGAGAGGCAGTGTAATCCTCATAACAGCAGCAGCCAATGACTTGAGGCTCGTTCTAAGGCAAAAGCAGCCCATCCCGCCTTCCCTTCAGATTTGCAAGGCACGCATAAGAGGATGGCAGTTATGATGTTGCCTATTAAAATCAGTTTGATTACCAGCACTGTCATTGCGAATTCATTAAAACAGTACAGGCTTCGACAAAGCTCCATTGACTCACACATGTAGCCTATTACAGTCTACAGTAATCAAGGCAATAGGAGTAGGGCCGTTCTTGAACAATTATAAGTAGACATCATTATGTCTGATTTGACCTTAACCACATTTGAATAGAAATTATTCATTGCTGCATCCATTTATTTTTCTTGGTTTGATGTCCTTAGTATTTGAGTTCATCTTTCACTTTGCGTAATGTGATCCTGTTCTGACCATAGGGCTACAGATGCTTCAGTGCACTGACCATTTTACATGGTTTAGTCTAGTACCTCATAGGTACATTGCAGCTAATATTGCACTTTTCAAATATGATACCAAAATAAATTGTGCTGTTGGTAGGCCTGTCACAATAAATACTCTATCGACTCAATATATGACAGATGGAACATTATTTTGTAAATTTTCTTTGCACTACTGGGAAATTTTTGGTTATTTTTGGCTATATAATCAGATTTAAGCTGTAAAAGCTTGAATTAACAACTTCTATGACTCATGCAGATGCAAACCAAGTACTAAAGTGTGTCATTCTGCTGTTTATTTATTGCAGCTCTTTTTTTTTCAGCAATATTGTACATTTTGAATAGTTTTTGTGGTTTAACTCTGCTCCTAGGTTATTGCGTCAGTGGCATAAATTACTGTAAATATAAATTTATCATATATCATCTATATTATATATATATATATATTCAGAAATATATCACACTTCAAAATGTGTTAGCATGACAGGCAAAACTCTGTTGGCAAGTGTTGAGTGTTTGTTGATGATTGTAATAAAACAGGAGAAGCTAGCTCATTATTGCTGCTGCATGGTTAGCAATCAAAATAAAGGCCTTGTGAATGCAGCTATGCAGTAAATGTTATGTTGCTACTTACTATATAATGGTGCTATTCACTTTAAACTTATGAAGCAATGATAAACATGCACAGAATGGTCAAGGTAATTGAATTTTTGGATCCATAATTCAGTCTTCATTTGACAGTGGATCTTTTTCTTGCCGTGTTGTGTAGACTAGAGGATATTTTTTTCTTGCTGCGTTAGTATGAGTTTGAGTCAGACATCTGAAGGTAATCTAGTTAACAACTCTAGTACTGTTTATTTTAAGAACAATTATGTGAATAAATAGCCTATTCATACAATATTTCTAACATATTATCTGACAATATAAAACACATTAAACTCATTATTGTGGAGAAAAGTATAATGAGGTGGGAACACATAGTCAAGTCTGAATAAATGTGATAAAGCACACAATAATCTTCTATTCAAATTAAATTAAAGCTGCTGAAAAGAAGAGTGAAGCAGTGCTGCCACCATCTGGTCAACTTGAATTTAACTCATTCAGTCCTGTGCTTTCCAAAATGTTTTGAATTCATATTTGTAATCTTGTGTTTTTTTATTTATGTCTTTTAAAGGTGCATCGTGCAACTTTTCTGGGGGAGGGTCTGTCAAATGCTTTTCTCCATAGAAATGTTATTGTTTTGTCAGGAATGTTTCACAGTATGGTATTAAGTCTTTCTATCTTCATGGGAACCAGACCAAGTTACCAGTCAGATCTCTGGAGAGGTAACCCTGCTTCCTGTTTTTCCAGCTATTTTTAAGATGTAAAATCACCTGTAATTGAATAAATGTAAGGTAGAGCTGTTTAATGCCATACTGTGGAACATTCGAGACGAAGCAATGACCCATAGAAACAAGCAGGTGACAGACCCTCCACCAGAAAAGTTACACAATGCACCTTTAATATAGAGACTGACTGTTCTCTTAAAATATTCTATTTAAACTAAAGTACATTTGCTATCCTATCTCCAAACACTCTGTACCGGGCTAATTTGGCATGAGGCACGCCATACAGGATTCCAATATGTGTCCTTGGTATTTTATTCCCAGAGGGGGCCTCCGTCCTGGGAGAAGGTGTGGATTGTGTCAGTCTTTTACAATATAAGCTTTGGGAGTACACTACAGAAATGTATAAATTTTATATGGGAAACAAAACACTCATAAAATATCTGTATATTTGTCTATCATTGCCATAAACATTCAAAAGATCAAATCAAATTGTTTTAGACTTGAGGCTGATGCTTGAAGCTATGATAATAAACCATGGCAAGGGCTCTTCTTTTATGCAAATTCCTGCAAAGAGTGTAACTAAGAAGTGAGAGAATGGGTTCTAGGCCTGTCAAGATGATTACAATATATTGATATATTGTTCAGTAAATTATAGCTGGAACAATACATTTTGGGGCTCAGTATTTATTGTGTGGCCTTTTCTTTACACTACTGGGGAGATTTTAGTTGTTTTTGTTATTATATCACTAATTATAGGTTCAATCTGCTATTTATTTGTTACAGCTCAGGCCTTTAAATTATACTGTCTATTTAAAAATGGTTTACTGGGATTATCTTGCGTTATTGTTATAGCATCAGTGGCATAAAGTAGCTTCAATATTAATGTTTATTGCAGTAATCTTCAGCAATATATCATGCTACAGATTTTTATACTGTGACAGGCACAAGTGTGAAAGACTGGGCTCGGGACAGCACAGTCACGTAATACAACATTCCTGTCACACTGATAATAAGGTCTCACATTATACGGGTAGAATACAGGCAACCACAACATAATAAACTTCACCAAAGCAGCAGGCCACATAAAACAGCTCACTTCTCTCATCTCTGCAAACTATACTACAGTGTGCCACTCCTAGGGCTGGGTTTCTACATTTTTTCCAGGCATCAGTACTCGAACGATACCCAGAGTTTGGTACTGGCGGACACTGGACAAGGGGAACAAAGAGGTCTGTTGTCCTCAGAGTTTTAGGGGCCCAGAATTGTACCCTTTTCCTATTAGTTTATATTCGAGGGGGGCTCATGTGAGGCTTCTTGCCCCGGGCCCCTAGATTTCTGTCAACGGGCGTACTGGCAGTACTTAGGCCTGTCATAATGATTATTATATCTCGACTTATCATTCAGTTTATGATAGAAAGAACAGTACTTTTTCCACGCTTAATGAATATCGTGTGTACCTTTTCTTTGCATTAGTGGGAAATTATTTCTTATTTTTTATATTATTACACCTATTTGATAACATTTAAGCTGTAGTTTATCAAATATTTAACCTCTATGACAAATTATAGATTCTAGAAATAAGTTTAAAACATGTTTAATTGTGCTATTGCTGTCCATTTTTTTTTACAATATGGTTCAAGGTTAACTGGGATAATCCTGCTTTTGAGTTATTGTGTCAGTGGTGTGTATAGTTTCAACATTATTATTTATTGGGGTATTTTTCTGCACCAATATATCATACTTCAATATGTATTATCGTGACAGGCCTAGACGTGTCTAAATGGTACTTTTTCTGTACCTATTCATAAATTACCAATTATTTTATACCATTGCTTTGAGGACACTGCCTTGTAAGTCTTTATAAAGCTCTCCCAGCATCCATCAGATGTCAAAACTTGTTATCAAAAGGAAACATATTTTCTATTTTTAGTACCAACTGTATACTTCGAATGGTACCCAGCCATATCTACTCCCTCAATGTCTCCATGGCATCTAAGTGTTTTCTAGTGTTTTACTCAAAAATAACCACAATGTAATACAATAATGCAGTGCAAAATATATGGTTGTTGTAATACAAGTCAAATTGCAAATTTTAAAAAGCTATTATTTTTCTCCCTGTAATATTTACTAAATGATAAAAACAAAATCAACTGCAACCCAGACATGTTTGTTCGGATTAGCCAGTTCCATCATATGAGAGGGTTTGTAAAAGGAGCTTTGGTCGGCTCAAGAAATGTAACAAAGGAAATGAGAAGCTTTTTTTTTTTTTTTACGTTTTCCCATTGTATGCTTTTTGAATAAGAGGGTGTATATATCTAGGCTGTGCTTTTTCCCTCTATCCATTTCATCATCAGCGAGCTATAGGGTAAATGAGCTCGGATATGCATCTCCCCCAAAGCTGAGTTCAACCTAATAAAAAGAAACCCCTAAAACACCAAACTAACCAGTTAGCCTAGTTTTATTAAGCCTTATTGCACATATGAATCCATGAAAATGATGTATTTGATTATATACTAATATCTTAAATTAACTAGTCAAAAACAAATGACTTGCCATACTGTTTCCTTGTATCATACTTGCGCAGAAATCTAATCCCAAATGTGCATTGTAATATTGGGATTGTCTGTTCAACTGTCTTTAAATATTTAACCTACTTTTACTGAAAGAAATAAGAAAAAATGAGGGACTGAGAATAGCTGCAGGTGGCCATTGACAAGTCTGCTCTAGCCTTGCATTCTGTGATCTTACATGGTGGGCTATATGTAGTCTACTCAGATGTATCCATTATGCTAAATTAAAAGAAACCCATAACATAATAAGAGTCATTTTATAGTCGAACCTAGATTAAGGTAGAATCAATATCATGGGGTCTTGCTGAAATAGATTAGGTCATTTGGGGTCAGTATCTGGTCAGCCTGTTATAATCAAAACTATCGAGTATTTCGTATCAATTGATTTCTTTGTTTTTAGATTACAAGCAGTGACTTTATATAAGATAGCAAGATTGCAAATGCTGCCTGGTGTGAAACAGATGTGTGCACGCCTAATCTAATCTCATGAGTAGCCTAAATAGCTAACTCAGTCTAGTCATTTCAGATCCATGTAGATGTAAAACATACTACGATTTCTGCACAAGAATGAGCCAGCGATGCTTGAATGCTGAAAGAGTACATCTTGTTCGGGCTAATGCCGGCTGATTTGGCTGAAATCAAGACTTTGTCCAAGCAGTGACTGGCGACATATGCCCTGACCATACACTGTGTAACATCAACAGCGTGCACTGAAACCTGCTGTAGCGCAAAATAATCGCAAGCTTCGCATTTCTATGAACACAAGAATATGTTTGCGTTTGGATTAAGCATATTTATTTAAGGTTGTGTTACTCACCCGTGAAGTGTCCCTTTCGTAGGTTTACAAGATGTCAAAAGAGAAGCTTTTCCGGCTGAGTCACCCCACCCTCAAACGCCCCTTTGTACGAGGCTCAGAATGCCGCTCGCTGATTGGTCAGACACACGTCGAGCTGGCAGCTGATTGGCTCCGTGGTGACAGCTGTTCTACCGGCGACCAATCAGGGTTTTGTGCGTTGATCATTCACACACTAGTCCGCGCTAAATCCTTGCGGTTTCACTTTTTATTAAACAAATGCAATTTTTATTTAGTAATCTATTTTTGCCTTACATTTTTAATTTGAATTTAAACGTTTTTTATAACTTAAAAATATGTTTGTTTTCTTTTTTCAACACAGACAAAATCCACGCCACCCACTTCAAATGCGTTTCTCTTTATAAGCACTAGAGGTCAGACAAGTACCCCATGTGACAGGAACTGGCTTGACCCTGATGATTTCACACCAGGTACCGCGAAAGGAAAGATTTGCCTTTCTGAGTACCACCAGATCTAAATCAGGTCTATAACAGTCCTATTCCAGGTCTAAACATGGACTAAACCATGTTCAAAAGTGGACTACATTATTTCCACTGTAAAATGAAATGATCGAAGGAGGACAAAAAAGTGGATAAAATGAACTCTAAATTGGACAAACCCAGGAAAACACCAGGAAGGGTTTGTTGTACCAGTGGCAGTGTATTATAAACAAAAAATACTGCTAATTGATGAGTTACAACAATGTATGTCTATGTAAAAACAATCATGATAGTGAGAGCACCCATTAGGGGCCCTGAACGGTTATGCAAATATGATTTAGGCACAGTTCACACCATAAACTATGTAAAGAATATATATACAGTCTATGATTCACCCTGTGTTAGTTTCAGTGTAGTTAGCTCCTCCTTTCAAACAGATATAAGGCAGTGTCCACAATCAATCTGACCAGGGGCCTTATTTATAAAGGATGGCGTAGGAAATTTCCCGTGCGTACTCCTAAGGCATTGTGGAAAGGCATGCATCCTTTATTTAGACAGAGAGGGCCCTTAAGAGCTAGCTCTCATTGCAAGAGCTCCCCGTTACACAAAAATGCAGGGGATATATATATATTTTATTTTTATTTTATTTATTTTTTTTTTCGGGTCGCGCGCGGACACGGACCACTCTGGCGCGCGGTGCGTAAAGACAAAAGTAAAGTGTTGGAGCTGCGCTCAGTCCCGGACCTGATGCTTCATTATACCAAAGCCTCGACCTGTGCTCCCTCTGATGAAGAGTTCTCTCTCAGGTCCGCTCGTTATTTCATCTTCTCTGTGTTGGGTCACAGCCACAGACTGTGGTCTATGTGTAGAAGTCTATGTTCAGAGCGCGACTGTTGGAGAGCCGCCGGAAAAGTGCACGCACTCGTGTATAATATTGACGAGAATAATGAGTGGAATAAACAGCCCCTCTCCCTGTTTTGCCCTCCTCTTCATTTTCACTTCCTCTTCACGAGTGTCGTTTTTCCCCCGCGTCTCCAGACTTTGCGCAGAGCGTACGTGTGTGTTAGTTTTAGTGTAGTTAGCTCCTCCTTTCAAACAGACATAAAGCAGTGTCCACCGGCAATCTCCCTTGCTGCCGCAGAGATAAGCAAAACACCGCGCTTAGGGGAGTTTCATAAATCCCGCGGTTGACGTAGAGGGCGCCTACGCAGTGCGTAGAACTGAAGAAGCCGCTTGGATCAGTTGACAGAATTTAATTTTTCTTTTGCTCTAGATCTTATACTTGGGCGACTGAGGGATTACACAGACATTATGTACTTATAATGCATACTAGCTTGAAAGAGACAAAATGTTGGGTGATGATGAATTACAGACTATAGGTTGAGGGCAGCCAGTAGTGCACTTATGACAGATAATAAATGTGCAAAGCCAAAGTTTGTGGAGTGTGACCAAGATAGAAATAAGGCTCCAACAGAGTGATATTATGTCAACATTTTATTACGCATCACCACCATGCAAAATCACTGCTATGAACTTGCTCAAAAATCAAACTAGATATATTTCACACATTTATGATTTTTTAGATTGGCTTGCCACTTGCGAAAGAGTTTCACACACTCAAAAATACATAAGAAGTGTGTGAGTATTCAGTATTTTAGCATGTGAGCAGGATTTGGTGCTATGTGTAAAAATGGCACATGAACCATAATTAAAGGTGCGCTGCGTAATTTTTCTGGTGGAGGGCCTGAAACATCTCCATGGAGATGTTATTGCTTTACATGGAATGTTCCATGGTTATTCATTATTAAACATATCCATCTAGGATTTATTCATTACGAGTGTTTCTATTGCTCAAAAATATCCTTCTGTGAATAATGGTGACTCCACAGATTTGAACAGTAATGTAGCATAGTGTTGTAACCTGTGTGTGTCCCTTGTGATAAATAGGTTTAAGCTATACTGCAGAACATTCTAGACGAAGCAATAACATTTCCTTGGAGACATCAGATAGTGGACCCTCTACTAGAAATTTTACGCAGTGCACCTTTAAAATGTAATGTAAGGTTTAATTCATTTCATCACTGCCCTCTCTGGTGTGACTTGTGTTTCTAAGCATAAAGGAAATGTCTTAAAATGTTGAAAAATCTGCAACATCACAGCTTTAGACTAAAGAAGCACAACATAAAACAAGGAGCAGAGCAGCGCTGGCTACGTACTGGACTGACAGTTTGAGAGACATCTTCCATTATCACTCAATCAGCTAAGGCAGAGTGCAATTTTACACAGATATCAAATGAAATCGCAGAAGGCCATTGTTCAAAAGCAAACATATAAATAAAGACATTTGAAACATTTAAGAGCAATGGTATAAAATCATGTGTGAAATCTATTCCACCATTAAAGGTCCTATATTGCGCAAAATTTACTCATGAGCTTTTTAGTCATGTTATAAGTTACCTCTTCAAAAACATACGATGAGTTGTGTTTTGTTTCATTCACACATTTCAATAACCATTTATTATTCTGTCTACATCTCTAAAGCTCAAAATGCTCTGTTCTACCTTGTGATGTCATGCAGCGGCACTTAAGTTAACAGCTACATTTAACCTTTAGATCAGTAGAAATTGGCAATTCCAGGACTGAAATCATCCAACTGATTCTAGCGAAGGTGTATGGAGTTTAAAAACACAATGGAGCATTTTCCGTATTAGTGTTTTCAATAGGAGAGAAGAACTCAGCCTAAATATGCAGGGTTTGAGTATTAAACAAAACACATCTCCATATTTTTGATGATGAAAACAACATTATAACATAGAGCAAAAATGTTCGTAATATGGGCCCTTTAATGAAAAGTAAAGTTACATAGGTATTGCAGTTGTCATAATCATTGATCTTAGATGGCACGTGGAGAAAGATCCTGGTTGAATGTGTTCGAACTAAGTTTTGCCAATTGGCACTGGCAGTGTATTATAATTCTTAACAACTTAACAAAAAGGATAGAAATAAAAAAAAAATCTCCAAATTGTGTGAGTTTTATGGCACCTGTGGTATCATAGACAGCTCAGTAGTAATCTCTTTACATCAGCTCACAGTATTAGCTTAAATAGCCTATATGTGTTGGTTAAAAATATATATCTTTACATAAATGTTTTCTATGGTTGGATTCAGCAGTGCTCATCTTCATTGCTTTGTATGAGTCCAGTGTTTTGTCCAGTGTCTTCTTGGTTATTGTTGCGTTTATATTGCTCGCGTAGTCACTGCTGCAACGTCACCTGTACAGTACAAAGACATGTAGATATAATTCGGACTGTCGTGATAAATACTATATACTTACATGTTAAATTTAGACAAACTTTATTGATCTACGAGGGAAATAATTTGGACACAGTAGCTCAAACATCACAATATATTATAATAACAAAGAGCAGGAATATAAATGGTAATAATACATTCAAATTAAAAAGCAAAAATAGCAAGAGACCAGTGTCAAATAAGGCATAATTATCCAAATGTGTATGTACCAATAAACATAAAAAATAGTGATATAGTAAGACAAAATATATCACGTCTATATACAAGATGTGGGTGAGAAACAGTGCAAAGATTAAGTAGTGTTCAATACATGATAGATGGAATAGTAGTGTCAGGGTCAGTATTTATCCTGTGTTCATTTTCTTTGCACTACTGTACTTTTTGTTATTTTTTGGCTGTATGATAAAAGGTTGATACATACTAAGTACAAAAGTGTTTCATTCTGCTGTTTAGTTGTTGCAGCTTGTATTTTTTAAAGAATATTGTAAATTTAGAATACTTTTATCATATTTATCATCTATATTTTCTTCAGCAATATACTGTATCTCACTTCAAAATTTGTGATAGGCCTAATTTGACAGGCCTATGTACAGTCACAGTAAGACAAGAGTTACTGTAAAGGTTTTGGTTTTGTTTAATTTGTATGTGTATATTACGATTCTCAAAAACAATAACAGGACAAAATTTGAGCTTTTCTGAATGGTTTTAGTTTGAATTTGAGCTTTATTAGAACAAAAAAGACCTTATGTTATTATGAAGAAAGTGTTTTGTTATTTTGTGGATGAAAATGAGATTATATTGCAAAAAATTATGGTTTCATAATTGGTATCAGTACTGAGTGAATTTCTTAGGCCTTTCTTTAGGCCTAGATACAGTCACAGTAAGATAAGAGATGTACTTTTGTTTTTTTTAACAATATTGTGCATTTAGAATAACTTAATGGCATAAATCTGCTTTAGGATAGTGGCAAAATTTTATTGTCTGTATTTACTTCAGCAATATAATGCCCATCAAAATTTGTTATTGTGACAGGCCTAGATACAGTCACACTAAGACAAAAGTTGTTCATTAGATTGAGAATATTTTCAGATGTACTTTTGTTGACTTAACTTTGCACTCACCATGCACGATTTGTCTGGTTCCGGTCTGTGCTTCATTAGTTCCTCCAACTTGAGCTCGTCCTCCAGCTGCTCCTCCAGATTGTTCTCGTAACTGTCGGCACCGCTGGAGGGTCTAAGAGACAATGGCCCATTTCAAAACATGCACCGAGAACACTGGGGTGTAATCAACAAAGCATGTATTTTATTTGACAGTAAATAAGTTGAAAGAGAAGAAAGAAAACTGATGCCTGAAGAGATCCGTTAAAAATAACCTTTGCACTTTAATGAAACAAGACTACGAGACGATAATTGCTTTGTTTATTATAAACGGGGGAAACCAAAACCACACAGTATGTTTCTTTATATACATAACATTACTGCCTTGTAGTTATTGATTTGAATTGTCTTTTGTGTCTAAAGTACAATTTTTTATGTGGAAAAAGGCCTTCTCTGTGGTAGGGACTAAGTTCTGGAATGCTCTGCCTCCCCACGTCTGAACAGCAGTGGTGTGTTTTAAGTCTGGTCTTAAAGGGCCCATATTACGCTATTTTCTAATCCAGGTTATAATGTTATTTCCTCATCACAAACATACCTGAAGTTGTGTTTTGTTTCATTCACACACATTTAATACTCAAACCCTGCATGTTTAGGCTGTGTTCTTCTCTCAAACAGAAAACACTCTCTGTTCCACCTTGTGATGTCATTTGGTAATACACAAAGTGCTCCACTGTATCCGTACAAACTCCAAATGCCCTCACTAGAAAAATTTGGATGATTTCAGTCCCGGAATTGCCAAGTTCTACAAAACAAAAGGTAAACGGTAGCTATTAACTTGAAAACTACTGCTTCATGACATCACAGGGTGGAACGGAGCATTTTGAGCTGTGGAGATGTAAACAGACTAATAAAAATAAAGGGTTACTCAAGCATGTGTGAAAGAAACAAAACACAATTGCAGGTATGTTTTTCAGGGGAACTGCATTTATTATAACATAGCTTAAAGCTCATAAGAATACATTTTGTGTAATATAGGACTTTTAACATTACTGTTTTAGTTATTGATATGAATTATCTTTGGAACGCTCTGCCTCTTCACATCCTATCTGCCCCCGCAGTTTTAAGTCTCGTCTTAACAACCACTTTTATTCTCTGACAGTTAACACCAAGTAAGTTGTGTAGTTATTTTTGTCTAATTACAGTTTTGGGTTTTTTTTTCAGTGATTTTAGCATAATCTTTGAAACTTGGATTAGTTTAATCATTTAGTTCCAACATGTATCTGAACAGGGCCACAGGTGGTGAAATCATTTGGAACATATCTCATCGGTTCACACAGTTCTCAGGCTCTTTCTCTGAACAGAACACACAGCTCTCATTCACAAACATACATTATCATCTGTGTCTATTTATTTATTTTTATTGCTGTTTTATGTTTTTTGTCTTTGTTTGATGTTTCTGTTTTGTACTAGTAAGAGCAAAGTGTTTTCCTTTTGCTGTATTTTATTGTACTTGTGTCTCTGTGCAGCATTTTGGAAATTGTATGTTTAAAAAATTGTATAGATAAATACAGTAGATTTGCTGTTCTGTTTTTCATAACTGTTTTTTAAATGTTTTGTGATTTTTTTTTTTTTTCTTGAAAGAGTCAATTCTTAAATAGAATAAAAAAAGAATCCTCTTACATATATCACCCACTAGATGGTGCCATTGTGTTACTACTTTATTTGTGAGTGAAGGGCTTACTTCTGTCACCTCAAAAGACTTGGTTGGCATAGTTGCTTTAAGTTTTTTAGTGCCATGGTAAAACAACTTCATAGTCAATCCCCATCTGAGACAATTTTTCATTTTTAGTATAATAATATAGCTATTGAGTTTTTGACCCACTTGCCATCTCATAACATTAGAAACTGCAAGATTAATCACAATCAAAATGACAATTTTAATGGACACAATTAGCAAATCGCAAAGGCTGCAGTTTTTAATGTACTATCATTTCTGCCACAAACAATGAAATATCCTATCTGTTATCTATCTGTTTTATTTTACATAAAACTGTTGAGCTGACCTTGTAGTTTAGATCTGTACAAACATGTTCTGAAATGTGATTCTTGTATTGGTTTGCCAGTTAATATTTCAGTCCTTTTGTCAGTTCTCCTGGACGCGTTTAAAATGTGAACTTTGAACAGAATCCTTTTATTAAAACGCAAATCACAAATCAAATCTCAATAGCCATGCTTGTCAGAAAAAATTCAATTTGATATATTTCCCAAATCATTCAACCTTTAACGGCATTCATAAGACATACTCCTTTGGGTCTTGAGTTATTAAAGAAAGGTAAAAATATAACCAGAAATAATAATTACAGATGGTAATCATTACAAGTGTTTTGTACCTTGGTTTATAACTGAAGAAAGGATCTGATGTTGCAGCCAAAAGCTCACGTCCCAAGTCTGAATCTACTGTGCTCTCTGTCTCACTTCCACCTTCTGTGAGACAAAACAATAGTTATTATTCAAAACACTTTAAAATAAGATCACTTTTACTTTTATTTTAATTTATTACCTGAATTAAGCTCTTTAACCAGTGATGACATTGTGTTGGTGATAGAATCAGCAGCAATGAGAAGGTCAGTCCTTAAATTTCGCCTCGGACCTATTAAAAACATCATAAATGTTACTGTAAATATTTTGGTCTGGTTTAGTTGTATGTGTGTATTAGGGAAGTAAAGTATCGAAAATCAAATACTAACCAATATTAAAACTAATATCAAAACTGGGTACTTGTTTGAGCAGGTATCAATACTGTTTTAGAGTGATTTTGAGTTTTATCAGAATAAATAAAACCTAACGCTAAGATATAGAAAGTATTATCATTTTGTATATGAAAATTACATGAGTATTTTGTTTTCATCTTCATTGTGGTATCGTAAGTTGTATCTAATATTGAGATTTTAGTATTGTGACAACACTAGTTACCACGTATGTTACCTTGAGCGAAAGCCTCCTGTACATCTCCTCCTACTCCCATGAGCGAGTCCTGGGGCGTGTGGGTGGGAGTGGTGCAGGTGGAGTCGGACAGGATGGGTGTGGGGATAGGTCGACTGATGGAGTGGCTGGGAGAGGAGCGTGGAGAGCCAGGACCCTGAGTCTACAGAGGGAACAACATCAGAGCACAAAGTCTTAGCAAGATTCAATGCAGAAAAATTACTTAATATCTAAAAAAAAAAAAAAAAAACTACTCTTAAAAGTTTTCTGGTGGAGGGCTTGCCATTTGCTTGTCCACAGTATGGCATTAAACAGATGCGTCTCCATAAAGACAAATATGTGACACCACGAGGTCAAGTTACTGGTCAGATCTGTGGAGAAAGAGCCCTACTTACAGTACAGATGCATGCATGTATTTCTGGGCAATAAAAACACATATATTTGAAACAATGGAGAGATAGATGATGCCATACTGTGGAACATTCTGGGCAAATCTATAAGTTGAGACAAAAAAGTGGCAGACCATCCACCAGAAAAGTTACACATTGCACCTTTAAGTTAACTCTGACAGGTTTAGGTAATTCTCCTTCACATTCTCTTGCATAAAATATTATTTATAATAGTATACTTTACCAAGTGAAAATAAATAAAACTTAACTAAACTCTCTGCACAAGGTAACTTGTAATTTGTAGTGAACACTGTGTTACTATTCGCTAAGCTGATTTTGGGAACACCTTGAACGTAATCTTCAAGTTTCTCTAACTAGCTGCTGTATCGTTCAAATTAAGAAGCACTTCAATCTGGATCCATTTATTTTGTTCTCTTAAATTCCAATGATTGGGCTATTTCTCTAAGATAAACAAATGTATTTCACACACACCATTCCCCAAAAAGTATATGTATTTTTAATTAATACCTAATGTTATTTTCCAGTGATATGAAATTACATTATTAGAACAAGGTTAGTTCTAAACAGTAAACTAGCATGTTATAGACTTTTCACTTGCAATGGCCATGCATAAATATATATACAAAACAACAAGCTTATTTAGTTAGGGGTTATCTAATATTGAGACTTACAGCCTCCTTCCGTTCCTCTTCAATCTGAAAAATAATTTTATGGTTTGTGAAACCACAACCTCATTGCATTGAGTATTTCTAGAAATCCAATTGTGTTTGCTTCAGGATGTAACAGCAGGTGACTTTCTCATGCATCTTTAATGGATTAGCATTGATCCTTTTAGGCTAATTACATTGATATCCTCCCCACTTAAGCCACTACAGTAAGCAGTTTACTCTGGCTTTAAAGAAGTCCTGTCTTGTTGACTGCAGATGATATTCTCACACCAAAGGTTATTCGTCTCAGTGGGGGGTGGACACTTGTCTTGTAAGGTGTGATGGAGCATAATCCTCCAGCTCAGTGCCCTGTTCTTAACTCATCTGTCCAGACTGAGGCTCACAGCAGGGGGCCTTTCAGCTAATGACACTAATCTGCATCATCATGTGCGTTACTTTTGTTTCAAGTGGAAACTGTACTGTATGTAATAAATAATGTATATCTAAGGGATGGATCTCTCTTCACTGGCATAAGGTTATAGTCAAATGTGTCACAGTCAGGAGCAGTCAACAGTTAAAGTTAAAAATTTAAATAAGATAACCTGTCCTGTTTAGGTGTTTGATTTTACATAAAAAGGTGAGAGTGACTTTATTGATCCCGAAAATTCAATTAATGACATCAGCTGCAAAGAACAAAACCAACTAACTAGCTTTTTAATCAAATATAACCCTGTCATTTTGATATTTGTAGAAACAACAAAAAAAATGTACAAAGAATGCTAATTATAAAACCGTGTATAAGTCTATTAGTGACATGAGGTGTGTGTGGTACCTTGAGAAGCATCATTAGTTGCTCTAGCTGCACCATGAGTTCCCTGCGACTCTCCTGCAGTGTAGACATTCTTTGTTCGAGCTCATCTTTGCGTTGCCTGACAGAAAGAACAAGCTGTTCAGTGTTAACAAAAACTTAGTTTTACACTGAAAAGAGGTCTAAAAGGTGGATTCAAAGTAACACTGAACGATTTAATCACTGGACGAATCAATTAAAGTTACTGTTGTTACTGTCTTAGAAATGGTTTGCAGTGGTCCAAAGTTATTCCTCACTTACCTTACCTTACCTTAGCTTACCTTAGTTTACCTTACGCATTCAGACCTAATTATTCACCACAATGAGTTTATAAGTGCTTTTCACAACTTTGAGAGACCAGAGTGGAGTAACTAGCATGCTAACAGTGCACTGATTATTAGAGAATAAAAAGCTTGAGGTGTAGACAGCATGCAGCAGACATATTTTGACCTCAAGAGCTGATTTTAAAATATATCTGTACTAGAATGAAACACATTTTGCTCAAATAAATGGAAAAATCTGGTACCTTTAAGTATTTATTGACAGACTGAAAATATGATTAAGATGAAGCAACGTGTTATGTGGAAAGTGTGGAAAGATTCATGCGCTAATAATATATCTGTATAAATAATAAATGTGCGTTGTACCTGAGATGTCGTAGCTCAGCCAGCAGGGTGGGGTTCTGCTGGCCTCTGTCTGGTGGGGGCTGGGAGGCCTCTTCGTGCTGAAGACGTAACCGCTGGATTTCAAGTAATATTTCTCTGAAACACATGACATTTACTAATTAATTTAAGGCAAGGCAAGTTTGTATAGCACAATTTGTACACAGTAATTCAAATTACTTCTCAAAATAAGAAAAACATAAAAATCACAATATAAACAAATCAAAACATAAATAATTATCCTAACATTAAAAGGCAAGAGTGCAGAATTAAACCTTTTCCTAATATGCACAGCTAAACTGAACCGCTGTTTCCTTATTGGTGGCACCTGGGGTATGGACATGGACAGTGGACATAGCTAACCTCCTAGTCAAATAGGAAGCACGGGCACACTTCCTACTCCACTGAATCTGGCTCCAATTCACTTTTTACTGAAAAAACTTTGCTGATGTCTTCGTAACTGCTGCTGTCAGACTCATCATTTTAGTTTTAAAATGTTTGCATTAACCTGCTCTACATGATCCTAGTGTTTTATTTTGCTATTTTGTCCACTTCTTTATACAGTCTATGGGTGGAACATACATCAGCTGCTTTGGGATTAGAGGAATGGCAGTTTGCACTTAAACACTGCTGACAATTATGGACGGACAGCTGTTGACATTCAGTATTCTTAAGTCATCATGCCAATACTAACTAACAGTATAACTATTTAGATTCTGAATTCCTTGATTAGATGGATCAATAGATAGATCGGTATATGGATAGATACTTTACTGATCCCAAAGGAAAGTTTTGTAGCAGCAACATAGAAACAAACATAGCAACAAAGCATAGTACAGCATAACATAACATAACAAAAAGGAATCTAATAAACCAAGCATTAAATAATAATACAGTTATACTATTCTCCAGAGTGTTCCAGAGGAGATAAGGTCAGGTCAAGTCATGGGTCAAGTTAATTCAATGGATTTTGTAAGTTAAACAGGAGGCCTACAAGGTGTTTTTCAATATAGTGGGCAATGCAAGGATTCATAAAAAAGGAGACATCTGTGGCACGTCTGGTCTTTGCTGTATCAATTTATTGCAAAAACTTAAACTATAGCTATATGTGCTTATGTACAATAACTGTGTGTAACGAGTCACACAGGAAGTGTTTTTTATTATTATTATTATCAGTGGGAGATTATAAGGTCACACTTCATCCCACTCCCTTTCGACCATGACAAATGGAAGTTTTCACACTTAGAGACAAATTTGTTCTTTCTTTTCTGAGATAGCTATTTATTATTATTATTGTTATTATTATTATTATTATTATTAATTTATTGATTTTTATTATTATATTCTTTTCTATGTACTTTCTTCACCTTGATTGTTAAGATGCATTATATGTTGAATACATATGTTCAAAATAAACAAACAAACAAAAATATTAATACGCTTTGACTAATACAGTGTTCCTCAGAGCAGTGTTCATACATAGTTATGATATGACAGAAACTGAATCTTTTAGAATAAACTACATAACTCATTTCGCAGTAGTGTTCTCACCTGTTTTTGCTCTCCAGCTCCGCGATGAGTTGCCTTTGCTGCTTGTTGGCGTCCAGAGAACAGGGCAGGTCTGTGGGGACCCGTTGCTGCTGAGCCTGTCAAGAATCAAGAGATCACATGTGTTACACCACCAGTCTAAAGTTTGGACACACTTCATTTACTTTTCTTCTTTATTTCCATGTATACTTGCATTATAGATTCTCACTGAAAGCATCAAACCTATGAATGAACACATATGGCATGTAGCAAACAAAAACTATGCTCAAAATATTTCAAAACGTGTGATAATAAAATAACCATTTACTTTGAATCCTGATTTGTGCTTTTGGCTTTTCTTGACTCTGACATGGTAAAGCTGTGATGTGAAACCATTTCAGATATAATTTACTGATAGAAACCAAAGACTTTACAGCACTGTCAACAAAGCAAAATGTGACTATTTTGAGGATTTTTATATAAAACATTTAGTTCAGCTGAGTTAACTTTTTTCTTTATGACATAATTTCCCTCAGGCTCAATAAAGTATCTCGCTCTCTAATTCCATACATCTCGTATCATATATTATATCAAATGTAGAAAGTAGTAAACAAAATGGAAAAAAACACTGAATGAGATTGTGTGTCTAAACTGGTAGTGTAGCTGATGTCATCCAACCACCTTATCTTTCACATCTCACTGGGAAACAAAAACAGTCAGGTCACCTGCCATCCATCAAGACCCCATCAGGGCAAAGAGAGGCTTCCTGGTCTGCCTACAAATGACCACTACCTGCACATCCCTCCTTCATCTTGACAATAAGAGGACTGAGAACTCCCAAGGGTGTAGATACAAACGTTGAACCTCTTCTATTGTGCAATATATTCCCGGCACTAGACCAGATGAAAGATGTCATGATAGCGTTTGCAATAATGTGGGCTGTATCTCACCGCAGCATCAGCAGCCAGCCGAGCAGCGTAGCGAGCAATGAGGCTGTGTTCCTCGTCTTGAAGGTGGTTACTCCTCTCCAGCAAACTGAACACAAGGAAATTACAAAAAGCATAGTCACTCCTCCACGTGATGTATATAGAAAAATAAATGAAGAAATGCAGTTAGGAGGTAGATTAGTTTCTAGGTGGGTAAGCATTAAAGGGTCCATATTACACTGTTTTCTGATGTTTCGTCTTCAAAAACATACCAGAAGTTGTGTTTTGTTTCATTCATACATGTTTAACACACAAACCCTGCATATTTAGGCTGTGTTCTTCTCTCAAATAGAAAACACTCCACCTTCCACCTTGTGATGTCATGCGGTAATACAGGAAGTGCTCCACTGTGTTTTTAAATTCTGCACGCCTTCACTAGAATCATTTGGATCATTTCAACCCTGGAATTGTCAATATTTACTGAAAAAAAGCTGTGAACATAAAACTACAGCTTCATGGCATCACAAGGTTAGCTTGGGAGATGAAGGCAACCTAATAATAAAGGGTTACTCAAACATGTGTGACTGAAACAAAACATAACTCCGGGTATGTTTTTGATTGAGCCATGTTTTAATGCTGTTACCTAAAGCTCGGAAGAGTAAATTTTGTATAATATAGGACCTTTAAGAGCAGTGATCATTGCAGAGCCTCAGATGAGCAGTTAGCTTGTATAGCTGTATTGATCAAGAGGAGACAGTTGATCTGTACACTGTAAAAATGAGTGTTTTTGCACACATGGGAAATGCACTCACTCAGGGCAATAATGTCACACAGCTGCAGAGATAAAACAGGTGGTAAACTTTATTTGCAGCACTGCCTCTACTGTAAAATACATGCACAGCGTGATTAGTGCTCATACACACAAGCACACAAACACACACGGCCACATACACACGCACACATACAAACATACACACGCATAGAGAGACAAACACACGCACACACACTTACACCGTATGGGGAAATAGTTATTTTGAGGATAGATTGTAGAGCATGTAAGTATATGTGCATGACTGAATAAGGCTGGCACATCCAAAATAATTGATGTTCTAATTTCAAATAAAAAAATACATTTTAAGTGATATTTTAACTGATTATTGTTCTAGTTTTCAAATATGGTTGTTGGTGTAATTACAATAAGGGAATGCTATCTGTTTACATTTGAGTCCTTTAGTATAAAAGATTATCAATAATAATAATAAACTGAAACTTTAAACTGAATGTTCAAAGTAAATAATAGTACACGTAATCTATCCCATCTGAAATCTCGATAAGCCTCTTTTCAGCAAAGGTTAAAACGGTCATAGACGGCTTTAATATTTCGTTTTTTATTTGATGTCATGTACCATTGTAAGGGTGCCCAGCCTGCCCATAAAACAAATCAAATAGCAGGACCAGAGCCAGAGGTAGTCAAGTGTGACAAATGTTATACTGACCAGAAAATACAAAGTACGAAATGCACAGATTCACAAGTATTCATCAGGGGTTAGTAAACTTAGCAGCTAGGCCTGTCATGATAACAAATATTGAAGTCCAAGATCTAGAATAAAATATAGATGAAAATATTGAAACTAATATATACCACTGACACAGTAACCATAAAGAAGGATTATCTAAAATCTACATGTACAATATTGTTAAAACATGAGCTGCAATAAATAAATAGCAGAATGAAACACAAGTAGTTTGTAAATCATACAAATTATTTATTCTACCCTCTACAGCTCAAATTTTATCATAGTACAAAAAAATAACAAAAAGTAATCCAATAATACAAAGTTTTTCTATTATTATTATTATAATTTTTGTGTGTGTGTGTGTGTGTGTGTGTGTGTATTGAATGTAATTGTTGTATTTGTTGTGATTTCTTGTTGTATTTGTACAGTGACTGTTTGATACACCTGTCTATTAGTGTTAACAATACTCAAATACTAAAATCAAATTAAAAATTTAAGAATGATAAATATTAACCCCCCAAAAATCTTTCCATCAAATAGTACTGATCAGTTAGTAGATATATAGTATTTACCGTGACAGGCCTAAAAGCAGCATGCAGTATTAACGTAGAAACCTATAGAAATTTAAGGTTAGAGCTGCAAAGTGGCCATTCAGCAGAGCATATGTTTTCCACAGTTTTTTGGCTCCACACATCAGCAGGATACCACACACCCACTAACCATGACTTGGGGTTGTTTTGTAGCAGGCTCACATAGAGACCAATGAGAAAATGTTCATCTGAAAGTCTATCGGCCACATCCAGGTTGTAGTTTAACCTGAAAGAGCGCACCATTCCACAAAGACATCAGAAGAAGACATTGCACAGGTGATGGTGGATAGGTGAAGTGAAAAGAGGAGTAGGTAGCACTAGAGAAAGGAGAGAAAGTGCAGACAAAGGGGCTAGGGGGGAGAATGGGCTGAAAGAGAGCTCTTCATGGATGGCTAGAGAGAAACAAGGCCATATTATGTGTGGGAGAGACACCATTGATAAAGGCTAACAGAATGATTAAGGGCATGCTCAGCAAAAGAGGGGAGCTACATGCACTACTTATATTACACAAACATTAATCACCCAAGCTGCATTACTGAAACTATACTCCCTTTAAGATCTAAGTAATTGCAATGTTACCGGCTATAGAACAAACCAATTATGAGAGCTATGTTCCAACTTGGCCCAAACATGATGTATTATTCAACTTAACCTGCAGATTTAAAATGAAAGCACTGAAAACTAGCCTTCAGTTTGGATTTAATATAAAATGAACTATTGTTAAATTAAGTTGATAAGATATTTCTGAAAATAACAATTGCAATATATAATCTGCAATAGTTTATTGACACAATAGAAAGTATATATTCTGAATATGCTTGATTATTTCACTTAAAGGTACACTATGTAACTTTTCTGGTGGAGGGTCTGCCATCAGCTTAGTGGATTAGTAAATTATTGCTTTGGAATGTTATGTATGTTTGGTATGGTATTAAATCTCCAAGAAGACAGGAAGGTAATGCCATCAGGCCAATCTAGAAATCAGATCTGTGGAAAGGCAACCCTGTGGAGCCAAAAGTGGCTCTAAATAGATATTTTTGACCATTAACAAAAACTACAAATGACTGAATGCAAGATGATTATGGTAATGTTATATAGTGTAACATTCCAGGCAAAGGTAGAATATTTCCATGAAGAAACTCAAACTCAGGCATAACATCCACCAGAAGTTATATAGTGCACCTTTAAGTCTCACTATGTGTCAGTTGTCTGGCCAAAGATTGATGTTTCCTTTTAGATGGGAATCTATGCATGTGGTTAGCTTGCAAATTTTTACTTTCAAGGCCCTGCCAGTAAATATATTGCAAAGCAGACTGTTGCTACAGACTGATTTCATGCAATCTAACAGAGCCACACTATACAACTAAAATGATCAACTTCTTGCACATTGATACTCTGCAGTGAGATCATGCTGAGGGTGTTTTGCATGTATTTTCTATGGCAGAATGTTCATCAGTTACCATGGTGACACAATGCACACATTAGCAAACACTGACAAAAAAAAAAGTCTGAAAACTCAAGAAAAAAATACAAAATTGTCCTTGAGATCAAGCTGAGTCTTCATGGTCCTGTTTAGGTGATTTTCAACCAAAAAGCTGAGAGTGACTACCTGAAAAAACTGTTAGTGACAGTAATTTTATGTGTGCAAAACATTTCACCTGTTGTAGGTCCAACTAGGTTCTTCATGGTCAGATTGTGTTAAAACAAAGCTCGGATTAAAGTCTAACTTGAGTAACAGAGGTTCAGACAGACCAGATCTTACAGTTAGCATCACACCCCCACAGAATATTAATGACATCAGCTGCAAAGTATCAATTGGACTTTCTGCTATCTTGTTATCCTTGTTACCTACATTTATTCACATGCATTTTTTTCAGAACTGTGCACCTGTGTCACTTACCCTCTGCCTTTCAACAGATGGGGTGCAGTCACAGTCAAGGGCTTTCTTTGTTCAACACTATTCTTGCTGTAAGGTAAGCTACGTAAATTCAGTAAAAAGAAGTACAAAAGCAGACACACACAAAATGAAGATAGTCTTGTTCACATAGTGTTCAGGGCCTATGGGGAGCACTGGCAGCTGAAAAGATCTGTTCTCAAATCCAGGACACGCCATTGTTTAGGCTGTACTCACTTTTTGGTGGAGTAAGGGTTCCCTGATGTTGGCATGGAGTGGGAGAAGGAGTAGTCATTGGGATAATTCACGGGTCTCGGAGGCCTACACAGAAATATTGGACAATTTTATTAGAAGGATAGAGGAAGTTTTTATGTTTCTTACACTGTACATGTTACCTACAAACCAAGCATGGATGTAAGAGGGTTCGGTGTGAAACATGAGAAACACTATGAGAGTTAATAGCAATCAGGGGTGGAAAGGAACTAATTAGAAATACTCGCAGTCACATTACTGTAATTGAGTAGATATTGGGTAATTATCATTATTAGGTGGATTTAAGGGATGTGGATGTAATTATTAAAGTGATAATACGTAACTGTCTGGAGGTGGTAAGTCAACTGCATGGTTCCATGGAAATAGGAAAGTTAAAACCATACTTTGGAACATTCTCCATGGAGATAGATACATTTTATGCAATACTGTGGAATATCATAGTTATAAATGGAAATCTATGGAAAGAAGCAGAAATAGGCCCTCCTCCAGGCAAAATAAGAGTTTGTTTTTGCATTTTTATATGTTTTTAGATCAATAAAATATCCATAATAATGAATCAACATTCTTATATTATAGTCATTTTTTGGCAAACAAAGGTTACATACTGTGGCTTTAAGTACAAATTTGACAGCAGTACTTGAGTACAAAATTTCACTACTCTTTCCACCACTGTTCACAATACACCTATAGAATGGGTAATCCTATTTATGGGGTGATGTTTTTAGACACAGAGTATATGTTACAGAAGGAAATATCTAGTGCAAAGTTACACAAAATAAGCAAATTACACTCACCATGTATCTCTATTTTCATCAAGGCAGCAAAAAAGGAATACAAAGTGCTTTTAATATATTGCAGAAAACATATGCCAAAACCATGGAGTTGTGTTTTGTTTCATTCACCCATGTTTGAGTAACCTTTTATTATTTAAAAAAAAAAGCTTAATTCTTAATGATTCTAGTGAAGGTGTATGGAGTTTAAAAACACAGTGGATCACTTCCTGTATTACCATATAACATCACAAAGTGCAACAGAGTGCAACCGTTTGACAGAACAACACAGCCTAAATGTGCAGGACTGGTGTGCTAAATATGAGTGAATGAAACAAAACACAACTCCAGGTATGTTTTCAACATGTTCAACATTAAAACATAGATCAGAAAATAGCCAGTATGGCCTATTTAAGTCTATCATGAAAGCTTTTGTTTGTAAGACATTACTGGACAGCAGATGCAGCTAACATAAATTAGAATCACTCCCAGGGCTATAATTAAATCCTATTGATCAGCTGCCTCAAATGATTGACTGAAATCACTTCACATTTAGCATGGCCTTAAGGACCATACTCAGCCAGAGGGTACAAATCAAACAGTTACAACTGAAAAGAAGATGTTTTCCATACAGACTGGTCTTAAAGGAGATCGACAGAACTAGACTTACACAATGTGAGCGAGGTTCAGAGGTTTTTCTGGCATTTCAGGAAACAAGGGGTGGAGAGGCTCTCTGCTGGACGCACAACTCAGAGATTTACTCAGAGCATGGGACAGCTTCTTTGCAGGGGATTTCTACCAAGATCAAAAAGCAGGGAAGTCAGGTAAAGAAAGAGAGAAAAAACATATACTTAAAGGGCCCATTTTCAAAAAATTGACTCTTGTGAGCTTTAAGCCATGTTAGAATCTTGTTACCTCACCAAAAAAATAAAAAATTTGTTCATACACACGTCTGAGTAATTCTTTATTATTAGTCTGTCTGTCAAAATGCTCTGTTCCACCTTATGATGTCATTAAGCAATAGTTTTCAAGTTGACAGCTACTTTTTACTTTTGTCCAGTAGAGATTGGTAATTTCAGGTCTGAAATTATCCAAATGATTCTAAAGAAGGTGTTTGGAAGAACATAGCCTAGATATGCAGGATGTGTGTGTTAAACATGTTTGAATGAAACAAAACACAACTCCGGGTATATTTTTGATTACATAACAACATTACAACACGGCTTAAAGCTCACAAGAGTAACTTTTGTATAATATATGACTTTTAAACAGTAATTCCCTTATGATATTGCTATTTGTCTCAAAATAGCCAATCGGGGGAAGGTAGTATCCATACATTACAATGCAGCAAATAACCATGACGACGGTCTACTACGGACACACCCCCTAAGCCCCGCCCCACTCCCCCCTCTCCCTCTTGTGTGTCTTTACCCATGACGTGTACTCCTTCATTTGGTGCTGGTTGCTATGGGAACCACTGGCATGCCCCCTCCAGAAGCAGTCCTGACAGAGCTGGTAATTATGACATTGCTGGCAGCGGTAGCGGAAGCCCATCATGCTCTCGGTGTGGCAGTAGGAGCACTCGACCGGGTGAAAGACTGCGGAGAGACAGAGGGAGGGAGGGGGAGAGAAAGAGAGAGAGGGGGAGAGAGAGTGAAGGAGGGAGAAGGAGAGGGAGAGGGGGGTAGAGAGGAAGAGAGAAAGGGGGAGGCAGGGGTAGGAAGGGAGAGGGGGGCAGAAGAAGAGAGAGAGCGAGAGAGGGGGAGAGAGGGGAGAGGGAGAAAGAGAGGGAGGGGGCAGAGGGTGGGGGAGAGAAAAAGCAAGAGAGAGAGAGAAAGAGTGGAAGAGAGAGAGAGAAAATGGGAGAGGAAGAGAGAGATTGAAAGAGAGAAAGAGAGAGAGAGAAGGAGATAGGGGTCAGACACAAAAACAGATGTGATGTGTGTAAAAAAGTCAAGCAGCATCACATTGTAATGAGCGGAGGATTAATTTCTACTAATATAAGGGCAGATGTGTTCTGGCATTGAGCTGATTTAAAAAAAAAATAGCAGTAAAAAAATCAGACAGAACTTTCCCATTTGTTTCTGAGAATAGATTGTGAGTTTAATAGCGTTATTTTTATACATTTCAAAATTCCACAGAATCATAAACAAAAACTAAACACAGACTGCATAAGGACAAATTTGGGCATACAGCATTTTCCTTCTGTTTGCTTGTAAGGAAGCAGTCACAAATGTTTAGATGTTTTGTAAAGCTTTATAAGTTATCATTGATCAGTCCATGGGAGCATACATTAGTTGAACTAGTGAATTAGTGAATCTAAATGAAAAACTAAATTGTTGTTGTCCTATAAAGTGGAAGATGTCCTGGTATCATCCATAGGCCTGTCAGACTAAATACTATATCAGCTTATCATTCTATATACGATGATGAAACGATCATTTTCAATATTTATCGTGGGAACTTTTTCTTTGCTCTAGTGGGGAAATTTGTTATTTTTTGTACTATGATGAGATTTGAGCTGTAGGAGTTTGAATTATGACCTCATCACACATTATAGACACAAACTAACTAAGTTAGTGTTTATTGTTTTACTTATTGCAGTAATTTTATTTATTTTTATATATATATATATATTTTTTTTTTACAATATTGTACATTTAGAATAGTTTTTGAGAGATAATTCTGCTTTATGGTTTGGTTTGAATTAGGGCTGTGCCAAAAGTTGAAAGATTGATAGATCGCAGTCTCTACTTTGGTCGATCTTGATGATATGGCATGCTTATTTTAATCAACAGGTCAACAGCCAAACATGTGGTAGCAAGGGTGCATAGCGCTGACGAGGATTTATGCCCTTGTTTAGGAAAAAGTCACCTGAGTCACAGCCTGTCCTTTTGTCTCCTCACATGCTCACAAGTTTTGATTTAAATCTGCACAATTTGACTAAAAGTCCAGTCTCCTTCTGTCTCTGTCTGTGTGGTGCCGTCTGACCGCTCCCTCCGCTCCCCCCTCTCTCTGATCCAGCAGCAGCTCCTCACCTTGTCTCCTCTTTCTCTCCTCTGGTGCTTCTCATCTTTATAATCCAAGTTATGCAAAGGAAATGACTATTTTCTCACCGTTTATGAGTGGAACTTAATGCCTCGTTTAGCACAAGGACATGTGTTTCTGTTGACAGCAGTAACACACACATGCATGAGGGGAAATCATGTTTCTTTTTTCCCCATATCGCCTAGCCCTAGCTTCAATATTATTGTTTAATGTATATTTTTTTAGCAATAAATGTATGTCACACTTAAAATTTTTGCCATATCGTGGCTGGTCTAATTGTCCACTGTGTTCAGACTGCCAAAGTAGCTGAGGTCATCTCAAGTTTCATGTAATCGCTAATTTATAAACAGGGATGGGAAGAATACTTAAATATATGTATGTGTGTGTGTGTGTGTATATATATATATATATATATATATATATATATATATATATATATATATATAGTTACAGAATAGTACATACCCAACAGCTTGATTTTTTTTTGTTTCATTTTTATTCATTATGCATTCATTATTATTTATTATGCATTGATTTATGTCTAATTCAAAAAAAAAATTCAACATTTTGGTCAAAGCCAAAATTGCATGATGAAGAACTGTCATGTATTCCTTTGATTTTAGTAAAGTAACTCTGAATATCACCAAATGAATATGTAACTATACCAGAATACAGTTAGTCCAAATGAGTATACAGAATATATATTTTCTTATATATTTTCTTTACATGTATTCAGTTACTTCCCAACACTGTTTATAATTTTTTTTTCCAGAAATAATTTATAATACATATAAAGATGACTTGCATAGCGTGTCTCACAACCACACTACTATATACAGCTATAGTTGGGGTGAGAGGTCCCCATGGATGACTTCAGCTGGGGGTGTGGGCATCTGGCAGACCCTGGATGCTGTGATTATGTGTTATGATGCAGATTTGCACTTCACAGCCACAGAGCCATCTTGTGCAAAGTTTGAGCACTGAGGTGGGAGTTAGTTTGTGTGGCTTCTTACCGTTCTCCACGTTGGCGAGGCGATGCATGAGTGGTAACCAGACCAGACACTGAGGGGGCGGGTCTGACATCAGTGTATCCAGGAATGTGTTGAGGGAGACTTTTTTCTGCACAAACAAGGGAAAAGTTGAGATGGATTGAAGATTATGAAGCACTTACTCATTGGGATAGACTGTAAAGTAATAAAAACAATCTCTCCTCTTCTGTCTCTTTCACTTTTTCTCTTTCTTCCTCACTCTCTGCCCCTTTCTCTCTCCCTCTCTCTCTCTTTGTCTCTGTCTCATTTTTCTCTTTCTCTCTCTCCCTCTCTCTTTGTTTCTCTTTTTCTCTCTCCCTTGCTCGCTCTCTCCCCTGCTTGCTCTCTCCCCCTCTCTCTCTTTACCTCTATCTCACTTTTCTCTTTCTCTCTCTCCCTCGCTCTTTGTCTCTTTCTCTCACCCTTGCCCCTTGCTCTCTTTCTCCCCTGCTTGCTCTCTCCCATTCTCACTCCCTCTCTGCCTCTCTCTCTTTGTCTTTTCCCCTCGCTCTCTGTATCCCTCCTTCTCTCTGTCTCTTTCTCTCTCTCCCTTTCTCTTGCCATCTTTCTCTATCTCTCTCTCCCTCTCCCCATTTCACTCTCTCTCTCTCTCTCTCTCTCTCTCTTTCTTTCTTTCTCTTGCTAAATGTATTATGTTAAAAGAGTATTTCTCTCACTTTTTTTCCTTGAGGTCATCTCCCCAGAAAACTGTACTGGTAACAAATTTTCAAATTTCTATGAATAACATTATTAGAATAGATGGTCATGCTGCTAACTATTGAAAAATAACACATAACAATGTTTTTTTAATTAAAAAGTAGATAAATAGTTGAAGCATCAGTGGTTACTTTCACGAGGACAAGAGGGAATATGTTGCAGAAAGCATGGAAATTGACTGGGCTCTTATCCTTAAATGCTTTTAAATCTACGATGAAAGCATTAGAGACTGACTCAATAATAGACATCTGTTTTTCCTACTCTCAAATCATTTTATTGTTGTTTGTATGTATGTTGACTATGTGCTGAACTGCTTGTCTTGGACAGGACTCCTTTAAAAAGAGGTTTTTAATCTCAAAGGGATTTTAAAATAAATGTTAAATAAATAAAATATGTTCCTTTACGTCCCACACTGGGACCTTATATTTTCCACTAGATCCCCTATTTGTGAGTGGGCCAAAATTCCCAGAAATGTTTCACTGGATTCACCAAAATTAAAGATTAGTTCATGTAATTTAAGAAGGGAATATACAGCCCCAAATCAGGTTTTTGGCTTTTCAAATTGTACCAAGTGTGAAGCATGCCAAAACAGTAAACTAAAAGAGCCCCATTTGTTTTCCTAAATCAATAATACAATATTACTTCTCCTAAAATGGTATGAGGAGGTCGAGAGGCAGTTCATTTTTAAAATACTGATCTTTCACAATTGATTCTATGTCCATCCAATTGCACCCATATAATGCCATTTGTGTCCATTTGTTCCTCCCAGGAAATGCTGCTCAAATCCACAGGGACCTTGCTAAATAAATTACCACAGAACAATACACGTGCATGTCAAGAGAGGCACAGAATTTTTAACTGATCTATTCACCTTAGTCATTCTGGTGGGGCTGCAGATCTTAACAGCAAGTAAGACCTATACGGACTACAAAGCTATGTAAAGTCTCCTAGAGACTTGATGCATTGTTGACCTGTTGGTGGAAATGAACATTGAACATTTTACACAAATCAGTCTACTTTATTTTATTTTTCAGCAGTGACATTTTTCTCAAATCCTCCATGTATCCTCCTGAGACCCGGCCCACTCATTTGTGTCCTTTACAGTGGACATTTTGTTAACTAGTCTATTTTTTAAGTGTTTTGAGATAGACACTTAATTCCTGTACTCTGTAGAGCACGCCAAGGGCTTTCTGCTGATGTGTGATTTGTTTGGCTGGAACTTTTGGAACCGCCTTTTCCTTTCGATCCAAAATGGCCGATATTCAAAATGGTACATTTTATGGTACAAGGAAAAGAAAATCAAATATCTTTATTTATACCTTTTTTCACATGCATTTGTATTTCTAGCATAGCATCTAGTAGCATTTTTAAAATAATTTTAATGTTTGTGTCTTAAAATAATAACCAATTTTATATGATCATTATAATGGACGCTGGGACAATTGTGTTGTATTTGATGGAACTTCTTTTTGTAGTTGACAGAACTGAAACAGAAGGATTTCTGCTCTGAATTACTGAGGGAGATATTGATTCTGACTTTTTGGATGACGAGAAAAATGAGGAGCACATCAGTCTGAGGCTTAGAGAAGTTTCAGAACACTTTCAGAAGTGTGTTTTTAAACCTCATACACCTTCATTAGAACCATTTGGGTAATTTTAGACTTGGAATTGCCAGTCTCAACAGAATTAAAGGTAAAAGGTAACTGTTAACTTGAAAACTACTGCTTCATGACATCACCAGGTAGAACAGGGCATTTTGAGCTTTGGCAATGTAGAGAGACTAATAATAAAGGGTTACTCAAACATGTGTGAATGAAACAAAACTCTACTCTCTGGGTATGTTTTTGTTGCGGTAACAACATTATAACATAGCTTAAAGCTCACAAAATTAAATTTTGCCTAATACAGGACTTAAAAAATAGTGGTGTGTAGGGTGAGGTGGAATAAGCTCTATTACAAAGTCAAATCTTCCAAATTTACCTGTTGAGTAAAACATGTTCTAGCAGCTTGCTCAGTGTATCCAAATGACGGTCCTTCAAAAACAGCCATTGGTAACTTCAGCACCTCCCTCAGAAACTGGTCAAACTGTAAGTGCACCATGATTCCAGCCGAATCTGACAACTGTGAAAAAATATCTGGGAAGAACACAGGGAGATATAACAAACCAACTAATTGTAAGTTGCCACCACAGTCAACTAATTACAGTATAATACAATACAATTATCCAACTTGCGAAAACACATCAATGAAAGCTGTTATTCCAATCATTTGTTGTGATACTGCTGGCATGGTGCAACTCCCACAGACTTAGCAGATTATGTAATAAGGGCTATCTTGAGATAATGAAAAATGACTTCTTCCAGCCGCAAGCAGCCAGGCCTGTTCTCATTTTAAGGACGCTGCACAGATACAGCCCTTTAGCAGAACATAAGAAATAGGGGTGTACAAAAATATGAAAATATAGATATATTGTGATACTAAATTTGGTGATACAGAATTGTTATCGTGGCTGATGTACCAGTATATCGCCAAGAGTATTCTTTGGTAACGTTTAGCAATTTTTTTGTGACCACACTACAGTTTTGTTGATCATTTGATGAAAGGAACATTTTTTATGCAATACACTTGACATATTCACTGTTTTGATGCTTAAAATAGTTGCATTTCATATTAACTTAGCACAAGAAATGGCTTAACAAAGAAACATTATTACTAAAATGTATTTTACTCTTACAAAACAGCAACATATCAGAGTGTCATGTGCAATATATCGATTATCGCATGTATCGCCATATCATGATAACATCATTATCATGAGCCATTTATCGTGTATTGTATTGTGAGGGACCCTGTGATACCCAGCCTTAATAAGATATAGGTTCAGCAATTGTGAAATTACCGTTTGGATATTTCATGTACAATGTAAGGTGGATATTTTCAAATACAATGTAATCAATAGAGAAAACTGGCCCTTGTTCCCCATCTGGGAGTAATATGAAAACTATCAGTTATTTTATTTGAATTTATAAGATATATATGGCACAACAACAGAACGGAGGCTTGACGTGATTAAATTAGTTGATTTGGTGTTTTTTGGAATTTATATGTAAAAAGGCCGATTAAACTCATGATTCAGACATTTAATCTGTTTCCCAGTATGGATAGTTGTTTTTGAATGAACTCCTTTGCAAGTGTGGGCTTGTGAGTACGATTTGGATCAGACACATAGAGATACATAAAAGTTTTGAGAGGCACGCTCCCTTTTTTAGTCAGCTAATCGATCGGCAGGATATGTCTTTAGTTGACCAAGAATTTCTTTAGTCGGCTACAACTTCAATGGAAACAATAGAGATAATTACTGAGATAATTATTGGGTTTAGCAGATAATATTTTTTTATTTTATTTTTCATAATTAACAGTCAAATTTCTTACATCTTAATTTGTCCAGGATTTTCCCTCCACACATGGTTGCCAGGGCCGTCTTTACCACAAAGACAGAAATCTTGCCATGGCCCTCCCTAAAGAAAGCAAAAGCAAGTTACATTACAGCCATTGATCTCCCTATCTTCCCATCCTGTCTCCTTTGTCCAATTGTCATTAATGCCTGTCCCCTAACCGCAGCAGGCCCTTTAAGATGGCCACTTTCACTTAGCATTGGTCTGTCCATGGTTTGACACAGCTAAAGGTCAATAGTTCAACTCTCCATTGTCTCACTAAGAGGAATTTCTTATTAAGGGAAAGCTTTGACCGGAGATATTAGGACTAAAGGAGCTGTATATGCAAAGTTCATTTGTCAGGACACAGAATCTTTTCCACATAGCAAATCTACTCACTTCCTACGTTACCTTATTTAGAAAGGTTTAAGAGTCATGTACTGTTCTTTCTAAACTGGGGTTACAGTTTTGGGAACCACAATATAGTTAAGACAGACAACGAAATGAAAGACCAGTAGTTTGGGCATATTTTTGGACTAAACTTAAAAGGCCCATATTATGCTATTTTCTGATCTATGTTATAATGTTTCCACATCCTAAAACAAACCTGGAGTTGTGTTTTGTTTAATTCACACATGTTTAACACACAAACCCCACATATTTAGGCTGGGTTCTTCTCTCAAACAGAAATATTCAGTTCCACCTTGTGATGTCATGTCGTAATAATACAGGAAGTGGTCCACTGTGTTTTTAAACTCTATACACCTTCACCAGAATCATAATTCCAGCCATGGAATTGCCAATTTCTACTGAACTAAATGCAAAAGAAGAAATTCAATTTGTCAACTGGACAAAAGATTATTTTGGTCATCCAAGCTGTTTCTTCAGTTCTGACTGATGAAGCTTGGATAAGATACAAAAGGTATTCAACCAAAATAAACTTCTGGCCATTTGACAAATTGAATTCTCATGGATTCTTCTTGGACGACTGAGGGATTATACACACATACTGAATTAAAGGTAAAAAGTAGCTGTTAACTTGAAGACTAATGTGCAAATGCCCTCTCGGAGAAGATATGTCACCCCACAACAAAAGACCAACCACTACACTAAATCTTTTATTCCTTCTGCCATAAAGCTTTTAAATGGAAAGTAAATCTGCTATTGTGTCCCTGGTGCACTGAGATTTGAATGTATGGCGTGTTGTATGTATTTAATATTCTTTTTTTTTTCTTTTTTTTTTTCTCTTTTATTTATTTATGGATTGTGCACGACCAGAGATGTGCAAACTGAATTTCCCTTTGGGATTAATACAATTGTTGATTGACTGATTGATAACTGCCATAATATGACATATCAAGGTGGAACAGAGCATTTTGAGCGTATAGGCATTTTGAGAGACAGATTAATAATAAAGGATTGCTTAAGCATGTATGAATGAAACAAAACACAACTCTAGGTATATTTTGATAACATAACAACATTATAACATGGCTTAAAGCTCACAAGAATCAATTTTGCATAATATAGAACCTTTAACAGGTCAGTGATGGTAATGACTCTACCAAGCGTGTATTTTATTTCCAGTACATACCATGTTATTTACAGTCTATGTATCAACTCACACTGAATTAGCTCAGGTCACAAACTCAGGCGCTACAAAACACAGGTGGTCGCTAGCATCATGTGTTCAGTTACTCACGGGTCGTATGCAGCCAGCAGAAAGTTGAGCAGAAGACCAATACACTGGTCCACCCCGATCTGGTGTGTGGTGGGCATGCGCTTGTTCAGCTGGTAAAACATGGTGGACAGGACCACTTCCAGACGAGCCACACTCAGCTCTGCATTCGTTTCCATGGAGTTGAGTCCACTCTCTCGGAAAGCCTCAATGACGTTCCAAATGTCAACCAAGTGCACTACAACACACATGGCAGACAGTTAAAGGACCTGTATTATGTTATTTTCTGATCTATGTTATAATCTTGTTTCCTCATCAAAAACAGACCTGGAGTTGTGTTTTGTTTCATTCAGGCATGTTTAGCACACTAACCCTGCATATCTAGGATGAGTTCTTCTCTCAAATAGAAAACACACTGTTCTACTTTGTGATGTCATGTGGTAATACAGGGAGTGCTCGACTGTGTTTTTAAACTTTATACACCTGCACTATTCTCTATTCATTTGGATGATTTTTACCCTGGAATTGCCAGTCTCTACAGAACTAAAAAAACTTAAACAGTAGCTGTTAACTTGAAATCTCACCACCTGACATCACAAGGTGGAATAGAGAATTTTGAGCTTTGGAGATGTAAACAGACAAATAATAAGAAACTCTTTATTATTAGTCTAGTCAAACACATGTGAATGAAACAAAACTCCAGAAATGTTTTTAATGAGGTAACAGCATTATAACATGGATTAAAGCTCACATGAGTCAATTTTGCTTAATACTGGACCTTTAATTGTTTTGGCTTTGCTGTACTGTCATATACTTACAATTGCATTTCTTCTGAACAAATCGCAGTTTGCAGGCTGTTCTGTAAGTTGATAACCGAATGGAATCCAGATCTTGAGCCCCTAGGGAACATTTTTATACATTTATTATTGAATAAGGTCAGAAAATACAACTCCAAAAGGTCAGTTATATTTTTTTATAGTTCTCGTCCAATTAGTTGACCGCCTGCTGCTTTCCTGAGAATAAGCAGTGGTGCAATCAAAGAAGCAATATAAAGTACTATATGTAGTTATCATGCTAATTGTAATTGTAATTTATGTTTTTTTCTTAGTTTTTTTGCTTCTTTGCAAGCTATTTATAACTTTAAAGGTGCACTGTGTAACTTTTTTGGTCTGGTTTATTAACTGTTTGTCTCCATTATTGATTTGCCTAGAATGTTACATAGTATAATATTAAATATCTATCTAACATTTATTTCATTAAATTTTTTTTATTGAAAAAATCTTTAAAACCTAGGTTCTACTGTTACTGGAGTTGCCTCTTCACAGATCAGACCTGTAACTTCACAGATCAGACCTGTAACATGATATAAATATATGTATCTCCATGGAGATACATATATTTATTATCATATTGCAGTAGAACATTTCAGCCCAAAGCAATAACATCTCCATAAATACAAACAGGAGGTAGACCTTCTACAGTTACACAGTACACTTTTTATAAATAATGAAAGTACTGTCTTATCAAAGATATATTTCCAAAAAAAAAAAAAATTTAAGTATCTAAAATGTACCTGGGCATATTCTTAAACAGTTACAATGAATCTTCCTATATGCTTTACAGTGAGGTCTCAAACTCATACCTGGAGTTGTGTTTTTTGTTTCATTCACACGTTTAACACACAAATCCTGCATATTTAGGCTGAGTTCTTCCCTCAAACTGAAAGCACTCCACCTTGTGATGTCATGTGGCAATAATATCTGTACTGAACAAATGGTAAAAAATAGCTGTTAACTTGAGAATTACAATTTCATATCATCACAAGGTGGAACAGAACATTTTAAGCTTTGGAGATATAAACAAACTAATAATGCAGGATTACTTAAACGTGTGAATGAAACAAACAGAATTCATGTTTCTGCGGAGGTAACAACATTATAACATGGCGTAAATCCATTTTGCATAATATAGGACCTTTAATAAATAATTAAATCACTCTCTGTCTATCTATCTATCTATCTATCTATCTATCTATCTATCTATCTATCAATCTACATATCCTTACTCAGATACAATGAATCTTCCTATATGCTTTACAAGGTCTTAATATGGTGGTAGTTGTATTTTTATGTTAGGTGAATAAAAGTGTCCGGTGTATATCAAACTGAAGTGTGATCCTGAGCACTTACTCATCTCCACAAACAGTTGCCGTCTGTCTGCCATGTTGTCACTGCTCGGCCTGTGGTCCTCAATCATTCTGATGGAGAGGAGAGAAAGACTGTCATTATATGTACATCGATACTTACTAACTGACTCACTCTTCACTCATCACTGGGACATTAAGGAGAAATACTGTTAAACAATGGAGAGATGCGTAACACTTAGACCTGTCACGATAAAAAATTTTGATATGCGATATATTGATGGAGTAAATATATACGATAAATGATCATATTTAAACTAATTATGACACTGACACAATAACCCTAAAGCATGCAGGATTACGCCCAAAAATGATCCTAAATGTACAATGTTGTTAAAAATCATGAGCTGTAGTAAATACATAGCAGACTGTTATCTATAATGAGACACAGAAGTGATTTTTTACGGCTTAAATTTGATCATTTAGCCAAAAAATTACCCCAAATTTTCCCAATAATGCTAAGAAAATGTACACACGCTAAATATTGATCTCCAAAAAATATTGTTCCAGCTTTTATATATTGAACAATAAGTCGATATAGTAGTTATCGTGACATTTAAAATAGTGCCAGTGCCTCATCACCTTTTTATTGTCAAAATATTTTTTGTACTTCACAACTTCACATTAACTATAAACCTGCATTACACAGTATTTTTAAAATCCTAAATAGCATTACAAACTACAGATAGCAGATATGTGCACTTTTTAGCATATCAGCCTTAAATCTCCAGCACAGGATGAGATTTTATTTTGGCCGCTAAAAATGCTCTTTATTTGAACACTTGAGTATGAAGAGATAACTGCACAAAATGAGAATCTCTATTGAAAACATGTACAAAAAACTGGTAAAAACAGGATTAAAGGTCCTATATTATGCAAAATTGACTTAAGTGAGCTTTAAGCCATGTTATAATGTTGTTACCACCTCAAAAACATACCTAGAGTTGTGTTTCTTTTGATTCACACATCTCAAACTGTTCTGTTCCACCTTGTGATGTCATGTAGTAGTAGTTTTCAAGTTAACAGTTACTTTTTACCTTTAGTTCAGTAAAGAATGTCAGTTCGAAAGCTGAATTTACCCAAATGATTCTAGTGAAAGTGTGAAGGTGGAGTTTAAAAACAGAGTGGAGCACTTCTTGTATCACCACATGATATCACAAGGTGGAACAGAGTGTTTTCTGTTTGAGAAGAACTCAGGTTTTGTGTGTTAAACATGTGTGAATGGAACAAAACACAACTACAGGTATGTTTTTGATGAGGAACAAAGATTACAACATAGATCAGAAAACAGCGTAATATGGCTCTTTTAATAGTCAAATAAATGAATCCTGACATGGTTTCTAGAAGAGAGACAAACATTGAGCATATTCAAGTATATTCAAAGCTGAAATGAGTTACATGAAAACTTAAGAATGAAGGGTTAGACTCTGAAAAGGCCAGTGCAGGCAAGAGAACTCTCACCATGCCTCACTGCACACTGTCCAAGGCAATCTAATACACCTAGTCATGTGGTTTGTTTCCATGGCAGCAAAGATTCTCGTCGCTCAGTTCGTAAAAACATAATGACCCCCCCCTCCACACACCCAGTCCGGCTGCCCACACCTACCACCCCGGACAGTCAAAGTTTGGACACAAAAACTTTTACACAAACAGATTAGTGCCAGTTTGAAGTAAAGTAGTTCCAAATAATCATTCACCTGTGGTATTTTATATGGCAGTAATTGGCAGGATGTACTCAAATATTGTGAAGTGAAAAGGATTAATACAAACTGATTAATTGGTATAATGGTGGGAAACATTAAGATGGTGTATGAGCGAAATTGTTGATAGTGTTAATTTTTTTATACAGTAAATATTTCGCTATTAGAGATACCAGCACATGTAGCACACATTAGCAAACACTGACAAAGAAAAGTTTTAAGATAGTCTGAAAACTCAAGCAAAAAGACAAAATTGATTTAAACAACATATTTTAGGAGCCTGTGATTAATACGAGCGTTCATCGTCCTATTTAGGTGTTTGATTTTCAACAAAAAGGTGAGAAAGAGTAACTAAAAAACTGTTGGCTAATGCTAGCTAGCCTGTGACTAATTTTATGTGTGAGAGATTTGTTGAACAGCAAAAATCATCTCACCTGTTGTAGTTCCAACTAAACCAGCTCTTGCTTTCTTTCTTCAAATTGCGTTAAAATAAAACTTACATTCTAACTTGAGTAACAGAGCTTTTAACAGAGTAGTGCTTTCAGTTAGCATCACACCCCCAAGGAAAGTTGATGACATCAGCTGCAAAGAATCAATATGCAGACCGATTTTTAATTCACCAATATTTTATAATAATACAGTATTTCCCTGAGACTATGGGGCACAAGCAAACCATATTTAAATAATTTTATTCAATACAATATATGGAGAATAATGTGACTTTTTGGCTCTGTTGATAAAAAATGACCAAATGCAGATTAATATACTTAGTTCTATATGTTTAAGACAATACTAAAGGCATCAAGTGTAATTATTTTTTGTTCAAATTATTTTTACAAAAATTTGACCATAGTCTCCTTAATGAAAACACTGGAATGCAAATCTTGTCTTATGTTCCTACCAGATTGTGCTGAATTAGAAGAGACATTCATTATAGTGTAGCAAACAAAAGAGGTTTGCATAAAAAGTGTACAATACCTGGTCAGCAAAAAAAGAAAAGAAAAGGAAAACAGCCTTTTGGTTTATTTTTTACAAACACAATGTTGTAATATTTCAGTATAAGGCCACTGATAAACATGTAAAAAGCTATCATATCATTAAAATAACTAAATGTTGTAATAATTAAATATAAGGCTTCTGATAAATAACAGAAGAAAGGGTTTTACACATAAAAGGGATACAGGATCCAGATCCAGAAAAATTAGCAGGTTCAGTCAATATCCTGGTTAGACTCTTTGCTGTCTGGTGTAGACCCAATTTATACAAAGTAGTTACTTGGAGGATACATAACAGTTACATAACACAACCAGATAAATTTTGTATTACGTTAACTGTATTTTGAGAGGGAAAAAAAAAGTTTAATCCCTGCACAGCTATCGGTTAATACTGGATATCTGCAGATACTTAAGAAGTCATAGTATCAATATGGGTATCTGAACTGAAAAACCTGGATCAGTGCATCTCTAGGACATAACTGAATATATGTTTACAAACACGCACAAGTACTGTTTTATAGATTCACACCGACACCCTTCCCACTCATCCGAGGCAAACACGCGCTGAGTGCCAGCTATGTGACCTTCGGCTCTTTGTTTTCATAATCTCCAATAACTAAGAATGATACAATCCTTTTACCATAGGAGGCCATATTAAACCACATAAAAATTGTGCACCTTGGCTCCCACATACTGGCGTGAGCTAGGCAAATCCTCCCTATTAACCATAATGCCACACGACTATTAAAAGAAACTATCACCCAACAAAAACACCAATAATTAAGTCTGTCAGTCGAAATATGAACTTGAACGCTGTCACCTCAGATACAGTCTGGACTGGCTCTATCTTTAACTACAAATGTGAAGGCCCCACATTCTTGTCCAGATTTACACGCGCTCTAGTTGCAGACCCCAAACTCCATTCCTGGCAAGTGCCCAGCAAACATCACTTTTCCTTTGTGGCATGTTGGCATGTCATGATAACACATTTTTCTGTCAGTTATATTGCTGCTATAAATATCATGATAAACAAAAACACTGAAAGTGCTGCAAACCACTTGTCCCTTGTCACTGGCAAAGTTACATTACAGGTATTATTTCACACAAATTTGACTCTTGTGAGCTTTGAAACATGTTATAATGTTAAATCTCTACTGAACAAAAGGTAAAAAGTAGCTGTTAACTTGAAATATCATAACTGAGCATTTTAAGATCTAGAGATGTAAACAGACTAATAATGCTGGATTATTCAAACATGTGTTAATGAAACAAAACACAACTCCAGGTATGTTTCTGATGAGGTAACAACATTCTAACATGGCTTAAAAGCGCACGAGTCAATTTTGTGTAAGATACTGTAGGAACTTTAATGCTCCTGGAGTTCTTTACAATGTACACTCTGAACAAAATCCTACCATGTAGCCCTAATAAACAACAAACCCAAAATATATTGTTCCACCTATCATTTATTGAACTTTATCGAAGTAAATATAGTAGTAATTATCATGAAAGGCCAAAGCTGCATGGTCTTGTGAATAGAAAATAACTTAGATCTACAATCAAATGACACTGCTCACTTTGCAGAAGATGGATCGATCTGACTTGTGCCAAGGCCAAAGCAAATGTTATGACTCACTCCATCTTTGTAAGTCAGCTTTTCTTCTTTACAATGAACAAATGTCATAATGCTACTGCTACCTTTCTCCTATACAACTAGGCCTGTCATGATAACAACTTTTGAAGTATGATATATATGGCTGAAGTAAATATAGACAATAGAATTAACAATAATAATTTATGCCAGATTTAAACCTCAAAACCTAACCTTCCTTCCAATTTCTTTATAGTCAAATTATTATTATTATTTTAACCTAAAGTATCTTAATCTTGTTTTTATGTGCTATACAAATTTAATTTTACTTGCCTTGACTAATCTAAATCTACAATAATGTTAAAAAAAAACATGAGCTGCAATAAATAAACAGCAGAATTGAACAGTTTTTAGTTAGTTTTAGTGCATCTGTAATGACTCATAAAATGTAAAATTTTACAGCTCATATTGTATCATAATGCCAAAAGATAACCAAAAACTTCCCAGTAATGTGAAGAAACTATACACAAGACACACTGACCCCCCAAAAATATCATTCCATCTTTCGTACATTGAACGGCAAGTCTATATAATATTTATCGTGACAGGCCTGTGTACAAATGTCATTGTAATGCTACCTTTGCCCTACAACGCTATGACATAGTGGACATGGGAGGGTGATGCATGTCCTTCTAGACGCTCTCTGGAGTCGGGAACAGATTGTCATTTAACATTTGCAAACACAAGCACTTACTTGAATTACAGTGCAATCTGCATACGCCTGGCCCGCTACACTACTCAGCAGCTGTTGGCAGTGATTGGCGCAGGTTATTTTTACATCACGAGACTATAAACAAGACTGGCATGTGAATCTCGGGCCCCTGACAGGAATAAAAAAAAACAAAAAAAAAAATGCAGTGTGAAGTTTAAAGTTAATGAGTAAAGCTTAGTTGTTGTAGGGCATGTGTTGTGGGGTATGTTTGTACTTCCTCTTAGTTATATCTCTAGTCTGTGCTGTCTGCAGTCAATGTTTCCAGTTCATTGCCATGGTTTCGGTTGCAAAAAGGCCAATACTGTGAAGGTCTGATGTTAAATGAGGACTTGGGAGACATATTTACTGTTACAAGTGCTTACGATTTACTATGAGACTGTTGTTAAACTGCTATGGACACTTCAGGGGATAAAATACGTTACAGCAAGACAATACAAGTAGCCTATGAGACAAATAGTTACAAAGAATACAAGGGAGACTACAAGGACGTCTATGAAATTATGACTGGTCTGGTGTATTACAATTTAAAATAACTGTTTTCAGACATCATTGATTAGGTATGATCAGATCAGAATACTGATTGATTAGGTGTACATAAGTGTCCAGACTGTCTCATCTTAATAATAAAACCTATTTAATGTTAATAACTCAGCTATAACAAGAAGTCAATTCTAAATAAATAGACAAAATAATCATATCCTATAGGGAAAATTATGAAAAATTTTATATTGACAAAGTTGCACACAAAAAGTCGACCTACAAATTACCAACTGTTTGGAACTATAGTGAAAGAGGCAACAGGCACCTCATGGTACCAGCTCTGCTCTGGCATCACCTGCCCCTCACAGAGACACCTGTGTGGCAGACAGACAAAGCGCTCGCTGTTACAGAATAATAACATAAACCTGCCCGCAGAAACCACGACTCCTGTTTTTACTATCACCTCACGTTAAAGCTTTTATAAGCGTAACTCGATCACTAAACTCATTTTCTCCACACTGACAAAGTAGGTTAAGGTCGCCAGCCTCCAGAGCAGCTGCAGTAGTGTTGTAAGCGCACTTGCAGAAGACTTACCAGAATTTATTCCGAGGTTTGTCATGCAACATATCTGGGTTTTTCCTTTCCGTCCCAGAATCAGACGGCTCCTCCAAAGCCGACAGTGTGATCAGGATGTCTTTGGTGTTCGCTGCTGCATCGTGTCGCGCTCCTACAAAGCCTGGTGTTGTGGAAATTTTCGGGTAGCGCACTGAGCAGAGCAGCCTCAATCTGCCTCCAGTGTGTGGCCTTTGAGGTGACGTAATGCGGAGACTGTTCACTTGCGTCAGTCCGCATCGGCTGCAAAATGACAAAAAAAAAAAAGGAAAAAAAAAAAAAAAAGAGGGGGGGGAACTTTGAGCACAACAGAAAATAAAAACACATGCCTTTGAAGCAACTGTGCTCTGTTTATTGCTATAAATAAGGATTACAAAGAATGCGTGGTTATTCTGTAATAATACGAGTACAGGTGAATCATGTGGATTTATATGTCGATTGTAGACGACATATAAATCACTTCTGTCCGAACGCTCATGACCTCATAAATGGACATGAGTTTTTGGACAAAATATTAGCCTACTGAAATGTTAAGAAATTGTAGGCTGTAACATTACCTCATAGGCCAACATGTCAGCATAAAACGGAATTCCGCGTGATAAACACTCCGTTCCAATGGTGGACTATGCAATGTACCACAAACAAAAAATGCTTTACCTAAATCAACTACATAGAAAAATCAAGTAAACAAATGTTACTGACAAGACAAAGAGCCTAGTGACCGGGGCTTAAAAGTGCATATCCACTGGTTTCAAATGGTGAAATATTAGGACTGTTGCCATAGTAATTAACAATTTCATAGAAAATAATGATGTAAGTATATAAAAATATTATATCTTCATATTTTCATCATAAATTATCACATGAATTGCTTACAAACAGCTTGTTCACAGAGTTGTACCGTATGGTTTATTTGAGTTTGATTAAAAGGGCCCGAGAAGAAAGTAATGTAATTATTTGTAGCTAATGTCTTCTTTTTAATTGCCTACATTTTGGGAATATTACCTCTGCACTACTACAGATGGCAGTCTTTCCCAGTGCCCCTGAACGCACCTCTGCAGTCACGGCGCACGAGCACAGCCCCTTGTTGCCTGGCGACCACCTCTGCAGATTGACAGGGACTTTAGTTTGATTCATTCGTGAAAAACTTTTTCAAAAGGCGCTTTTTTCAAGGACCACGTGGACTTTTTCCACAAGAAAGAGGTCGTTGGTTAAAGTCCAGAAATAAACAAAAGTCAATGTCAATCAAAGGTACACTATAGAAGTAAGTTGATAGCCTGCTATTTTTCGCTTTCACTTTCCTCCATGACAACGACCCCCTTTAGCTCATTAATATGTTATAAGCGAAGTTAATTAAACGTGAACTTGTCCACCGCCAAAGGAACATCCGCAGATGAGTGAAAGTCTCAGCTCCAGGTCCAGAAAGGTAAGTAAGCAAACTTTACCATCTAAAATGGTGGCTTTGAGAAGAGTTTAAACTTTGGAGCGGGAGTCAGGGTGTATTTTCAGATATGAAAATGGTATTGTAATGGTAATGAAGTGAAATTACGCACTGCTGATGCTTTTTAACGTTGTGTTTTAGACTTGGAAAAGTGGAGATTATTAAAGCGCTGAACGGTCTCACAATGCCAGATATTGAACCGCTCAGATTTCCGTCAAGAGAAGAGAGACGACCTCCACAAACAAGTTAAATGTTATCTCTTACCATTTCACTTTGACCTTTTTATTAAGCTCCTTGTAACGTTAAATAGCCTAATATTATAAGCAAAATCTGCGTATTTTTCTGTATCGCAGTGGATAAATATATATTTTTATAAAGCCACAAGGAAGATTTTAAAATAGACTTACTTACATAATACCGAAACTTAACGATTCTAGTCTGTTCTGTTTTTTGAAGCAGGTCCATATCTGGTCACATGGTGGCGCACTTCACAAGGCGCATGCCAAACAGGCCTATACTTAAGTGTACATGAAAAGTTTGATGCGCTATGCAAAGATTTAGCCATCTTTGACAAGTTAGTTTAAATGACAAGCAATGAAAAAATGTATATGGATTTACAATGGCTATAGCATTACATGTTTAGAATAAATATACCATTGTACGCTGCAAAAATCAGCAATACCAGACATGCAAAGAGAAAAATAAATGAAAGACATTTAAATTCATAGTCGTGATCCTGTTAGCCGTATGCATATAGTATAAAACGTGTTTGTTTTTCACTTTTGAAAAGTTGTTGCTGTCGCACGTGTGCTTTTTAACATTTGCCAGCCAGATGGCGTCATTCCACCACCAAGAATGATACCCTTGGGCTTGTCTTGAAATGTTCAAATTAGTGCTCTGCTTTCTCACTGATGCTTTCAATAAATTGCAATATGCAGAGAATCACAAACATATTTTTACAGCCAAATGAGTTTTAGTAATTACTTTGCTAAATAAAATGAAAAAGTAAAGCTTTAGCTTGTTCCAACTAATGCTCATTCTGTTTCACAGTACTGTATGTATGCCTTGTCAGACAGCAGCTTCTGTCTTTTATCAGACAAGTGCAGTGAAGGGCATTTTCTATCTACATTTTTGCAAGTTTTGATTGTTTTGCCTTTGAAGATCAAGTTGATCTCCAGGGAGCCTGCTCTGGTCGGCGTCGTACTTGTGCTCTGCTCAACAGCCCCCTGCCATGTGTGAGCAGTGCTATTCAACACATTCAAGAGCTGAGAGCCAAAGTGGACAAATGTTTTGAACAGGTAAGCCAGTAATACCCTGAACATCATAGAGTTAAAACTTTATATGAAAACATGTCCATTTACATTTATCTAATGACCACTTCTTCTTATAAGCCTGGGAAGTATCATCCCCAAATGGACCTGGACAAGCACCCATATGGTCAAACTCTACGGTTTGTGCACTCAATATAACTGTTCATATTTTCTGTTTGAAGTCCAGCTCTTAATGTTTATCACTTTTTTCACAGATTTCAACCTGGAGATTCGGATTCTGACTCAGTCATGTCTACAGAGTTAGTAATTGAAGGCATTGGATTAACACCAAGAGGTGCATTTATAACTGACTAATTGTTTTTTAACTGATCAAAAACAAAGTAATTGTATTTAATTAACTTGTTTGAGTGTCTAGAAAGCTCCTCATCATCACCACTACTCAAGAAAATAAATGATGTCCTCAGAGAGGTTGTGTATCTGATAGAGCGTCTGGAGGCAGATCGGCAGTATGCACAGGAAGCTCTGCTCGTTGAAAAGAAAAGAAAGAAGTTTTTGGAAAATAAATTTGACAGTATTTCTTTGTGGATGCAGAAGGAGCATTCATTTGTTGTCCAAAAAGGTCAGTGACAACAGCAATATGGAGAGGTCTATGGGGAATTCTCATCTGGAGGGCTGACAGTTCTTAATGGGTGCAGAGAAAATAACTATGTTTTTAGTATTCAATATTCTACATGTGTTAAGGCTACATTATGAATAATTGTCAATTCATCTTTTTTTCCTCCTATGGCTGTTGTGGGTGTGTCCAATCTATCAACTAATCATTTGGGGTGGTGAAGTACACCCAGTTTGTTGAGATTACACCCTCCACTTTTATATTCATCCAGTGTGGCCTGTTAATAATGGCTGAAATATGGTTTGGTTGTGTAAAAAGTACACAATAAAATGATGAGAGAAAATAGCCCCATATGTACCAGGACTGTAGTTATCAATTAATTGGTTGATGGTGTCTTAGTTGACCAAATTTGTTGTTAGTTGACTGACTTTTTTAAGAATTGATATGCACAACAGCAGAGAGGGCTAGAGAGGGAGAGTTAGCTGGGGTTTTGAGAGTGAGTGGACAGTTGAATCTGCCTTTTCACTTATGAAGATATTTACTCATACTTCTCTGTTTACATGGTAGTTTTTACATATTTTTATAGTTGACAGCACTTCTACTGGAGATAGTTAAATACTTTCTGGTTTCTTTTCAGAGCATGAGTCTTGCTTGAGAGACATCACAGAACTGAAATGGCAGCTCCGGTTGGAAAAGGACAAACTTGAGCAGCTCGAGGACAAACTGGCCCAGACTGAGATGAAAAAGCAGCGTTTACAAGAAGACATCAACTACTCCACAGAACAAATCCCCATAGTGAAGGACAATACGGACTACCAAAGGAGCCTTATACAAGAGATCAGTGCAGAACAAAAAGAGGTCACTACTTTAGACTTTTTGGACTGAAGTTTAGAATAGGCCTGACACGATTATGATTATTATATTGTAGGGATGAGACGAGACATGTGATGACATTTGATCCACGAGAGAAATAAGATGATATTTTTACATAATTTTTTCATAAATAATTTGTACCATTTATTTAATAAGTTTGGCTTCACAATTTATTTTTATTTAATTTTATAATTTTGCTGTCGTTGTAACACAGCTTTTAACAACTACGTCTTATCAAGAGAAGTTACTCAACAAAGTCTTTTTTATCCAAGGCAAATGTGAAAATATCATGAAAAAAAATCTTACAAGATATTTTTTTTTCATATGTGCACAATCACATGGCAATTTTGTCTCTTATGTCCCATCCCATCAATATATATATATATATAGAGCAATACATTTTGAGGATCAGTATTTATCATGGGGTCTTTTTCTTAGGACTAGCAAGGAACTTTTTGGTATTTTTCTGTGCTATCATCAGATTTGAACTGTGAAGAGAGAGTTGAATAAATAACTCATTATAGATACAATCTAACCACGAAAAGTGACAAATTCTGCTTTTTATTTATTTATTGCAGTTTGTGTTTTTGTAACTATATTGTGCATTTAGAATAGTTTTTGGGGCATGAATTAGTTTCAGTATTAACGTTCTTATCATTATTATTGTCTTCTATATTTTCTTCAGCAATGTTGTACTTTAAAATATGAATAAGAATGAGCTCTGTATATTGTTTTATATTTTATGTATTTTTTGATGTGACAGGCTGACTTATTGTGCTTGAAAAAACGTGCAATTCTGGCCATGGTTGAGAAAGAGTACAATGACACCAAGGATTTAGCTGAAAATGAGAGAAATTCCATGGAATTTGAGCTGTTGTCTATGAGAAATCAGCTGGCAAAGAGAAAGTGAGTATCAATATTGCTGTTTGATTGATTGTATAGCTGTCTTTTGCTCCTTTTATAATTGTGTTTAGGGAAGATTTAGTGCAGTTATTAGCAGAGCAAATGGAAGTTGATACCAACATAAGGGAAGCTAAAGAATCTCTGGCTCTAACCAAGGAAACATGCTCAACTACATGTGATAATATTACAAAGTTAACAGAAGTAGAGAAAACCTACAAAGATGAGGTAGCACACTATTGTATCATATGTTGTCAATATATTTATTTAGATACAGGTATAATATTTACTATTGTGTCCAATGCAGATTTCAAACATAAAAATCCAAAGTGAAGAAGAAATGAAAAAGAATGACAAGTTACAAAAGAAGATTCATTCACTAATGGAAGATATTGAGAAAACTGTAAGTATGGTGCTTATGTAGTTTGAGAAGTTTTAAAAGCTGAATCTAGGCTGGACAATACAAAAACACTGATCATGATTTTTGTTCTCATATTGATAATAAAGCCAAATATTAATTTACATAACAAAAGTTAACAGACTTTTAATCATTGCCATTTAACATTAAAAAAAAAAAACAGTCAAATTTCTTCCTCCAAAGTCTGAACACCCCAGACTACAGTATATGCTTTTACTAACTGGAGTTGCTGTAAACCTCTCAATTAAAATGACCCAACCATTTCACTGACCATTAGAAATGACTGGATCTTGCTCTAGATTAATTATACACCCCTAGCTAATTGACAAATTTGGTTTTGTATATTACCTTAAACAGCTTGACACTTCTGTTGTGCTGCATGGATTTTGAGTTCAGTTAACTGTAAGTGACATTAATGTAAGTACTGTATATTGTGTGTTTATAGAGACTTCATGGAGAGGCAGAAGTATCTAGCACCAAAGAACAGCTAGTTTCTGCTGGTAATGTTTTTAATGCTCTTTGGGAAGAAAACTTGGATAGTGAAGAAAAGGTAGAAGAGTACAAGACCAAAATTTCTGAAAGGTACAGCATAATCTAATTACTGACATGGCCCAGTGTTGTAGCTGCGTGATTAGAGCAGTTTTACTAAAATATCTTGTAAGTGTGTTTACTCTTTTGTGTTTTCTGTGTAATTCTCATCAGCAAGAACGCAGTGAAGCAGATGCGAGAGGAAAGGAAGCAGATGCTCCAGAAAATCATTGACAATGACGAGCAGTGGGAAAGGGCCAAGGAGGAAGTGACCCTGGTTGTTGCACAGCACTGTGCCACCCAGGCTAAGCTGGAAGAGCAGGAACAGCTCACCTTCATGGAAGAAGAAAAGGGCAGGGTCAGTGGAAACATATGTACAGCTTTTATGTATACAGCGCATGAGGCGCTCTCCAGAAGGAAACAGGCACTCCAGCTGCTCTGTGTCACTTACTGTCCTCTGTCCTTTTCATGCAGAAAGTTATCGAAAGCCTCAGGAAAGATCTGACTAGTCAGATAACTGCCCTGGAAAAAGCTCAAGGTACAAAAGGCTAATAAAAACATATAATTACTCAAATGTACTCAAAGACCCCAACATACAGAATCGTGAGAATTTGTTTGTCTATAAGAACTGGCTACATCTATATATTTATATTTCATTTCTATATATTATACTGATTTTGCAGAAATTTGTGTGTATGGAATTTTTTGTGTCATGGAATTTCTAATCATTTACATGTCAGCACTCTCTTACTCAACTTAATTTGTCATTTGTAAATCTTCATTAGGTTCAGTGTGCAAAGATCAAAGATGAAATGTATCACCATCAAAGAGCTGCCGAGCAAACCAACCTCAAACTTCAGAGAGAATTTGAGGAGGCTTTATCTGCAATGAAATTCTTAGAATTCAGTACTGGTGTATGTACCATCACTCCACATATAGATAAGTAATTTACAAGCAGCTCTAAAAATGCAGCTTATTTTTTTTTTGGTAATTTTTGTTTTGTTTTTAAAGAATTTTAAGGCATTGATTAGACAATTGGAAGACCTTGAGAGTGGTCACAGGAGAACTTTGGACAGCCTTAATAAAGAGAAAATTGCTAAACAAGGACAATTACAGGCTGCTAAGGTAAGAACAAATATCAAATCAAGTATATCAGTATGTATCTTGTGGGGACGTGGTTAATTCTCACTGAAGTGCAAAGCTATTAATGAACCATTAAGTGCATCACTTGAGTTTAATAAATGATCTGTTCTATTGATCCCAGGATTTACACACTGCTACAATAAAGAGATATGATAGCGCTGTGGACAGGACCAGTGAACTCACAAAGCAGAGTAAAGATTTCCACCAAGCTTCTGATCGGATGGAAACAGCATTGGAGACTATGCCGGCAGTCACTGAAGAGCTTGAGTAAGATTTTCTATTCTTTTTGTCACTAACTTTCACTGAGATGTGGAAAGCAATGGGACAAATGATGACTTATGCATTATTATTATGGCAGTTAAGTGTAAATAAATGCATAATGTACTATGTAACTGTGATACCATGGTAAATTTAAAAGAAAACCCAGCCGATTGCTCGATACCCCTTAATAGTTTTCTACAGTACTAAAGCATCTTGTACGACATTTGAATACCATTTGTAGTAAGTTATGGTACATTTCAGTTCACTATTTAATGTAGAGGAACTATCTCTCATATCTTTGCATTTTTTTTGCCTTCTTCCAGGAGTGTTTTTGCTGTGGTAGAATTCAAAAACAAATCAGCTGCTCTCATAATGAACACCTTGCAGTCTGATATTAATAACTGCTTACAACGAACACAGCGATCCATGCAGGTGCACACTGCTCATGTTACAGCAAGGAAAAAGAAAATGGAAGACACCGAGGTAACAAAATAACAACTTGACATTAGTGTTGTTCACTGTAAATCTGGCAACCCATGACTTTTCCTTTCAGACGCGCCCAATTCGGAAAGCGTTTCTGAAAAATATTGCATTGTATGTTTGTTTGTGGATTAGTGTCAGCACATTGCCTGTCACAATACTTTCCCTTAAGATGCCGAGGAAAGAAGTGCGTGCAATTAAAATTACAAGCCATGGTCAATCTTGTTTAAGTGCTTTTCCCACAAATGACAACTCGCAGTGGTTATAGGCTTTTGTCTGGACAAATTTGATGATGCGTGACGCTGTGAGATTCTGTGGTCCTCTCTTAACCTGTAGGGCTAATTTTGAAAGCCATATTTTATAGAGTAAACATCTAAAATGGGAATGATTACAGTGAGACAAAAGGGGAAGGGAACATGCAAAAATAGCTGCTGCTGTCTGAGAGCTCCTTTGTATGAGAAAGGCCTATTTATTGTAAGGTTTTCATCTGCAGGATTATCAGCCCCAGCCAGAGCCTCTTTGCTGATGGGGGTTTCACATGGCTTATCTAATGTGAAATCGCCATGTGGTATATAGTTTCATTAAACGGTGATCAAGAATGCATTAGTTCAAAACAAGAAAAGGCAATGGAGCTTAAGCCGCCATGCATCCAAGTGCAACAACTTTAAAGAAGTTGTTGGCGTGAGACAATTTAAGAATTAGAAGTCTTCCTCTTAGACACAACTCCCATTAGCCAGATAAAAGTTAGTCATGCAAAAAAGGGGTTTAGTCTTTTCACTTGACAAAATAAGATGATATAACAACAACACTCCTCACCAAATAAAAAGATACCAGACATTTGCAAGATCTGAAGGAACACAGGAATACTACAGGATATAAAGCACATATAATGTCTATGTTACCGTAACATAATAAGCAGCATGCACATTCAGCAGTCACTGTGCGTGAAGTATAGGACACACTCCAATGTGTGGTTTCTCATGGAGATCACACGACCACAGGAATTACTATACCAGAACACTTAGGATGTAGGAATATGATTATACCTGCAGTATCTGGTATTTTCATAAAGGACTCATCAACAAAGGTTTAATTTAATTGGCAGATTTTTAAATGGGCTTATATTATGCAGAATTGACTCTTGTGAGCTTTAAGCCATGTCAAAAACATACCCGGTTTCATTCACACATGTTTGAGTAACCCTGTGTACATCTCCAATGTTCAAAATGGTCTGTTCTACATTGTGATGTCATGGAGCGGTAGTTTCCAAGTTAATAGTGACCTTTTTTCTTTTTGTTCAGTAGAGATGGGCAATACCTGCGCTGAAATCATCCAAATGATTCAAGCGAAGGTGTATAAAGTTTAAAAACACAATGGAGAACTTCCTGCATCACCACATGACATCACAAGGTGTAACAGTGTGTTTTCTGTACCTAAATTTGCAGAATTCCTGTGTTAAACATGTATGAATGAAACAAAACAGAAGTCCAGGTCTGTTTGTGTTGAGGAAACAACATTATAATATAGATCTGAAAATAGGGTCATATGGTCCCTTTAAATGATCATTAATGACCATTTGTGAATCAGCAACAGGTCTGGGAAAGTGAGGGTCACATGAGTTAAGGGTCATTCATTCTATACTATACCACAGTGTTATAAAAACACTAAGTAGAGTCTCTGTTATTTAGATACAGGTACTATTCTAATCGCTCCAGAGTACGGCAGCTCTATCTTTTTAACTAATCTCTGGTAATACCCTTTTAATCTATAAGGAAACAATTGTGGAAATCAAAGTATTCTACTATGATGCACACCCATTTTTGATTTGATCAGACTCTGACGTTTGGCGAGCACAAAGTAAACAATGCAAACTGCCGACGTTATCAGTTTCTTATGGGCAATGAAGTGTAATTTGTTCCATTTACACTTCACAACAGCATCAGATGGGCTTTGTCAGTGCGGCATGGAGTAATTAAACCTGAAATCAATAGCAGGCATTTGTCATGTTTACAGCCCCTCTTTCTGCTGGGTTAAACTCATCACTTTAGTGCTGTTCTGTTTTACTGCAGAGACACACTTCATTATGTCGGCAGGTAGAGTTGAGATATTCAGCGGGCACATATCCCATACTTCGTGAGACTGTATTCAAATCAAAGGGATATACATGAAGAGAGGCGTCCATGAAGTGTGTATGGTTGATCAAGAATGTCGCCAGTCTTGTAACCATGCTTTTGATAGTGAGTCAGTCAGCTATCATCATACTACTCAATCAATCAAGCTACTCTTAACAATTACTCTTGCATTTAAAGGGCCCATATTAGGCTATTGATTTTTTTTTCCATGGGGCCACATGAGAAAATACTGTGGAGGGCTGGGCCAAAATGAACTCAATTCTGCATAATATTAATTGTATTTCTTTATAAAAAGCAGTAAATAGCATTGCTGGTAAGACTAGTTGACAAGTTAGTAAGACTGGTAAGAGTTTATGTTATGACTTACTAATGAAAAAGTGAGGTTGCCTTACAAAAAATGTCATTAAAAAAGACCTCTAAAATAAAAGCAATGCAGCTTTAGTCCATGTATGAGGTAAAGATATAAATATTTTTATTTTGTAATTCCAAATTAGCTTAAACGGGTCAGTCAGAGTCAGAGCCAGAGCCAGAGCGCCGTATGTGGCCCAGGAGGTGTATGTTACAATGTTTCTTCATCACAAACATACCTGGAGTTATGTTTTGTGTCATTCACAAGTGTTTAACACACAAATCATGCATATTTAGGCCAAGTTCAAACAGAAAACACTCTGTTTCACTTTATGATGTCATGTGGTAATACAGGAATACACCTTCACTAGAATCATTTGGATGACTTCAGCCCTGAAATTGCCAATCTCTACTGAACAAATGATTAAAGGTTGCTTCTAACTTAAAACCTACCACCACATGACATCACACAATGATAAAGGGTTACTCAAACATGTGTGAATTAGGAGTTAACAACATTATAACATGGCTTAAAGCACACAAGAGTCATTTTTGTGTAATATAGGATCTTTAATTATGGTTCCAAGTGGTTAATTTGACTTTTTTTAACATGCTGCTCTAAAATTTGCTTTCTTTTCATCTGTTGATGAACCCAACATATTTCTAGCTGTGCTTTAATGAAAGAAAGTTTTGTCAGAGTATGAAAAGTTACTCACTCTTTTGCATGACCTTGGAGCTTGTCTTGTAATACTATTAACCTGCTTACATTTAATTTAGCAATTATATGAATTGCTTGTATTTAAATTTGCACATTTCAAGCTTGACCAGCTCCTTAAAGAGTTACACAAGCCTCTTACTCATTTATTGTCCACATTGGTGGTGATAAGCTACTTTAGCAGGCCTCTCCAGTCTTAAAGATGCACTACGTAACTTTTTAGTTATCACTTGCAAGTCTCCATAGAGATGTTGCTGCTCTGCATGGAATGTTCCACAGTATGGTATTAAAATCATCTATCTTTTATTTATTTAATTACAAGTGTTTCTATTGTCGCAAATTCCCCGGTTTGGTGGAGTCAAATACTTGTCTCCATGGCGATTACCAAGTTATATGCGGTACTGTGGAACATTCCAGGGAAAATAATAACATCTCGATGGAGTATAGAAGGTTTCGGACCCTCCACCAGTAAATTTACACAGTGCTGCTTTAAAATTCACAGACAAGGTGGAGGAGGTGTCTTGCCCAAAGACATAATTATAATAAGTGTCTTCTGGGGATGAATTGATCTTCCACCAGAGCCACTATCCTCTTTAGAATATTATTTTTTATTCTTTCAGTTGTAACTAGGTATTTGTGTTGTTGCCTTTAGCCTTTTAGTTGATTATTCTGTACTACAAATGTGCAGATTAAACTCATGATTCACAAATTTAATCTGCCTTTATATAAATACATTGTTTCATACTTCTTTTTCTGCTTAAATTGTTGTTTTTGCATGACCTCCTGTGCAGGTGTACTCTTATGAGTGCAGATTGTGTCAGATACATAGTGATTCACAATCATTTTAAAGCTACGCCCCCTTTTTGTCAACTAATTGATCAGCAGCATGTCTTTTGTCGACCCAAGAATTTCTTTAGTTGACTACAGCCCTTGTTATTAGTATATGCTCATAGTAGTACTCATAGAATTATATATGTACAGTGTTGAATGTGAATGAAAGGTAAACAAAATCCACTCCTCATTTTTTCACTTCCCCACCTTTTTGTGTCTATAGGAGGCGCTCACAGTTGCTCTGAGCAAGAACAAGCAGTTGGCAAGGACCTACAAGCACCTGACTGAAGTCCTGTTGGAGGCCAAACAAGAGGCTGTGTCTGCCCTGACTGACAAAAACAATGCTCAAAGATCTTTTCTCTATTACACCCAGGTATATGTGTAGAGATGAGTACAGTTTTCCTCTCCGCAGGACTTCAGTCTCTAGTGAGGAGGTTACCGCGGCAATAATGATGAGTAAGGGTGCGTGGAGGAGTATGATGGATGTGACATGTTGTAATGATAGCATTGTAGTTTTGCCAAAAAAGGGAGTAGTCCTTTTGATGCTGCATATTAATACTTAAACTTTAAATTTAGAGTTTTATTGTTAGGCTGTAAAAGTTAAACATCTTAACTATTTCCATTTTCCATAAGATAAAGCATACTCCAGATTAGAACAAAATGGATGTTGGCAGTCCTATAGCAGATTTTGACTAGCTGCAGAAGACGATTCAGGGCCCTCTTAGTGTTTAATCTTTATAGTTTTTGACATTATTTAGCAGGAGTGGAATTACACATGACAGCCATAACACCAGCATGAAACAACACCGCTCCCGCAATGAAAAATACATATTATTTCTTCCAGAATTACTAATACCTTTACTTGAGCAATTCCTCATCTAACTGCCTGAATGTTATCAAGTGAAAAATGCATGCAAAAATAAAATCCTGTGGACAGGATTTTCCACGCTCATGATCAAAGCCTGATTTTCTTTTACTCCGGATTCAGCCTTCACCATTTTGTTTGTTTCAGCTCTGCCCTCGTATAACAGCAGCCTGCCGGGCAAGTGCATGTCCCCAGTTTTTATGTATTATCAGGAGTCCATCTGAAGTGTAGGTGGCAGGTTACTGAATCGGATTTCTATCATTACAACCATTCAAATACTCTCCTTCTCTTTTCTTGGGTCTTGTGTGACCCAGCACAGCAAATTGTATGACAAAACATCTTACATTGTATTAGGATTTCTAAGGGGAAATAAATCAATACCCATGCACTCTTCAGAACTATAACTAGTATTGAAACTATATACTTAGTTGAGCAAGTCTATAACAAAGGCATAAATCGGACAAACCTCAACCTTTTCTGACACTCTTTGGTATAAAACAATTATTTTTTATTATAATTTATCGATATCAGTATTGAATACCACACTTGAAATTTTAGTCCCAGGACAACATTACTTTAATTTGTATGTCTTCAGTTTAATGTATTAACTATTTAAGTGATATCTGATGAACATAGCTAAAATTTGTGCTGTAACAACACCAACGAATAACCAGAACAGTCATGACCAGTCCTAACTGACTATTAAAATAATTGTTAATAATTTGAAATTTTCAATAATACACATTAGTTGTAAATATTCTATATCTAGAAGCCTTCAGTCACTGCATACAATCAAAAAATATCTCTCACTAGTGGAATACTAAAAAATATTGCAGCAGTATTTGTGTTGAAGCGACTCATCACTTTCACAGGCAATAGAAGTGGTTCTTAATTGGAATACACCTGTTTTAATCTTGACTATCCCGCTCTGAACAGCAGTCAGTTGTGAGAGTGAGAGTTTAATCCAACATGTATAGGCTTTGTGTTAGATTCTGCTTCATGTTACAACACTCCCTTCTATACACAGTCACAACTGGAACAGTACAGGGTACACAACATGGCATCCTAAGCTGGCATTTTTTTGGAAGGTGTAGTACTGTACGACTTTCAACATCATTTGAAGATGGTAGTTGTTCTTTTAAATGTTGTGAAGAGACAAGTTATAGATAGCAGCTCATTAGCCACTGCAGAGGTAAAAGTACTAACTCCATGGACAAGTAGGTGGAGTTACCAGGTCAATATACAGGCCAGATCTGTGGTTATGAGCAATACAGCACACAGTAGGAATCCATGAATTTCAACATACTTTGAGCTAGTTTTTGACAGCAAAAACACATACAATTGATTATAAACCAGACTGATCAGTTCCTTATGGGCATCCACAATAAACATTAAACATTTAGTTTAATGCCATAGAGGAATCATAAACACATCTAAAGCTTAGCTGTTGGAACATTGTTCATTTCTGAATACTGTCACTCGGTCTTTGGGCAAGGCACTTCACCCACTGATTTAGTGTGACTGTGGTGTGTGCATGATTGATTATTATTATTTGTCACATACAGCATTTGTACTTTTCTGAATCCTCAATGTATACTCCCAGACTTTCTTGCTAGATCAACCTAGCATACCTAAAGCTTTAAATAGTATTGTACAGTGTTTGTCATTTAAACTAAGAAATGTTCAAGGGCTTCTTTTGTAAGGATTAGTAACTCGAACAATAAACTAAAGTGTACTGGTAAGTATATGTCTCTCCAAACCACTTTTGTTGTACTGTATGTGGTGAAATGACTTTGTTTATGTGGGAGCTTTCAGCACTTGAATTTAACAGGCTACACCATAAAGAGCATTCTTGTTATTGTCTTTCCTTCAGGAGCTGATGACTGAGCTAATTCGCTTTAGTTTTCAATGCACTGGGGAACACATTGCCAAGCAATGATAAGCTTTGTAGGAAGAGTAGAGAGATGGAGGGGAAAGAAAAGCAATGGCATCTATCAGAATTTAAACCTCTTTGCTTGAAACTGTTTTCAAATAATAAAGCAAGCAGCATGTCTTTCCAAGAGACTAGGAATAATTTCTGGTTTCAGTGGGGGGTTCATGACTCTGTGTGTATGTGTAAAATATGTCTTGAGGGGATTGGTATAAAGTTAAACTGGGTGAAGTAGAAATATTTTACTCATCAGCTTTGCAGTCACAGAGTTTGCCTCGGCTAGAACAAAACTGCTGAAGCATTTAGAGAAAATTAACCCCCCATCCTGGCAGCCAGATGTGACTGGATTCTGATGAGTGCACACGAGTGGGCAGAGAAACCAAGAGACTGTGAAATTCCTGTCAGGCCCGTGTACTGCAGAATGGGCTATTGACTGCTTTCTCTATTCCCCTCCATCATTCTTCTTGAACACTGCCATTAATTTCCTCTCCTGCCTTACCAATTCCTTTTCTCTGCCTTCTCTCCCCCTAGCTCTCTTTGTTGCAGAAGAGGATGCACAAAGCTTTGGTGGAATACTTCAAACAACGCAGTCTCTACAGCCAGGCTGAACTGGATCAGTGCCAGGCTCTTTCCCGAGAGACCGACCAGAAAATAAAAACAGCCCAGGTATTTATACATATACGTGTAAATCTACTACAACTGCACAAACCTGCACCTCCCATTTACATGGTAAATCCTTTTATTCATCTTTTATTCCAGTCTAGGCATTTGACTGGTTGGTGGCATATTCTTGTGCATACTACAGTAACTCCATGTTACGCTTGGCATTGTGTGAGCCTCATCCGGCTAGTCAGTTGTCTTGTGTCTTCTTTGCCAAGCACGAGCAGCCAGGCAGTGCCAGAGTAAAACATCCACCAGGGTTTTCTGGCTCACTGTGGTGGGGCTGTGGACACCAGTGGCACATTAGGCTCTATACGTTCCCTCAGTGACTCATGTGATGAGTGATGTGATGGATGAGGCGTCTGCCGGGGCGCCAATGTGGTGACCCCATGTCTGAGCTGAGCTCTGCTTCAACAGATAACTCTATAGACATGTGTTTGTACTTTATATAACTTATTGTGCCTTTGTGCTCCACATACATAAAGTAAATACAACCATCTTATGCCTACATATGATACCCTAGAAGAAGCATATTCTACAAGGTTGAAAACTTAGGCTCTTCAATTAGAGGATAATCGGTCTCTAATCTGCACTGCGCTCTGAGATGAGGTCAAAGCGGACAGAGGGACAGTGATGAATCTTTATGAAATGTCTTGTCCAGGTGCATTACTTTTCTATACAACATTAAAAGGAAAGTAGCTCTAATATCTTACCACAGTGCATTTTATTATTATAATTATATATTGTTAATAACTGAGACTCAGCTGATTCTAGCCTTGAGTTTCAATGTTGTTAAGGAAGGATTAAATAGGCCACTGCTTGGATCAAATGAGTAAATCATCTTCTGTACATGGGAATTAATCATTCTTCTGGTTTAAGGCACATTCCACCTAGCTTTGCATAGTTTGCATAGTTTTACCCTTCATGAAGCAAACCTCCCAAATTATTCATGTCTGGAAATGGCACAGTCTTTATGAAGTCTGAATGCGTGGCTCCCTGTTAAGCATTACTGTAGTTGTCTCAAAGTTTATTATTATTAAGTTAATGAGAGCGATGTTTTCCAAAGGGTTGCCATGTGAAAACCCCATTAAGTACTTCTCACTTCCTGCTCTCTTACAGCTGACATGTTTTTTTGATGGGTCTGGTCCAGACATTACAGGCAACTGGCATGTCTCAGCGGCCCAGGCTGAAAAGGCCCCAGCAGATCACAGCTCAAGGCAGGGAGGAGTGGGGCACAGGGGGAGGAGCTATCAGAGCGCTACAGAGTGTGAAGGACAAAAGAGCTGGTGTATTCAAGCGCACAGCACCGTCACCCGTCACAGCTCAGCACAGAGTCCATCAGAGCAGGCAGCCCTCACTTTGAACACTTTGGATCACAATCTCACAAAGTGCATGTGGAGAAGGACATCGAAATAAGGACATAGAATCACACTTAGAATATGTTGGAATTTTGAATATATCACAGAAACATATAAGTTTGTACAGCAGGCATGCAGGTGAAGTTTCTAATGAGACAGAATTGCGGTAAATCATTATCAGTGATAAACAGGTGAAAACAGAAGGCAAATCAGGCTAAATAGTGACGAGGCCAGTGCTAATTCATCATGTCCACTTAACCTCATGAGCCGGGCATAAGAGAGGTCAGGTTCGTTTCACAGCGAAAGCCAAATGGCACTTTGTTGTGCTCCAGCTTGTGGGGAAGAGGCCAGGGAACCCTGGGGTGGGCGAGTGGGTGGGATGTGGGAGTGGGGGCTGGCGGGCTGTCATCCTGTTACACTGCTGCCAGAACTGGCAGTTCAGCTTTGTGTTCTGCAAGTTTACACTAGGGATGGCATAATTGACAATGGCTAACAGCAGAGAGCACTGCACAGCCTTGTTGAATGGCCAGTAATGATTGGAGCAGACGCCCACTGCCCCATTCCCAGGGGACAGTAATCCAAGATCCTGTTTCTGATATAATTGTTAGTCAGAGAATTTCTGCATGGCTAGGCTGGTTCAGATTCCCAAGCTGGTTGACAGTGCCAGGCAGTTTAATAGAAAAACTGGATGCTGAGGTTTTTAAAACAGAGGAGCACTGAACCTGGACCTGGTTCACCAGGAGCCTCTTGTTCCTCCTCACAATAATAAGAACATGATGGTAACTCTCACAGGTGTGTGTGTCTTTATAGAGCAAGCACTGTTTTAATTATGCACTTTTAATACAAGCTCGTCTCAATAATTGTACCATTTTCTTTTATTTTCTTACAGGAGTGGTTGGCTGGAGAAATCCATGCTATTTCAGCATTCCTGCAGTCTTTCACAGATGACTCCACTTCCATGGATGAAGCCCGGGTGAACAAACAAGCCAGTTCAGATGCAACTGAATCAAATAAGTAGATTCCTTGAGTTCTAACAGCAGTGTAATTGGACATTCACCTGTACCAGACAACTTACTTACCACAGCACGCTTCACTATCCCCCTCTTTACTCGCCGCACATCCATAACAATGAAACAGGTGACTTTCATGCTGCTGTCAGGACTGATCTAATTTTAGCTGGGTGAATGATTGCAATTGGCTTTGCCTCATCAGATAATTAATCTATGTCACCATTAATTGGAAAAGAGAATAATTACAGGCAGTGTTGACAGAAATTCTACGCTTCTCCAGATTCCAAGATCTAATTACAACTAGTGAAACCCGGTGACCTTAACTAGCACTTAGCTCTCGACCACCACCTTGACCATGCCTATGCCAAGTCCAGTGTTTCTTTAAAAGCTGTTTTCATTATCATACACACACTCCTTCCTCTCCTCACTCTCCGAAAGCTGTCTCTCTCAATCACTTTTCAATATTCAATCTTAATTTTGTGGAAGTTTAGCATTTTCAATGAGCTGGAGATGAATGATTAATGAATAAATTTAAATGCTTCATTTTGTCCATGGATCATTAGTTAAGTCCTTTGTGGGAAGGACCTGAGAAAGGAGTGAAAATTATTGAGACATTAGCCTGAAGCAATCCAGGGGTAAATAGTGTGCACAAAAGGATGTTGTGTGCGCACTATCCACTGGCTTTTCAGAACCCTGGGGACACTCTATTTTCAATTTAATCTTAACTAAATTACATAGAACGCTTGTGAAAACAAATTTTGTGTTGTATCATGTTTTAGCAATGTCATACTTATACCAATGTACACTGCTAGAAATGAAAGTCAGGTGTTATTATTATGATTGTATAACTTTGAAAGAAAACATACTTCAGCTGACCATTTTCCAGTAGTTAAAATAAATGAGCTTTTGTCTGTTCTTAAGATAGTACTTTAAGCTATGTGTGAATATGTGAGGAGGGGTTTGGTGATGCAGCTAAGAGAAGCCTTTGTGACTTGTGAGACAGAAGGGGGCAGTGTGAACCTACAACTTTACGCATAGAAAGTAAAGGCATTTTATTTTAATGTTGTTGTTTTTTTTACTGTATAGTCTTTAGTGTAACATGTTTGGAGGAAAAACAATATCTGCCAACCATATAGTTTCACTGCGGTATTGTACAAATATAGACACAAGTAAAGTCAGGGTTAAGAATTAATATCTCTTAAAGCTATCATCTTGTAGATTTCAGAAAGCACCTTGAGGAGAAAAATGCCTGGTCTACCTCATATTCCTTAAGGCTTGATGGTAATAGCTCAAATGAAGGCATCCTCTCATCACATTTTTCTAGTTTCTTTCTTCTAATCAATCCTTTAAATAGATTGAAGTGTGCCACACCTTGATGTCATCACATTCATCTGAAGGTACACACACCTGCTCCTCTGAAAAGGCTGGGGATTGCCAATATGCTGCTTATTAAAGGAAATAATATTAGCTTTTTTATGAATTTAAATCATTTAAAGGTCCTATATTATGCAAAAAATTGACTCCTGTGAGCTGTGAGCCATGTTAGAATGTTGTTACCTTATCATAAACATACCTGGAATTGTGTTTTGTGTAACTGAGTTGTATGAGTAACATTTAATTATTAGTTTGTCTACATCTCCAAAGCTCAAAATGCTTCTGTTTCTGTCATGAAGCATTCGTTTTCAAGTTAACAACTATCTTTCACCTTTTGTTTAGTAGGGACTGGAAAATCCAGGGCTGATCCAAATGATTCTAGTGAAAGTGTATGGAGTTTAAAAACACAGTGGAACACTTCCTGTATTGCCACACATGACTGAGAGAAGAACTCAGCCTAAATATGCAGAGTTTGTGTGTTAAACAAAACAAAACACAACTCTAAGAATGTTTGTGATGAAGAAACAACATTACAACATAGATCATAAAACAGCGTAATATGGAGCCTTTAAAGTATATACTGTATGTATGATATCAGAGACTGTTTAGAATATACACTTGTTTTGTATAGAGGAATATGTTTGCAAGAGACATGTTGCTAAGATCTGATTTACAGGCAGCCCGATTCTCAATTTCAGCCCGGCGCCATCATGCAGACGATGGGTCCGTTTCATTTGGATGCGCTCGGGCGGTTCCCTCTGATCGGTGACGTGAAGCCAAGTGAATCAGAGCGGCATTCTGTTTTCCGAATCTAACCCAAATTCTGTTTTTGAGATCTCCCTACACCCAGGAAAATGGAAGGTAGCGCTCAAAAGCACCCTGTCTTTGTTTGTGAGAGCAAGAGGAGAGCTGAGCCACGGAGCTGCTGGAGTCAAGGAAAGAATGTGAGTGGAGAGAGGTGCCACTGTGTCTAAAATATCAATGAAGGGGATACTGCCAAGTATTACTGAACACAGGGGAAGTAGGTGTTAACAGTGTCAAGAAGTTTGGGGAGGTGATTCTGTAAAAGGGTCTTGAACCTTGACCAGGCGTAGATGTCATTAGAAAGTTAAACAGAGCACTTTACATGATAGGCCTACAGTAATGTGCAGGATGGTAATATGACAATAGATCAAAGTAATTTAATAATGAATTTCATGATTTCCCAGGTGATACAAGGTAGTCAAATGATACTTGCTGAGATAAACACTGTTACATGTTTAGTGATTTATTGTTAATAATAAAATCATAATGTCATGATTAATAATTAAGTATAGTTCATTAATAAAAAGTCTGTTCCTGTAGCTCCAGCATCTGTCATTCAGTCCAACTGCAACACTGCACTGGAACAGTACGTGCCCAGGTAAGTCAGCTTAAGTTAAAGTGTACACAAAACAGGCCGAACATATTCATCACAATAACAATACATGCTCCTTGTGTTTCCACACTCGTATGATTTCAAAGATATTTATCTTAACAGGATAATAATTTGTGAAACTCTCTGACATTTGTGGCTAGCTAGCATGGTAATAAATCCATGGCTTGGAACATTTTTTAGTTAATTAGAGTCAATCAATCCAAACTTTGCTCACTTACCGGTGTGAAACCGGAGTATAATGAGCAGAAATCAGCATGGTGATTGGAAAACACAAATTACAGCTGTTAAAGAGAAACTCATCCACTTTTCTTCTGTTGATGCCAATGCCTGCTGCGAGGATTTAAAATTAGCATGGCATTCCTTTAATGGATGTTTGGGGAATGTGTGCCTCTATAATTAAAAACACTTAATATCCTTGAGCACAAAATAAGAGGGGTTAGTATGATTACATGACAACTTCTTTAACCCATATATATATGACCATATTTGTCTTGATATGATCAAATCAGTGATCAAATGGTTTTAATGGTTTAATAATATGCAGTTGTCTATGGGGATGCTTTATGATATTCTGTAGATGGGACTTTTAAACCTGTATGTCCAGCCAGGCCTGAATCTATATTATTTCTGACATGTCCCATGCTCCTTACATTCTTGGAGTAATGATGTGAGTAATAACGTGGTGATGTTAACAGTCCCCTATTACGACCTTTATCTGATCTGACTCAGAACATGTGTGTCTGGGCTGACCTGACTGTAGTGGCCATGTGACCCCAGCACCACACTTCTGTTTCCTCAGAGTTCACAGAGGAGGAGGAGAGCTTATGTTGTTGAGCTCATGTCGTCAAGGCTGCTAACAGCAGCTTGCCATTGTATTAATTATTGTCAGGGAATCCAAGGGGTGTAGATAATACAGAATGCACTGGTTGGTCCCATTTGTTTCACTTGTCAGTGGAGTGAATAATTGGGAGTGCTGACCATATTAGACACAGAGAATTTCGAAGATACGACTCAAACAATTTCAACACAAAAGTATGACTCGGAAATTAAAAGCTTAATGTCTCAGAATTTTGAATCAGTATGGAATAATTTGTTGGCTCTTGTTGGCTTTTGTTCATTTAAACTGTTTCCAATTATAGCAATAGCAATATTAAAATCTACATTTTGTTCTCCCTCTCATTTAACACAGTACACAACATTTAAACCACTATCAAGAGGACACTTATTTTTAGTTTATAATTTCGGCTTTTTTATCAACATCTGATATGACCAAACATTAACCTGTCATAGGCAAGTCAAGACTTTAAATGAAGTATCAAGAGTGAAAAATGTCTCGCATTTCTGATAAATGGCTCATACTCGTCAGAATCATATTATGGTCTGTACTGTGTATCGTTGGTAAAGGTCTTGCATGCCACAAAGCAGTATATAAAGTTTCATGTGCAGATGCATGTTTTCTTTAACTTTGCCTGTTTTTAATGGCTTGAGGACTCTGGTTCGTTTTAGCAGAATGGGGTTTGCTAATACAATGGGGCTCATCTTGCAATTCTCTCAAGGAATAACTATCAGTCCTGCTACAGCGGCTGCAGCGTCCCTAGGTGACCGCGCCACTGAGCCTGTGCTCGCTCCATCGCACCCCACTCCACGCCTGCTGCCACCCTGAAGGTAGATGCATCACGCTGGGGAGAGCGAGCAGCAGAACCCCCTCTCCTCTCAACCCTCCAACCTCCTCCATGGCACAGTGGCCTCCCGCGGCCCCCACACACCCAGGGTCCTCACTACAGCCCCGGTCTGTGTCGCCCGCACTGTCCCTCAGGTGGGTCTCTCTTAACAGCACCCCTCCCACAAGCCAACAACTGCTCTGCTTTTGTCATTTGAGAATGCCACACACACATTCATGCATACACACACTCACGCTCACACACACGCACTCACACACACTCATGCACACACACACACACACTCCTGCAGTGACTCTGGAGGGGACACCGCCTGTTCCTTTCCGCTCACCTCCCGGCTGCCGCCTGACTCTCTGAGCCGTGTCTGTGGTGGCTACGCCATGTGTGGGGATCTAGGGGCTTCAAACAGCAGGCTTCCTATACTCCCAAAATGGCAACTAGAAAAGCTTACAATTTATTACACACCGGACGATTTATCAATTGTCTTTGAGTAACTTTCATCGGGGTAACAAGCATGTGCTAATCACAGCTATTATTTATTTTAACAAATAGTATGATTTTAGAAGAAGATGTTGAAGTAACAAAATGTTTGTTGTACCTCTGTTTGACTTTTTGACAGAAAATACAAACTTTATTAGGACTGCACAAGATTTTGTTCTGTAAAAGAACAACATAAATCTGAATTATTTTTTGTCTATCCTCTTTGGTGTGTTGTTTGTTTAAACACACATTTGCAGTGTGAAAAAATGTATAAATATTTTTTAAACAAAGTTCTGTACATTTTCTATAATACATACATTTTTCACATTTTTTTACTTAACAAAGTGCATCTTCAGCTGTACACAAACATTTGCTGCAAGACTTTTTAATTCTGCAGTTTCTAATTATGAAAATACTTTTTTTAAAGCAGGCAAATTATTTTTATTTAATTTGATACTGGCAAACCTTACGCCTAAGGTATTTCTGTTTACTAAAGAAGTTTGTGGTAAAATCTGGTAAATCACATTTTCTGATGCTTTTTTTTCGTGGCATGATTGTTGACATAAAGAGGTATCTGTGAAAACACAGGTCAACTCAAGGCTCTCACTGTTGGTGTTTGCAGTCCAGTATGACCATATGACCTCTTCTGCCAGAGAAGGTCAGACCTCCTTCTCTGACACAATCTTGAACCCTCTACCCAGTGGAGCAGGCTCCAGCATGAGCTGCTGATCATGGAGCTTCAGGTTGTTTAGGAACATCAAACAGAGCTGTGGAGATGTAGAGTGGGCTTTCCTCTGGACTGAGAGCCCTTCTGTGTGTGCTGGTGACTCTACAGCTCAAGTACCCCTCAGGGACTTCTTACATTGGGCTATTCTGTGTTTTCCCTTGATCTAAATCACATTGGAAACATTTTGAGATACAATTAACAAAAGGGGGCTGGAGTTTCAGACCATGGATGCCCTTTGTGAAGCCATCTTCACCACATGGAGTAATGGAGTAATGCCCCCCTCCCTGGTGCTCGGTAACCCTTGGCATCAACAAGCTCTTTAATGTTTTAATGATCAGCAAGAACTGTGTAGCAACTAAATAGTTTACCCTTTGTGTTCAATTTTCATTAGACTGGCATTGAATGAAAATCTCATTTGTATCCTTAGAATGACAGTGTCTGTAACTGCATACGATAGGTTTATTATAGCTCTTCCAAATAATGCATACATAATATATATTTTTATACATATATTTTTTCATATATATTATATAATAAATAAATAAACTCTAAAATAATTCTAGATATCTAAATAGAAGCAATATAAAGTGAACCAGTTTGAACTTCATATGATGCCATACCACACCACACTTAGTTAACAAAATATTTTACAAACAAGATGATATCAGCCTCTCCATGATATTAATATGATATGTTCTCTGATCTGTAAACAGCTGGTTATCTTGCTTTTCCACGATAAGAGAAAGTGCTGAGGATTTACGCTTGGTGAGCACATTTGGGCTGAATCTTTCACACGTCACAAATTGCAGATGGGAAGCAGTGATCTTGAACAGCCGATCACATTTCCGTGACCATCTGACACCTTCCATTTAGGAAAATAATACTTTCTATCTTAGCATACCCCTCTGCAGCAGCCAGCAAGAGGAATTATGCCTGCTATACTTTTGCTGTTCTCAAGTTTGGAGCTTTTGCATCGTATTGTTTCGTTGCACTGATTAGATTAAAAGCTCACATTTTAATCAGACCATCAAAATGCAATGATTTAAAAAAGAAAATGCTGCATGTGCATAACAGGAAAGCATACCTGATTTTAACTCCATGTTTTCATTATTATTGTTGTATTCGTTTAGACATTATAACTACAAAAACATGATTCTTTAACTTAATAATGCAAAAATACGTATGTGCAGTAAAAGGGCAGTATCTGTGTAATATGACAGATAACTATGAGTTGGGTTAACTGGTAGCGAGAGTTGTAAATCACTGTAGTGTGATTCTTTGTCTCTGAGGGTTTAATTAGTCTAGAAATTCTTCTCTTATCTGATGACCCCCTCCCTCTGCACACTGCAACAACTTACAACCATAAACGCCCTGCAATCGGAAGACCAGTGGCCTCAGGAGACCAAGTTGCTACGAAGAGCTGAAAGAGTTAGAAATGGTCATTTTATTGTGTTAGAATAGTACGCTCGAGACTTTGGGTAATGTAGTGCTGGTAAAGATAACAATATGGGACTCCTATGTAAATTACAGAGATCTACTGTACCGGGCTGTTGTTTCAAAAAGCTTGTGGGCATTTGTATATTGGACAGCAGTTGTTGTTACTAAATGTTTATTTATTTTTTTACTTTTCTAGATTCCTATCTTTAATGGCCCTATATTACACAAAATGGCCATGTTATTAGGCTGTTTTTTCCTCAAAAAAACATACCTGGAGTTGTGTTTTGTTTTATTCACACGTTATTTTATTCACACAGAGTAATCCTGGATTATTATTAGTCTGTTTACATCTCCAAAACTCGAAATGCTCTGTTCCACCTTGTGATGTTGTGTAGTGGTAATTTTCACGTTAATAGCTCTCTTTTACCCATTGTTTAGTAGAGATTGGCAAAGCCAGTGTAGAATTATCCAAATGATTCTAGTGATGGTGTACAAAGTTTAAAAACACAGTGAAGCATTTCCTGTATTGCCACATGGCAGTTTTCCATTTGAGAAAACAACCTAAATATGCAGGATTTGTGTGTTAAACATGTGTGAATAAAATTAAACATAGTTCCAAATATGTTTTTGATAAAGAAACAACATAACATAGATCAGAAAATAGTATAATATTGGCACATCAAACTATTCATCATATCAACTAGTTACACTACTTGTTTGAAGAAGAAAAAATAAAACCTAATGTAGTCTGTTAGTAATACCATTAGAGGTTATTTCTTTAGACGTGCGGGATATATTGAAAAATGGATAATATCACAATTGTTGTTCTGGGAATAGGCAAAATTAGAATATTGAGAAAAATAAAATATACAGAAATGTTTTGTGCAATCTTCCAAACAACTGAATAAAGTGATAATTCTGCACTTTTATTTTATAGTCCTGCCATATTGTGTGTGATACTTGAACCTTCCAAGATGTTATAGCACATTCCAGATGCATTGTTAATGAATATTATTGAAAATTATTATTGCTATAATGCAAAATATATCCAGATATTCACTCTTGTATATCACCCATCCCTGATTTTGTAGCAGTCTTGGTATTTTATTGCTTTACTACTACTACTACTACTACTACTACTACACTACTACTACTACTACTACTACTACTACTACTACTACTGTAGAATTCAATTTTATTTCATTCTACAGTGTTGTATTGTATTGTATTGATGAACTGATAAAACTGAAATGTGTTAAATATGTAATTACTACATACTGAATCTTTAATTGAGTAGTCTAATGCTATTTTAAAGTAACATTGCTCTCACTCCTGCTACCTCATCCACCTTTACCTATTTATTTGTATATGTACGTCTTGTCATATACTATATCAAACAAAGTTGTCTTATTAATCCTATCTATGCAGGCCCTGTTACTGCTTTATGGTAGCATGGTGTTGCTCTATTTCATAGTACATGAACAAACCCATTTATCCCTATCTGTCATTTCATAACTGGCGAGGTATCTGTCACTGGTAGTCCCCTGGGAGTCCTGTATGTATGCTTTTTTAGCCTAATTGAGCTCTTTATTTAATTGACAGGTTCTGTTCTAATAAGTAATTCCCACCATTTTTGATTGGAAATTCAGGAGTGCTTTACATTGTGGCGTCTCACTAACGTGGGTAAACATTAACTTGCTCCAAACAGAACTGTGGGTAAAGGGGTGGCCTGTCTTTAAAAGACAATATATTTACTAAAAGTTTTAACTGAGCACCAATTTGTTATAGTGTTGCTCCACTTTTGACCCAATAGGCATTGGAAGTTTCATTACTGCAATAATATGTGTGCTGTTACTACATATATATGTCCATGTCCTTTATGGATACAGCCAGTATTTAGAATATGTATCTAATATATTTAATGGAGAGGGATTAAAAAATTCTTAACTTTGCTTTACACTTTTCTTCAGTACATTTACTCCTATAGGGTGATATAGAATTCCCATACATATGCAATAACTTTAACATCTCCTTCTATTACAGATATCAAGTATCTGATTAATGGCTATTGCCAATACTCCTGAGTAAAAAGTATTCATGAGAAATACATGCCCCAATGAGATTGCAGATAGCTTTAATGCTGACTGTTACTTTGGCTATAAATATGCAGCTTTAGGACATTTGCTTGGGCAAGTTGGGCCAACATTCATTGGGTTCATTGTGGACTTGTGTGCACTGGTGGCTGTTCTGGATCAGGTTTCACTCCTTTGTGTCTATGGCCTGGAGCTATGCCCCAAAGTGTGGCCAGGGGGTAAGATTAGAAAACAAATATGAAAATATGGTGACTTCAGTTGTGTTTTGAAACTTTGTATCAGTGTGTTTTTTCTGTTAACATTTGCAAGTGTGGACATCACACTATGAACATGGGTGTGCATGTTGTGCTTTTATAAAGATGCAAAGCTGTACTTTGTGTCGTGCACCTTCTTTTGAAGGACTAGTATGAGCAGAATGAGATGAGGGGTTATTTTGGCGATGGAGATTAAGGCAGGGGCTTTTTGTCATTTGTGCGAGACAAGCCATTCATCCATCCAGTTCACAGCCAAAAAAAGGCTGGTCCCAGAAATTAGCAGTTTCAGCTCAGCAGCAAAGTCGTCGGGCTGTGAAGGCAGAGAGAAATTGACTAATTAGCAATGCGCACTAAAACTTGACGGTTCTCTCTATAACGGCGAGGGAAAGACTCGCTTTTTCTCCCCCTTTCTCTTTTCTTTCTTCCATAGATGTTTGAAATCGCAGTCATTTACGCTCGACAGTTTTTACAATAGCCTTGAGCCATAATTTTGCGAGTCTCTCCAGCATCCATACCCCTGCATGGTCTCTCTCCACCGGCCATGCACGACCGTTTCTCTCCCCAACCGTGGATTTCCTATTACTCTCGTTACGACTCACTGAGCCCCAGGCCCAAGGATAATGATGTGTTGTTTCTTGGTAGCATAATTTGTCACACGTATATTTCTTCTTCTTCTCTTGCAGAAAGCACAGCTCCCTCTCACACTCACACACTTCTTGTTAATTCAGAAGAACAAATGATCAACGTCAACAAATAACGCGAAATAGTGACTTTAAGAGTTGGAATCAATTGTTATTTGGAGTCACCGGTTACCACAGACTTTTTGAAAGAAGAACAGACGGATTTTAAGTAACATTACTGGAACCTTACTTTCTTCTTTGTCGGGAGCTGAAGTCAGGTAAGTTTGGCTTCTTCTCTGTGAGCTGTTCTCATCATTTAGTGGTGACAGGCGCTTTTACTGGATCTGGCGACTAACGTTTACGCACGCTCGGGTTAAGTTCATACACATTACGCACGTCAAAATACCGCTTCGTTGTTAGGAACAGGCATGTTTTTTGCGCGCAACTTTTTCGAAAACTGCATTACAACGAGCATTTTATCCATTCGCGGTCGCGTAACTCAGGTATTGTCGAAAAAGCAAACGTACCCGTAGCTTGCTGCTGCTGCTGACGGCATGGAGACAAACTAATTGCTTTTGTAAGACTCCGTAAATGCTCGAGATGTGCCATGTCTTCGTTCTGGGGGAGTGCAGCAAAGTATCAGGGGTAGGTGTTGGAGGGATGCAGCATCTCAACCCATCGGCGTAGCGGCTGTGTCTCCTCTCCGTAGCCGACAACTTGAGTGCGTTGTTGGGGGATAGCTCTGCAGCATCTCCCTATCTTCGTTTGGTTTGACAGCGTCCCTCGGAGCTCAGTGTGCGTTATAGCCTCTCCAAATAAGAATGAATAAGTGCGGCACACTATGGAAACTACTGCGTTTTTGTTTGTTGCTGTATGACCAGAAGTTTAAAGTGACTGAAGCTTTACTGGACATAAATTCACGCCGTCTGCTGTTGGTTGTTTTTTATTTTGGAACGGACAAAGGAGTGATTTGTTCTCTAACTTTTGTAAGAAATGTTTTAGTAGTTGACTGAAAGCACCCAAAGGGGGCTTGTGAAAATAAGAAACCTAAAGTGAATACTTGCTTGGTTGTTTGTTGCTTAGGTGGCGTTCACATAAAGTCATGTCCAGATCGGGTGATAGAACATCCACCTTTGACCCAGCTCACAGTGACACTCTGCTGCACGGGCTCAACCTTTTGTGGAGGAAACAGCTTTTCTGTGATGTGACTCTCACTGCCCAGGGACAGCAGTTCCACTGCCACAAAGCGGTGCTGGCGTCCTGCTCCCAGTACTTCAGGTCTCTCTTCTCCTCTCACAATGTAATCAACAATGAGGGCAGTAAAGGAGACCAGGCTAGCAGCGGGACCCCCTCGTCCTCCCCAGATGACAAGCTTGTGACCCCCACTGCCAGGCCCATTAATAACCTGGTACTACAGGGCTGCTCCTCTATTGGACTACGCTTAGTGCTGGAGTACCTCTACACTGCCAATGTGACTCTTTCCCTGGACACAGTGGAAGAGGTGCTGTCAGTGAGCAAGATTCTAAACATCCCTCAAATCACCAAGCTGTGTGTGCAGTTCCTCAACGACCAGATCTCTGTGCAGAATTACAAGCAAATCTGCAAGATCGCCGCCCTCCATGGACTGGACGAGACAAAGAAGCTGGCCAACAAGTACCTGGTGGAGGATGTGCTTCTGCTAAACTTTGAGGAGATGTGTGCCATGCTGGACGCTCTGCCTCCCCCAGTGGAGTCAGAGCTGGCACTCTTCCAGATGTCAGTGCTGTGGCTGGAGCATGACCGCGAGACTCGTATGCACTACGCCCCAGACCTCATGAAGAGGCTGCGCTTTGCCCTCATCCCTGCCCCAGAGCTGGTGGAGAGGGTGCAGTCGGTTGATTTCATGAGGAGTGACCCGGTGTGCCAGAAACTGCTCCTCGATGCCATGAACTACCATTTGATGCCCTTCAGACAGCACTGCAGGCAGACCGTGGCCAGCAGGTGAGACGGACTAATATATGGCATTGCATACACACAGTAAAAAAGTCAATTGAATGCCTCCCACCAGTTAAATCTGAACAAACAGCTGACTCAAGTCTTGTGCCATCACTCAAGTGATCCAAATCATTATGGACATTTAGAGGTAGAGCCAGCCAATGCCACTTCATCAACCACTGATATCTGAGGTTCTTTGGAGCCCACTCTCCAAAACACATGTGGTGTTTTTTTCACACACGTGTAATTGTTTTCTAATCAGTGGAGACATGATGTGGCTAACCAGATAAAGACTGCAATTGATTCATGGCAACTCTCATGAATACAATTTGAAACGCTGTGATTATAGTGGTACCAAAAATTACATGGTAATTAAATCAAAGATCTTGTAATAGCTCGTGAATAAGCTACTAATTTGAAACAACATGAAAATATGAAGCTAAAGATTTTGGTCTTTTTACTAATTATTTTTTACTGCATTAACATAAAGTGCTCTGTTTCTGTCATAATAACTAATGGCATGAAGGAAAAATATAAGGCCCTGGTCTAAAATAGGCCTAATAGGTTCCATTTGCACAAGTTGATTGATTGACGTTGCTGTTGTCACGTTTTGTTTACCTGACAGCTATGTGTGTGTTAGTACAAGAGCAACAGTCTAATAGTATTAGGAATTACAGTTGAGGATTTAGCAAAATGGTGAAATTGACTAGATCCAAACATTCTCTAAATTCAGTAGATCACTTATTTGTAAGAGCATTAATTTCTTCTTTACTCCAATAACATATCTATTTCCGCATACGGGTCTAAATGAGCAAGGAATAAGGAATCCTCATAATTAGTTTCACATGCCACTGTTTCTCTCCTCTCAATTAATCACCATTATCTATGTCCAGGGGCTCATTTGCATATGAATAACCCCAAAACACTTCCGAGTGGGCCAGTAGCAGAGCGAATGTACTGAGACAACGGTTGTTTATCCAAGCATAAAAAAGTAAAATATGATTCGGAAAAAGGTGACCGTGCTTGAATATAAACTCAGTTAGTCTTAATATTTGAGCACATATTGTGATAAATTAGAAGATTTGCAACACAATCCATTAAAGGGTACAATAGTGGCTAAAGTCTAGTAAAGTGTGAGATGGTATTTTGTGTAGAACAACGGGGGATACACTGGCACACAAATGTCACATGAATCTCACCAGCCAATGAAATGAAGACATTGTATAGACAGGTTTATGCTCTCTTTGCCTGCAGCATGGCACCCCACTGGACTGACCTCACTTCACAGCTAATTGAAAGGATGTCTGTAGGGACCCATAGCCATCCAATAACACATCCAAAACACAAGTACACTTAATATGATCTGATTGTAAGAAATGCTGTCACGGGATTTATTCAAACTACAAGGAAGTGTGCCACTCATTGCATAATACATATTTGTTTCTATATTTTAGATTTCTCAACATTATGAAGTGTATGAATTAGGGGTTTAGTTGTTAACCTAAATTAAATTATATAGAGGATCATACATTTTATATTTTAGAGTGTCTCAGCAGTATCACAATTAGCATGATTTCTACTATTAGGCTTTTCTCTTATAAAAATACAATAATACTTTCACTTCAAATTATGTGGGCTTTCTGTGCTGTGAAACAAACCATTTTGGCAATCTTACAGCTATAATGTTTATTTTTATGTTGGAGATAGTGGGTTGTTTTCTCTTGTTTAGTCCTGTTTTCTAACACTGGTCCACCAACCCACACTTTGTGACTTTGCAGAATCCGTTCCAATAAGAGGATGCTGTTACTGGTGGGTGGCTTGCCTCCTGGACCCGATCGCCTCCCCAGTAATTTGGTCCAGTACTATGACGATGAGAAAAAGACATGGAAGATCCTCACAAGTGAGTAGAGGCCTCTGCTTTGTACCCCGGGCATCTTGTATTACTGGCTTTATGATGAGAAATAGCTTTTCCTTTGAATGACTTTAACACAGGTTAATTTCCAAGCAAAATGAGGGAAGGAGTTCCCTAAATCCTTCAGGTAATAATGTATCACTATCACTTTTAATATAAGTTTTTAATCAGAGCGTGACTTCGCAGCACTGTGGAGCGTCATGCCCGGTTTCCCTTGTTTTTGCTGAAATATGCTGCAAGATGCATGATGAGATTTACTTGAATGTAATGATCTATTGTGGCGGAGCTACAACAACACTGAATCACTTATTTTCTCAATAGCTTCTAACAATAGCTTAATTATTCAGTGTTTGTCAGTACCTAAATCATAGAAAATAATTTTAATCTTATTTATTCTACATTCTTGACATTTTAAAACAGCCTTTTGCTTTTGAGATCGCCTCATAAAATTCAGAGATGCCTTAAAGTTTGAATGCATACAATGGAACTGACCAAACAAAGCGCATCTATAATGTTTAGAGGAGCATCTCCGAGGAAACCAGTGGGTCTTTTCTCTCTGTCATCCATGACCTTTGAAGGCCCAACACCATACTGCTGTAGTGTTGCAAAGGTCAAACGAGAACTAATGGAAAGCCATATTTGTTCTTTGCATCCTCATCTCTGGACTTATTGAGTTCTTGTCCCTTGTTTTGGTTTGAGTCATAGCTCAGGACTGTTTCTTCATTTGTACATATTACTCTGCCAGACTGCCCCATTACCCTTAATCTTTTGTTTTATAAGTTTGTAGTAAATTTGGTGAGATTTGTGTTCTTAAGTACTAAAGTAACAGTGTTGGACAGAGTTTCGCAATTCATAACATTTCTTGGCAGTAAAGTGGCATTTCAGCTTGTGTTTGGCCAGATTTATCAGGAGCATTCTGCTAAAGGAGGCGTGCGTTCACAACAGCCTGAAGCTCGCTGGTGTCTATATTGTTATTTTCTCATTACACTCACACTCATGGGTATAAACTGCAACAAGCAAAAGGTCAATAGGGATTTCCATCAGTCAAAACTAAAAAGTTAACACTCAAATGGTCCGTGGCCAAATGGAAGGACAAAACTGCAAAATCATCCCCTTAACACATCAGTGGCCATCTGATGTAGCTTCCACACAATGGATGTGGAATAGAAGATTATTAACATTCAATCATAACTTTTCAATGAGGCGAAACCTGAGAGGGACAGGCTTTGATTAAGACATTCATCAACACAATTTGGGGAGAATTTGATCCCTCTCTTCAGAATCCTCTGCCTGGTGATTCCAGTGCAAAGTTTGCCATCTAGTGTACCCACTGTAGCGTGACAAACAGCAGACAAAGCCTCGGACTCTCCCCCCTGTCTGTGCTTATTTAAAGCAGCACCATATTAAAATCCCAGGCTGGTGTACACTGTACGGCCTGAACAAAGGAATCAGCTCGGCAGGATGCGGCTGTAATGTGTTGAAGCACGTCAGAGCTCAGCAGCAGTGGTGCATTAGCTGAGGAGCCAGTCAAGCGGCCCCAACTGCGTCTCTATGCAGAGGTTTGTGCCTCCCTCTAGTGAGCCCTGCAGCTCACTGTAGTCCAGGGACTGATGGCTTCCATCTCATAAAGACGTGCTTCTAATGCCCTCCTATGGCGGCCACGGCTACCTGAGGGCTTACCTGGGGGTGATCCACTTAATACTTTTGATTTGTTTAAACAGATGAATCAAAATGAAGGATATTTTAACCCTCCTGATTTTGCCATAACAATTATAATCATTTTGCATTTACATAATCAGTAGATGTTATCATTTAGAACTAAACTTTGTAATAATTTTAAACATTATAAGTACAATAACTGCTTCTGTCATTATCAATACAATCTTCAAACCTGTCAAAACCATTATATGCGCTTTATTCCAGCTTAATTAGCTGTGTATTCAGTGAACTATGATGGGCTGAAAAACTCATTAATTAATCAAAGTGAAATGTTAATTGTGATAATAATGTGAGGTCTTATCGCCCAGCCACACCGTAAAGCAATAATCTTTTACATAGGCACAAGATTATTTGTAGTGTTAGTGCAAGTCAGTAGACATCATCGAAAAGGGCACTCATCCATGTCATATACTGCTGACTGAGATAATGTAAATAGCAATAGTCGTCTTATGGCACTTGTCTTTGAGGTGCAGTGGAGTTGGACAGCCTAATCCCCTCTGTGTAGATAAAGCTGTGTTTAGAGTATGTTGTATTAGTATCCTATCAGAGACCTCCTCCCTGGGTGGAGCGGCACATGTCACCGCGCCAGAGTGAGATTGCAGGGAGAGGCCAATTGGAAAGAAATGAGATTCAAGGCTGTCTAATTTTGCAGCAACTGTGATCCATCAGGCAGTGGGGAGGTGACAGTGGAAATGACTGATGGAGACAGACAGGTGGGTTTTAACATTCCACTGATTTGTGCTCAAAAAGCACCCGGCCCGAGATTTATTGAGTGAACACGATCATGTTCATTATGACTGTCACCTAAGACCATTTCTCTACATCTCAATGGGGTCACTTCCACAAAAAGGATAGTGGAGGGGAGCACAAAAACATACTCAAGAGAGAGATTATACACAGGTACTCCTTCATCCAGGGGTCTGCGCTGTTTGGAAGAGCAAGGCTTTTAAATCTAAATCAAAAACTGTTTTACCAGTAATGCTATTTAATTAGTATTGGGATTCTCTGTAAATGAGCCCATATAGTATTATCATCACAGATAGTTGGATAATGAAAAGACAAACCTGTGTACAGTGAAAGTAATAAGTATTCTCGACAATTGAATGGTATTATCAAAAGCCTTACTAGTGACATCTACACAAAGGCCCATTTGCAGAAATTTATTCTTGCAATAGTTTTATTTAGAAACAGTGGCTGCAGTCACATGTGCACTTAAAATTTTATTTATTGTTAGATTTTTTGACTATTAAAGACTATGAAATTAATATGTAAGACGCAATATAATCAGATTTCTTTTTAATCTTAAAGGTCCAAAAATCAGATAGTAATCATATTTTGGTGTGCATGTAAACAAGGCCAGTGATGTGTCAAGTGGTCTCTTCCAAATGCTTTTTGGTTATTAAAAATCAGGATGGATATTTGAACAATATGTTTAGTTACGTGGTGTCTTTATGCATTCATGGCTCAGTGTTCTGTATTGTTAGATGTTTTTTGTAAATATAAACAAATATATTTTGTGTTTTCTCCACAGTAATGCCTTACAACAGTGCTCATCACTGCGTGGTGGAGGTGGAGAACTTCCTGCTGCTGCTTGGAGGAGAAGACCAATGGAACCCCAACGGTACAAAACACACAAGACCACAAATGTGTCACAAATGTTGATTCCATTTGACAGAGCTCTAAGTGATTCACTTCAGAGCAGACAAGAGCAGCTCTGAATGGACAAAACACCAGATCAAAACTGGCAGAAAACACTAAAATATTTTAGTGTGGAACTGTTAAAAGTCCTCTTTGTGAAGAGGTTTTTACAAGCCACAAAAACAAAGACTTCGAATGGTCAACAATTATGCTTGTCTCTTGTGCTGTAGTTTTATATGTATTTGACTGAACAAATAAAAACAAATAAAGTTTTACCATAAACATTATTGTCATAATAGTGAACAATTATTTATACTGCTCATATTGACCCAAAATGTCTTCTGCAGGAAAACACAGTACTAATTTTGTGAGCCGCTATGATCCGAGATTTAACAGCTGGATCCAACTGCCCCCAATGCAGGAGAGGTGAGAGTCAATTTATGTGTGCTTCCAGAAATAGTGCATTTAAATTAAAAATAATCACCTTGAGTTTATGGAATGATCTTGTCCTCACATCTTTCAGGAGAGCCAGCTTTTTTGCCTGTCGCCTGGACAAGCACTTGTATGTGATTGGTGGGAGGAATGAGACGGGATACCTCTCCAGTGTTGAGTCTTATAACCTGGAGACCAATGAGTGGAACTATGTGTCCTCTCTCCCACAACCTCTGGCTGCCCATGCCGGAGCCGTGCACAATGGGAAGATTTACATATCAGGTGATGGTCATGATTAGACTTTGGACTCTTTAAAAGCTCTTATATTACACAAATTTGACGATTGTGATCTTCTGGCCATGTTAGAATGTTGCTCAAAAAATTTACCTGGAGTTGTGTTTTGTTTCATTCACACATCTTTCAGTAACCCTTTATTATTAGTCTGTCTACATTTTCAAAGCTTAAAATGCTCTCTTCCACCCTGTGATGTCATGAAATGGTAGTTTTACAACTTAATTTTACCCTTTGTTCAGTAGAGATTAGCAATTCCAGGTCTGAAATCATCCAAATGATTCTAGTGAAGGTGTATGGAGTTTAAAAACACAATGGAGCACTGTATTACCCTGTATTACGACATGACATCACTAGGTGGAACCAAGTGTTTTTTGTTTGAGAGATCTCAGCCTAAATATGAAGGATTTGTGTGTTAAACATGTGTGAATGAAACAAAACACAACTCCAGGTATGTCTGTGATGAGGAAACAACATTATAATATAGATCAGAACATAACATAATATAGTTCCTTTAACTTGCATTAGTCCACTGCTTTACCTTGTGTAGATGAGGGGACTTATAAACATTAGATTGTGTTTTTGCTTACTCAGACGCAGCAAGTATTAATGAAACAGTGTATAGCAGCTCAGATAAGTGTTTACCTTTTGCAGGGGGAGTGCACAATGGGGAGTATGTGTCCTGGCTCTACTGTTATGACCCTGTAATGGACGTGTGGGCCCGTAAACAGGATATGAACACAAAGCGGGCTATTCACGCTCTGGCCGGCATGAACGACCGCCTCTACGCTATTGGTGGAAATCATCTCAAAGGCAAGTACTTCATCAGGGATCCATGTTGAGTACACTTTATTCCTAATTCATTAAGAGAATAAGGTCAGGGCTGAACAACAAAATTACTGTTACGTAGTCGGTCATTAATGATTATTTTGCTGCTGTTCCAGTTGGGGACATGCAATACTGATTCTGATACCACAACTCTTTCTTTAGAAAATAGAATGTGAGTTTCAACATCAAATCATAGTGCTTTGTTTTATATTATCGTCTGGTCTTATAACTGTGTAATCCCTCGTCCAAGTAGGTTCTAGTCCTCCTAGTTTATGTGCTCTTATACTTGTTCTGAAGCAGCTCATGTTCATTCTAAAACTATTCAGGAAAGGTTTATTTCTGTCCTGTGAATGTGACTTTTTTAGTATTGATACTTACAAATCTAATTTTTGATACTAGTTTTAGTATTCACTGATATCTGATTTTCGATTTTGACAACCCTATTTTAAAGCTATAGTTTTTGTCAAGTGTATTCCTTTAGTTTTATCATTATTATCATTTCTGTTCGTTGACATATTTCTTGCAGCTTTAGTTGTGCTTAATGCTCTGCCAGCTCTGGTAAGACGATTATAATTGATCAAACTTTTGATGAGCGCTCTCTTCATCTCCACACAGGGTTCTCTCATTTAGACGTGATGCTAGTGGAGTGCTATGACCCTAAAGCCGACCAGTGGAACATCCTGCAGACGCCCATCCTGGAGGGCCGCAGTGGGCCAGGCTGTGCCGTTCTGGACGACAGCATCTTCCTGGTTGGAGGCTACAGCTGGAGCATGGTACTGTCTGCACATGTACATTATTTTTATGTTTCTGTGGTGTCTTTCTACTCAATTTAAAATTTTCAAAGTTAAAATTGTTCATATATGTCTTAGTGATATAAATTCATAACATTTGCTGCTAAAAAGTTTCAAGAAGACAAAAAACTGGAAATAAAATGATTCTAACACTGTTGTTTCTTCTCAGGGGGCCTATAAGTCTTCCACCATCTGCTACAGCCCAGAGAAAGGCACATGGACTGAGTTGGAGGGAGAGGTGGCAGAGCCGTTAGCGGGCCCTGCCTGCTCCACAGTCATACTGCCGGCCTGCCTCCCTTTTAACAAATGACAACTAATGCCACCGACGGGCCCAGACGTCAGGGAGGAAGACTCCGACTGGGACGAGGAGCGACAATGAGAAAAACATCAACCTCCAGACACCACAGCGGGGTTGTGTATAAATATTATTTTTTTACCTGTTTGATCAGAGCACTTTCGTTCTTCCGTACTGAAGATTTGGAAAAAAATGTGTAAGTATGAAAAATGCAGTATTCCAACAAAAGAGTTGGTTCATATTTCATTTCTCTGTTAGTAGATGTTTCGGCTTCTCTTCGATAGCACATGACTGAATTATAGCTTTCAAACCATTGTATCTTGCATTCACTTGTGATGCTCGAGTGATGGACTCCTCAGTATGAAAGGAGCTGAAAAAGAGCTGGATACTACAGAAAGTGACCAAGGACATGTATAAATCTGGTTTATGGCTCTAGACACATTCGTGTCCGGGTGGATTGTGCACTTATCCTGATTTTCACCTGGGCAGAATATGCAAATGTTTGTTTGACAAAGACAGTAAATTACTGGGCTCAGTGGTCTGTGATAATCCTTCCTGTATGTGGGATTTGTATTTTAATGGGTTAAGACAAAATAATGGGTCATCTTGACCCAGTGTGGGCAAAAGATCTAGACAAATGAATTTGATTCACTCACCTGGACCTACTTTCACATGTGGAGGAAAAGGGACTGAAAGACTCAAATGGTCAAAGCATTATGTAAGTTCTAGAGCATTATAATTTATTTTTTGTTGTTTTACAAATGTATAGTGTCCTACATTTTTTTTGTAAAAAACTAAAAAGAAAGAAAGGTAAAACAAAAGCAAGAAAAAACATGACATCCACTGAGTTCCACGATTCCCTGTGCCACAGTAAATACCATACTTACTCCACAGGTCATAGCTCTGCTTCTCACTTTTGTGGCTGCTATTCTAGATACATGGTTTCAAACAGCCTCCCATCAACCACAGTTCATTAGTCCATTAATTCTACTGTCTTTGTGTTTTTGCTTTGATTTCCAGAAGAGGTTTTCTACAGCACTGTAAAAAGTGAAAAATATGTGATGACCAATCCTCATGTTTCAGCTCCACTTGTGTGAAACAGTTTCTGGAGACGTTCATGCAGGTTTTCTGCTTTACACTAAAACTCGTCAAATGTTTGTTGCAGTTTCAAACGGTCCTGATACTGTTAATATAAAACTCTAATATGTGATGTGATGATGGTACAATCAGATTGTGAATGTTGATTTATGGTGCATAGCATCTCTGGGGAAACACGTTTAAGGGACATTTGTACTGTCCTATAACAATTCAATGGGATCCTAATGTTCCATTCAAAAATACAGCAGTCCAAAATGCACTATTTGTGAAATTTTACCCTAATAAAGTTACTTAAATGTAAATTACTAATACTTTTGAATCTAATTAAGCCTGATTCTTTTTGGATCAGGGCCAAAAAGTTGACTGGAAGTATAGATGCCGTACCTGTTGACTTCTGTATAGATTTACTGATTTCATTCTTGTACATAGTTGCTTGCGGTGAAACATTTTTTGTGCACTCAACTTTGGATTTATTCTCAAATCCTGTCCTTTGCATTTTAGAATATAAAAATAAATACACTCAGATTCAAGCTTGATCATTTTTTTTGCTGTTATAAACTTGGTCAAAAAATTGTTTTTTGTCATATGATTTCATTGATGGCACTCGCCCTACTCAGCATGGAAAAGTTGTCAGAATTTTACGCTCCCACCTTAAAAATGTACACAGCCTCTCATTCAATTATATTTTTTTATTTGTTTTACTACTTTCTAGAAGACATCAAACATGAAACAGAATGTATAGAATTATGTAGCAACAAAACGTATATTCAGATTCTCAAGATAACCCCCCTTTACTACAACAATATTTAGTTTGAGTTATATACCTTGCTTTATATATTTGATGTTTTTTTCTGTATCTAAAATGTAGAACGTAGGGAAAGTAAAGAAAAAATAACTGAATGAGAAGGTGTGTCCAAACTTTTACTGGTAGCGTATGAGATTTCTGATGCTAGAAAAACTCTGATCTTTTATTAATGCTTTGCAGTGATCTCACACTTAGAAATGCACACATTAGCAAACAGAGCCAAAAAGTTTTAAGATAATCTGAAAAGAAAAAAGAAAACAACACATTTTCAGGAGCCTGTGATCAATACGAGCATCCACAGTCCTGTTTAAGTGTTTGATTTTCAACAAAAAGGTGAGAGTGACTAACTGAAAAATCATTTCGCCTGTTGTAGTTCTAGATAAGTCAGATAAGTCCTGTCTCCCCCACCAGGACTAAACAAGATGTGGGGGGACAGGGCCTTCTCCACTGGAATTCCCTGCCCAAACACATCAGAGACTCATCTACACTCACAATCTTCAAAAAAGCCCTGAAATCTGTGAAAACTGACTTTAAATAACTGCATCTCCTGTTTATTTGTTTCTTTCATTTGTGTTTGTCTTGAGTTATGTGAAGCATCTTTGGGTGTCATGAAATGCGCTTTACAAGTGTTATGTATTATTTTTATTATTAAGTCAGTTCTTTCTGGTCAAATTGTGTTAAAACAAAGCTCAGATTAAGTCTAACTTGCGTACCAGAGCTTCTTTCAAAGTAGTGCTTTCAGTTAGCTTCACACCAAATATAGTATCAATATAGACTCTTTAAGAACACACAACCTCCTTCTATTACTACACAAGCAAAATCCTCTTCAGTGTGAACCAGAACAGCAGATAAAGCAAACCTGATGTTTACCTTGAGGGCGCTCTCTCATGCCAGACCGGATTCGATTTGCAAACCGTTTACCACCACCTGTCTCGCGCACCAAACAGCATGCACGTCCCGCTATGTGCACGCCTGATTTCTCCTCCACTTTTAATGGCACCACTCTCTTTCTGCTTGGCATATTCACTTCATGAGTATCTGCCTGCACTTGGCCACGCGCCTGGAGGATAAGACGGCAATTATTTTCTCACATAGATGATTTGGATAGATTACATAAATCCATATCTAATCTGCACCGTGCGATGTGGGGCCCTCAAAGTTGTTGTTTTTGTTGATGTTTTGCGAAAGCCTTGGACAATAAGTTGCGTTCACGTGAAGTCGTAACATTCTGTCTATATGATTCTTTGGTAAAGGCTCATTCTGTCTTCAGTTATTAACTTTGAATTAACTATTCTTTTTGTTTGTCAGGAGAGCTTGTTTACCTGCTTTACATGTTACGACTACCTCCTGTTCTCAGAAGTGTCATGTGGTGTGGTGATAGTGTCTAGTAGGCAGCTTTTTTTGGTTTTGCCAGACAGTAGGGGAAGCTTACGCCCAAAGCAGGAGTCTCCAACCTTTTTCCTCCAGTGAGCTACTTTCACAAAACAAAAATGCCAGAGCTATTAGTTTTAACGGTCACAAGAAATTTAGTATAGAGCCACAGCAAACCTTAGATGAAGTACAGTTACATTAGGGTGACCAGACGTCTCTTTTTTATCTGGGACAGTCCCAGTTTTGAGCCCCGTGTCCCCTGTGTCATTTTTTTTCCAGTTTTATACAGGAAATGTCCCAGGTGTCCCTATTTTTGACCAATCTCATACCTGCCAACAGTAAAGAGAGGCATACATTGTCATTTGTTTAGGTAAAATACAGAAAAGCTGCTTGAAAATGAGCAAAACACAAAGAAAATGTGACTATTCATGAATGGGCCGAGTGCAGTTTTCATTAATTATGCACTTGTTTCTCGTTGCACTTGTTGTAATTTTATTATTACGAACCACCTCAAGCCAGGGGTGTCACAGTTTTTGATTTTGAAAATCTGGTCATCCTATGTTAGATGCCTATAAAACATAAACCTTTACTAGTGTACAAAGTTAGGCATCAAACATGTACAAAGGTAAAATTAATCAGGGTTTACTTCTTCAGGACAATACGTGTAATTCAGAAATCCCTTGATGAGCTACTAGAAAGAGGGAGGAGAGCTACCAGGTTGGAGACCACTGGCCCAAAGACACGACAGTATTTCTCTGTAGGAGCTGGAATCTCACTACAAACCTATGGACCGAGAGATCTGACTACTCTACCAACAATGTTTATTAGGGATGTAACAATAACCAAAATATTGTAATATCGTATCGTCAAAAATCTCACAATAATATCATGTGGCGTCACAATATATCAAATTACAAGTCCCTTAGCTTAAATGCATTTTTTATAGTAGCAACAGCTTATAAACATCGGGAACTACATATCCCATGATTCATTTCAGCGCAGACAACATGAAGTTATATGATTTTACTTGATTTCTTGGGATTATGACAGTAATAATTCACACCAAAATCTTGTCAGAGTATTTTAAAAGCAAAAAAGCATCCTATCTACAATTATATCAGCCTCTCTAAAATATCATAATAAATATCGGATCGTGAGATGCATATCATGATAATATCGTACCGAGAGATTTGGATATCGTTACATCTCTAATATTCATGCAAAATGTTACCTGATGTGCAGATCATTTTTCTGTGTTTACACTGATTCAAACTTGGAACCCAGTGAACAGGCTTAAACATGCACTGTGTAACATTTCTGGTGGGGGATCCGTCAAATGCTTTTCTCCATGGAGATGTTATTGCTTTGGAATGTTTAACAGTATGGTATTAAACTTTTCTAAATTCATGAAGACTAAACCAGACCAAGAGTAATGATAGATCCATTAAAAAAAAAGCAGGTGACCGACCCCCAAGACCCCCCAAAGGTTAAACAGGGCACCTTTAAGACATTTTTTTGGAAAATAGTGCAAATAATTTTCTACAATAACTGTGACTCACCCATTGAGGTACAAGCTAGACCGCAGTCCTCAAATTATGACATTCCCTTTTTGAAAACCATGAGCACAGTAGTAAAGCTGATAATATGCGCCACCTATGGGGACTCAAAATATTCAAAGCATAAAAATAACTACTGCAATTAAGACATACATAATTAAATACCCCAGAACAGAAATGAGCAGACAAATGTAGCCTTAATCTGGTGGTACGTGCATTTGAAGTCTTTATTTATTTTGTGTTGATGGTTGCTGTGGCAGATGGTCGCTGTAACTGCTCCCAGTCCCAAAGCTGGTTCCTTCCTGAAGCTCGGGGAATAACGGGATTGGTTAAAGAGAAGCATAAGTGACCTTTTAATTAACTCCAGCGACCATCACAGCGCAGTTTTAATCAAAGTTGTGCTATCTTTGGTTTTGTGGAGGCGCTGGGAATCGGGGGCGTCCTGGGAGAGGCTGAGGTGTAGTTATGACTGTAGCAGAGGTGGGTGGAGTTGTATAGGCAGAATCAGGACTCAGTGCAGCAAAAACTTCAGCTTACTTGCTTTTTTACTGCATGCCCAAGTTTTTGTTACTTTATTTATTGACTTTTTCAGTTTAAGCAGAATATTATACAACAAAAGCACAGTAGGCAAACTTACTGTTGGGGCCAAATAAGTGTGCCCAAGTTGAGTTTACTGTTTTCACATCTCCAAAAACTTCTATTCTCCATGGATGATGTTGTTTTGCCTATAATGTTCCACAGTGTAACATCAAAACCTAGCAATTTCCATGGAGACAGATGGTGATAATGTTTTTATCAATAACTATCCCTTAAATTGACAAGTTCATACCGTATTGTGAAACATTCTAGGCAACATTTTCATGAGACAAGAAACTAAAAAAGTATGTCTTTAATGTTAGGTTAGGGGTAGGGATGTGCAATTAACCAAATTCATAATTGTGATTTTAATAATTGTTATAATCAATTGCAAAAATGTTGTGAAAGAAAACACAATTAATAACCTTTTGTTCAGAACCTACATTCATTTCGACATTCGTATTCATTTTGATACTTGCCTGAGATCCAGAATACACACTTCTTCAATACTTAACTTAGATCTGAGTCTGGTCACTGATGAATCTTCATGTTTTCAGATTAGTGTGATTGACAAGTGGATTAGCCAATCAGGGACATGCATGGGCCGTCTGTATTCGGAAAAAATTAAAGGAGAAAAATATCACAGGACTGAAAAACAGATTCCTGCAGAATTAATGAGCGAAGCACTAAAGTCTCTTGCTCTGTGATGAGATCAATTTTATTCAATTTGTAAATAGTGACCAATGAGCTCCTTTGCTTCACATGCATCACAAAAAAAAAAAAAAAAAAAAAAAGCAAATTGAATTGTATGATCATGTTTGGCCGGGCTTGATGCACAATGGAGGGTGTGGTGAGCAGACTGATGTCAATTTGTATAAAAGAACATTAGATATAATTCTGGATTTGCCAGGCAATTTTGAAATAATCATGATTTCAATTATGAACCAAATCATCGTTATTATGATTTTTGGCACAGCCCTCGGTAACGAAGCTCTCTCCAGAGGAAATTGTGTATTCTGTATTTAACCCATCCACTGTATTTCAACATACTGTATTACTTCTCTCCAGAGTGAGTTTGGTTTTGTTCATTAGGATCTCCTAATGTGACTGTGTGACTCTTACTTCACAGCAGGAGAGTCCCCATTTAAATTGACAGTGTGGTGGGTCCTGCCTGTGTCTGGGATTCCCCACTAACCTCCTTCAAGATGCTCAAATATTAATCACTCTATATTCACTTGTATTTCCATGTTCATTTTAAATCTGCTCTTTTTGCAGCATTTTTATTATGAACACATATCTTCAAAACAATTCATGATGTTATCTATTTTTGATCATCTACCCACCTCCGGTTTGACCGTGATGAACTCAGCTCGAGACCTGGAGGAGAGTCCCCTGGAGCTGCTCTGCGGTGGCCCACTGCTCCTGACAGGTCCCAGCAGCTCTGAAAGAGGCGTATGCAGATAGGGTTGCCAAAAGAATTGAAAATCAGATATGAAACAAGACACTTATTTGAGGTATTGACACAAAAAAAAAAATCACATCAACCATACAGAAATCAACCTTTCCTAAACATCGATTGAGGGGTGACATAGAATGACATAGATAAAAGTACTACAACTCTTACAATAAAGAATTTTTTTTTTAATCTTCATCATGATATCAGAATCGGTATTCAGTATCAAGTCTATTCTCAGTATCGAAATCAAGCCTTCATTCTCTGAAAACATTTTTTTTTGTTTGGATAACTACTCAGCATCAGCTCTTTTCTAGCATGAGGTTGCATAATAATTTGGCCCACATTTAAGCCAGATGCCCTTCCTGCTGCAACATATGGACATGGACTAGTGCAGTTGCTGGATTCTGATTCTTTCTTTCTTTTTTAATTATTTTTTTTTACAGTTACTATATACCCTGAGAGATTTAGTGATTTGTAATAGGCAGGCAGTTACCAAAATGATATGAAGTTTTGGGTGTGATTCATTATTATAGACCAACTGTTAAACCAAATGGTGTGGTCTGCTGAAGAACTTTTCAAATGTCTTCTGAAAATGAGCTCTCTTCATTCACATAGTATGAAGTATAGACTACAAAAGCACATGTAACCTATAATACTGCATTCTAAACAGGTTACACATACAACTATACAACATGCACTATGAACCAGGCCCGAACACTGTTATTCTACTGTTATTTTTAGATTTAAAAGCAGTAATTTCTACCTGTTTTTCTCCTCCTTTGGTACATAGCTCCATGCTGCTTCTAGCCAGTCTGCACCTGGGGGTCTTTTCAGCTCTTTTTTAACCTGCGCTAGTGATTGCAGGTGAGACAGGTCGCACCAAAAAATATGAACTGAAAATAGTCTCAATCAGTAGTTAACAAGTGATAATGATAATGTTATAGGTTATATGTGTGGTGTTTTATGTATAATGTCAGTAGATTGGCTTAAAATCTCTGTCAAATATTAGCCTTTGAATGTAGATGTATTTTAAGGTTTTGAAAGCGTTCACCCATTTCTTTATTTTCTATGAAGGGTCAGACTATTCCACTTCTCAAGATCCTATACTACACAATTCATTTGCACATTTTGAGTTACCATTTATTATTAAACTGTTTGCATCTCTACAGCTCAAAATGCTCTATTCCACCTTGTGATGTCATGAAGCGGCAGTCCTCAAGTTAACAGCTACTTTTTGCCATTAGTTCAGTAGAGATTGGAAATTGTAGCTCTGAAATGATCCAAATGATTCTATTGAAGGTGTATGGAGTTTTAAAACACAGTGGAGCACTTCCTGTATTACAATGTGACATCACAAGGTGGAACAGTGTTTTCTGTCTGAGAGAAGAACACAGGCTAAGGAGGATTTGTGTTTTAAATATGTGTGAATGATCCAAAACCCAACTCCAGGTATGTTTGTGACAAAAAAAAAAATTATAACAGATCAGAAAATACTGTAATATGGGTCCTTTAACATAAGCAAATAGTGAATAGTAGTTTAATATTCGCACAGGTCATTTATTTAGATAGACCTATAATGAGTAACAGTATATTACGTCAACATTTTTATTTTTTCTTACCAAGACTTTAAAGATGTACTTTGTAACTTTTCCACTGTGTGTCCACCAGCAGCTTGTCTCCATGGATATGTTATTGCTTTGCCTAAAATGTTCCCCAGTATGGCATTAAACTTATCAAGCAAGCAATTATTTAATGACAGGTGATTTTATTCCCTAAACACACAATCTTATTTTGAGTGGGGTTGCTTCTCCACAGATTTGACCTGTAACTTGACCCTGTCTCCATTGAAATACATGTGTTTGATGCCATACTGTGGAACCTTAGGCAAAACAATAACATCTCCATGGACACAAGCAGGTGTATCCTCCACCAGAAGTTAAATCAGGGGTCTCCAACCTCCAACCAATACCTCTCCAACCCCTTCCAAGTAGCTCACCAAGGGATTTCTGAAGTATTCTAAGATCAGATGAATTAAATGCTTATTATTATTGTAAATGCATGCTTTTAATGTCTAACTTCGTGCACTAATAAATGGTTTTAGCATCTAACAGTCCCATCTAAAGCTCGCTGTGGCTCAATATCTTCCAACCTCTAAAGTGTGTGGCTCTCTGGCATTATTGTTTAGTAAAGGTAACTCACCAGAGGAAAAAGGTTGGAGACCCCAGAGTTACATAGTGTAGTTTTAAGTAACAAATAAGTGAAAGAGAATACGTGGATAGATGCAAGAACACAAGCATGGTAATATTTCACTTGAAAACCCTTGGAGCCTCTCATTTTTCCTTCGTTTATTTTTAGGCGCTGAAAAGACGGTGATGGTGGCGCGTTGGCACAATGGAGAGAGTGCAGGTGAGAAGCACTTAGATCTTAATATAGAGAGCAGTGATTTGATGTCAAGACCATTCACACCATATGTCCCTCTCCTCACAGAAGCGCGCTCTACTCGCCAGGTACGCGGCTGTAGCCCACCACCTAGCGGCAAACATCTCCAAGAACACGTCTCTCCATCTCTCCATCTACTTCAAACCTGTTGCGTTAAAGTCCTTACAGTATATGCCACTCCACTCCACGTTCCCCGCTTGCGCCACCGTAACATTAACTTTGAATCCATCTAAAACACGCTAAAGAGGGTCCCCACCAACGCAGCCACTGGAGATGCACGCTCCCGTCCCCTCCACGTCTGTTTGTGGTCGTCTCCACTGTTTGCCACACACTCCTCTGGCTCCCGGCCACTTGGCGGTATTTATAGCTATGCAGCGGTACAATCATCGCTCATGAAGGAATCCTCGCGCCTCTCAAACCGCTTCAACTTGGACCTAAAGAGCTGAGAGACATTTGGGATCCGCCTGAGACGAGACTCTTGGCCATGGAGAAGAGCGCTGCGTCTTCAGGTAATTTATTTTTTTTTAATTCATTTGCTAATTGTTTTGTTTTTGCATTTTTACGCACGCTTTACTTTCCCGCCTCCAGATATAAGATTTGGACGTGCATTCTGGGAGTGTGTGCGACTTGAGCCAGTGTTAAAACTCTCCATGAAAAGGGTTCTTAATTAGCCTTACCTGTTAACTGGCGGCTTAATATACCGTATTAAGTGAAAGCCTCGGCGACCCACAGCTGACGTGCACAAATGAGTCGAAAAGGCGGGCAGCCAGTTGTTTCCAGACTCCGGACTAATTAAAGCGCGCAGCAAGGGACTCATTTGAAATTTAAAATCTACATTAGCGAGTTTTTTTTTCTTCTCTCTCTTTCTTTTTCAGAGAGACTTAGAGCCCCCAGCTGCGATGAGATCACAGTAATAATATGTTAAAGTCCAGTGCTAATCGATATCAGAACAAGATGGCATTTTAAATCCAAGATGCTCCCTGCAGGTAAACAAGACACTGATCCAAAAGATGTGACATTTCATTCAATACGCGCTGAAGAGGGAGGGGACGTGTTTGGATCACCATGCAAAAACTGTTAAAAATAATTGCAGACCATTATAGCTGACTAGGCCTTATTTTCAGACCTAATTTACATTTATAAAAGCATTTTGGACTCTCTAAAGCTTGTAGATGACCGCGTTGACTCACTCTGTCTATTGCACCTGCTTGTTGCCAGATGAATCATTATAATATAAGAGACACTGGCGCTGTAGTATCTGTGTAGTATAAAGAGCAGCTGCTGCGTAAAGAACAGCACAAGGGAGATGTCAGATACACGGAAGTGATTGATGACCCATAGACCTAACAATCCAAGACTTTCTTTGTAAAATATGGTTCAAAGCAAGACTTAAACAAATGCGTCAGTGTAGTAAGCTAAAATGTTATTTAAAAGGCCCTTATTGTACTATTTTCTGATCTGTTATAATGTTATTTCCTCATCACAAACACACCCAGAGTTGTGTTTTGTTTCATTCACACATGTTTAACACTCAAACCTACATATTTAAACTGAATTCTTCTCTCCTCTTCTCTCCAACTTGTGATGTCATGTGGTAATACAGGAAGTGCTCTACTGTGTTTTTAAATGTCATACAGCTTCACTAGAATCATTTGGACGATTGCAGCCTTGGAATTGCCAATTACCACTGAACTAAAGATAGAAAGTAGCTGTTAACTTGAGAACTACAGCTTCATGACATCACAAGTTGGAACAGAGCTTTGGAGATGTAGATGGACTAATAATAAAGGCTAACTCAAACATGTGCGGATGAAACAAAACACAACTCCATGTATGTTTTTGAAGAGGTAACAGCATTATAACATGGCTAAAAACTCCCAAGTGTGAATTCTGCTTAAAAAGACCCTCTAATATGTCTCAGATTTCAGTTTTAAGTTTAAATTAGTGGTTCACAAACAGTGCTACATTGGATGGTACATGGACTTTTATAATAATTTTAAAGCTGGTGTCTGGTGTGAAACATTTAGAAATCACCGGAGCAAAAATGTTGGTCACAAAAGGCCATAACAATGCCATTAGTCTTTTTCAGTCTCAGACTTTTCAAAGAGCATTGGTATTGCGTTGGATGAATAGGCTTCTATTAGTAGTTGGACCATAATGAGCATAGTAAAGAAGACAATATAACGTGTACCCTTTGAGCAATCTGTCAGCAGCAGTGGGAGACTGCACTGACTGGACACCCTCCCTCAGATCTTGGGCCAAGATCTCGGACGGTCAGGATGTTGGAGGAGGAGCCTGTTGTGAATCTAGAAACTGAAACAAAATGTACACATGCCAAATAATGCAGCAATCAAACCTGGGACCCCCATGTAAGGCAAATTGTTCTATAGGGCTTACAATTGTCGAAAATAGTCAAAAATGTTACATGGGAAGTGTTACAGGCATAGTGCACATGGACATCTGCTCATCAAAGGATAGCCTAAGATAGATATAAATATTGTCTCTGGTACTTTTATTTAGTGTCTTCACAATACTAAAATGTCTAACTCAATTTTGATACTAAGGAATAGATTTGATACATAATACTGAATCTGATAACACAATGATAATTATAACACAAAATTTTTTGATGATTTTTAGATGATTTTAGTGATTTTCAACATTAAATTATAGTACTATCTTTTATATTACCTCGTGATCTTATATCTGTATTAGGGATGCACCAAATATTCAGCAACCAAATATATTTGGCCAAATATTGCAAAAAAAAGTCACATTTGGCTTTCGGTGGAGTGAGTTAAAAGTAAGGCTGAATAATGCCGTGTGACGCAATGACGCACTTGAACAACGTGCAGTAATGCGGTGATCTGGCGCCCTCTTTAAAATGTTGGCAGTGTTGAAATATAAGTGTATGAGGTTATAAACACACACTTATTGACATTTACTTGAGCCTTCTGTATACATTATTAGCTTATCTACTGTGGCTAAGCAGACTTGTGCCAAAAGGACAATAATTCATTTTTTGTGGGTTTATCCACGTAAATGTACTTACGTTTTTTTTTGGAATTGTTTTGTTTCAAGGCCTAGCCTAATATGAATGAAAAACTTACTGATATACTTACTGGAAAGGCTACTGGAATATTTAAAGAATATTAAATAAACATTTACTTTCTTTTTAAAACCATATCTAAAAATTTATTCTGGCTATTTATGCAATATTTTTAAAATAGTGAAAAACTTAACTGCATTTGATATTCGGTTTCAGTATTCGGCCAAGCATTTAATTTTTATTCGGTTTTGGTTTCGGCCACAAATTTTCATTTTGATGCATCCCTAATCTGTATAATCCCTCAGTTCTGTTCCATAATGGTCCATGGGCATGTACTAGTTTGTATGGTCTTATACTTGTTCTGATACAGCTCAAGATCATTCTAAAGCTATTCAGGAAGCTTTCATTTCTATACTTTTGATGTGACTTTTTTAGTGCTGATACTTGCTCAAATTACTATCTAATTTTGGTACTAGTTTTAGTATCAATAAGTATCTGATTTTCGATACTTTTGACAATTTTGTTCATGTGAGCGTGGGGTTACTCTTACATAAACAAATGAGTTACGCAAATAACATTTTCTGATCCACAATACACCCTGTAACTACACTATTTGGCAAGTCTTTCAACCCGAAATCTGTTTTGAACCTTCAGGCGCCAGGACAGACGCACTTATGTGAATGTGGTTTGACCTTGTATCAGCAGCACCAGTCTGAAGCCTGTCTGTGCTCCTGGTACAGCCCAGTGACTCACATCTCCTCCCTGTGTCTCTTCAGTCATCTTCCCTTCAGCTGCTCCTCAGTGGCAACAACTATTTAGTCCTTGTCCAATTGGTTTACAACAAATTCCACTTTCTCATTGTGCTTTGATTAAAAAGTTAGATTTTTTTTGTCAAGAAAACAAAGTGAAATCTGTATCTCTTGTCACGTGATTTATAATAGGATTCTGTTCAAAGCTCACATTTTAAACACATCCGGAAGAAAAATTACTAAGAATACTAAAATTCAAGACATACAAATTTGAGAAACTATTTTCAGAACATGTTTGCATAGATCTGAATTATAAGGTTAGCTTTTTATGCAGGATATTTATTTTTTATGCTTTGTAGGGATGTAACAATAACCGAAATATCGTGATATCTTATCGTCAAAGTTCTCACAATAATATCATGGACCATCACAATATATTGAATTACAAGTCTCTTTGCTTAAAGAGCGAAGTTATGGTGCAGCAATAGCTAAAAAAAAAGACAGAACTTCATAGACCATGAACCTTTGCTCCATTTCAGTGCAGACTACATGAAGAAATAACAGTTCTAAGCACTTTTAAGTCTTAGTTCTTTGGATTAAGTCTTGTCAAGGCATTTTAAGAGGAAAAAGTAGCATATTGACAGTTTTGTTAGCCTCCACAAAATATCGCAGTAAATATCGTACTGTGAGATGTATATCGTGAAAATGAGAGATTACTGAGAGTTTTCGATATTGTTGCATCCCTAATCATGAGCCTCTCCACCATATCGTCAGCTTTCCCATAATATCGCAATAAATATCATACGGTGAGGTTCATACCGTGATGATATCATATCGTGAGATTTGGATATCGTTACACCCCTAATGCTTTGAACTCTTTGAACTAACCAAACCTATATCTTACTGAAACAAATATTGGCCAATGGTGGACTTGTGTTAGCCTGATTCATCAGCTGGTTTTACTTCATTTCACTTCATACAAACCGTCTGACCTCGCAGCCTTAGATTTTGTTCACTCGATGGTAGGTGGGTACTTTTTATCATTTAACCAGTTGCTCCTATTTGGTCGTGACGTTATGTAATGCGCCTCTAACGGGGCTAACTGGTATATTAAGCTTTTCCCAAATTCCTTAGGAAGAAGGGCAATAACGTCTTTCCCCTTGATGAAATTTACCAAACGTTCTCTTTACTCCGACTTTAAATCCTCGATCTTGAGAATCGTTGACAACACTGAATATATCACTCTTCGCTGATTGGCTGGTGCCTGAACTTGCACTTCCAGGGGTTTTGTGAACTGTCTATTGTATTTTGATTCCTGACCTAGTTGCTGAAGAGAAATGAAATTGAGCCGAGGCACTAGGTAGCACCAGCCTGGCTTGTGTTTTCATGATACAAAAATTTCAAAATCAATACTGATCCTGATACCACAATTATAATTAAAAACACTCTTTATTTAGACAATAGAATGTAATTTTAACATCATAGTACTTTCTTTTATATTACCATTTAGTTTTATATCTGTGTAATCCCTCAGTCGTCCAGGTAGTTTCCATTGTGGTCCATGGGCATATACTAGTCTACATGATCCTATACTTGTTTTGACACAGCTCAAAATCATTCTAAAGCTATTCAGGAAAGCTTCATTTCTGTCCTGTGAATGTGACTTTTTAGTATTGATATCTGCTCAAATGAATACCTAGTTTTGATGCTAGTTTTAGCATTGATTAGTATCTGATTTCCAATACTTTTGACAACCCTATAGTAGACAGTACATGCTACAGTCTACAGTATATCCAGTCAGTCCTTCATAACAACCCCACTCCCTCCCATTGTACAACGAGGGCTTCTATGTAATGGCATAGCTGTCCTCCCTTTATTACTAACCCAGAACATTAACTACCAGAAATTACAAGGTGCCATAATCAGACATAAAGTACAAAAGTCTTCCCCATTAATTTGACTTGTCCCATTTCCTATACATACCAAGACCTCCTCTCCACCCACTCGGACCATTACTACTGCTGTCTCTGCATGGGTGATCATCGAAATCCTCGTCTCCTCCTCGTAACATATGCACTGGTTGGTAATAAGATAGAAAAAGATGGGACAATTTGTAGCTTTTGTTGCAGATTTCTAAATCAATTGTTCCCCATGAATAGACTTGTTTTTGTTCTGCAGACAATCACACTGTGCATCGTGCTTCCTACGTGCAGCCTGGAGAGGGACTATAGTTTTCAGGATTAAAGGGCCCATATTATGCTATTTTCTGATCTATGTTATAATGTTCTTTCCTCGTCACAAACAGACCTGGATTTGAGCTTTGGAGATGTGGACGGATTAATAATAAAGGGTTACTCAAACATGTGTGAATGAAACAAAACACAACTCCAGGTCTGTTTTTAAGGAGGTCACAGCATTATAACAAGAATTAACGCTCACGAGAGTCAATTTAGTGTAATATAGAACCAAAGGATAAAAAAAAACGAATGAATACATAGATAAAAGTCGACAGGTGTGTTTCTCTGTGCCAGATTCACCAGGTGGAACTTTTAGCAAATACTTGGAAAAATGGGTCAATGGAGAGTTTGAGATTGTAATTGAATGGCTGGAAGTAGGCAAGTGTTATTATGACCCCAGGCTTTGTATTGTGCATGACTGATAATTAGACAACAGGCAGTAATTACACATCTTCAACGACAAATTAAATAAATACAAGCATCTGTGACAGTGCAGGTTTTGTTACAAACTTTGGAGTGTGTGATGAATGAATTTAGCAGTATTTTAAAGACATTAACCCACTACTATAACTGTAATAAGATGATATTTTTGATACTATGCAGCTAAGGTCACCAACATTTCCTTGGGTGTGAAGCTAACTGAAGGCACTGCTCTGTCTGAAGCTCAAGTTAGACTTAATCTGAGCTTTATTTTAAAACAATCTGATGAGAAAGTGCTGATTTGGTTGGGACTACAACAGGTGAGATGATTTGAGATGTTTTTCAGCTAGTCATATTTAGGAGTTTGTTGAAAATCACCTAAACGGGACCATGAACGCTTGTACCGATCACAGGGTCCTGAAAATGTGTTGTTTAAACCCATTTTGTATTTCTGACTGGCTAATGTGTCACCATGGTAACTGTTGAACAACTGCCAATAGAGATGCATGTATAACATCCCCAGTGTGATGTCACTGCAAAGTATCAATACCGAGAAAGTAAATGATAATGAAGAGTATAATTATAGTTCTAGTAAGTAGTTTGTTTTGGCTCCTCTAAGCCTCTCAAACCTATATACGGTGTATAGGCAGTAGGGCTGAGCAGATGGAAAAATATTTGATGGTCATTTCTCTGACAAGAACTGCGATTTTCAATAGAATTCAGTTTATAATAGGATTCACACAGTCCTATTATAAATAAATATCTTCTTCACAGCAGAACTGACAAAAATACTGAAATGTAAAATGACAAACTAAAGCAAGAATCACATTTCAGAACATGTTTGAACAGATCTAAACTACAGGGTTAGCTGTTTTTGTGCAGAATAACACAGGATATTTTGTTGTTTGTGGTACTTTGCCTTTTACTTCCTTTAATATTGCGATTCTGATTTGTTTGTTATTAATCTTACAGCCCTAATAGGCAGAAATAAGCAATGCAAAATAATGTAACTTATATTTACTGTACAGAAATGCAAATGTAATGTCAGCTGTGTGTTTTTAATCTGACAACCCTCATGTTGTTATCTTTTCTTCTATTTGCCAGTGTATTTGCCATTTTCTGTTCATTTTTTCCAGCCCCTTAATTTTTTGTTATAATTCCCCTCTGATTAAAACAACACAAAAGGGTGGACATTTCAGTATTTTGACACCGGGCGCCATGGCAACGGGAGACAATGAGTTACCACATATTTGCTGTATTGCACTAGTCATAGCCATTCTTCTCTAATCAATGGCTGCCTTTTTCTTTCTATTTATAGCGCTATGGTGAGGCTGCCAGCGCCCAGCCTTCAAGATGCTCACCAACTCAGACCAGTCCCTGCACGTTCCACTCGCTGCCAGTCTCCGCCCACTGCCCGGGTACAGTGAGGCTCGAGTCCAGTCCTCCCTGTCCCTCCCTGAACCAGAACCATGGCGGAGGAGCCCCACCACTGCCCGCCCCGGTCTGGCCCAAGGGAACCGCTCGTGCTCACTGCAGGTAGTAACAGTGTGTAAAATGTTGTGTTATTGTGAGGAAAAATAGGACAGATTGAGAGAAGTTCACTTTATTCACATTGGGTACTTTCACATGACCAGTAACAGTCTAATAACACAGTCGTTAGATCAGATTTTTGTTGTGTGTTTACATGCACAAAAAACAAAAAATTTGTCAATTAATCCATGGATTTTTAGAGTAACAAGAGACAAAGTACACAGCTACCATTTGTAGACCAGGCCCTGTTGTATTCTCACATATCACCACTAGATGCTGCCTATGTTACTGCTGTTTGACTGTGTGCCAGCTTTGGTCTGACAGATAAAGACCAGAGAGCACAGGTGAGTCTGAAGGCCCATTTCCCAGGTTTACATGTGCCATCTACTGTAGAAAAATTGAATAAACGTACCGATAATAGATTTAAAAGAGAATGAGCTATTTAAGGATGTTTTACAATTGAGTAGATGAATGAATGAATAATGTTATGACATAATAGGACCAAGCACATGGTTTAAATTGGTGATTTGGGTGTGTGTATTATTGCCATCACTGCTCTTTCCTTTGTTAAAATTAGTACGCTTTGCTTCTAAATGTTAGCACGATTACTATATTAACTTCTTAAAGGGCCCATATTTCGTTATTTTCCTCATCACAAATATACCTGGAGTTGTGTTTTGTTTCATTCACATGTTTAACACAAAAACCGTGCATATTTAGAGTTCTATTCTTAAACAAAAAAACACTCTTCTACCTTGTGATGTCATGTGCTAATGCCTCACTGTATTTTTAAACTCTATTCATTTTCACTAGGATTATTTGGATCATTTCAGCCCTGGAATTGCCAATCTCTACTGAACTAAAGGTTAAAGGTAGCGTGAAAACAACCACTACATGTCATCACAAGGTAGAACAGAGCATTTTGAGCTTTGGAGATATAGACAGATAATAAAAAGTTACTCAAACATGTATGAATGAACCAAAACGTAACATTGTGCATCATCATGTTAACTGTTTTCCTTATTTAATCACAGGTTCCCAACATTGGACCAGAGCACCTGAGCCTTCCCCCCCGGGCAGCCAGCTTCGACTTAGCCCCCCGGGACGACTCAGACCAGGGCTCGGGGTCCCTGAGCCCCCACAGCGGTCGCCGCAGGAGGGGGGGGCTGGTGGAGCAAAAGGATGTGATCATGGCTCACCAAGCACACAAGATCCAGAGCACGCCGCAGGCTCGCAGAAAGGAGTGGGAGTGAGTAGAAAGGAGAGAGCGCCTTTTTAAATCTATGTGTAAAGATGATAAGTCTCCACGGAACAGCATCAAATAACAGTGTAAAAAGATATGCCGCATGGTTTAAAAATACACTATGAATGTCACGTTCTGCTGAAGATTTGTTGCTGCATGTTCATAGTTAAAAGTCCTGTGTTACACAAACTGGATTCTTGTGAGCTTTAACACATGTTATAATGCTCTTAACTTCTCAAAAACATAGACAAAGTATTCTGTTTCATTCACACATGTTTGAGTAACCCTTTATTATTAGTCTGTCTACATCTATAAAGCTCTGTTCCACCTTGTGATGTCATGAAGCCGTAGTTTTCAAGTTAACAGCTCCTTTTACCTTTTGTTCAGTAGAGATTGGCAATTCCAGGACAGAAATGATCCAAATGATTCTAATGAAGGTGTATAAGGTTTAAAAACACAGTGGAGCACTTCCTATAGTACCACATGACACTACAAGGTGGAATAGAGTGTTTTCCTTTTGAGAGAAGAACACAGCCTAAATATGCAGAGTCTGTGTGTTAAACATGCCTCTTATTTTATTCTTGGTGAATCTACTACTGAACATAACTTCCTTTACCTATTGGTGTAGTGTTATATGTAATAATAGCATGAACAAAGAAAGACAATTTAAACATTTTAAATATATAACAGTATGGCAATATAACAATAACAATTTATCTAAAACAACTTAAAAGAAGCATGTCCGCTGAGATCACACTAGCGACCAATGTATTTTTTTCATTTGTACCAAAATGGCTACACGATGCTGCTGAATCCTACGCATATCACCGATTAAGAAAATGAAATTGGAAGTTGGCAATGTACCCATGGTGGTGAAAACGGGGGTAGTTGGAGCAGTGACGTCTTGAATACAGGAGAATAAAGATGACTCAAACATGCATGAATCACTCTAAATACAACTTCAAGAGGCCAAATGAAAAGGGGAAACAATTATAATACGGTTAAAAGCTCTGAAAATCCAATTTTCCCTTAGGGATGATGATTCAGGACCCCCTTGAAAAAAGCTCCTTGATTCATCTCAAAGGGCTATCCAAAAATAAATAGATTCTACATGTGTGAGCTTAGTATTTACTTAACTAAGAGGTTAGGGTATTAATTAAGTAGGGCAAATCATTTCAACTATTTGTTCATTATTAATTAATGAAATCTTTCTTCATGCTTTCTTATGGCTATTAAAGGTTTATTTTGATATTATACCAAATATTTTAACAAGCACAACTCTCATTCAGGTATTTGCAAGAAGAAAGTTTAAAAACCTGAGTGAATTTTAAATTTATTCATTTAGTTCACTGAAGATCTTACCTTTACAACTAAACTATAGATCGACATCTTTTTTTTTTTTTCATAACCTGTGACCAAAAAAGAAAAAGAACACACACAAAAAAAAAAAGCAAATTAATAATCAATGTCAAAGGGGCTAGATAAATCCAATAACTGTCAGCATGAAGTGTTCAAATAATGTTTCATGTACATTCAAAAAGTTGTTCTAAATATTGACCTGACAGATCAGCCAACTAATATATTTTTCTATCTCTAGTATAAACTATTTGCACCCTACAATTACACTTAAATTACTACTTATAAACTACTTTAATGAAAGGTTTGAGTGGCAAAATTTGTGTATTTCCATTTTTATGCTTTTTCGTATTCTACCCTGTTATTGAGTATTTGATAAAAAGGTTAGCTCTATCCAGTGACCCTGAGTGTATCTACAATAATACGCTACCATTTTCCCCTATTCGTTTGGACAAACACTGAAGCAGGCAATTGAAAACTGGCCTGTGATTGAGAGGTTCAAGTGATTGACCATTGAATGTATGGCGCTTTGTTGCTTGGATACAAAGGGATTTCGGCACATGTAACAGTCAAACATATGGCGATGAGTCATATCCATACATGGACCACAATAGCAGTTTGCATGTATTATTTTGTTTCCTGTAATCACAACTTAGTAACTTTGAACTCCTGAACTCAACATGCGCATTTCTCTGATTATCAGCCTCCCAGCTCTTGAATTTGAAGAGGTACTTTATCAACATAACCCCTGAGCCCCCAGCCTCCCCCCGCCCCTGTTGTTTTTCCCATAATCCATTGCGTTTCCTGCCTCCACCACCCACTCCATGAGCTCTCCACCTCTCCTCTCGTCCTCTTCATCACACGTGCCGCTCTTGTACATTTTCATTGCATTGCTGATTGCCGAAGTGGCCAAAATCATATAATTATTTCTTTTTCCAAAATTCTTGCGTCAAGTACCAACTCTGAAGAAACAGCAGTTAAATGTCTTATATTATGCAGAATTGACTCTTGTGACCTTTAAGAATGTTGTTACCTCATCAGAAGTGGACCCGGAGCTGTGTTTTGTTTCATTCACACATGTTTGAGTAATACTTTATTATTAGTCTGTCTACATCACCAAAGCTAGAAATGCTCTGTTCCACCATGGGATGTCATGTAGTGGTAATTTTCAAGTAAACACCTACTTTTTAATTACTTTCATAGAGATGGGAATTCCAGTCCTGAAACTATCCAAATGATTCTAGTGAAGGTGTATGGAGTTTGAAAACACAGTTGTGAATAGGCAGGGTTAGGGTTAGGGTTATATGGGCTCTTTAAGGGGATGAATTACTGGGTGGTCTCTAGGGTTGTACCAGTAACCGAAATATCATGATATATCACCAAAAATGTCACAATAATATCATGGGCCATCACAATATATCGAAATACAAGTGATAAATTTAAACATTAATTCAACGGCTATTTTCTGATATGTTATAATGTTGTTCTTATTACAGACACACCTGGACCTGAGTTTTGTTTCATTCACACACGTTTAACACACAAACCCTGCATATTAAACTCTTTTCTCAAACTGAAAACACACCACCTACTGATGTGATTTTGAGCTTTGGAGATGTGGACAGACTAATAATGAAGAGTTACTCAAACATGTGTGAATGAAACAACACATCTGCCGCTATGTTTTTGAGGTAACAATATTCTAACATGGTTTAAAGCTCACAAGAATCCATTTTGAATAATATAGGATCTTTAAAGTTTTAAGTGTTTAAAACAGAAACAGCGTCTCATTTCAGTTATAAATACACAAAGCCTTTATATGGCGTAAGGGGAAAGAATAAAGATATAAGACTGTATTGCACCATAATTTTTTAGAGTTAAAATTTCAAAAAGGAAATTTTTGCAAATATTAACCTTTTATTCGCAACATTATTATATACAGTATGACTTATTTTTTTCTGAAGGTACATTCCTGTCCACTCCCAGCTCAGAGAAGCAGACTGGAGCAATTAAGGCGTTATTAGCCCTAATGGAGCCAGTGAAATGACACTAAATGACTAAGTGAGCTTCTAACTGGGCTTCTAAAAATACTACAAGTGGGAGTTACTGTTAGATACTGTACAAGGTATCACCAGCACTTTTATTCTTCATATTTTTAATTTTTTTTTCCGTATTTATCCAACCCACAAGTGTAGCACTCCCCAGGACAGGCTCTTGTTACCGTCTGGACTAAAATATGGACTATCTATCAGTCCTATTATTATTATTAAAAGGCTGTTAAAGTCTATTATATGAACCATCTGCACAACTGAAGTTTTCGCTGACCTCTCTCACAGCAGTGGAGCCTCTGTGACACTGGCATGGCTCTACAAGCAGCTAATGTTTTTAGAAACACCCAAACAAAAGCAATAGAGAGAAATAGGAATAGGGATTGAATTACTTTGGCTTGTTTTTTGAATTATATACATTATATTAAAAGTGAAATGATAAAATGACAGTACTAAAGTGTGCAATAGTAGTTCAGAACAGCAGAGACTAGCAACTAACATTTGTATAATGTCAAATAGAGAGCCTTCTATGAGCAATGGATCACAATAGATTTTATTTTAAACAAAACACAGCTAAAGTCAAAAGTTTGGACACACCCTCTCATTTGATGTTTTCTAATTTCTGCATTTTAGATAAGACATCAAATATGTGGTGTAAGATATATAGAATTATGCAAAGTAAAAAAGCAAAATAACGCAAGTGAATGTTTTATATTTTATATTTAAATTCCTCACAGTAGCCATCCTTTGCTTTGTTGACAGTGTTGCAAAACCCTGGACTCTCAATGAGTTTCACGATGAAGTCTCCTGAAATGGTTTACACTTCACAGAGGCACCTTGTCAGGGTCAAGAAATGTCAAAGGTGCAAAGCAGTGATCAAAATAAAGGGTGGCTATTTAATATTTTTGTTTATCTAATAAGTTTTGAGTTGATTTGATGCCATTGGTCTGCAATTTAAGTAATCATGGACTTTTGACTGGTAGTGTATATCAAGAAAGTTACATTAAATACATACATTGAGAAATTATTAAAGTAGAATGGTGCCCCCCAAAATGATCATTATGACCCTGTAGCTGATTGCATAAAGCTGAATAAAATGTATAATGCATTATATTTGCTTTCACTTGCAAAATTGGCACATTGTGTAACTTTCCTGATAACGTTTCATTGTGTAACTTTTCTGTTAGAGCATCTGCCGTCTGTTTGTCTCCATGGCGATGCTTTGCCTGGAATGTTCCACAGTGTCACATTATACTTATCTAACACCAGGGAGACAGACAGGTGGCATGATCAAGCAAGTTACAGGTCAGATCTCTGGAGAGGTAGGCCCGCTCACAACATGTTTTTCAGGGTCTTTTTCAGCAATAAAAACACTTGCAATTAAACAAAACAAACAAATGCTGGTTAAATGTTTAATGCCATACTGTGGAACATTCAAGGCAGAACTGTAATTTCTATGAAGAAAAGCAGCTGCCAGACCCTGCATCAGAAAATTTACAGTGCACCTTTAAGTAAGCAAAGAGATATGTTAAAAAAAAAAGTTGATTACCCTTTTCATAATTAATCAGATAAAGAAACATGTAAATATGTTCCTGTGAATTTTTACTGTACAAGACTGGTGTAGACTGTATTGAAATATTGGCTGCACTGTGCTACTTTGTCCTCTAGGGGACGCCAGGGAATCAAAGTAGAGACACAGCAGGGAAGTGGCATACAGGGCCTGCTATATTTATCTAAAGCTATGAAGCAAATCTCATTTTGTAGAACGAAATGTAAAGATAAGAGAACATTTAATCATAGAAATACCTAAGCAAAGAGTTTTTTTTTTTAATATACCAGGTGAACGCATTGACTCTAATATAATTTCCCCTCTCAGTGTCTTCCTTCCAGCGTGCACATAGAAATGAAACCTTGGTAATCTCCCTGCCATTTCGATGTGCGGTGATATAAGCGATGGTTATTGGTCAAATTAAACAGACATAACTCGGTACTAGAAGATGTCGGTTGCTAGGGAACAGAGAGAAAAATAAATGCTAAAACCACTCCTGTCGGCGATGGCGGTTTGAAAAAAAAAAAAAACCTGCGCAGAATTACATAAATACTCTTCAGAGTTCTGCCTGGCACAAAGGAGCATGCCCATTAACTGTGTGTCATCTGCAACCTTAGCTTTGACCCACTGATGTGTTTTTTACTGATCCGCTGAAAAATACTGAATATTGAGCAGAAGGGACAAAAAACCAAGTCACTGAATCTACCTCGAGTGGTAAAAGCACAAGGCCCGCATCTGGGCACAAACTTGAAAATGTATCTGCAAGTAGTTCATGGGTCAGTTCCCTTTCCATTGAGCCTTAAAGTCCTTCTACTGATGCTTGTGACATTGACATCACGCTGGGGGGTGTTCTACATGTATCTCTGCGCCGGAATGTTCAGCAGTTACCATGGTGACCCAATGTATATATTAGCAAACGCAGACAAAAAAGTTTTTAGATAGTCTGACAACTCTAGAAAAAATACTAAATAGATTTAATTAACAATGGATTTAAATAACAGCATGACATCATAATGGAGGCGCCGCCCACCACCAGAAAAGTTTTGTAGTGAGTCTTTAAGATTTAGCAGTGATATATAAATTATAATTAAGCATGATTACTTCTTTCTAAGATATTTAAATGTCCTACAATATGGAAAATTATCTCTTGTGAGCTTCAACTTATGTTATAATACTGTTACCTCATCAAAAACATACTTGGAGTTTTGTTTTGTTTCATTCACACGTGTTTCAGTAATCCTTTATTATATGTCTACATCTAAAAAGGAGCTCAAAATGCCCTGTTCCACCTTGTGATGTCATGTAGTGTTAGTTTTCAAGTTAACAGTTACCTTACCTTTACCTTTAGTTCAGTAGAGATATCCATTCCATCGCTGAAATTAGTCAAATGATTCAAGTAAAATGTGTGGAGTTTAAAAACACAATGGAGTGCTTCCTGTATTACCACATGACAGCATAAGGTGGAACAGAGTGTTTTTGAGTTTATGTTTAAGAGAAGAACTCAGCCTCAATTTAAGAGAAGAACTCCGCCTAAATCTGCATAGTTTGTGTGTTAAACATGTGTGAATGAAACAAAACAAAACTCCAGGTATGTTTGTAAGGAGAAAACAACATTATAATACAAATCAGAAAATAGAGTAACACAGTAGTAAGACATGCACAAAGCCACCCCAATTCCAAACAATGAATTTCTCCACTTTTCGAGTCCAATTTCCAAAGCTATTTTCCGAAGTAGACCGCAGGCAACAAGCAGAACCAACCCCAGGCTTTGCTTAAACAAACACGTGTGGTCACTTGTGTGCGTGGTGTGGATTACAGCCAGTGTTGTAGTGCAATTTCAAGTTCAATTGTCTGTTTGCAAGGGACCTATGCTCCGAAGGGGGGAGTAGCTGGATAAAGTAGCTTTCTGCAGGAAGACGATCACTGCTACTATTGTGCAACAGGGCTTTTGTTGGCAGGATGAAAAGAAGTAGGAATGGAAGAAGAGAGAGCTATGTCGCTATGGAAACAACAGCAAAGCCAGCTAGACACGGTAGCGCTAGAAAGAAATAGTCGACGCACTGTTTGCAAAAGATGATGGCGATATGTTTTTGTTTGTTGTTTGGGAGTAATGAGCACTTTTACATAAGACGCCAGTAAATGCGGTGTTTAAATCTGTTAATTATATACTGCTTTGAAATTCTCCACTTGACAGGTCGTTCTTCAGGCTGGAGTTGCCGGCCTGTTTTGCATGAGGTACCACCCCACGCAGATTAGGAGAAAGCAGCAGTTTTGGGAGCTTAGTTAAGGGCTTATTCATAGATCCTGTTAAATCTATTTCCTTTTTTATTTTTTTCTCCTCCTGCCCCCAGATCTCGACTTCTTTGCCAAGCATAAATTTGACACTGTGCTGGCTGCATGCGTTCTCAATCCCCCGTCCTCGCGTAGCTCAGTGCCCATCTACAGTACACTACACACAGCTTTCTACCTGAGACCAGACTGTCAGGCACAAGCTAAAAGGTGCACTGCGTAACTTTTGTGGTGCAGGATCCGCCACCTGCTTGTTATTGTTTCATGGTATGACATTATCCATCTAGCGTTTATTCATTACGGGTGTGTTTGTATTGCTCAAAAATAAAGCAGTTCCTCCAGACTCTTCACAGATCTAATATAGCGTAGTGCTTGTCTTCCTTGTGATAGATAAGTTTAATTTATACTGTGCAACATTCTAGACAAAAAGTGATAACATTTCCATGGAGACAATCACCAGAAAAGTCCACCAGAAACGTTGCGCAGTGCACCTTTTAAGTACCTGTGACAATTTGGATAATTAATTTCACTAAACATTCATTTCACGTGGATCTGTGGAGTTTTCAATTTTCTGTCACTGCTGAGATGTAGTACAAAACTTTCGCAGTACAGTGAAGTGAATCTAAAAGATGTTCGAACAGGATTAGAGATGGGACAAGATCTCATGAGATAAGATTACCATGATTAGGCCTGTCACGGTACTTACAAAATTGACTTGAGTTCTTCTCTCAAACAGAAAACGCTCTGTTCCACCGTGTGATGTAAAGTGGTAATACAGGAAGTGCTCCGCTGTGTTAAACTCCATACACCTTCTCTAGAATCATCTGGAAAATTTCAGCCCTGGGATTGCCATTGAAGTAAAGGTAAAAGGAGCTGTTAACTTGAACACTACCACTTCGTGACATCAAGGTGGAGCAGAGCAGTTTGAATTTTGGCGATGTAGACAGACTACAAACATACCAACATGTGTGAAGGAAACAAAACACAACTCCATGTATGTTTCTGATACTATAACATGGCTAAAAGCTCACAAGAGTAAAATGTGCAAAATACAGCACCTTTAATGATACTGTCTGTTTCAAAATGAGTTTACTGGGATTATCCTACTTTGTGACTGTGACATAAAGTATTTTAAATATTATCAATTACAACAATATTTCTCTTGCCTGTGCTTCAAAATTTCATGGCAAAAAATCTAAAAATCGTGACAGGCCTGCACAAGATTATGTAATTTATTTATTTTTTTTACAAGGACAGGGCATATTGAACAACAGTACAACTATAATGTGTCAAACAAGACTATAGTTTCAATCAATAGTTCTTTGTCAGATGTACAGTGTGAAAGATTATCTTGAGAGCTATGTTTGATACACATACAAATGTTGATGCTGGTAGGTTACGACAGCAGATAAAATAAATCAACAGTTGTGGGTACAAAATTACACAATAAACTGCATGATTTATTTATTAAAAATTATGGCAAAATCTAACCTTGTCCTATTCTCGTGAACCCAATCTTGCATTCCATCTTGTGAAAAATATGTCTTGAAATATGTCTAAGGATTGCCAGTTGTTGGGTTGGGCAATATATATAGTGATAAAAATATAATCATTTTGTCATTCTTGTGATGATCTGCTATTTTGGTAAAATCGTGGTGATTCACAAATTTTTTCTTGAATACTCAGGCACTTTTCTTAACCAACACAGCCTACTGGTGAGCTTCAGTCATGGTCTAAGTGAGTGAGAGGTACATTTAATCAATTGCAATGAAATGTGAACTTTCAGAAGAAACAGATGACTTTGGGTACATCTTGCAAAAACCATAACATTACTACATTTTCATGAATCAAGTGCTAAATTCAAAATCATGATATATATTTTTTTGCATGTCACCCACTGCTTTTCACTTGCACTCTGACCATTTTGTGATCCCTTTGATAAAGTTCTGCAAAAGTTCAGAAAAAACTTTTTTCTCCTCTCATTTCGTCTTTGCACCAGATGATCGTCAACTATCTGTAAAGTGTAAAAATGAATTTGATCAGAAAATGTCCTCTGCGCACATCATGGTCCTATATTACACAAAATTGATTCTTATGATCTTTTAAGTCATGCTATAATGTTGTTACCTCATCAAAAACATACCTATAGTGTTTTGTTTTATTCACTCGTTTGACATGCATATGTAGGCATTATTGGTCTGTCGACATCTCCACCTTGTGATGTCATGTAGTGATAGTTTTCAAGTTAATAGCTAACAGTCTTTTACCTTTAGTTCAGTAGAGATTGGCAATTCCTCGTCTGAAATTATCCAAATCATTCTAGTGAAAGTGTCTGTGGTTTTAAAAACACAGTGGAGCACTTCCTGTAATACCACATGGCATCACAAGGTCGAACAATGTTTTCAGTTTGAGAGAAGAACACCTAAATATGCAGGATTTGTGTGTCAAATGTGTGAATGAAACAAAACACAACTCCTGGTATGTTTTTAATGAGGAAAAAACATTATAACATAGATCAGAAAACAGCTTAATATAGGCCCTTTAACAGTACACTCATATTACACACTGACATTTATGAACAACCCAGTGACTCAAACTTTAACACAGCATCTACATCCCACATCTGCTCATCCCTTTCACAATATATTAGCCACTGCTGGAGAGTTGAATCCAATGGCATCCTTTACATTATAGAAGACCCCAGCACCATAACAAGGTTAGTATGTCACTACCTGACTCAAAAACCTGTGCACTGATGGCCCAGTAGTATTTAGTGTGTGGGGGGTGAGATGGTCATCTTCAGGAAGCAGTGGGGGAGCGAGCAGAACGGCAGATGGGGCGAGAGAGAGAGCCCACTGCCTAACGAGGTCTCACTTGTGGTGTGAAGAGGACCCCCCCCCCTCTCTTTTTCTCTATATCTCTCTCTGCTGTCTCCCTCCTCCATCCCTCTTTCTCAGTCTCTCTCTCTGTCTCTTTCTCTCTATCTCTCTCTGCTGTCTCCCTCCTCCACCTTCTCTCTCTCTCTCTCTCTCTCTGCCTCAAAAAGGGAGCAGCCCTAAAATCTATTTCATGCGCTATTTTTACACCAGACTTTACTCCAATATTAGCACAATGGCCCACTTTTGACGGTTCTAATCGTGTCTGAATTTTCCGATGGTGACAGTGACATAGGCCCCGTTATGAGTTATCAATAACGCACTTTCACTGCTCCTACAGCTTCGTGTCTCCACTTGTTGCCCATTGTTTATGTTAAGTTATGCTTTCGCACGCCTTTTGCGTTAGCACCCACAAGCATTTTTACATAATGCTTTTAAACCGCACTAACCCACGCAACCTTGAACCTTTTTTAGTATAAGGGGATGTTTTCTCTCCATTTTCTTTCTCAGCCATAAGCAAACTGTAATCACCATGGAAACCTGCACATATACGGTCCCTCCTCCATCTCTGTCTTCCACTCTTCATTCAGATCAATTTGGAAATCGCCATCATGAAACATAGTGGGAGGGGGCTAACTGTGCAAATGCTGGCTGCTACTGCTGCTGATAATATCCACCAAGTGATAATCGCGATCTAGAGATTACAGCATCTCTGCCGCTTTGTTTAGAGGAACTTTCCTTTGTAAATGACCTCTTCCCGCTGGCGCCAACTCGGGGAGATGCGTAAACTTTTGGCCACAGTTTTAGCGGAAGACTTGTGCCCTTTGCGGGTTGCTGACGGCAGAACAGTCCTTGAAAACGGCTTTCGCTGATGTTTTGAATAGGTTACTTGGACCAAGGCGTGTTAAAAGTTAGTTCGTGTTGTGCGTAACGCTGTGTTCAACATATGGGATAACGCTGGAAGCACCTGATCCCAGGTCTATGGGTGACTTTTATGCAAAGTGAACTGATAATGGAATAGGATATAGCGACTTTTTGGCGGGATCCTGGTCGCTTTTTTTTTTCTTTTTTTTGTGAATCTGTTTTCGCGTTTTTGTTTTTGTTTTTTTCTTTGTAGAATGGCTCGCTTCGGAGACGAAACGGCTCCTAGTACCGTGGACTCCGGGGATGGCGACTTGGAGCGCGGGGGAGATGGTCAGGACGCAGCCGCTGCTTCTGCGGGACTCACCGCTTCAATGAAGCAAGCCAAGGCTCAGCGGGCCCGGACCATGGCTCTGTACAACCCCGTGCCCCACCGGCAGAACTGCCTCACCGTCAACAGGTCGCTCTTCATCTTCGCGGAGGACAACATCATACGGAAATACGCGAGGCGGATCATCGAGTGGCCATATCCTTCCACTGTGTTAAGTACTTTTGCATAAAGTTTGTACAGTATAAATGAGCATGATGTGCCCTTTGAAGCACCCCACACATTCACTTTGCGTAACAAACGTGTGTGCAAATAGGCTGCGTATAGCCTGATCAGGACCATGGACAGCGCCTTCCTTTGTCACTAGAAAAAACAGCTCTTAAAAGAAAGTCTGCATTAAAGAGACATTTCAGACTCATCTACATCATTTTGACATTTATTAGTTTTTCTGTATAAACTTGAGTTGATTGAGTCTGGCTACTTGTGTATAACTTTTTTTTGTTTTGTCAGGAAGAGGCTGCATTGTGTTTGATTGTCATAAACCATAACAGAAGAGTGGGCTGAACTTTTGCATGGTGCCCAAGTTGTAAATTAGTGTTTTATTTTTAGTTAAGTTTGTCAACATAATGGCTGACGACTAGTTTATACTTTCCATTGCAATATGAAACTATGCACTATCTGTTACAAGCAGTCCCCCTCACCTTCTCACCAAAAGATCCTTATGTAAATAATGTGTGAAATATGCTAAGAAGTGTGTGCTAATTTAATCTGGTCTGTTCAGGACCATGGACAGAGCTAATAATTAGAGATTGTGTTATATTATAATTTAGTTTGCACATCAAAGTCACACCTGGATTTTTATTTTCTGTTTGTTGAGACTGTATCCTGCAGAAAGGCTTCATGTCACAGCGCCCCCTACAGGAAGAGCTCTTGGTGTTTGAAATCCCATATATCTTGATCAAATCCATTCATTCCAAACCTTAAATCACCTTCAGTATTAAGTGTATATCTGTTAGGTTCATACCAATAATATCATTTAAAGTCATATATACCATGATATTAATGCAAAGTAAGGCCGAATGTTTTGGGGAAACTATAGAATTGTGATTTTTCTGACAAGCTTTGTGCTTAAATAATACGATTCTGTTAAAAGTTCACCTTGAAACGCATCCAGAAGAATTGACAAAAAGACTGAAATGTACAAAGACAAACTAATACAAGAATAACATTTCAGAGCATGTTTGTACAGATCTAAACTTCAAGGTTAGTAGAATGTTTTGTCGTTTGTGGAGGAAATCACAATACGAAAAACTGTCAGCCTTTGATTGCAATTTCAATTCGACTGCAATTCACCTTTCAGCCTTAATTCAAATTAGTCAAACAGTACTCTATCTGGTCTGAATGATATGTTTAATGGTACAAAGGTATACTCAAATCTGATTCATGATAAATCTTACTGGGTTTTGACCTCTCTTTGCGTGTGGACCTTATTTGCGTTGGAGCCCTGTACTGTACTGGTGCCTGGGCGCTGGCAGGAGAGTGGGGAGCTAGCATGTGGTGGTGGTTGGAAGCAGCTCGGCTCACTGTGGGGGAGGCATGTGGGCACATCTCTCCTGCCTTAGTGCTCATTGGAATATGAACCTGCTCCTGTGTAGGTGTCAGTTCAAATCCAGCACGCACTCTTCTCTTCGCTTCCTCTCTCATCAACTTCCACACATCTAACCAAGTCAAAATGATGTAGTGTGGGCCCTCTTTGTAACTGCAGGGGCTTCGGAGACAAATGAGAAACTTGGTGGTTTTAGAGAGAGGTTGATTGCTTGCGTAGCATGTGCATAGATCAACCCAGGTTTAAATAAAGTCTGTGTATGGAGAGTGGAATTTTATTGGAACAAATTGTGATCCACTCCACAGTGAAACTCAATAGCATCATACATTTGTGATTGTGAACTTTTCCATTTTGATCAACACTGCAAAAGTATTTGATTTAAACATAATCATTTGATTTATTCAGTTAAAAAACTCCTAAATCTCCACTTATTGAATGTTGCTTTATGTTTTTGTCAGTGTGGCCAAACCTTGTTGCCAAAGGTTGATCCTGTCAGATCTCAGAGACTAAGCAGGGCTGGGCCTGATTAGTACTTGGATGGGAGACCACTGAGAATTCCAGGTGCCACAGTGGGGCGCCAGTGGTAGAAACTGTTGTTGTGTCCTTAGGCAAGGCACTTGACCCACATTGCCTAGTATGAATGTAGTGTGTGCATGAGTGATGTCAGTCTGACCCAGGGTAGCTGTGGCTATAATAGCATCTTATCACCACTGAGTGTGGAGTGAATGAATGATTCACCAAATTGTAAAGCGATTTTGAGCTTCTGGAAGATTGCTACAAAAGGCTAATGTATTATTGTTCTTCTTAGTCTATAGTTCTATATCTTGAACTTTGTGTCAGATTCTGATGTTTTGATCTGCTGCAGTGAGAGGTAATACTAAATGTCTTGTATCTATAACTACTGTTCTACCAATTTGAAATGAATGATCAGCCCAATATTTAGTAGTCAGAAAAAATCCAAAAGCAATATAACTGATTTGTTATAGTGGCTAAAATTCCCTATTGCCAAATTATATTGCATTATATTGCATTACAGTATATGCTTATATTGCAACAACACGTATTATTGTTTATTATTGTATAATTTCCATACTAAAGAATTACTCAATACCAATTCCACTGACCATTGACGATGATAAAAAAAACATAATTTAGACAACTGAATTGTATTTTCAACATTAAATCGTGTTACTTTCTTACCATCCAGCTTTATGTTTGTGTAATCTCTCAGTCGTCCCAGTAGTGCAGTTCCATAGTGGTCCTTGGGCGTATACTAGTCTGTGTGTTCTTACACTTGTTCTGATACAGCTCAAGTTTTTCTAAAGGTATTCAGGAAAGGTTCATTTCTATACTGTGAGTGTGACTTTTTTTTAGTATTGATACTTGCTCAAATGCATGTCTAGTTTTGATACTAGTTTGAATATTGATTAGTATCCAATTTTCTATACTTTTAACAACCATAACAAACCATAACAACTCAATGCTACCTGCATTCAAAACTCCTATCCCACTTTTAGACGTATCATTGTCAAGCTCTCTCCATGTCTTTTTTTGAATAATTGCCTGCCCAGTACCATCACCAGTCAGTAAGTTGCCAGTCTACCCACAGCTCCTCCTGTCTTACACCCCCACCAGTGCAGTCTCTTCAGTGTTACCTAACCACTGAAGCTCCATAGTTGTGTAGGAGTAGGGCCTAGTGGTCAAGGCTGGCCACTGGCAGCAAAGTTAGCATGTGGGAGACAGAGAGAGAGGGCTGGCCTATAGTACCACCATGGCTCGTGGGCTGGGAGAAGCAACACGTTAGGGTATTGGCACTGCCAGACCCATATCGAAGCTCACGGGGGCTAAGTTTGGGTGGTTAACAGTTTCAAAACATCTACAAAAGTGGGCAAATGTCTAGAGTGGTTGTTTGTAGAACTTAAAGAGGCAATATTATGCAAAATTGATGATATTAATGGAGCTTTCTGCCATATTATAATGTGGTCCCCCTACATTTCATCCACGCATATTTCAGTAAATTAGCAGTTCTCTCCCAGGCCCTATTTGAACCCTCCTTACACTTAGCTGTAAGATTCTGTGCAATGCTCAGCTCACAAGCCTACATTATTCAAGCTCCCACATGGCATTTTTCCATAAATTTACAAAAGCATGCAACAAAACTGTGCACAGTTTTGACATGATGTACAGTACTTTCGGTAGTTTTGTGTTGTGACAGCGCTCTGAAGGGGAAGTGGCATGGAGAGCAAAGGGAAGAGTGACTCAGAGCTTCAAAAACAAAAGTGAAATTTATTAAACATGTTATTATGTTGTTTTCAGCAATATAGGATTTTCAAAACAATAAAAGGTAACATGGCAATCTAAACATGTTATGTGTTATCAGCTAATACCCCATGAAAGTAAAATCCCCCCTCTTTAAGGTGCACTTTTTAATCTTTTTATATTGTGACCTGATTTATCACAATTATTGATTTACCTAATAATTACCTAATACATTCCTGGATGTAAACTGAATAATTTGACAGCAATTATGCGACAGTCTGCAACCCCAAGTGATATTTAATGTGAGAAAAATATGTAAGATTGCTATGAAACTGCATATTTTCACATATTTCAACAATCTACAGCAACAGCCTTGATTTTGTATAAGTACCCACTTGAACCACTTGAGCTCCCCTCTCCAGGCTAAACTATGCAAAACTAAAACTTTTTGTCCCATATGGCTTTAATCCTACCATATAGTACTTTCTTTGACTGCAGTAGGTACTAGGCAGTGGTCATAATATTATAAAAGTCAAGACAACAAGCTAAGATTTTTCTCATTTTCAGATGTTTTGTTTTGAATGCCAAAAGAGTCATGAGTGGGCGAAGTAACATTATACATTTGGATTATGATATGATTGTTGCATTGTCTTTCAGTGCTTCTCTGCTTAAAGGGCTCATATTGCACTATTTTCGGATCTACAGTATGTTATAATGTTGTTTCCTCATCAAAAACATACCTGGAGTTGTGGTTTGTTTCTTTCATGCATGTTTAACACACAAATCCTGCATATTTAAGCTGAATTATTCTCTCGTACAGAAAACGCTTTGTTCCACCTTGTGATGTCATGTGGTAATACAGGAAGTGCTCCATTGTGTTTTTTAACTTCATACACCTTCACTAGAATCATTTGGATGATTTCAGCCCTGAAATTCCCATCTGTACTGAATAAAATGCACTTCATGTCATCACAAGTTGGAACAGAGCATTTTGAGCTTTGTAAATGTATATAGACTAATAATAAAGGGTTACTCAGACATGTGTGAATGAAACAAAACATGACTCCACATATGTTTTTGAAGAGGTATCACCATTATAACATGACTAAAACCTCACAAGAGTTAATTTTGTGTAATATATGACCTGTAATATAGTTTTGTTATTTTATATATTTCCCCATCAACTCTTCCTGATATATTCTGGCATATCGGTCTGAAGAATTGGTGCAGATGTTATCAAGAATAGGGTTGTCAGAAGTATTGGAAATCAGATACTAATCAATACTAGTGTTGAAATCCTAATTTGAGCAGGTATTGATACTAAAAAGTCACATCTACAGGACAGAAACGAAACTTTCCTGAATAGTTTTAGAATTATCTTGAGTTGTATCAGAACAAGTATAAGTATAGACCCATGGATCACTATGGAACCTACCTTCCTGAATTATGCAGATATAAGACCACATGGTAATAGAAAAGAAAGTACTATGATTTATTTTGAAAATTACATTCTTTTTTCTAAAGTGGTGTCATAATTGGTGTTCAGTATTGATGTATTTCTTGAGTTTTAAGTTTTTGAAACGTGATTAAACTAGAATATGATGGGGGTCGAGAGTCAGTTTTCCCTACCAGTTACAGAGTACAATCAGAGTACTTTTCGTTGAATCATCCAAAAAGTAAATTCATAAACTGAACCTTACAACTCACTGTATTACAACTAAAGTCTGCATTTTAACCAGATTCATTTCATTTTACCTGCCCCGTAAAATAATGGGTTAGAACATAGGCATAGTCACATTATTCATTATAAGTGCACTGTGTAACTTTTTTGGTGGACGGCCCGCTACCTGCTTGTCTCCATGGCGAAATTCCTTGACAATAACAATGGAGACAGCTTAATGGTCAGATCTATGGTGAAGCAAGCGTGCACATGGTAAGAATCCATGTTTTAAGGTATTTTAAGCAATAAAACACCTGCAGTTGAACAAATGCACGGGAGATATGTTTAATGCCCTACTGTGAAACATTCCAGGGAAAGAAATAACATCACCATGGAGACAAGCAACCTTACACCTTACATAGTGCACCTTTAAGCATTAGCCGTTTAAGGTACTTTGAAGCCTTGAACAACCCCAGAATGGAGTGTGCAGATGTATCAGAGGGGCTCCCAGGGGCCCTCGTCTCCGCTCCTCTGTGACTCACTGACCTCATTTCCCTCACAGCATCATGGGTAATAAGGGAGGCCAGGGACAGCAGCACCAAGCGTCTGGGACTGAAGTCTGAGACATATATGTGAGCTCCCTCTAGACTAAACATACTTACAGAGAGGTAGAGCATGTGGGGAATCAAGCGAAATAGAAAGTACAGAGCTTATAATAGAGAGTGTCTGAGAATGGAATGTATATGTGACTCAAAGTGGTACAGGCTATGTTAGGTGGTAAGTAAATACATGTACATAAAGGTGGACAGTGTAACTTTTCTGGTGGAGGTTCTGTCACTAGCTTGTCTCCATTTGCACTATAATATAATGCAAGTCAATGTGAAAGTCTTCTAAGTATTCAGCAGGGATGTAACAATAACCAAAATATGGTGATATCGTATCGTCAAAGTTCTCACAATAATATCGTGGATCATCACATATATCGAATGACAAGTCTCTTTGCTTAAATGAAGAGTTATGGTGCAGCAATCGCTAAAAAAAAAAAACAGAGGGAGCTACATAGACCATGATCCTTTGCTCCATTTCAGTGTAGACTACAAGAAAAAATAACAGTTCTAAGCACTTTTAAGTCTTAGTTGTTTGGATTAAATCTTGTCAAGGCATTTTAAGAGGAAAAAGTAGCATATTCACAGTTTTGTTAACCTCCACAAAATATTGCAATAAATATTGTACCACGAGATGCTTATCATGAGATTTTGATATTTTTACATTCCTAATCGTGAGCCTCTCCACCGTATTGTGAGCTTTCCCATGATATCGCAATAAATATCGTACCGTGAGGTTAATACCATTACGATATCGTATCGTGAGACTTGGATATCGTTACACGCCTAGTATTCAGTATTTTTTTATTTTGACTGTAAGAATTTATATAAGGCAACAACAGCATGAGAACATATGTGTGGGTTTAATCTTACTTTTTACATTTAAATACACTGCACTTTTCTTCTTCTGCTTTTACATGAACTCGTGCTGTTGGAGTTTTGTGAGTGTAGTTTGGGTCAGATACATAGATATACTTTTGATCACTGAGCCTGTGATCGATACAAGCATTCATGGTCTTGTCTAGGTGTTGTGAGTTTCAACAAAAAGGTGAGAGTAAACTGAAAAACTGTTGGTTGATATTATTTTGCTTGTGACAGTACCAGGGGTCTCCAACCTGTAGCTCTCCACCCCCTTCCAAAGCTCGCCTAGGAATTTCTGAATTGTGTGTATGCTGCTGAATAAGTAAAATTTGAGTTTACGTTTCATAGTCATCTACCTGTACCTCATCTAAGGCTTGCCGTGGCTCAGAACCCTAGGAAATGTTGACGACATTAGCTGTAAAGTATCGATAGAAATGGAGCAATATTGTATTTGTAACCACTATCTGAATTTAATTAACTGCAGAGCCTTATTTACCTGATAACATTTAGCATTCATGGACACTGCAGTGTATGCTATGGTAGCTGATGATGTTATTGGAAACTGTTATGTCAGGTGAAGGTAAGTTCGCGGCACTCTGTCTCCCGCTGAACTTTCTCTTTTTTTCTCTTCGTGAAAAGCACTTTTAAAAGCAGGTTGCCATGGATACGACCATTTTTCTAATAGATTGCTTCCAACAGAGAGCAATGCAACTGTCATGGGCTATAAACATCAAGCAATGCTCAACCAGTTCTACAGATTAATTTTACATACTTTTTGTCTTTCTTCCAAAACTATCAACACACACTATTTACATACACTATAATGTTATGTACTTGTGCACTTGTAGCCAATGCAAGGATATAGACAACGATTTTCTAACTGTTGTATTTGCTGAAGCTAAAGTGGAACTAAACACTAAATCCACTTTGATAGTGTTTTAATAGCATTATCTATTGTTCCTAGTAATTTTTGTGTGTTTTTGATGTGTAAACTAGAACAATTTGCAGCTTTCTGGTCTAAAATGCCTAAATCTAAGTTTGTACTGCCTTCACTGGGCTCTGTGAATCACACTGTTCCTTTTATGTCTAGACCCTACCCTCCTTTACCCCTCCTCCTCCCTTACTCTCCCCTTTAGTCCTCCAGATACTGCCCAGTTTAGCAGCTCTGTTACGTTTACGTGTTTAGTCCCATTTTAAAGGTCCTATATTACACTAAAATGACTCTTCTGAGCTTTCAGTCATGTTATGATGCTGTTACTTCATCAAAACATGCCTGGAGTTGTGTTTTTTTTCAATCACACATGTTTGAGTAACCCTTTATTATTAGTCTTACATCTTCAAAGCTCAAAATGCTCTGTTCCACTTTGTGATGGCATCAAGTTAACAGCTACCTTTTATCTTCAGTTCATTAGCAATTGGCAAATCTAGGGTGTATGGAGCTTAAAAACACAATGGAGCACTTCCTGTGTTACCATATGACATCACAAGGTGGAACAGAGTGTTTTCAGTTTGCACAATTCCAGGTGTATTTGTGATGAGGCAATAACATTCAAACACAGATCAGAAAATAGTGCAATATGGATCCGTTAAAGAGCCACTGATACTGTTTCAATTACTGTTTTGGTTGCCAGTTAAACACAAACAAACCAAAACCAAAAAAAAAAAAAGATTATTCCTTAACTTGGTGCCTCCACTCCATTTGAGTACATGATTCTGGCCACCATCACCGCCAACTGTGTGGTCCTGGCCTTGGAGCAGCATCTCCCCGGAGAGGACAAGACGCCCATGGCAAAACGACTTGTAAGAGCTTGTATTTTTGTTATGGTTAATTATGCAAATCCAATAAAAATATGTTTGGATGTTTGACTTGAACAGGAAAAGTCAGAGCCATACTTCATTGGGATCTTCTGCTTCGAGGCTGGGATAAAACTGGTGGCCCTGGGCTTTGTGTTCCATAAAGGCTCTTATCTGAGGAACGGCTGGAACGTCATGGACTTCATCGTAGTGCTCAGTGGGTAAGTAACTGCTGGTTGCCATGATAACTACCGATCCTAGTTTTTAATTTGTCAGTTTACGGTTTTTAAATTTCGTTTTCATCTGTTTAGTTTTGTATAAATGCAGGTGTTCAAGTTTTTAAAATCCTGCTTTTTATACCATGTTAAAATACACAGTTGAGCTCCATCCATTAGAAAACCACAGCCAGCCACATCAGTTTAAATGTGCACTGTGTAACTTTTTGGTTGGGGTTCCATCACCTTCTTGTTTGCATGGATATGTCTACCTTAAATCTATTCAATTACAGGTGGTTTTATAGCTCAAAAATACCTAGAAAAACAGGCATTCTGACTGTGAGCGGGGTTGCCTCTCCACAGATCTGACCTGTAACTTGGCCTGGTTTACTCTCCATGAAGATAGAAAGGTTTAAAAGTTACATAGTGCACCTTTAAATATATTTTAGGGCAGACGTTTTTCTTTAGAGAGAACATCAATAAACAATAACAAGCAACAATCAATCAAATAACATAAAGGTGCACTATGTAACTTTTCCCTGGGGTCCATCACTTTCTTTTCACAATGGTGATATAGCCTGGAATGTTCCACAGTACAGCTTTAAACTTGTCTATTTGCATATATTTAATTCCCCCCTTTAAATGCTCAAATATACCTAGAAAAACACCCATTATTAGTGTGAGCAGGCTCTCCTTTCTTCCAATCTGACCTATAACTTGACCTGGTGGTGTCATCTGTTTGTCCCTATGGAGATTAATGCCATATTGTGGAACTTTTGTGGAGCCAAAGAAGTTACACAGTGCAGCATTCATCTCCACCCCACAAAGCCCATGTCTTCCATCTCTTTCTATGGTTGGCCTGCATCAAGTATTACAAGCATCATTGACCCAACTTCTTAATTTTCTGCAAGGGATTTCACAATTAGTTTTTTTCTTTTCCATTTATGGCTGTTGAACCAAGAGATTAATTTTGCCTGCCGATTGTTGTGTTACGTTTTGATGCTCGTGCGGCTGTTTACGTCACCCCTACATATTTCCAAACAGGGCAGACCCTATAGCTGGGGCTCTATTGTTGACACGCCAGAGCCAGTTTCAATGTGAGATCTTAAATACTTCATACATCATCGGGGACACATAAATGAGTGTTTCCATGGTGCACTCGGCTCTGCAGCAGTCAGGAATAGGTGGGTGGATAAGTGGATTGGCAGTGTCTAAAAACCTGCTTCGAATCGCCCCCAGGACCTCTGCGAATTGAACGTGAATGCGCCACTGCTGCCGGAGATGTTATGCAAAATAATAGCTGGGAAAAAGGGAAAGCATAATGACTGATTTAATTTGTGCTTTCTTTGTAAAGACCGGTTTTCGGACGTGGATCTTGTTGGTTAAATGTACAGTGTTGCGTGAGATGAGATTGCTGTCGGCGCGTTGACATCTCATCTCCAGCTGACTCCCACATGTTTCTTTTTCTCTTACTGGAGCTGCCTGTTACATAAAAGGGCTGGACTAAACACTGAGCAGCTGTGGTTGGTGGACACATTTGCACAGAACACAGAGAAGAATACAAATGAATTCAGAACAGGTGTGGGCTCTGAGGACTGTGATTATTGGGAGCTTTGTCGCTAGGTATCTGTGCTCACTGAGAGTCAGTCTGTCAACAGGTATATTGTAACTGTGTATATTGTAATGTTTTGGTGACCTAAGAGGTTTCTGAATCTGGTGAGCTCTGTGCGATGAGTTATGTTCAATATCCAAAACTATAGGTTGTTTGTGTGCGGGTAAACAAATACTGTATACATTATATGACAGTATTCATTCAAGTTGCCATGACTGCTGCTATTACCTGAGGCCCTTTTTAAGCCATATTAGAATGTTGTTACCTCCGCAAAAAACATACCTGGCGTTGTTCACACTTGTTTGAGTAATCCTTTATTATTAGTCTATGTACATCTTTAATGCTCAAAATGCTCTTTTCAACCTTGTGATGTCATGTAGTGATAGTTTTCAAGCAGTTACTTAGCTTTTGTTTCGTACAGATTGACAATTCCAGGGCTGAAATCCAATCCAATCCACTTTATTTCTATAGCACATTTCACAAAGAAACAATTTCCAAAGTGCTGCACAAATACATAATAATAACGATAATAAAATAATAAAATAAACTACTAAAATAATCATACTAGCCTTAAAATAATAAAACCAGTAAAATAAAATAAGAGCAAAATCATAGAATAGCAATAAATAAATAAAACCAATAAAAATACATTAAAATAAATAAAAAACACAGAGGACCACACAACTTACGCCGTGTTAAAAGCCAGAGAGTAAAAGTGGGTCTTAAAATGAGATTTAAAACACTCCACTCTGAGGGCTGTTTGAATGTGGAAATCATCCAAATGATTCTAGTAAAGATGTATGGAAAAACACGCACAGTGGAGCACTTCCTGTATTGCCACATTACATCACAAGGAGGAGTGAAGAACTCTAAATATGCAGGATTTGTGTGTTATACATGTATGAATGAAACAAAACACAACTCCAGGTATGTTTTTGATGAGAATACATTATAACATAGACAAGAACATAGTCCAATATGCATCTGGCTGACTCTTGCTTATACTATACTGTACCACGCTTTGAGGATGCTTATTACAAGTCCTTTTTTGTGCATGTTGATTAGGGGGAGCTTATAGCGTTCACATTGTAGTTTGTACAGGTCTATATTTGGCTTGGGGTTTGTATTTAAAACAGAAATGTGTCAAAAGGAAAGCACTTACCCTCCCAACAGGTGTCTATAACACCACATTGTGACTCACATTCTTTCTAATGCAAATAAACCCATAAACATATGTAAATTATAATAAAGACATAATTATCCTAGGATGTTTTTGTAGGCTTTCAATGCACGTTTGCCAAGTAATCCCCCAGAGCAGTCTTTGAGATTTTCCCTTTGTGAACTGGCACCAACTAAAACAATTTAGTTCTGAAACTGAACCAAAAATAGCACTGCTCAAATTGGCTAAAACTTGTAACACTTTCACTGGTCTCTGATCAAAGCTACTGATTGTGTGAGTAGAAGCTGGGGCAAAGTTCAGACAACAGTGAAGTTTTGTTCCACACTGGACTAGGGTTGTCAAAAATCACTACTTCAATATTAAACTATATACTCATTTGAGCAAGTATCAATACTTAAAAAAATCACATTCACAGGACAGAAATGAACCTTTCCTGAGTAGGTTTAGAATGATCTTGAGCTGTATCAGAACAAGTATAAGAGCACATAGATTAGAATACACCCATGGACCACTATGGAACCTACCTGGACTATTAAGGGATTACACAGATATACAACTACATGGTAATATTTAAAAAGTACTATTATTTATTGTTTAAAATTGCTTTCTATTATCTAAAGAAAGAGTCTTTTTAAAGGTACACTATGTAACTGACTGTTTCTATGGATGTGTCATTGCTCTGCCTAGAATGTTCCACTCAAAATTACTTAGAAAAACTGGCATTCTGACTGTGAGTGGGGTCGCCTTTCCACAGATCTGACCTGTAACTTGGTTTGGTTTGGTCTCCATAATGATAGAAAGGTTCAATACGATACTGTGAAACATTCCAGACAAAGCAATAACATAAAATTTACACAATGCACTTTTAATGATTATTGTGGTATTAGAATCAGTGAGTATCACGTCTATTCCCACATGGAGTTTGAAACTGTAGTATTGTGACAACACTGCACTATAACAGTGTAGTTTTGTTCCACATTGGACAGTCACCAGTTTGTGCATAACATCCTCACATCACATTCAGACGATGTGAGTGCTGCTCAGTGACTAACTATCTTAGACTCAGAGCTGCTGTTCACATGCCCCAAATGCATTCACAAATATTTTCCCTTGGCTTGTACAACTGTTCTCTGTTTTGCAGTACAAATGTGGAGTCAGAACTTTGGATGAACACTTGAAAACTCACGCATCTTTTGTAAGGTCATTTAAAGGTGCATTGTGTAACATGTCAAGTGGAGGATTCATCAAATGCTCTTCTTCATGGAGATGCTTTTGCTTTGTCTGGAATGTTTCACAGGATGGTATCCTTTCTATCTTCATTGAGACCAAACAAGACCAAGGTACAGGTCAGATCTATGGAGAGGCAATCCGCTCACAGTTAGAATGCCTGTTTGTCTAGGTACAGTGGTCCCTCGTTTATCGCGTTCTAAAAATAACCCACAATACGTGAAATCCGCAAAGTAGTCAACTTTATATTTTACAAGTATTATATCTGTTTTAAGGCTGTAAAACCCCTCACCACAGACTTTTGACACTTTTCTCAGACAGGACAGTTAACCCTTTTTGCATCCTTCTTAAAAAAAAAAATGCATGAAACAGCGAGACCGCAAAAGTGAACGATATAGCAAGGGATGACTGTATTTTAAATTTCTATGTAAAACTAGTTGTAATAAAAAGAAATGTAAAATAGAACTGTTTAATGTCACACTGTGGAAAATTCCAGGCAGAACAATGATATATCCATAGAAACAAAAGTTACACAGTGCACCTTTAAGTCATTTTAATAGAACTTACCTAGATATTGCTTTTTGCAGTGTAAATACATTTTCAAAGTATTCTCATCAGTGTCTGCTGTACAACATCAATCTAAACCACAGCTGGATTTGGTAACAGCCGACCTGGTTTCTTGCCTCCGATCTGACACATTTTGATGGTTGCACAGATGCCCCCCCCCCCCTCTCTCACCCCCGTGCAGTATAGTAGTGGTGCAAGTAAGTCAGACTTAAAAGAAAACCTACATGTGTCACAGAGGACGAGTGGGAATCCAATCGAGGCCACTGGGCCAAGGCCGCCGGCATTTATTCCACTTCGTATTAATGATTTGCAACCATTGAATCTACCGGGACGTGGCGTTCAATTAAAATCCCTAATCTGAGTGAGGAGTGCATGGCAAAACGGACCGCAAACCAAATTAATTCTAAGAGATTCCAAAAATGGGGAATTGTGTCCTGCGGCGCATATAGTGAGTGTACGAAGGTGGTGGGTCTGGTGCTTTGATTAGCAGCTCAAGTCTCCCTAATGACTGCACATGAATACGTATGTGAAGATCCTGTGACAGATTTCAAGTAGTGGCGAATGGTTTGGTAAAAACATGTGATTAGAATTTTTCTGACAAGCACTGATATTTGATTTGAGGTTTATGTTTTTGTAATTGGATTGTGTTCAAAGTTCACATATCCAGCGTTGTTTTTTTTTTCATGTGTCGATTGTGATAATATTCAACAGTTACCATGGTGACACAATGCGAACTTGAGCAAAAACAGACAAAAATGTTTTCATATTGTGTGAAAACTCAAGAAAAAAGTTTTTTAAAAAAAGAAATAAACAACACATTTTCAAAAACAACAGCAACAAAAAGGTGAAAGTGACTAACTGAACTAAACTTCTAGCTGCTTTGTGACTGTAATTTTACATGTGAGAGACTTGTTTAAGCGCACATATCATCTCACCTGTTGTAGTTCCAGCTCTTTCTGGTCAGATTGTTTTAAAATAAAGCTCAGATTAAATCTAACTTGAGTAACAGAGCTGAATAAACTATATATGTATTGTTTGTACATATCTAAACTGCAGGGTTAGTAGTTTTTATGCAAATCAGATTTAAACAGGAAATGTTGGTGTTACTGGAGTAAATTATGGTACTTCAAAATTTGCAACCTTTGAGATTTGATAATTGCGCCTATTCAAATTTCGATTGTGAGAGTTTGACCTAGATTTATATGAAATGATTTAACTCTCCACTGGTCTGACCTGTAACTTGGCCTGGTAGTGCGCCGTGCGTGTCTCCATAACATTAATACCATACAGTGGGAAGTTCAAGTTCAGGGACAGTAAACAAAGAAGAAGAAACTAGTGTGTGTGTGTGTGTGTGTATGTATATTAGTGTGTGAAGGAAGTGCACTAGAGCTGTAGTCATTTATTCAATTAATTGGCTGAAGGTGTCTTGGTCAAGTAATAATTTTATTTAGATTTATAAGGATTTATATGGGACAACAGCAGAAAAGAAAGGGTATGGAGTGAGAAAGTGGAAGATTTGAGTGATTTGGGAGTTTAATTAGCTTTTTTCTGCATACATAGTTGTTTTGCATGGCCTCCTGTACAGCTATAGTCTTGTGGGTGCAATTTGGATCAGATATACGGACAGATCTTAAAGGTGCCCTGTGTAACTTTTCTGGTGGAGGGTCCGTCACCTGCTTCTCTCCATGGCGATGTTGCCTGGAATGTTCCACAGTATAGCATCACATTTAGTTGCATGTCAGATCTGTGGAGAGGTAAGCCCACTCATAGTAAGAAAGCTACATTTTAGGACAATAAAAAACCCTTGTTATGCAGTAAATGCAAGATGGATACATGTAATACTTTAATGGAACATTCCAGACAAAGCAGTAACATCATGGAGATGCAGATGATAGACCCTCCACCATAAAAGTTACACAGTGAACCTTTAAATATTGAAAAGTTTTGAGAACTTTTGCCATGCTCCTTTTTATTACCTGGCTGCCAGAAACAAACACTTTGACAAAACTTTACAAAAATAAGTGGATCTGGAACTGTATCCTGCCTCCCTGATTTCAGAGGATGTGACTGACAGGTGGATTAACCAATCAGAGAGATGTATGGTCCATATGATTCAAAAACAAGCACAGCTGTTTACATGTAAAAAGGAGAAAATTCTACATAAAGGACTAAGAAACAGTGCAGATATTTTTCCAGAATCAACAATTAAAGCGCCAAACTATTACTTATTTCAGGCAAAATAAATTATATTTTTTGTTCTGAATATCACAAGACTTTTTGAGAGGAGATGTCTTCCACATTTGAGGGACACATGCTACAGATTAGCGGCTGTGTTTGGATCATTAAAATGTGGATGGATTTCACACTCTATGGTCTGTTTCTAGTCCCTTCTGGATTTGAACAGAATGTAGAAGGGAATGGCTGGTCAGGCAACCTTTTTAATCAAGTAAACAATTGGCAGGACAAGTCTTTAGTCAACCAAGGACTACAGCCCTATGCACACTCCCTCATCAGTCTACTGTCCCTCATTCAGAGTGCACTGTCCGTCAGCCAGCGTTTGACACTTCTAAAGCAGTTGCTCTTTAGGCAGGATGAATAATAGCAGTAGGTGGAGACTGGGAGTGACTCATTATCCATCTGGCACAAAGACAGACTCAGCAGAGGGAGAAGAGTCGCACTTGGATCTGCCAGGCCAAAACACTTTTGTTTGAAGTTTGGTTGTTTCACATATGCACAAAGGACTGGTCTCCTCTGTGGATAGGGCTCTATAGGGCTCTACGGTGGTATGGTTACAGAATGACATGGCCATACCAGCTTGTCAAAACCAGATCTCATCAGATCTCAGAGGCTAAGCAGGGCCAGGTCTGGTTAGTACTTGGATGGGAGACCGCTGGGAATTCCAAGTGCCACAGTGGGGCACCAGGGGTAAAAACTATTGTTGTGTCCTTAGGCAAGACACTCCACCCACATTGACTAGTAAGAAAATGGAGTGTTGGTGGTGGTCGGAGGGGAGCGATGGCACAGATTGGCAGCCTCGCTTCCTTCAGTCCTTGGGTGTATTGAAAGGCACTATATAAAGCAATGATTAATTTAAAAATTAATGAATATATATTGGGATTGTGTCATTATACTGTCTCACATTATCAGTTAGATTAATATTAAACCAATATAAAGCCACAGTATGGAATTATTTAGTCAAGAAATAGAATGACAGATTTTTGGTTATGTTTATTGCACTGAAAACCATGCGTCCATTCTGTGAGCAGGCTTGCCTTTCCACAAACCTGATTCTTATTTGACCATTTCCACTGAAATGTTTTAATATTATATTAAAATATGTATATTTTTTATATTTTTATTTATTTATTTTGCACTTATATAACAAAACAATAAAAGAGCATAATAGATAAAAAGTAGGTGGATGGAAACCCAAAAGGAGTACATGTTATAGTACGAGTTGGATATATTGAAGTAATATGACATGAATATTGTCATTGTCAAAATCATTGTACTTTTCACCACAGAAAACCACTTTAATCTAATAGTGTTATAGTTTTACACAACTTGCCCTTTCTGCCACAACTCCTCATCACAACACATCAGCTTCAATTAGTCTCGGCTAATTAAAACCTTTTAGCTAAAATTGACTCAGAGATGCTTTATTTCCAATTGCATCAGTCCATTTGCTTATATATTTCCACTTGTGCATGCATTTATTAAACAATGTAAATGAGTGGTTGTGTAATGTGCAGACTGAATGAATAAAATGTCTCATTTGACTCATGCATAAGGCAAACCTCCACATACCTGAGTAGGATGCAACACATTGTTCACCAAAAGAACCCAGACAGAGATCTAAAAACTAAAATTATGAAATGGAATAACGCATTAACATATTCAAAGGTAGATTATGTAACTTTTCAGATTTGACTTCTATACCTTGAATGTTTCACAAGTGGTGTTACTCCACTGTTTGTGTTAAAACTGTGTAATAAAAGGCTTTGAGTTGTTTAATCTGCTTGTGCGATAGTCACACCAACTGAAAATAGTTCACTTTTAAATCTGACAACCGTTTGGCTGTCCTTGGTTGTTCAAAGCATTAGTTTTATCTGTTTTAGTTGAAGCTAGTCCTTCCTAACAGTAGTTCACTTGTTTACCCATTGTTATTGTGATGCTGAGAGTGTAATGATATAGAGCAGTGATTAACTGTTGCCAGAACTACCTGTATGGTTATACAAAAATAATGCATGATAGTTAGCTGGTGTGTATTCAATTACAGATATTTTTATTGATAAGATAATACATTGTAAAACATGCACTATTACTGTGAGCGGGCTCGTCTCTCCATAGACTTGGCCTGTAAACTTGCCATGGTGGATTCTCCTTATCCCCATATAGATACATTAGTTTAATACCATACTTTAGAACATTCAAGTAAAAACTAAGATCTCCATGGCGATAGGTAGGTGGCTGACACTAAGCACACCTTTTAAGAAATTAACCATAAGTGCCTATGATAGGTTTGACTTAATTTTATTGAAACACACTTAAGATCATTATTATTATATTTAATACAAACATTTATTACAAAATGTACTTTTTCCATCTTTTCCTATTTTTTGTGTGTGTGTTTTTTTAGGTCTCTAAAATCTCTTCTTCCAGTAATTTTTCACCCATTTTTCAACTTTTCTTTGCAAATTACTTACTTGATTTGTTTAAAACTATATATTTTCAACAGGTATTATCAAATGAAGTCAAAATTAGAGAACCATCAGAACTTCTTATACTAACTTTTCTGGTGGAGGGTTTGTCAAATGCTTTTCTCTATGAAAATGTTAGTACTTTGCCTGGAATGTTTCACAGTATGGTATTAAACCTTCGATATTCATGGAGACCAAACCAGACCAAATTACATGTCAGATCTGTGGAAAAGTGACCCCGCTCACTGTCAGAATACCTGTTTTTTGAGCTGTAAAACTACCTGTAATTGAAGAAATATAAGGTAAACCTGTTTAATGTCATACTGTGAAACATTCCAGGCATATCCATAGAAACAAGCAGGTGACGGACACCCAAACAAAAAGCTACCTAGTGCACCTTTAAGTAAACCTAACAAATTTTAACTCATAATTGAATTGTACCAAACAGCCACTCAAACACAGCCCACCTCCTCCTCATACTCTCTCATGCTGCATAAATGCCTGTGTCTATTCCCACACCAGCCGTCCAGTGTCATCATTTGGCGCGTACTTGATGCCTTTGTCGTCCCATTCAAAGCTATTAATTTGTTGATGTTGTTTGAGCAGCAGAGCCATATGGAGATGTGTTTTTCCACTGGTTAGCAACACGATGATTACTGTGGGTTTTTGGTGATGTCTGAGTGTAGGTGTAGGTGTGTGGGAGAGGCTAGCGTTCTGTGCATGTAATGAATTCAGCCTCTCCTCTCCTGACGGTTTGAACACTGCGAGAAACTGGTCTTTACTTCGGCTGTTAAAGAATCTACCAGCGACGCTAAACATGTGGGTTGATCTATATATACAGTGTGTTCTTTCTGGTCAGATTGGGTTAAAATAAAACTGAATAAAATGGTATTAAACTTGGCCATTTCCATAAACACAAGTATGTGATGCCACCAAGGTAAGTTACAGGTCAGATCTATGGAGACTCACAGTAAGAATGTATGTATTTCAAGGTATTTTTGAGCAATAAAAAGTACATTAATTGAATGAATACGTTTAATAGTGTACTAAGGAATATTCCAGACAAAGCAATAACATTATCACAAAGACAAGCAGGTGGTGGACCCCTCCCCCGGAAACTATAACTTTCCTGAAAAGGGAAAAAAGATGTTAAAGCTTTTTTAAATTGTCACAGCACAAGCAAGCAATTCAACCACATTTATTTTTTAGCCACCAACCTAGTGCCACTCCACAGCCAGGTCAGGTTCAGGCACCAGCCAATCATCGAAGAGCCGTATATTCAGTGTTGTCAACGATTCCCAAGATCGAGGATTTAAAGCCGGAATAAAGAGAATGTTCGGTGAATTTTATCAAGGGTAAAAACGTTATTGCCCTTCTTCCTACGGAATTTGGAAAAAGCTTAATATACCAGTAAGCGGCGCATTACATATGTGAGTACCAAATAGCAGCAATTGGTTAAATGATAAAAAGTACCCACCTATCGTCAAGCGAATGAATCCAAACACTGCGAGGTCAGACAGTTTGTATGAAATGAAATGAAGTAAAATCAGCTGATGAATCAGGTTAGTTATTTTTTGCTCAAAAATATCTTTAAAAAATATCCCTTCTAACTGTGAGTGAGGTCACCTCTCCAAAAATCTAACCTGTAATTTGGCCATACTGTGGAACATTCTAGGCACATCTCCATGGAGACAAGCAGATGACCGAGCCGCAAATGGACAAGTTACACTCTGCACCTTTAAAGGACTCATATTACGCTATTTTCTGATCTATGTTATAATGTTTCTTCATCAAAAACATACCTGGAGTTGTTTTTTGTTCCATTCACACAAGTTTAACACACAAATCCTGCATATTTAGGTTGAGATCATCTCTCAAACTAAAAACACTTCCTACTTATGATGTTATGTGGTAATACAGGAAATGTAGCACTGTGTTTTTAAACTTCATACACCTTCACTAGAGTCATCTGGATCATTTGAGGTGGGTTATTCTATATATACAGTATATGGCGCTTGCATATAGTGGGAATGGTGAAGCTGTAGTTGTTAGCATTTGAAAGTAAGTGGAGATATAAGGGGGGAATTAGAACATTATGGTTGACGTATGTGTGAGCAAGGTTTGAATTGATACTTTGCAGTGACATCGCGCTTGGGGTGTTCTACATGTATCTTAAATGATGGAATATTTGCCATGGTGACAAAATACACACATACGCAAACACTGTTGAAAAAGTTTCAAGATTGTCTGAAAACTCGAGAAAAAATACAAAATGGATTTACACGGCACATTCAGGAGTCTGTGATCAATACAAGCGTTCATTAACAGCACAATTCAGCTCACCTTAGTGTAGTTTCAACTAAGTAAGCACTTTCTGGTCACATTGTGTTAAAATAAAACTCAGATAAAAGTCTAATTTAAGTGACAGAGCTTCTAACAGAGTAGTGCTTTCAGTTAACTTCACAGTATCAATTTGAGTGTCTTTGTCTTGGCTGGCCTTGTCTCTAAACTTCTGCAGTCGGCCGGATGACTGTGGACATATGGTGGCTTGACAACACTTCAATATGGACTGGAGTTGTCTGTGTGCTGGTGTCACTGAGCAGGAGAGAGAGTGTGTGAGTGCGTGGGCATCCTCTTCATCACTGCCATGTGCTTCCACCCCCTCCTCACCACACGCGCCTACCTCCCCCTCACACACACACACCTACGCGTACACACACACACACACACACACACACGTACACACCTACACATGCGCGCACACAAAGTGACCACAATAAGAATCACTCAGGTGTAGGGCTTAGTAATATGACAACAATCTATCTATTTTTACCTCGTATTGACAAGACAGCAATTTCCAACATTACTTCAGTATATTTGCATTGGATCCAGAATACACACTTCTTCAATATTTAACGAAGATGTGAATCAAGTCACTGTTTTTCAAATAGGCGCGATTGACAGGTGGATCAGGCACACGCACGTTGTATTGGAAAAAATACAGTTTCTGATGCCACATTGATAATTTTCTTTAGACATTAGAATGTCATTTTCAGCATTAAATCATAATACTTTTGTTCATATTACCATGTGGCCTTATATCTGTGTAATCCCTCAGTGGTCCAGGTAGGGTCCATTGTGGTCCATGGGCGTATACTAGTCTATGTACTCTTATACTTGTTTTGATACAGCTCAAGATCATTCTAAAGCTATTCAGGAAAGGTTTATTTCTGTCCTGTCAATATGACTTTTTGTTTTGCTACTAGTTTTTGTATCGATTATTATCTTCCATGCTTTTCGATGCTTTTGACAACCCTATTCTCTATTGTTTATAAGACTGCAGATGTGTGCGGGCAGGTCGGTGCCTCTTGTGCGATCCTTTTTCAGTGCCTGCGTAGGTAGTGGGACATCTCTGTTTGTGTGGGCACTATATGTGTCTGTGCATTCCCAGTGTGCACCCTGTCACATTACAAGTGTTTTATTTATCCTGAAGGCCGCCCTTGGAGTGGCATTTGTTTTTGCCCTTTTTGCTTTTTTTCTATTTTTATCCTGTATTGACAGAAGCATCCATCTGCATCTTTGTGCCGAATTTAGCCATGAAATCCACTAGGTCTCATATCTCCTAATTGATTTAACCTAGATACTACTTATTGTCCCCATTTAGGACTTCAACAACAATGCAAAAAATACAGTCTAATCTAGGGTTGTCAAAAGTATAGAATAAAACATTTTAAACTCATTTGACCAGCTATACTGTAGATACTAAAAAATCACATCCACAGAAAAGAAATGAATGATCTTGAGCTGTACCAGAACAAGTATAAGAGCACATAAACACCCATGGACCACTAAGGAATTCACCTCGATGATGATGATCCATCTGGTCATGGATTTAAGACCAGATGGTAATATAAACAATAGTACTACAATTTAATTTTGAAAATCACTTTCTATTGTCTAAAGAGCAGTCTTCATTATCGTGGTATCAAAATCATAAAGTATTAAGGCTATTCCTTAGTATCGAAATCACATCATTTTTTTAATCGTAACTACACTAGTCTACTCTACTATCACACATTTGTTTTTCTAGGATCTTGGCGACAGCTGGGGCCCATATGAACATCCCAGTGGATCTGAGGACCCTACGTGCTGTCAGAGTGCTCCGGCCACTGAAGCTCGTCTCTGGGATCCCAAGTAAGTCAGAACAGAATTTTAAAGTAATATAGAATTGTTCTTATGTATTTTTATATTAGAAAGTTTCATTACAATTACAAAAGCATAAATTGATGCAACGTTATTATGATTTTAATGTGTATTCTCAAGATAATTATTCAGTTAGAAAGCAGAATAAGCTCCACACTTTGGGTACAAGTTTGCAATAAACCTTAAGTAAACCTTTTTATGATTGTGTCCTTTGCTTATTACACTTAATAGCATCTTATTAGTGTTTTTTTCTTTATTTTTATCATAGTCTGTATATAAATGGACATAGTTAACCCGCTATGTTCCAAATTCCAAATAGGAAGTGTTAAATTCAGCACTTCCAACTCCATCTACTCATCTGGTCTTAAAATTTTCATTTTAACCCACTCTACATGATCCTTGTGTTTTTGCAAAATTTTGTAAATACATTCCTATTTCTAATATGGAACTTAGCTCCAAATTTGCTCCTAAACCTGCAGCTTCAGTGAGCTTCTTTTGACTGGAGCCACTATTGGTGATGTCACACTCCCTTAGTCCACTTAGAGTACCGGTATATTACTTTTATCCAGCAGGAGCCCATGTTACAGTTATTAGGCTACCCTTAACTCATGAAAACATCCTTAAAGGAGACCAATTATGCCAAAATCGACTTTTCAAAGCTTTTAACCATGTTGTAATTGTTTTCCCTTTCCATGTAATTACTCAAAGTTGTATGTAGAGTGATTCATTCATGTTTGAGTAGTCTTCATTCTCCTGTATTCAAGACTTCATTGATTCGATCTACCCCCGTTTTCATCGCCACCAATACACTCCCACTGCTCTGTACTTTCTTCATTCTCCAGTTTGGTTTTCTTAATCGATGATACATGTGTGACTCATTTTGGCAAAAGTGGAAAAAAAAAATAAAATCTACAGCTCGCTAGCACAATCTGCGGTTATTCATGGGAGGGGCTGACAGCATGCACCACAGTATAAGAGCACATAGACCAGTATACACTGGGGTGTAACAATATCCAAGTCTCACGATACAATATCGTCACGGTATGAGCCTCACGGTATGATATTTATTGCAATATCATGGGAAAGTTCACAAAATGGTGGGAGGCTCACGATTAGGGCTGTAACAATATCCAAATCTCTTGGTACGATATTTTAATGATATACATCCCACAGTACGATATTTATTGCGATATTTTGTGGAGGCTAATATGCTACTTTTTCCTCTTAAAATGCTTTGACAAGACTTAATCCAAAGAACTAAGACTTAAAAGAACTGTTCTTGTAATCAGTACTGAAATGGAGCAAAGGATCATGGTCTTTGTAGTTCCCTCTGTCTATTTTTAGCTATTGCTGCACCATTACTCTTAATTTAAGCAAAGAGGCTTGTAATTCGATACATTGTGATGGTCCACGATATGATATTTTGGTTATTGTTACATCCTTAATATACACCCATGGAACGCAATGGAACCTACCTGGACAACTGAGGGATTACACAGACATAAGATTGCATAGTAATATAAAAGAAAGTTCTATGATTTAATGTTGACTCTGTAATGAGTGCTGAGTCTATTTCTTAAATATTACTTAATTACCTGTAGTATCTTTTCTGTTGGAGGGTCCGCAAAGACAACAGTGTTATTGCTTTGTCTGGAATGTTCCACAGTATGGTATCAAACATTTCTATCATCATAGAGACCAAACCAGACCAAGTTACAGGTCAGATCTGTGGAGAGGTGACACTGCTCACAGTCAGAATGCCTGTTTTTCTAGGTAATTTTGCGCTATAAAACCACATGTAATGTAATAAATGTAAGGTAGATCTGTGTATTGTCCTACTGTGGAACATTTCAGGCAGTGCAGTGACATATCCATAGAAAAAAGCAAGTCACGAACCCCCAACCAAAAAGTTACATAGTGCACCTTTAATAGTGAAATTGAGTTTGAAATTTTAGTATCATGACAACACTAATGCAAACACAGTCTCTGATGTTTTATTGTGCTTGTCCGTAGGTCTACAGATTGTGCTGAAGTCCATAATGAAGGCCATGGTCCCCCTGCTCCAGATCGGGCTCCTCCTCTTCTTCGCCATTCTCATGTTCGCCATCATCGGCCTGGAGTTTTATAGCGGGAAGCTCCACCACACCTGCCTGGCATCCTTCGATATTCTGGGTACAACAGAACAACAAACTCAGCCAAATTATAAAAGACAAGCAGAGATGATAATTGCTTTCTCAGCGGTGTGTAAGGAAAATATTGTAGCGCTGGTCAAACTTTGGAGCGGGTCCAAATAGAGTGGGAGTTTGTATGTTTAACCAGTCTTGCGTAATATTGTTATTTTACTGATGAAATTGTCTGTTTTAAGAAGGCTTTAATGTTATTGCTTTTACATTGTTTTAGCTTTTATGAAATAGGATCAACTGCTGGAGGAGCAGGCAACCATTAGAAAAAAAAACAGTTTGTTGTTATTGTTGCTATCCTTTTTTAAATGTCCCATATTAAAGGGACAGTTCAGAATTTTGGACATAGGACCTCATTTCCTAGTGAGCCAGAGTACTGGAGATGTTCGGAGACACTTTTTTAAATATTCCATCCAGTCCTTGTATTTGCAGAGGTTGCTGGTGCTAGGATAGTTTGCCTGCCACTAAAAAACACAAATCACAAAGCACCTGAGGCAAAACAATTATAATGCCAGACTGTTGATGTAAATGTCTGTGTCGACAGAGTAATTTTAGAAATAAAACCAGCCTTGCATTTGAAGGATTTATGTTTGAGCGACAGCAGCGAGTTTTACTTCCTGATAGAAAGCTTGGCAGTGGTGGACTGATATATGAGAAAATAGTCCCTCAACATGTGACAATTCATGTGATGCAAGGTTAGTTTTATTTCAAACATTTTTCTATCAACACAGACATTTACATCAACAGTCTGGTGTAATAATAGATTTGCTTCGAGTGCTTTGTGGAGTGGGTAAGACTGTTTTTAGTGGCAGGTTAACAATGCCCATTGACATGCACTAGCCTAGCACCAGCAACCTCTGCAAATACAAGGACGGGATGGAATTTTTTAAAAGTGTCTCAACACGTCTCCAACACTCTTCCTAACTAGGAAATGAGGTCCTATGTCCAAAATGCCGGTCTGTCCCTTTAAGCTATTGTCTTATCTATGTTATAATGTTGGTTCCTCATCACAAACATACCTGGAGTTGTGTTTTGTTTCATTCACACATATTTATCACACAAATCCTGCATATTTAAGCTGTGTTCTTCACTCGGTTCCACCTTGTTATGTCATATGGTAATACAGTTATTCACACATTTTTGAGTAATCCTTCATAATTAGCTTGTCTCATCTCCAAAGATCAAAATGCTCTGTTCCACCTTGTGATGTTAAATAGTTGTTTCCAGTTAACAGTTTTACCTTTTGTTAAAAGGTAGTCTAGTCTGGGCAATTCAAGGCTGAAATCATCCAGTGGAGTTTAAAAACACAGTGGATCACTTCCTGTATTACCACATGGCATTACAAGGTTATTTTTGAGAAATAACTCAGCCTAAGTATGCAGGATTCATGTGATAAACATTTGTGAATGAAACAAAACACAACTGGTATGTTTTTGATGAGGAAACAACATTATAACACAGATCAGAAAATAATGTAATATGAGCTCTTTAATAGCCTCAGCATCTCCACAAAGCACTGTAATATTTTTTATCCTTCCAATTATCTGAATTTCTAACTGTGTATTTCTTGGAGTGAAAGCAAATAAGCAGAACAAAGAGTGGCAGTTTGATAGATCACAATAGCAGCTTAGGGGTATTATTAGAGATGTTGTGGACTGTATTATCTCCTGCTTAATTATTCCACATGGACTCTATAATCAGAGGACACACCACAGCATTTACTGTCAGTCCCAGACACTACTCCAAGAAAAAATGAAAGGGCCCATAGTACACTATTTTCTGATCTATGTTATAATGTTTCCTCGTCACAAACATACCTCAAGTTGTGTTTTGTTTCATTCACACATGTTTAACACGCAAACTCTGCCTATTTAGGCGTAGTTCTTCTCGCAAACAGAAAACACTCTGTTTCATCTTGAATGTGATGTCATGTGGTTATACAGGAAGCACTCTACTGTGTTTTTAAAGTCCACACACCTTCCCTAGAATCATTTGGATCATTTCCCCCCTGGAATTTTGTATGTCTGCTAAGCAAAAGGTGAAAGGTGGCTGGTAACTTGAAACCTACCGCTTCGTGACATCACAAGGTGGACCAGAACATTTTGCGCTTTAGACATGTAGACAGACTAATAATGCAGGATTACCCAAACATGTGTGAATGAAACAAAACACAACTCCTGATATGTTTCTGATGAGGTAACAACATTCTAACTAAGAGTCAATTTTGCATAATATAGGACCCTTAAAATGTACATCTCACTAACTACTGACTCAGATTTTTCCATGATTTTCGGGTTTTCCAGACAATGAGACGGTGGATTCGTCGGAGCTGGCGTTTGCATGTGGCGTGAGAAAGTGTCCGGAAAAATACGACTGTAATGACACGTGGATTGGTCCCAACGATGGCATCACGCAGTTTGACAACATTCTGTTTGCTGTCCTCACCGTCTTCCAGTGCATCACTATGGAGGGTTGGACAGCTGTGCTCTATAATGTAAGATCCAAATATTTTGAAATCTTCTCATGATAAAAACTGAGATTGGCATTTATTTTTCCTCAACTAACTTTTTAAAGAAATTGTGCTTTTCTGATAGTGTTTAGACTAGAGCCCGACCGATATATCGGTTGGCCGATATTATCGGCTGATATGGGCAACTTTAGGCTTATCGGCTACCGGCCGATATGCTTGCTGATAGGGGCCGATATTTCACGTGGGCATGTTATACCTCGTTATAAAGCTTAGACTCTCTACATTCTGTTCATTTAATCCAATTTACAGACAGATAAATGTCCTAATATGTGGCTCCACATCAGTATTTATCTACGGAGTCATTTGTCTGTGTGTGTCCATACTGTCCCTGAACACACCACAGAGTCGCGTCACTCACGTGTGTTTGTTTACACCTGCAGACACAGATCCAAGGGTTAGGGTTAGATTATATATATATATATATTATATATATATATATTAGAGATTATATTCTTTTTACGGACAATCGGTTTGAGTCTGGATTAAAAGGACATTTATTAGTGCAGATTTGTGATGTGAGGAGGAGCCTGTATGAAGCGGTGAGTGTTGGAAATATGTCGACTCTGAAGCTAGTTTTTGTCATTTGTTATGGGTTAGCTGCTGTAGCTCCCGCACATAAACAGACTGTTTTCTATTGGTCTGTTCTAAAGTGACTATATTGGCCGTATATTTGCTACTGGACCTGCACTGATATGTAAATGAGCTGTGAATAGACGTGTGAATTATGACATTTGCGCATATAATTAATTACCGCGGCGCGCACGTATTTACGGCTAAAGGCTAATAGCGCCACTTTCTTTACTAGTTATGGGTCCGTCGCGAACGAAATGGCTCTTACAACCGGCTCTTTGAAGGGAACGACGGGAGCCTGATCCTTATTGGGAGCCGTGTTTTCTCTTTCTCTCACTTTTTTTCTCTTCACGCCGCGTGCAGATTCGTGGTTTGACAGCGGCAGCGGCTCAAAACGAAACTTTGAGAAATTTGCGTGTACGTAGGATTAAAAAAAAACAAAAACAAAAAAACGAGCATATTTGACTGTAGTTTAGCATAAAATAAATAAGTCCCGGTTTAGTCCTTTTTCAGTCCTGGTTTAGACCTGGTTCAGTCCTGATTCAGTCCTGCTTTAGACTTGCTTGCAACAAAACAATCTGAAGAGCCACTTGGGAGCCAAAAGAACCAGCAGCTTTTAGTGAGCCGAGCCAAAAGAGCCGGTTCTCTAAAAAGAACTGGAATACCAATCACTAGTGTCTAGAATGTGATGCAAAAATGCCATTAAGCCAACCTACTGTCTGTAAATATGATGTAAAGAGGCAGAATAACAATAAATGTTGCCTAAATAAACCCAATTTAAAATCCACCAGAGCCAAACCTAAGTTTTTTAAACAATTCAACATTTACAGTGAATTTTTACATCACTAAATATATCGGCGATTATACTGGCTATCGGCAGCTCCGACTTCCATTATCCCGGTTTCATATCAGCCACAGCAAAATCCATATCGGTCGGGCTCTAGTTTAGACACCTTGCTTTTTACTCCAGTAATATATTTTATAGTGTAAAAGTACTCTACTTGAGTAAAAGTTCTGGTTACTCCTCCCACTGTGAGTAAGTTTACAAGTGACAAAAGCTTTATGTTGACAATCATAAATTATTTGAACCTTTGTATTTCTTGCATCGCTGCTTCAAATAGGATTAATCTTTTTTCTTTTCTTCTTAATTTCTGTGTTCTTAATCTGTGATCTGCTCTTTGAAAATATCAGATTTTGTTCATTACTTCCAATTAATTACCTATTACCATTTCTAAATCTGATACGTCTTGTCAATTTGTGTACAATTACTCTTACTTAAATAGTTTCCACACATACTATTTTACTCTTATCTGAGGAGTGTCTTGGAGCGCTACTTGTACTTTTACTTAGGTAATATTATTTTGAAATAATGTTACGCTTACCTAAGTACAATTTACTGTAGTACTGAGTTACATTAACTTTTTAAAGTTATTGTACTTCTTGGAGTACTTTTCATGCTAATATAATACAGTTTATGCTGTAATAGTATTCTCTGTAAAGGTTGGGTAGGTTTCTTTTCACTTTAGGTAATATTATTTTGAAATAACATTACTCTTTCTTTAGTAAAATTTTTGAGTACTCTATCCACCTCTGAAATCAAAGTTATTGAATGTTACATTTCTTTTCTTTTAGACCAATGATGCCTTGGGCCCCACGTGGAACTGGCTGTATTTCATCCCACTCATCATCATTGGCTCATTCTTTGTACTCAACCTGGTTTTGGGTGTACTGTCTGGGTACGTATCACTCTTAATTTTTATACAGTATTTTTTGTCACAGTGAGACAGGGGTTGGCAATACTGACAAAAATAATTTATTTAGACCTATCACAATCATTACAATATGGACTTGTCACTCAATATATGAAAGCTGGAACTATAATTTTAGGGCTCAGTATTTATTGTGTGAAGAGTTTCTTAGCAATAGTGCAGAGATTTTAGCAATTTTTCTGAACTGTGATGAGATTTGCGCTGTATAGGATAGAATAAATAACTTCTATGGCAAAAAAAAAAAGCTTAATTCTGATATTTATATCTTAGAGCTCAGGCCTTTTAGTGATACTGTATATTTAAAAATGGTTTACTGGGATTGATCTGCTTTGTGTCAGTGGCATAATGTAGTTTCAGTATTATCGTTTATTGCAATATTTAAAGGTGCATTGTCTAAATTTCTTGTGGAAGGTTTACCAAATGCTTTTCTTTGTGGGAGCTTTGTTTTGAATGTTTCACAGTATTGAATTAAACCTTTCTATCTTCATTTAGACCAAACCTGACCAAGTTACAGGTCAGATCTTTGGAGAGGCAACCTCGCTCACAGTCCCAAAGCCTGTTTTTCTAGGTATTTTTGAGCTATAAAACCACCTGTAATTTAGCAAATGTAAGGTAGAGCTGTTTAATGTCATAATGTGGAACATTCCAATCAGAGCAATGACATATTCATGGAAACAAGCAGGTGACGGATGCCCAACCAAAAACGTTTCAAAAGTTAAAGTGCATCATCAGCTCTTTTTGCAGGATATTTTGTTATAAACAATATACGTGTCTGTCTTTGTCTAATGATTTTTTATGTTTTTGTTTCTTCACAGTGAGTTTGCCAAAGAGAGGGAGAGGGTAGAGAACAGAAGAGCCTTTATGAAGCTGCGTCGCCAGCAGCAGGTGGAGCGAGAGCTAAATGGGTACAGGGCCTGGATTGACAGAGCAGGTATCACTCACACCTTTTAAAGAAATATTTAAACTTTTTAACTGTTTGTTTCTCCTCTTATAGATTATTGGAGTTTTTTTGCCATCATGATGTTAGCTAGTAAACAAGGGCATCCTTTTGAGCCTGGACTTAAAGTAATATAGATTCTCAAGCCACTACCATCAATTTGCTTCTGGATTGAAGCCTGATTGCAAAAACAGCATCCAGATGACCACTGCTGAACCCTTCTCTACATTTTGACACTATATATAATATAATTTATATCTATGCATTTAGTTGAAATATATTTAAAGGCACACTATGTTACTTTTCTTGAGACAAGGCATTCACCTGCTTATCTCCAAAGATGAATTTACTTACTTTACTTACTAATTCCACAGTATGGTATTAAATACCCATCATCTTCATGGAGACAAGCAGGTGAGGTCACATAGTCAAGTTACAGGTCAAATGTGCTGAGAGAAAGCATGTTTTTCCAAGTTATTTTTAGCTACGGAAACACCTGTAATTAACTGCATACAAAGTAGTTGGCCACACTGTGGAATATTCCAGGCAAAGCAATAACATCTTCATGGAGATAAACATGAGGCGAAACCAGAATAAGGAGTCTGATTGTATGACCTGAATTTGTCATTAAATTTTGACATCATTTGGTGATTTTCTTGGATGGATTATAAAATTAGTAACTGTGGGTTTGATCTTGTCTCATTTGTTCCTGGTTTGAGCCCAGTTTAGTCCTGATGTTGACTTGGTTTGGTCCTGATCTTGTTCTGGTTTTGTCTTGGTCCTGTCTGGGTTTATTTCCATGTTAAGACCCAGTTTGTGGTTTGTGTGCATGTGTAAGAAATCCTAAGTAATATGTGACTCATTTGTAGACACCTGCCCCTATATGAGACTGGTTGTGTTTTGTTTGTTTTTTTTCTCTCATCATAGACTTAGACTTAGACAAACTTTATTGATTCACAAGGGAAATTATTTGGACACAGTAGTAATAATTTCTAAGTTAATAGCAAAAATAGCAAGAGACTGGGGTCAGATAAGGCATAATTATATAAATGTTTAGCACAAGTCAAAATAAAATACAGAAAGAAATATAGCAATGCAAATATATCTCAGCTCATATCAGCTTACATTTTGTATATGACAAGCCTGTTTCTCTTGACATTATAACTTCCATCAGAGATACTCGTATAGATCCTCCAAGTGCCTGTAGATTGAATACACTGGTCAGATGTCATTTCTCAGTTCGCGTGGCTCCCTCTCTGCTACTAGGCTCAGTGTTATAGAGCTACTGTATATCTGTAGAGCCACACACACATTCAAAGATGTAATGGCTATCCACATCGCTGTCACCCACGCAATAGAGAGTGAGGAAAGGTGATATTGACTCACTTTCTTAAATTTGTGTTTGTGGCTATGCAGGCGTGAGAGAGAGAGGGAGGAAGAGAGAGATGGAAAGAGAGAGAGACGGAGAGATGGGGGGGAGGCAGAGACACAGATAGGGAGAAAGAAAGAGGGAGGGAGAGAAAGAGAGAGGGAGGGAGTTGTTGTGCGTGTTATTGAGTGCAATTCGTGGGAGAGTGTAGGAAGGTAGAGACAGCAAATGGAACAGAGAAGAAGAGATTTTTTCTAAACAAGGTCACACAGGCCCTTGGATGGAGCCTTTTCAGCACTTTGGTCTCTGATGTTCAAAGTGTTTACAGACAGCCTAAAGGACATATTACCTCTTGTGTACAGTGTATGTGTGTGTGGTTGGTACATTATGGGATATTTATGGAGTATATTTCTGCGTTTCTGTTTTATAGAGGAGGTAATGCTGGCAGAGGAGAGTAAGAATTCAGGGCGATCTCCATTAGACGGTAAGTTAAATCTGAGCCTGCTGGAGCTGTTCAAAATTGTATGAATAAGAGCAGAGAAAAGTTAATACGGTACACTGAACTAAAAAATATAAATTACTGAGATAATCCTAATCAAATTTAGTCACTGAATAGTTGTTATCTGGACTATAAAAATCTACTTTAAACTGACTTTTTAAACAGACTTTAAACATGCAATTAACATGTTCAATTGGAGTTTTTTCAGCTTCATCTCGGCCAAATTTAGTACAAATCAAAAAGATGAATTGATTAATCCAGAGAATAATTGTTACAGCTAGTTTAAACGATTACCCAAAAAATAATCATTAAATACTAATATGATTTATAAAAATATAAACTGTAGGATACTAATAAATTCAATGCAACCGTTTAATGAAAAAAAATGAATTTAACAACGTACATTGCTATGGTCTGGAATTTATGTACCAGTATATACTGTATTATAAATGATCATCTTGTACATTTGTTTTATTTGATATTATATTCCAGTGCTGAAGCGAGCCAGTAAGAAAACAGGAGCGAGAAGAGGAGCCCCGGGAGATGACAAAACTTACACAGACATGTCCACTGCCAGTGAGTCTGTCATAAATTCACTTTGGTTTATGTGGTTATACAGGAGTTATAATAATTTATATCTTGGAGTAAAACTGCATTATAGGTTAGGTTTTAACATTTTTTGCATTACAATGTAGTGTGAGAAGTCCACTTTAAACAGAAGCTGGTAAGATAAGATAATATAAGGTAAGATCAACAGATGTTTTACTCATAAGTGAAAATTCCGTCAATTGATTTTTCAGAATAATTGTACTACTAATAATTGCTAGTCACTTAATACTTAACTGGTAAGAAGTATTAAATGTATTAAGTAACAGTAAGTAAGTACCGTAAGAAGTGGTTCAAGTAAGTAAGTAAGAAGTGGTTCATAAATATTTATTTGGGCCTTATTAGTCTCATTCTGCATATCCTTATTCTACTGCTTCTTTGATGCTACTAGCACTTCCCATCAATAAAATTATTCCTGCTGCTTATTATTATGATGTAAAACATTTTTGTACTTGAACTATGAGTGTTGCTAAGGGGTAATACCACGCAGCATAATGGTATGCTGAATAAGATGTTAATAAGAACAAAATAAACTCAGAATTGTGCAGCTAGTTAGATATTAATGCATGTAGCCTAAAATAAAGTGTTTCAGATGTTTTATATTTGTAGTAACTGGTTTCCTGCCCCTGTGTGTCTCTGAGGCATGGTGCAGGATGAATTTCCGTAGCGGTTGGCAGTGCATTATATTATTTGTACAATAAGTGGCTGTAACTATGGACTATATACAGTGCATCATAAGGACAGATTAAATGATCAAATAAATAAAGAGTAACAGTGAGTTGAGTGAATCAATTGAATTGTACCAGTAAAGATATTCTTGGTCTTGCTCCTCTCTCCCTGTGTCTCTGAGGCATGTCCCGGAGCAGGATGAATTTCAGCTCAGTATATTACATTGTTTGTACAATAAGTGGCTGTAACTATGGATTATTTACAGTGCATCATAAGGACAGATAAAATTTTTCAATAAATAAAGAGTAACAGTGACTTGAGTGAATCGAGTGAATTGTACCAGTAAAGATGTTCTTGGCCTTACTCCTCTCTCCCTGTGTCTCTGAGGCATGTCCCGGTGCAGGATGAATTTCCGCAGTGGTCGACAGCTCAGTATTTTATATTATTTGTACAATAAGTGGGTATAACTATGGATTATTTACATTGCATCATAAAGACAGATTAAATTATTCAATAAATAAAGAGTAACAGTGACTTGAGTGAATTGAGTGAATTAAAGATGTGCTTGGTCTTACTCCTCTCTCCCTGTGTCTCTGAGGCATGTCCCGGTGCAGGATGAATTTTCGCAGTGGTCGGCGAGGTCCGGCTGCATACCTGCGCCGTAAAGAGAGAATGTTACGAATCTCTATCCGCCGCATGGTTAAGACAGACACCTTCTACCTGCTCGTGCTCAGCCTGGTGGCCCTCAACACCATCTGTGTGGCCATCGTGCACCACGACCAGCCCGACTGGCTCACCATCTTCCTCTGTGTGTACTACCAACTTATATTATATGTCAGAACAATATTACAATATTTTATTATGTCATGATGCTGTCTCATCAAAACATACTTGGAGTTATATTTAGTTTAATTCACACTTTTAACACACAAAAATGGCATATTTAAGATGAAGTTCTTCTCTCAAACTGAAAACACTGTTCCACCTTCTGATATCATGTTGCAATACAGGAAGTGCTCGACTATGTTTTTAAACTTCATACACCATTGCTAGAATTATTTGGACGATTCCTGCCTGGAATTACCTATCTCTACCAAGAAAAAGGTAAAAGGTAGCTGTTAACTTGCAATCTACCACTTCATGCACAAGGTGGAACAAATACAACTCCAGGTATGTTTTTGAGAAGGTAACACTATTCTAACATGGCTACAAGCTCAAAAGAGTCAATTTTGCATCATGTTGGACCTTTAAATGGAAAAATATAAAGTTATGAATTTTAACATATGATGTTTTTTTCCTCCACAGACTATGCAGAGTTTGTTTTTCTGGGTCTGTTTCTGGCGGAGATGTGTTTGAAAATGTACGGCCTTGGATTCAGACTCTACTTTCACTCATCTTTTAACTGCTTTGACTGTGCGGTGAGTTCTCATATTTCATACTCTGATGAATTAAATAAACCAGAAACCTATATCTCCAAATACTTTCAGAACAAGATAGTTTGCTAAGAGAATTCTAAAAAGTCATGTATGCAGTGTTCAGATTCTGATCAAAATATATTATTTTCTTTTACCGTGGAAACAATTTTATCAACTGTTAGAGATAAAAGAGAGGGTATTACACTTCTATGGGGTATTAATTGCTAATAGATAACATTATTTAGTAGGGATGCACCAATACCTATGCTAGATGAGCTGGATCAGATATTGGTTCCCTTATATCGGTTAAGCTGATATCCAGGTTGGGCCTTTAATTAGATATAATACAAGCTAATTTTGACCTAGAACATCGCATAATGTTTGAACTCTTATTCATACAAAGCTGTTCTGTTGTGATGTGAAGGATAAATAACAGTTGTATAGCACAGTTTGATATCTTGTGTGATAAGTTGTAAACGGTAATTGTATTTAAAGGAAATAGTTGGATATCTGCAAATACTTAATGATATCGTTTTCGGGACTGAGAAAGCTGTATTGGTGCATTTCTTATATTTATCACCATGTTACCTTTTAGTTTTAGTTCAGTTTACTTTTTGATGGACAAAAGGTTGATTTAGCATAATACTCCCAAATTAAAAAACATTGAGAAAATACTAGGATGACATGTACTTTGTCCAAATTAATGCATTTTTAAATCATGTTTTTTTTTCAGGTCATTATTGGAAGTATTTTTGAGGTGGTGTGGGGTTTTTTCCGGCCCGGGATGTCTTTTGGGATAAGTGTAATGAGGGCTCTGAGACTGCTGAGAATTTTTAAGATCACAAAGTGAGTGCATAAGTAAATAGGGCACAAAGCGGGCACTTACTGGAATCCAAAATAGTAAATATGTATTTCTTCTGCAGGTACTGGGCCTCTCTGAGAAACTTGGTGGTTTCTCTGATGAGCTCTATGAAGTCCATTATCAGCCTGCTCTTCCTCCTCTTCCTCTTCATCGTGGTCTTCGCTCTGCTCGGGATGCAGCTCTTTGGTGGAAGGTACTGAAAAAAAGTTAAAAGACACCTTCAACTCCTCATGCACATACCGCAACACTGTCTGTCTGCATTGTTTACAGTATAAGTCTGTGTATTTTGAAAACATTTGAATGACTGGATTTGAAAAAAAAATGAATTCACTTTTTCTATGCCTTGCACAAGTTAATAATGACAATTTCACATGTTTAAAGGGCCCATATTATGCTATTTCCTGATCTATATTACAGTGTTGTCTCCTCATCACAAACAAATCTGGAGTTGTGTTTTATTTCATATTTTCAGGTCTTAAATTTCATGTTCTAAAATAAGACCTTAAAAAGTCTTAAAATATGTTGTCCAAGTCTTATTTTTTTCACAAAGGTCTTAAATTTCATGAGCCTATTTTTTTTTGTATACTCACCCAGGCTGCAATGCAATGTTAAATGGAGGGAGAGGGAAATAACACAGCGTGAACTCATGTAACGTGAATAAACATCTAATTTGGAGTATGCATAAACAATACTTCGGTTTCTGGCACCAGTGACAATGAGTAAACAATCAGTACAGTCGGAGGAAGACGTTGGATGGATCTTGGGGAAGTGTAGGTTTAATCCACAGTGGCTCTTAGATTCTAGATATAGTACCGGTAGTTGGTTGGTCATTATTAGATATGGATCTGGTGTTTTTCGCTCGCATAATGGGTGCGATGTTGGTCTTAAATTTCATTTAAGTGGTCTCAAAAAGGTCTTAAAAAGTCTTAAATTTGGGGTAGTCAAACCTGGGGATACCCTGAAAATGCTATGCAATCACTACTGAACTAAAGGTAAAAGGTAGCTGTTAACTTGAAGACTAGCATTTCATGGCATCACAAGGTGCACAAGAGCATTTTTGAGCTTAAGAGATGTAGACAAATTAATAATATTTTAAATGAAACAGGCATGTTTTGAGGTGGTAACAGCATTACATGTCTTAAAGCTCACAAGAGTCAATTTTGCGTAATATAGGACCTTTAAAGTGTGTGCTTTTGATTAAATAATTTATTGGCAGTTAGAACGGTGACAGATTGTTTGTATTGCCTTTAGCCTAAATGTTCAATGAAATAAGTGGAATCTCCTATGTGGTGAGTCAGTTGTGAACTTTAATTTTAAACTAATTGGCACAGACTTATCTCTGGCTTGCATCTACAGCGGGGAAGGAGACTGTAAATAGGTGATGAGTCAAGGAGCTGTTTGAATGAAAATACACCAGCTCCTCATCTCGTCTGAGCTCTGATTGGTTGCACGCCTGACCCCTCCGCTCCTGTGTGTTTCCCTTTTAGGTTCATTTTCGAGGATTACACTCCCACCAACTTTGACACGTTTCCAGCTGCCATCATGACCGTGTTTCAGGTTCGCCTCTTTCTGGTCTCTTCACATGACACATCCACACTGCATGCTGTGAAATTTCTCAACCCAAGAACAGATTTGAACTGCTCTCTATCCATCTCTCGCTTTCTTTTGCCCTCTTTCCCACTTTCTGTCTCTGTATTTCTCTCTCTCTCTCTCTGTCCTCCTTTTCTCTCTCTCTGTCATCGTCCTCATATCTTTCTCTTTATTTATATTCTCTGTTTATCTCATTTATCTCTCACTCTCTATTTATATATTTATTCTCTCTTTTTTCTCTCTCTACCTGTTTTTCTCTCTATCATCCTCTCTCTATCTCTTGCTCTCTCTATCCTCCCTCTCACTTTTTCTTCCTCATCCTCTCTCTATACACCTCTCTCTCTCTCTTATCCCCTTTCTCTCTCTTCCTCCTCCTCCTCTTTTTCTCTTTTTTCTCTCTCTTTCTCTTTCCCTCTCTCTCTCTGTCCCCTCCTCTCTTTCTCTCTCTCTTTATTTATTAAATTATTTATTTATTCCCTCTTTTTCTCTCTCTATCCTCTGTCTCTGTCCTCTCTATAGATTGTCTTTCTCTCCCTCCCTTTTTCTCTCTCTTTTTATCCTCTTTCTCTATCCTCGTCTCGCTCTTCTTCTCTCTCTCTCTCTCTCTCCCTCCCTCTTTCTCTCTCTATTCTCTCTCTCTTTCTCTCCCCCCCCTCTCTCTCTATTTATTTATTCCCTCTTTTTCTCTCTCTCTATCCTCTGTCTCTGTCCTCTCTATACATTGTCTCTCTCTATCTGTACTGCTCCTCCTATCTCTTTCTCTCTCTCCCTCCCTCTTCCTCTCCCTCTGTCCTCTCTTTATCCTCCTCTTTCTTTATCTCTCGCTTTATCTATCCCCCCTCTCTTTTTTCTCTTCCTCGTCTCTCTCTCTCTATCCACCTCTCTGTCTTTCTCTCTCTCTCTTATCCCTCTTCTCTCTTCTCCTCTCTCTCCCTTTTCTCTTTTTTCTCTTTTCTCCTTTTCTCCCTTTTTCTCTCTATTCTCCCTCTCTCTGCCCCGTACCTCCGCTCCCCGCCCACACAGAACATGAATTCAGACATGAACAATTTCACAAAAGACCCACTGTAAAACCAGTCCTCAGTGTTTTGATTTTTACACTTTTTTTTTTTACACATAGTAATTACACACCTTCAAAATGGAAAATGTTCTTAGTTAAATACATTTCAGCACTGATTTTAAAAAATGTCAGTGCCTTATGTATTTTTTGTCTGTAGATCCTGACAGGAGAGGACTGGAATGAGGTGATGTACAATGGGATTCGCTCACAAGGCGGAGTGCAGTACGGCATGTGGTCATCTATATACTTCATAGTACTCACCCTGTTTGGAAACTGTATCCTTGTCGAGGTTTTTTTTTACTAAAATGGAACAATAATTTTTGGGGGTCAAGATTTATTGTGATTTGTATTTTTTTCTTTGTATTAGTGGAAATGTTGTGTTATATTTTCTACAGTGTGATAAGATTTTAGCTGTAGAAGGTTGAATTATGAACTATACGTCTAATTACTTAATGATGCATTGTGTAACGTTTCAAATGAAGGGTCCATCAAATACTTTTCTCCATGGAGATATTATTACTTTGTCTGGAATGTTTCACAGTATGGTATTAAACCTTTCTATATTCGTGGAGACCAAACCAGATCAAGTTACAGGTCAGATCTGTGGCGAGGCAATCCGTGAGCTATAAAACCATCTGTAATTTAAGGCAAGGTTCATACTGTGAACATTCCAGGCAAAGCGGTGACATATCCATAGAAACAAGCAGGTTACCTCAATCAAAAGTTACGTAATACACCTTTAAGTGTTCTGAAATGTATGCATTGCAGCTTAGAATACTTACTGGGGGATAATTCTGCTTTATGGTTTGGTTTCAATATTATCGTTTCTATATATATATAAATTTCATATATCATTTCAAAATTTGTTATCATGACTACTCATGGGGTTCACCATACTGAACAGGCTGTAAAGCTGCTGAGGATGCACAATGTAGTGATGAGTTTCAAATAACCCTCATATACCATACAGTCTTGGTATAAAATGTTACATCGCGTTCTTAACAATCTCGTGAACAGACACACTACTGAACGTCTTCTTGGCCATCGCTGTGGATAATCTGGCAAACGCACAAGAGCTTACAAAGGTCAGTGTACAAAAGCACATGTTGTGAAATTTTAAATATTTGTGATTTTATTAATGAGATTTAGCTTTTAATGATTCAGTGAGATTTTTTTCGGATGTTATGATCTATGTTATAATGTTGTTTCCTAATTACAAACATACCTTGTCTTGTTTTGTTTCATTTACACATGTTTAACACACAAACCCTGCATATTTAGGCTAAGATCTTCTTTCAAACAGAAAACACTCTGTTCCACTTTGTGATGTCATGTGATAATACAGGAAGAGCTCCAGGGTGTTTTTAAACTCCATACACCTCCATAGAATCATTAGGATAATTTCAGGCCTGGAATTGCCAGTCTCTACTGGACAAAAAGTAAAAGGTAGCTGTTAACTTGCTTCAGAACATGACAAGGTAGAACAGAGCATTTTCAGTTTTGGAGATGTACACAGACTAATAATAAAGAGTTACTCAAACATGTGTGAATGAAACAAAACGAAACTCTGGTGAGGTGACAGCATTTTAACATGCCTTAAAGCTAACAAGAGTCAATTTTGCACAATATAGAACCTTTAATGTACATATACTCTTTGTCAGGATGAAGAAGAGGAAGAGGAGTTTTTCAACCAGAGGTATGCCAGAGGCAGAGACGGCTTAATATCGGAGTAAGTTACTGGTTTTATAAAGTTGTGTGAAGGTGATCTCAGCATCCAACATTCCTTGGCATTTCTCAGTGACTTCTGTCTGCATGCTGTAAGGAAAACACGGATCTGCATAGTATAACTCAGTATGTTCAGTACAGTTTAATTATGAACTCATTTTAAATTTGTGGTTACATTACAGATTCATTTTAATGCTCTGTGTGGACCTCTAGGCCTTTCTGCATGGACAAAGGCATGTTTTGGGCATTATTGACTAGATGCAATAAACACTGAATGATGCCTGATAAAAAGCATGACTTTACATGTATTTGGCCACCCCAAGTATTAAACATGTGTTTCCATGGTGATTTGATTCCATTGGTGTTTGTTGACTTCCTGGTTCACCTGCACTGATGATCTTTTTGTTTCATGAGACGTTATGTTTTTCTTATACAGAAGAAGTATCTCAGTTTTGTTATGAATTCTTTTGCAAATCTGACTCTGAGTGTTTCATCTGTCTGTTGTTGTCTGTATTTATATGTTGGTCTTATGTTGCAGATGTCTGGAGACTGAACTTGCATTTCTGTGCTCTGCTGAACTCATCCTGTCTTGTTTTATGACTGTTTTACTGCACTGACCAAAATGGTAATTATTATCATTATTAGAATATATTATTATTGCCACTGGATTCTACATACTTACTGTTCACAACTGTCTTTATCTTTAAAAGCAGTATCACTCAATAACAGAATGGCTCTTACGAGTGTGTTTTGGTCAGTGTCAGAGCAATGTTCTGTGTCCAACTCTAATGTCTTGTTTTCAAATGGTCACTCATTGATTTCATGGACAACAAGAATCTGAACACCAGTAAGTACAACTGTATGCATCTCTGTCCCACCGGCATCTCCTTCTTTTTCTATTTACCCTTCTCCGATATTGTTTACATCGTTAGAACTTCAATCCTGCACTTCCTTTTGATTTTGTGCTATTTTTTACTTGATCAGTCAAATATATTTTAAATTCTATGTATGTTTTGTGTTTAAGTATTTCACATTTTTATGGATAATGTTTGTTTTGGTTTCCACTAACATGACACTAACCTACTGTAAGTGTCATGGAAAAAGTTTTGATTTTGTTTTATTTCAATTATTTGACTGTTGAAAAAATTAAAGATGCATTATGTATCTTTTCTGGTGGAAGGTCTGCCAAATGCTATTTTTCAGGGAGATGTTATTGCTTTGTCTGAAATAGTTCACAGAATGGTAATAAACATTTCTATCTTTCTGTCTAAGTCACAAGTCAGATCTGTGGAGAAGCAACCCATCTCACAGTCAGAATGCCTGTTTTTCTAGATATTTTTGAGCTATAATTAACTGTAATTGGATAAATGTAAAAGAGTTGTTTAAGGTCATACTGTGGAACAATCCAGACAAAGCAGTAACATCTCCATAGTGAAAAGCATTTGACAGACCCACCTCCACCAGCAAAAGTTACACAATGCCTCTTTAAAACATAATGTTGCAGTTCTCGTTCTAATAGAACACTGTATTGTTCTTTAGTGGCAGACGGAGACCTTACCTGTACAGGAAGCGAGCCATCCACAGAGGTCGACCTAACTTCCCAGAGGAGGCCGATGGAGGGACTGGAGCTGCGGACGAACAGCCCCTGAACAGCTCCAGAACTTTCGCCAATCGCCGCGAAAGACGAAGGAAGGTCAATATGTCCGTGTGGGAGCAAAGGGCCAACCAGCTACGCAAACGTCGTCAGATGGCCAGCCGAGAGGAGCTGTTCGGGAGCCCCACAGAAGACACAGCAGAGACTCCCACTATCCCCCACGCCCCTGCCCTGTCCTCTGAAGTGAGTTCGGCCCGCTTCCCCGAATCGCCCATGTCCGAATCAGACCCACAGTCTATAAGCATTCCCATCCCAGAACCCCCCACCTCTGAGCCTCTGGTGAAGATCTCAGAGGAGAAAGCACCCGCCTCCAACCACCGCACCACTGGGGGGAGCCGTCACAGGATGGCGCGTAAATTCAGAGGGATTGAGGATGGGGCCAGGCACAGGAGACACAGGCACAGAGAGGCCAGAGCAGAGGCCAAGAGTCTGGACTGCACGCTGGCTCCGAATGAAGGGGCAAAGGTCAAAAGGTCACTCAGCCAGGACCCGAGGGTGCTGGACGAGCAAGATGAGAAAGAGGAAGAGAGAGAGAAGACTGAAGTTGTACAAGATGAAGATGGGACGTGTATTGTGAATCCATATGCTGATGTGGGAGAGGAGAGCAGAAAGTAAGGCCACATATTATTATTTTTGTATTAAAAAAACATTATAAGTTATGGGCCATATCACTTCATATTTTTATTAGGTCATTGCAGTTAGAAAACTTACCATTTGCTCTTACCAACTTACCAACTCTCTAATACAATATTACTACCCAAAGTATTATATAACTCTCTAATATGTGACGAAATAATGCATAGGTTTATTAAATTTTTGTGATAAAGATTACAGATTAAATCCTTCTGTGACTTTTATATAATCACAAATAATTTGAATTGTATTGATCTGCTATGTTGTCTTAGACTGAATATCTCTGTGATTGTGATATAACTGTGATTTTTTGGCATTGCTATTTGAAATTAATTTCTAATTTATAAAAAATTGGATTCTGTTCAAAGTTCACATTTTAAACCTATCCAGAAGAATTGACAAAAAGGCTAAAATATGAACAGACAAACTAATACAAGAATAACATTTCAGAACATCTTTGTACAGATTTAAACTACAGGAATAGCTGTTTTATCCAGATAATGCAGGATATTTAGTTGTTTGCGAAGGAAATTATGTAGTTAAACAACTGCAGCCTTTGAGATTTGCTAATTGCGTTCATATAAATTTCATGATTCATTTTGCCGCTCTAATGTTGTTATTTCATCATTTACTGTTCACTAACCGTTTTATTATGAATTCCAGAGCTTCCATCGAAGACCCAGATGTCCCAGACCCCCCTGAGTGCCAGCCGCTGGTAGACTGTAACTGGCCGGGGCAGACGGATGCTCAGTCAGATCAGTACGAACACCAGAAAATCCCCATAGAGACGGCACAGGAGGCCACGGAGTACAGCCCCAGCACCATGGAAACAGAGAACCACCCCAGGACCATGGGGTCGTTCAAACATCACAAAATGGAGAGTAGCGTGGCAATTGACATGTCATCACAACCTCTGCTGGAGCTCACGCCAATGACAGGTAGCACTTTCCTCATCACAGCAACTTCTGAACCGTGATCTTCTCCTTGTCTGTGCAGTGGTCTGTACAATTAGCAGTTAGCAGGGCATCTGTGGGAATTGTGCACAAACTTAAAGGTGCACTATGTAACCTTTTAGCTGAGGGTTGGTTACCTCCTTGTTTCTATGCATATGATAGAATGTTCCACAGTATGGCATTAAACAGATCTTTATATTTACAATTTACAGGTTTTATAGCTCCAAAATACCTAGAAAAACAGGCATTCTGGCTCTGAGTGGGGTTACCTCTCCACAGATCTGACTTGTAACTTGGTCTAGATATTTTTGAGCTGTGAAACAACCTGCAGTTTAATAAATGTAAGGTAGAGCTGTTTAATGTCATACTACGGAACATTTCAAGCAGAGCAATAATATCTAGCGGACCCACCAGCAGAAAAGTTGCACAGTGCACCTTTAAATCTGATTGTACAGCCAAAAATAACCGCAAAGTCAAGTAATGTAAAGAAAAAGTACATGTCATAAATATGGACCCCAAAAATATATTGTTCCAACTTCCATATATTGAACGTTAAGTCGATATAGTAATTATCGCTACTCACGCATGTGAAAGTGGTTGGTTTTACTTACAAATAAACAGAGGCTCCTGAACTGTGTGTTGAGGCGAAAGGATCTTCTCTCTTTGTTTCTGACATGATAACTGAACCTTACATGAGCCTATTGCACTGGTGACTCACTTGCCCTTTGTGGCAGCCTTTCACATCCAACTATAACATTTTCACAGCTATTCTCACAAATGTCTTCTGTTGTAGGGAGCAGTAAAGAGCTGGAGGCATATCAGTGTGAACAGAAAGAGAAAGAAGATGACGAAACAGACGAAGAAGAGGAGGAGGAGCCACCACCCTTACCTCCGCCCAAACCTCCAGCTCCAGACAGCATGTTCATCTTCAAAGCTTCTAACCCGTAAGACAGTGTAAAAACCAATATGATATCTCAAGATGTTTCAGGTTTGTGAAGCTACTGTGTTCTATCTGCAGCATAAGGAGGATTTGTCACTATGTGGTGAATCTGCGATACTTTGAGATGACCATCCTGCTCGTAATTGTGGCTAGCAGCATTGCACTGGCAGCTGAGGACCCAGTCTGCACCAATTCAGAAAGAAACAAGGTGCGAAACTATGATCACTAAGTCTAATCACTACTAATGACTACTTATTGTCCAGTGAGTAATGTTAACATATTTGCTAAAATACTAAATCACAAGATCAATACTTTTCATTCACACTTAGAATTGTCTGTGTTCTGGGTAGCTTGAGATATTTAGATTTAAGGTTAAGGTACACTTTATATATTATATATATATATATATATATATATATATATATATATATATATATATATATATACATATCTCTGTAAATTTGTCTTTTGCATTTGACGTTATTGGGGCAACCTGTTAAGAGCAGTGTGCACCCGGTGACCCATCTCCTGATCCTGATCTAGGCTTGGTCAGGAAAACCTTACCTGGAGGATTTTACCCATGGTGTCTGTTTTGGGTTGATGGATGAAACCTGAGCAGCTGAAGGAAACTCACCCAGTCAAAAGAGGAACATGCAAACTATGCACAGAAAGGCCAGGGTAGCAAAGGAGTTAAATCCAGAGCCTTCTTGCTTGCTAGCTAGTCACTGTACCTAAAAAATACTGCATGCCCTACCAGAAGATTTAGTAAATTGTACAGAAAGCAAATAGGAACCAGAATATTTGAATAACTTGTTTTGTAGACCCCACACAGTTGGCTTCTCATAGCTAATAATGCTATAATGCAACACATCTGACCTATTTATGTTAATAACTATCATAAATTCAAAATTCAAAACATTCATTTGGCCTAAAAAGAGACACTTGTAAGTATAAACTAGCTTAGATGGTTGACCAGGCTTATTAAAAAGGGGAATTATGCAAACTAGATTTTTTTTTTTTTAGCTTTTTACAATGTTATTCCCTCATCAAAAACATGCCCGAAGAGGTTTTAAATTTCATCCATGCATGTTAATACAGTTAGCAGTAAAATTCTATCCAGTGCTCAACCCACAAGCCTACATCATCCATGCTCCCACTCGACAATTATTCATAAATATACAAAAAACGTGATACAAAACTGTACACAGCAACTTGACAAACCTGATGTGATATGCAGTAGATTTATTAGCGAGATGCACACTAACTGTATTGTGATGGCGCTCTGAAAAAGGAGTTTATGCATGGAGAGCATAAAGGCAGAAAGTACGGAAGACTCAGAGCATCAAAAACAAAAATTACATGTTAATATATTGTTAAAAACATGTTAATATGTTGTTTTCTGTGAATATCGCCTGTTCAAAACAATAAAAGTTAATACCCCATAGAAGTAAAATACCTCCTCTTTAATTCCTCTAGCTAATTTTCCACATTTTTATTTTCTTTGCTTTAGGTCCTGCGCTACTTTGATTACGTCTTCACTGGAGTGTTCACCTTTGAGATGATCATTAAGGTGAGAGCTTGCTTATACAGATATTTGTCTCATTCTTTTATTGGAGTTAGACTGTGTGCATGTGTCCTAACCTCCAGATGATTGACCAAGGCCTGATCCTCCACGACGGTTCATATTTCCGTGATATGTGGAATCTGTTGGACTTCATCGTGGTGGTGGGAGCACTCATAGCCTTCGCCCTAACGTGAGTCATGATGATGCTGCTGCTGCCGATGACTAAAGACTGACTCACCGCACCATTGTACTCAACAACCTTCTTTTTAAATCTCCAATCTGATTTTTTATTACTTAAAATACTGGGGATGCTGTAGCGGTATTAAACCCCCACAGATATATATATATTTTTAATAAAATCTTTATCTTCTCAGTTTTTAAATTATACATAACGATACAGATATAAACAAATAAATAAACCTTCAGAACCCACCCCTCTCTCCATCTCGTCACACACACAAAACTACACAAAAAAACAAAAACAGAATTTTAATGTGATTTCTATGGTACTGGAAGTGTGTACTGAGAATACATATTCTGACTACACATTTTGAGTATGGTAATTATATTCCACTACAGATACTCTTTGGTGGTGTACAGAATACAGTTACTTTTCTAAAATCAAAGGAATACATTACGTACAAATGGGATTTAAAGTGCACAGAATCAGAGACTAAAAGTAGACATTAGACTGCGGTGAGTGCATGTGTGGTTTTTCTATCTCAAATCAAGTGATAAGAAACGCTTTAAAAACAGTGAAACAAATATAAAGCTGCAATTAATACTATATTACGTTTTTACACTCTAATTTAAATGCAACTCGATGTAAAAGTATTCTAAATATTCAGAATACAATACTCTGATATCAGAATACATTACAAAATACACTGGGCATGAAAATGTATCGGTGTTAAATCCCCACAGATATTTTAATGTGATTTCTGTGATATTTTACTTTACCAACCATGTGTTATTTTGCTGTTGTCTATTTCGGATTTCAATGTGGCAATAATTAATGATTTTTGTTCCTTTTGTTGCACTGTAGATTTTTCCGTGATTTTATGTGTTGTGAATATAGCTGTGATCCTCAATTTTTCTCTTTTGCCTCAATTTTTTCTGTTGTTCCTGTGGATTTTGTCACTGTTGGGGCTTCCAGGAATGTGATGGGGTAAAATTTCACACTAAATGTTGTGCGTTGTCTCCATGTTTCCCAGTTTCTGTTTGTATTGCTGTTGGTTTCCATTAAAGGTGCATTACGTAGCTTTTCTGGTGGAGGGCCTGTATCTGCCACCAGCTTGTTTCCATGCCGATGTTATTGCTTTGCCTGGAATGTTCCACAGTACAGTTTTACCTAGCAATTATCTATCTCCATGGCAATAAGGAGGTGGTGCAATCAGGGAAAGTTACAATTCAGATCTGTGGAGAGGCAGCCCCAATTACAATACAAACACATGTTTTCTTAACACTAAAAGCAACTGTAACTGAATAAATGCAAGGCGGATATGCTTAATGCCATTCTGTGGTACATTCCAGGCAAAGTTATTATTTATATAAAATCAGGTGCAGATCCCAATCAGAAAACTTACATAGTTCACCTTTAAGATCTTCATATTGTTCAGTGGTAGTAGTTTTGGTAGTTGTAATTTTTGTTCAGTAGTTTGACGGCATTGGCAGGTTTAGAGGTGAGTTTAAAAGATTTGTCACATTAATAACATAAAGATTAAATGAACCGTCATCACTCCAATTCTGTAACTGTTGTTGGTAGCATTGTGCCATTATTTTATCATTTCCTAGACCTGCTGGATCCCATACAGAGACATTTACGTTAAAATCTGTCTTCATGTTCATGTATTTCAGTTTTCACCTGAAACTATTTATGTATTTTGTTACCAGTGTGTCTGTGACAAGTCAGTGTCACCGCAAATGCATGTCTGATTTCTGATACTTAATTTACTCAGAAACAACAAAGGAAGAGACATTAAGACCATCAAATCCCTCCGAGTTCTTCGAGTTCTACGCCCACTGAAAACCATCAAAAGGCTTCCAAAACTTAAGGTATGCTTTTGAAGTTTATAAAATATATAATGTAGGACTATAGTTGACCAAGAATTTATTTAGTCAGCTACAGCCTGATATTGCAAACAAAGACATGCCCTACTGATCGATTAGTTAATGAAAAAAGGGGTGTGGCAAAAGTTCTGAAAATGATTGTGTATGTGATTCAAATTGCACTCAAGATTAGACCAGCACAGGAGTTCATCCAAAACCATCTATTTATACAAAAGAAGTACTAGGAAACAATATTTACAAACTAGACAAACTAAACTTGCATATTATGAGTTTAATCTACCTTTTTACATATAAATACCAAGAAATACCAAATCTTCAGATAACTCACTCACTTAGTAACTCCTATTTTTTTGCCATTTAAATATAATAATAATACTACATAACACTTGTATGGCGCTTTTCTTGACACTGAAAGACACTTCTCACAGTTCAAACAGACAAAACACAAATGAAGAAATAGATAAAAATTAGATTATGCAGTTATTTGAAAGCAGTTTACTACTCAACTTGTTAAAAAGTTTCAAGACACCATCAATGGATTCATCAAGCAAACAACTATGTGTGTATATTTCTAGTTGGATCCTTGCTAACTCATATTTTCTCTCCTCTTCAGGCTGTTTTTGATTGCGTGGTCACGTCTCTGAAAAACGTATTCAACATCCTGATCGTTTACCAGCTCTTCATGTTCATCTTCGCTGTGATCGCCGTGCAGCTTTTCAAAGGGAAGTTCTTCTACTGCACTGACAGCTCCATGAACACAGAGAAAGAGTGTCAGTAAGTCCCAAACTCACACTTTCTGTTTGGTGTAAAACAATCTGCTACAACTTTTCACTGGCGCTGTTTGTGGTGAATCTGTGCCCTGTTACAAAGAGGTATTGTGATGGCATGTTCTGTTCTCCGCGTCATGGAAAGCGCCTGTTTAATCAGTGAAAGTGCGAATGCTAACATCTGGGCTGCTACGCTCCCCACAGAGGCTACTACATCGACTACAGCCGAGACAAGAAGGAGGTGAAGAGGAGAGAGTGGAGGAGACATGAGTTTCACTATGATAACGTCTGTTGGGCTCTTCTCACGCTGTTCACTGTGTCGACGGGAGAGGGCTGGCCACAGTAAGTTTAGGGTTTAATAATAATAATAAATTAATAATAATAATAATAATAAAGTGTTTTTCATTGTATCACAAAGATGCTGGTAGGTGGTAGAGTAGGCAAAATTGTACTCAAGTGAAATGTGATTGTAAGTATAAATCATTAAGTACTGCACAAAATCTGGTATTTTCAAAGGATAAATATAAAAACTAAATCATATCTGAAGGAGTGGTGCAAGAAATACAAATGTTCAAATTTACAGCATAAAGCTTTTGTCACACAATGGGGAGAGTAACCAAAACTTTAGCTCAAGTAAGAATATTGTTACTTCAGTAAAAAAAATTAAATAGAGTAGAAGTATGCAGCTAAAAAGGTGTTCTGAAAAGTACAATTTCTTTAAAAAGTTACTAGTAAATGTAATTTCCCGTCACTGTTCACACTATACCTTACCTAGGTTTCAACGTTTATCAGTTATCTCAATAATTTCAGATGGTAAAAGACAACAACAAAAGCATAAATGCTCAATTTAATCGTACTAGTCCTAAAACAATAAAACCAGTCATATCAAATAAGAGCTAAACCATAAAATAAATAAAAATAAATCCAAGATGATGTCAGTGTGTTTGCAACGCTGCTTAGTAATATGAACATTGATGTTTATTTCTTTTTAATAAGCCAAAATCAAATCAGAAATTGTGATTGATTTTTGTCATATCGCCCAGTCTAAATTATGACCAGCTGAACTGTCTGTTATCAGCTCATCAGAAATGTCCTATAAGCTTTTGTACTCAGATTTGTTCCCATTTGCAAAGGCATCTAATCTTATACAAATCTAATCTGAAATGTATGGCCTGACAGCTCCATCAGTGAGCATTTTTTGAACAGAGGACTTGTGCTGCTCTCTGAAAAGCAAAATGTTGGATACAGACAGATTGGGATTGGCCTGGCACCAAGTCAATCCCCTTCACATGGTGAATAACTTTGGCTCTGTGTCTGCTTAGCAACAGCACCTGAATCAGTGTGTTGCAGTGCCTTTACTGGTTGTTTTTATTACCTCTGTCTGAATTGAAATATTAGTTTTTATATCTAACCTTTTTGCATCAAGGGGGAAATAACTGTTGAGGATAGTTGTTGCTTGAATATTTGATAGGGTACTGAATCTATGGATACAAGTTACATTTTGCTAAGGGCTCCATCTCACTGGCTTGCTGTGAGACTATGAGATACAAACTTTTGCATTTACAATGGCAGCATATATTGTTGTGAAGCAGAATGTTTTATGCTGTGTACTGAACATGTTTTTTTTTGTTTTTTTTTATCTCAGGGTCCTGCAGCACTCTACAGATGTCACAGAGGAGAACATGGGCCCGAGCCGAGGGAACCGTATGGAGATGTCCATTTTCTATGTGGTCTACTTTGTAGTTTTTCCGTTCTTCTTTGTCAACATCTTTGTGGCTTTGATCATCATCACCTTCCAGGAGCAGGGAGACAAGATGATCCAAGAGTGCAGCCTGGAGAAGAACGAGGTAATTTTTTTTCTTTTTCTTTTTTTTTTTTCAATTAGTTCAACTTGAGATTGGGAGTGATTGCCTCTTGATTTGGGAGAGAACCACCTGCGCTTTAGCCTTCGCAGCAGTGGGCTGACACTTGGTAGCCCCACTGTTACATTTAGTGAGCACTACAGTCACTAACACAAAGCCCTGTAGAAGCTACTTGGTTAGTAGCAAAACACAGGCTGTAAAAGCTTAGTAAGTCAAGTTGTTTTAATTCATATTTTGTTTTATACATCCTTTTAAATTGTAAAATATTTATACATCATGTTAAAATGTTATCCAGAGTTCCACAGTTTTACTTATTTAACAGAAACACACATTTGTTGTCTCTAAAACTTTTATATCCAATAACTGATAAATCACTTCATTTCTCTCTGTATCCTTTTCAGAGAGCTTGTATAGACTTTGCCATCAGTGCTAAGCCCATGACCCGCTACATGCCCCAGAACAGGCAGACGGTCCAGTACAGACTGTGGCACTTCGTGGCCTCGCCCTCCTTTGAGTACACCATCATGGTCATGATCGCTCTCAACACTGTGGTGCTCATGATGAAGGTGAAACTCGTATTGAGTGTGTCAGTCCGTAGCTAATTATTTTATTTTTTTATTCACCTCTACCAGACATTCAAACAAATAGAAGGTTTCATTTTAGTTAGTTTAGTTTAGAGGAAATCAATCAAGCAAATGTACTGATTCACACACACTACATTAAAGGTCCTACATTATGCAAAATTGAATCTTGTAAGCAATAAGTCATGTTGTAATGTTGATACCTCATCAGAAACATACAAGGAATTGTGTTTGTTTCATCCACACGCATTGTTTGACTAATGCTTTGTTATTAGTCAGTCTGTATCTCCAAAGCTCAAAATGCTCTGTTCTGCTTTGTAATGTCATGTTGTGGTAGTTTACAAAGTTAACAGCTACTTTTTACCTTTAGTTCAGTAGAGATGGACAATTCGATGGTTGAAATTATCCAAATGATTCCAGTGAAGGTGTAAGGAGTTTAAAATCACATTGGAGCACTTCCTGCATTACCACATGACATCACAAGGTGGAACAGAGTGTTTCCTGTTTAAGAGAAGACCTCAGGAGAAGAACCTTGTTAAACATGTGTGAATAAAACAAAACACATCTCAGTATGTAATTGATGAAGAAACAAGATTATAACATAGATCAGAAAATAGCCTACTATTGTCCCTTTAATGCCAATGTGTCTTGAAGTAATTAATTCTGACTGTTCCCAGAATCTCCACTTAACATCACGCTCACAATACAGCACAGTGGTGAGACCTTGCTTTTCATCTGAGTCTTTAGATGTAGATCCCACTGAGACATGAACCTCATTTGCCCTCCAAATGAAAGGCAGTGCTTTTCAATGGGCTTCTCACAAAACACTTACCAAAGGGCCTGAAAGGGAGCTGAGTGAAGAGATTTTCAGCCCTGTAGGGAATATTGTGTAACACAAATCTTATATTATTACGGTTACTGTTCTTGTAAGAAATTACATTTACGTATGATAGAATGTTATATAATTTGGTTTGTTAGACTTGTATTACACTAAGGTAATCAAAAGTTAAAAAAAAAAAATAGATACTAATCAATACTGTATCGAAACTAGATACTCACTCATTTGGGCAGATATTGAATAAAAAAAAAATCATACTCTCAGGATGGAAATGAACCTTTCGTGAATAGCTTGAGCTGTAGCAAAATAAGTATAAGAGCACATAGATTAGTATACACCCATGGACCATTATGGAAGCCACCTGAACGACTGAGGGATTACACAGATATAAGGCCATATGGTAATATAAAAGAAAGTACTGAAAATTTATGTTGAAAATCACATTCTATTGTACACTTCCTATATTACCACGACATCCCAAGGTCGAACAAGAAGTGTTTGTTGAGAGAAGACCTCAGTTTAAATATGCAGGATTTGTGTCTTAAACGTGTGAATGAAACAAAGCACTACTCGAGGCATGTTTTTGATAAGCTAACAACATTATAACATAGATCAGAAAATAGAATAATAGAGGCCCATTAAAGAAAAAAGGAATAAGCTAAAGTCATGTGTTTCTGTAATTTCAGTACCACTCAGCTCCTACTGCATACGACTTCGTTCTAAAGCATCTGAACACTGCCTTCACTGTACTGTTTTCTATGGAGTGCATCCTGAAGATCATGGCCTTTGGTTTTGTGGTGAAGATTTATTAACTGAAGATTATATTTAAGTCTTGTTTTGTTTGTGTATTGACTTATTAAAGACAATTTATTCTCTTTTCACAGAACTACTTTCGAGATACTTGGAATATTTTCGATTTCATCACCGTACTTGGCAGCATCACGGAGATAGTGGTAGACTTACAGGTAATTACCACGGAAACAATTTTTATTTTCGTTCACAGCATTTTGTCACTAAAACTGACACTTCTAGCCTTGTTTAGCGCTAATCCATTCTTCCTAAGTTAGCTCTTGTAATACTCTCTCTACTGTTGAATTTGACCATCTGTGTTGTTTTGCCTGCCCGTGCCTGCAGTCTGCCACTCTGGGCCTCACGTTTTTGCTTTTTTTCAATGCCTTCTCGCCTTTTGCCACGCTCTCTGTACCCGCTCACGCGTGTGACGGCTTAGTCTGTCAACACCATCAACATGAGCTTCCTGAAGCTCTTCCGAACGGCCAGGTTGATCAAGCTGCTGCGTCAGGGCTACACCATACGGATACTGCTTTGGACCTTTGTGCAGTCTTTTAAGGTACTACAGTCTAATAAAGGCAGAATATAGTCACAGTATATTTCACACTACACTTCATGCATTGTACCCAAGCTTGTTGACAGGCAAAAAGCCTCACGTGACCCTTCCTTTGCCCCCCCTATCTACTGCCCTGATTGTACTTATATCATTAAAGGTGCATTATGTAACTTTTCTTGTGAAAGGTACAGTACTATATAGAGATGTTATAACTTCTCTGGGATGTTCCATCCTTAGACATATCTATCCCCCCTGAAGACAAGCAAGTGACACAGCCCGACCACATATTACATATAAGATATGTGGAGAGCTTATACTTCTCACAGTAAGAATGCATGTTTTTCAAGGTTTAACAATAAAAACACACTTTATGAAATGCAACATATATTACGTTTAATCCCATACTGTGGAATGCCAAGCAAAGAAACAATATCTCCATGGAGTCAAGAAAGTTGAGAACCCCTACCAGAAAAGTTACATAGTGTCTTTTTAAGAACAATGTACTGTGTAGTTGCATATGACTGCAGGTTGTACAAAGTACTTTTGTACTACTACTATTGTACGCAAGTTATTGTTGTTTTGTCCTCATTTCCAGGAAACAATATAATATCTCTAACATATATTAATTGACTTTTTTCCACCAGGCCCTTCCTTACGTTTGTCTTCTGATTGCGATGCTTTTCTTCATTTACGCCATCATTGGAATGCAGGTAATCATCTGTAACATCTGGCCTCATGTTCTAGTAGAACTCCATAAAAACTCCGCTTCTAAAATCATTAAATCAATTGTTTTGCAGGTGTTTGGGAACATCAAACTCAATGATGACAGTCACATCAACCAACACAACAACTTTAAGACTTTCTTTAGTGCACTCATGCTGCTCTTCAGGTACAATGTGTCTTATTCAAATTTTTAATACATTTTGTCTCAGGATGGACCTATCCAGCTTTTTCAATTCAAATATACATATAGAGATACTTATCCAATTGTGTTATTGTTATTTACCCTTCAAATACATACTGATACATATGTACCTTGGTATGAATAAAAAAAAATAAAAAAAATGAGACACTCTAGGCCAAAATCAGCCTGTAAATAATCTTATTACATTAAATTAAAGACTTAACCAGGATATCGTGGAATCGATACCTAATCCAGCTAATATTTCAGTGCATAGGCCTGTCTCCATAATTATTATATAGATTTATTGTTCAGTATATCAAAGATGGAACAACAGTTTTTGGGGTCAATACTTATCGTGTTAACTTTTTCTTTGCCCTTCTGTCAGTGTTCAGTATTCAATGGCAATATCATAAGATTTAAGTGATAAAATAAAGTGTTTGATTCTGTTGTTTATTTATTGCAGCTCATCATCTTTTAACAATATTGAACATTTAGAATAGTTTTTGTGGTTTGAAATCTGCTCTTGGGTTTTTGTGTCAAAGGCATATATTATCATTAATATTATCATTACTTCAAAATTTGACAAGCTATCAGTGATACTAGTATTGGTACCTTATTTTGGCTGAATTGTTTCTTTGGCTTCAGGAGTGCCACAGGGGAGTCATGGCAGGAGATCATGCTTTCGTGTCTGTCTGGTCAGGAGTGTGAGCCGGACCCCTCCCTCGCCCCCTTCACCATGTCGCCCGACCATGAGGGGGGCTGTGGCACTGACTTTGCCTACTGCTACTTTGTCTCTTTTATATTCTTCAGCTCTTTTCTGGTAATTGAAACCTCCCTCATGTTTTTGGCCCAAATGATCATAGCCATTATTTTTTACTGCAAATTCAAGTATTTCTATCTCTGTATTATTTTATTGCACTGTGATACAGACCTAAGTTAGGCCAGGAATTAGTGTTCCAAGACTTTTTAAAGGTGTCTATTTGAAAGTCTTACTCTATTGACCACCAATCTATGGCACTCGTCTGTAAGTATGTTAATATGTTACTATAAGTTTGGTTTAGACTCTGAGGGGCCTCCATAATCTATTAATGGGAAACAATGGATTGCTTATTTGATATGATTGCTTTCTGTATGTCTTTATTTCGATTATTTTTTTTGTGTAGATGCTGAATCTGTTTGTGGCTGTGATCATGGACAATTTTGAGTACCTGACACGAGATTCCTCCATCCTCGGCCCTCATCATTTGGATGAGTTTGTCAGAATCTGGGGAGAGTATGACCGTTTAGCATGGTAAGATTCAGTTGTTTAAATAATAATAGACTGACCAGTGTGAAAATGTTGCCTTCACAAATCCCAAATACAGCTGCTAGGCTTGTGGTTGGTCACTAGTTGGTTACTGCTGTCAAGGTTCTTTTTTGTTTGAATTACTGTGAAGGACTACATGCTTACATCTCTTTCTCTTATCAGCTATCAAAATAAGGCCTTTAGATAGAATGAAATCAAGGACACTATGTAAGGACACAATGTATCTGAACTCAGATTATGCAAGCACAAAGATAACTAAAGATAACTAAAACAACGTAATTTGTCACAAAAACTGATTGCACAAGTAGGACAAGTCTGTATTTTAATTTGCTACACTGGTATGATATCTGTTGAAACATTGCTGAGAAGTGTTATGTAGCCTGTCTGATTAACATATTCCCAAATGGAAAACCAAATATTGTTCAGTTTTGTGTCAAGGATGCAGTTACATTATTATCCAAAAGAGGGCAGTCAATGTGCACAAAATCTTATGTTTGGATGCTGTTCCCTTTTCCCTTCTTCTCACAGTGGGCGCATTCACTACACTGCTATGTATGAGATGCTAACACACATGTCGCCTCCTTTGGGGTTGGGTAAAAAATGTCCAGCCAAGATTGCATATAAGGTAAATTGTAACAGCCTTTGTGTATGTAGACAAGTACAAGTGTCTTGAAACATGACATGCTGTGTATTTATCCGATCAGAGGCTGGTATTGATGAACATGCCTGTGGACGAGGACATGACAGTTCACTTCACGTCCACTCTGATGTCTCTCATTCGCACCGCTCTGGATATCAAAATCGCCAGAGGTCAGAGGTCACAAAATCAGCTGTAGTTTTAGTGCGAATATAAATTTTTTTCATTTATTTTTCTTCTTTATTTCCATAATTCTTGGCAATATAGATTCTCACTGAAGGCATCAAAACTACGAATGACACATATGGAATGTATAACTTAAAACTTGTTTTAGATAAAAAAATAAAAATAAAAAAAGCCACCCTTTGCTTTGATCACTTTTGGTACTTATGGCAATTCTTGACCCCACAAGGCACACCTTTGAAGTGAAAACCGTGTCAGGAGTCTTCATCAAGAAGCTCAGTGAGAGAGCCAAAGGTTAGCAGGATTGTCAACAAAGCAAAGGGTGGCGTCTTTGAGGATTTGAATATAAAATGTTCAAAAGATTTTGTTGAGTTATTTCACTTTTTTTCTTTACTACATAATCCCAAACATGTTGCTTCACACATGTGTTTTGTATCTATATAAAATGTAGAAAGTAGTAAACATAGAGAGTGGTAGTGTATGAAAACTGATGAATTGTTTTTTTCTTCAGGTGGTGAGGATCGCATTGCTCTCGATTCTGAGCTGCAAAAGGAGATCAGTATTATCTGGCCCTACCTCCCTCAGAAGACCTTAGACCTGCTTGTGCCCATAAATAAAGGTAAAAGACCCTTTTAAAATTGTAAACAAAAATAGTTTACATTTCAGAATAGAAGCAACTAAAATATTTGAGTATTTTCTTCATCATGAAAATAACTATGAAATCCTCTCTCACAGATACTGACATGACCGTAGGAAAAATCTACGCTTCAATGATGATCATGGACTACTTCAAACAAAACAAGGCCAAGAAGCTTAGGCAACAACTTGAAGCACAGGTAATGTGGTGTTAAAGAAATATTGTCCTGAAACATCTGATTTGGCCTTTATTCTAAAATAAAATAATCATCTAAAAACTTGCATGAAAACTGATATCTGTTTCTATCTGTTATTTAGAAGAGTAACCTGATGTTCAAACGCCTGGATGCTTCTGCTCTGCCTGAAGACATTCTGTCCAACACACAGCCTCTGCCCATGATGGCCCACAGCGCAGGATCTGCTTTGTGAGTTAGAAACATATCTCCATGGTAGGGGCGCTCAACATATCACAAAAGTATCATGATACTGACTGACGCATTAATAGGTATGCAATAACACCAAGGTTCAAGGTTAAAGGCTGCCAAACACTCCAGGATTTTTGTTTTTAGACAGTTTTTAAAAGTGCTACAAAAAGTCCACACTACAGACACGAGGAGAATCGGATGAGATTTTAAATCTCCAGTCGCAAAGACTGCTGAGAGATATGGCAACTTATCGTAGGCTACAAAGTTGTGTGCACACCCGCCTGGTAGTCAAGTTAACTGCTCCTCGGTGGAGCACTTCCTGTATTACCACATGACATCACAAGGTGGAACAAATGTTTTCAGTTTGAGAGAAGAACTCGTCTTAAATATGCAGGGCGTTAAATGTGTGAATGAAACAAAACGCAACTCTGGGTAAGTTTTTGATGAGGAAACAACATTATAACATAGATCAGAAAATAATATCGTGACATATTCCATGACTCGAATATGATCGGTTGTGTCTTTATGTTGATGTGCCCTTTTTCCAATGCAGGACCAGAGGAGGCTTTGTGGCACTGAGCCCCATCTCACCGCAGGAGCTATTTTTGCAGCCCATCAGCTCTGACATCGACTCTAGTCAACCGGAGAATCTGGTAAACAAACAAAGAAAAATATGTATCTTTATTTTTAACTATGTCTCCCAACACTGACACAATATCATTTCTATTCAATATGAGACGAGCACAGCAGGTTGTTGTCAAGTACTAATCTAACCTTAATTCAACGTACATTCATTTTGTGGATTTTTGTCATATTTTTGTATTTGAGTTTTTTCTGGCATAGCAGCTCTTGTGTTGTCTGATTCTGTCATTATTTATATCGCTTTCATCTACTCTTTCAGTAGATTTTGACAGCAGAAAATATTGTCCACGCTCCTCAAACAATCTTGTCAAACTTGATTTTGACACTTGATACAGATTTTGATACTTGAATGATATTAAAAGATTTTGGGGGCAACATTGTCATTTTAAATACTAAATAATAGTATTTGTTTATGATATGTGGTCAAGATTCAAACTAAGGTCAAGAAAGGTCAAATTTTATCCAATTTATGTATTTTTTTTAGTATTGATACCTCCTCAAATGAGTATCTAGTTTAATTAGTGTAATTTTCTATACTTTTGACAACTCTTGATCATGGTGGTATGAATAAGTATACTTGTGTCTCGCGTTGGTTGTACTCGTCTTGTCAAAATTTGTCTCCTTCTGATTGAGTCTAGCTATCTTTTTGGGTTGAACTGGTAATGTTGTCTGAATGGTTAGCGGTCAGTTTGCCATGGCCTGGGGCGGTCCATGCGTCTCGATGCCCTGCTCTCTTGTGTGTGTGCCAGGTGGTCCAGTGCACACGGGGCCTTGTGGTCCCTCTGGAGCTCCTGGGCAGGGGCCTGGGTTTACGGGCCACTTCTATGCCACGTCTGGTGGTAGACCTGCAGGTACTCACTCAGATCTGAGGGAGCTCTGTCTGCATGGCTTCAGAATGCCTGGGTTCTAATGTGAAGACATTTAAAGGGGGCTGCTTCGAACAGGAGATGTTGGAATGCCATGACTGCATTGTTTTTCCTGCATTTTTATGACATCTCTCTTGATATTTCAGAATGCTCTTTATTGCAATGAAAGCATGAAAGGTTTCAAAGGAAATGATGTGGTTGCCTGTGCAAGGAGAAGTGATTCAACTTTGTGAAAATGACCGCATGTCTACATTCATTCTCTTCAAACACTTTACCAGACTTTGTAGGCACTGAATGACTTTTCATTTGGTAAAATGTAATTAATAAGCTCTGTGCACAATAGCTCCCGGCAGCCTCACTGTTAGCGTCACTACTTCCTTTCCAATTTTATCTCTGAGGTTTTTACCAAGTCGCGCTAAAATGAATGAACATGTACTCATACTAAGTATAAAAATAAATGGGTAGTTGTTATTTTAATTTGAATTTTAATAGGTTGTTTATTTTATGTTTTACATTTTTAGTAAAAGTGACTGTTAGCTTTGAGACACAGTGAGCTGACTAATGTGCTGCTGTGCACAGAGCCTATTAGCAAAGATTTTTAATTAAGTTTCCTATAGTTTAATATGTAGATTTATTATGCCACAACTATGAAATATAGTCTTACTTCTCCTTTAAATCATCAGTATATTTAATAAACTCATGACTGTGTTTCTTCTTGTGTTTGTTTGTGTGTACTTGTCAAACCCTAGCCAGCGGAGGATGCCAGCGAGTCCCTGAAGCGTTCAGTGTCGACTGTGGGCGACCAGCGGGTGAACGGGCTGTGGCAGGATGAGCCGAGTCCAGAGAGGGTGTACAGGCCCCGTCACAAGAGCTACAAGGCTGCTGGTTAGTGCTGTCACTCCAGACCGCTACCCTCCGCTAACTAGGCGCTAATTTACTGCTCTTATTTACCATGTGTCACTGCTCTCCCAGTGTCCCGGTCCGAGCGGCAGCAGGCGGAGAGGGAGCGCCGACACCTGCTCTCTCCCGACAGGTCCCGCTGTAACTCTGCAGACAGGAGCCAGCAGCCCTCACGCTCCTCCAGTGTGGAGAGAGCCAACACAGAGGACAAACAGGTGAGACCTGTACTCCCTGCTCATAGGGACCAGAGAGGAGACTCAGCAACCATGAAAACATTAAATTATGCATGAAAAGTCTGTAGCAGTGAATTTAAGGTACATTGGTGTATATAAGCTTTAGTGATTTGTTGATATTGTTTGATATTTTAATGGGTATATGCTGTTCGCGGGCAAAGAGTTGAATGACAGATCATTGTACTAATTTCAGCTGTTGTTTCATTGCCCAGGGTAACAGCTCTGACAGCCCAGTGCCCTCCACATCAGAGTCCAGCACCCCCAGTGGTCGGAGGCCCATGTCGCGGCCGCACATCTCTTACTCTCCTCTGGCCAGCCGCCCTCAGCCTGAAGATGAGGACGAGCCCGGCAGCCCAGAGACCATCAGAAGAGTGAAGTCCAAGAGGGAGTCTAAAGACAAGAGGGAGTCTAAAGAGAGCAAAGCAGAGCGGAGGAGAAACCCCTCTCCTCCGCGTCGCTACCCCTCAGAGCCTTTCCTGGCTTCTCAAGAGCAGGACGACGAGCAGAGTCCCGACCCCACCGGCCCCATAGAAACTCTCACGTTTGAGGCGGCTGTGGCATGCAGCCTGGGCCGTGCCAACACTATCAACATAGGCGCGCGCTCTCGGACTGGCTGGCAGGTCCCCAACGGACACTTTCGAAAGCGCCTCGCCCAAACCACATCTGTGACAGGGTGTGACCCCCTCAGTGACACAGAGGAGGATGACAGGTGCTAGGGACTGAGCACCCACAAGGAAACCCCTGAGGTGCCCCCTGAGGTGCCCATTATCAAGCAGTAATATTTATATGCTGGGATTCACATGATTTTATGAGCCTGTAGTGTTTAAGTGAGATGGAGACTGACAAAGTTACCATTGTTTTTTTTTATGTTGATATTACAGATAATAAGATAATAAAACATAATGGCCATCAGTTAATGTAGAAATACATTTTTTGTATTCCTGCTTTTTTGAGAGAAAGCACCTTTTATAAGTCCACATGATAAATGTTTACTACATTTAACAATTGAGATTTATTTAAAGCATTGTTTTATTCATGAATTGCTTTCATAGACAGACAGCTAGCTGTCCAGTACACTAACTACACCAGTGTTTCTCAAACTTTCCACACCAAGTTCCACATTAGATAATATTTGTCTTTCCGAGTACCACTAGATATAAACCCAGACAAGATAAGGGCTACATTAGAGCTAAACATGGTCTGAAATTAGACTATACAAGGTCTAAAAGGAGACTAAACTATGGATACAGTAATTTTAAAGGATGATTAAGCCAAAGGAACTTTAATAGATTTGTCTCTAATAAAACCAATACTCTAAACTGCAAAGAGCCTTGTGCCATAGTTTGAGAAACACTGAACAACATTACCAGTTAATAAAACTTTACACTGATTGAAGTTATTTAAATGTGCATCTTTAATGATTGCCCTTACTTCCTGATAATGTTTCCTGACATGTACTTGACAAAACAGAGTAATAATATTATCTGTAGGAGACAAGGGGGGAGATAATCACTTTTGTTGACTTTTTTTTCTTTCTCAAGATGTTTTAAATGACTTGGTATTGCGATAAACAGTATTTTATCTGTAAGGTGTGTGAATATGTAACTAAATTTTCTTATAAATAATTGTTTTGTAAATACATTATGATCATCTCATCATTTTCACTACGCAAAGAACAAATCCAGCCACATTCTGGGGATAAAGAAAACCAGATGATGTGGACACTAATAAAAATATTCAACAATGCTGGACTTTTTTACAGTGCAAATGAATGTGCAACTTAAGCAATTAAAGATTGTTTCTTTTACATTTTGCACCTTGTTTTAACAATAATGTCTAGAATGAACAACGGATATGTATTTTATAATTTTTTTTCTTTTAAAATACAACTCAGTTAAAAATGCAAAACATAAAACTCACACCCTACATTCACACTTGTTTTCATCTTTTAATATTAATTTTGATAAAGCTGAATCATTTGACTTTGAGAGCCACCAGCTGTGTAACTAATAGCAACCAGACATTATCTTTCTGTCCTCATTTTCAAACAGAATGACTGTAGAGAAACAAGGAGAATACACTAATTGCTTTATATGACGAATACAGTTTTTTGACATTGGGGAAAATAAACCATGAGCTGATGTGCTTTAAAATAAAAGGGTATTTGAATGTTTATTTTAGGTTTGTGCTATTGTTTTATTTGCAAAAAAAGGCCAATTCTGTGAAACTCTAACCAAATAACATGAGATTGTATCATAATTACTGGAATGCAAATAATTGTGTTTTTAAGTGTATCATAGGTGTATATAAATAAAGGTGTCACCAAGTTATTGTGGCCAAATTTGTATTTATTTTTCATGTATTGGTAGAATCTCATGTAGGATGTTCTAATATTTCCTCATCAAAAACATACACACCATAAATGTTAATGCTGATTTCCTCTCTCAATCAGAAAACACTGCTCCACTTTGTGATGTCATATGGTAATACAGGAAGTTCTCCACTGTGTTTTTAAACTTCATATACTGTTAGTAGAATCATTTCGATAATTTCAGACCTGGAATTACCAATCTCTTCTGAACAAAAACTATGAGGTAGTTGTTAACTTGAAAATTACTGCCTCGTGACATCACAAGGTGGACATCAAAGGATTACTCAAACATATATGAATTAACAAAACACATCGCTAGGTATGTTTTTGATGAGGTAACAACATCCTAACATGACTTAAAGGTCACATCAGTTAATATCGATATGGGGCTTTTAATCTTTTTTATAAGCTATTATTCAGCATAGATCCATGTTGAGCACAAAACAATAAATGGGCGGGTCTAAATGTGTGAACTGTAATCTTATTGGTCATTGTTAAAGTCATCAGCCAATCACCGCTCGGATTTACGTGCGTATGTGGACGTCATATCCTGATAACATGTCCTCCTGTTAAAGAAAGAGCTAACAGCTGAGAAAACACTTTATTTTCACATACCTGCCTTAAATGGCGGGTTGTCGTTCGGTCTAATCTCTCTCATATCGTAGTGTAAAAGTCACAGCTGCTGTTTAAAGAGCTATTCCGTGACTTTAGTGATTAGAATTTTGGGATGAGCGATACTTGTCGAGGAAGTATTCCAGCTGGCTAGCAGAGTTAGCTAGTTGTTAGCAAGGGAGTTCTTTGTTTTGTATTTGAGAGAACATGAACAGAAACTGTTGTTGACATTAACGAGGTGTACGATCGTTATGGACAGGGCACATCCGGCGACAGCAGCGTTGTAAAATACGAGATTTACGGAGTAGCTTGTAATACGTGGACAAACTTTAGAAAGAGCAGTGTCGGGTTCTCCGCTGGACAAAGGTAGACCATGGGAAACTGTCTCAAGTCTCCGACATCGGACGACATCTCTCTGCTCCATGAGTCCCAGTCGGACAGGGCCAGTTTTGGAGATGGGATCGACCCCGACCTAGAGCCACCTCCACCTTATCAGGTACAATATAGTGATGTGTTTAGCAGGTCAGCTAATGTTTACTGTACTCTCAAGTGTTAGGTTGGTGTCAGATTTCATTACTTCAGTTTTGGGTCAAACTTTTCTACCTAATTTGAGTGATTTAATTAATCAGTTCGTCAAGGTATACGCTGGTTAGATTAAATAGAAAAATGGTTTAAACAGTTTTTATATTAGTGAGGCATTCATATATATATTTGTTATCTGATTTCAACAGTATGAAACTGTTACTTAAGATGATGTGATTTTTCTGGATATAACTTCACTACATTGATACTCATCACTCTCAGTAGTAATTTTGGAGAACAATTATGTAATGACCAGACATAGGAAGTTTCTTTTTTATGCTGTAACTGTGACTGAACCAGTCCTGTGAGGTGCTGTGGTTCATGATTGTTGTTTGGTTGCCTCAGGAGCCCGCTCACATGCCACTGTACCACCCCACGCCCAGTCAGACCCGCCTGGCCTCACAGCTGACGGAGGAGGAGCAGATCCGCATCGCTCAGCGTATCGGCCTCATCCAGCATCTCCCCAAAGGGGTCTTCGACGGAGGCCCCGACGGCTCAGAGAAGAAGATCAGAGAGTGAGTGGTTTGCACTTTTCACTGCACTTGTGTGGGAATCACTTTAGCTACAGCTACACTTTTTCTGACCCACATCATCAAAATCCTTATCTAAATAATGGGTGAATTATTGGCAATTAATTAATCTGAGTGATATTCATCTGGAGTGTGTCTATTAATCAACCACAACCAGAATTTGGGAGTTTTCGGAATACCCACTTAATCCTATTAGGTGCCGCCTGTTGGCATACCCAGAATATGACTAATGCACCATTGTGTTGTTATGTTCACATTTCCAAAACATGCAGAAGTTGTTTTTCTTGTTTTATATATATATGTATATGTATATGTGTGTATGTGTATGTATTTATGTATATATAGATAGATATAGATAATTAAATCTGCAATAAATAATTTTTATTTCTGTGTGTTTTGTTTAACAGGTGTGTGATCTGCATGCTGGACTTTGTGTACGGCGACCCCATCCGGTTCCTGCCCTGTATGCACATCTACCACATGGACTGTATAGACGACTGGCTCATGAGGTCCTTCACCTGCCCCTCCTGCATGGAGCCTGTGGATGCTGCCCTGCTCTCCACCTACGAGACCAACTGAATACACAGCCCCTCTCCCTGTTAGCTCCAATATGGCTGCTCCTCCCAAAACACAAACCCTTATACTCTTATCCTCTTGTCCAGCGACAAAAGAGGAGCGAAAATATCTTTGCTGTTGTCTTGCACTTTCAAAAGTTACTCACCTAATGTTGGCCTTCTCTGCCCCTTATCACGATTTAAGAAACAAGCATAAAATAAGCTGGTCTTGCATTTAAAGTCCACTATTCGGTAAGAAAGTGCTTCCAGACAACCATGCATGATTGTCCGTGTGTAGTTGTGAAGTTGTGTTTGCAGTGAAGGGAGAATGTACTGTATGTCAGGAGAACTGTGGAACTGCCCACCCGAGCAGGACTCAGGGGGGCTCTTCATGCATCTCATAAACCACTTACATTCCTAGTTATGTGGCAGTTAGAAGACTGTATGTTGATAGACGAGCTTTACAGTTGCTCTTGTCTCCCATCATGCCGTTGGTGTGGAGATTCAGATGTTTTTTGAAGATCACCACTTTAAGGTACATAGCTTTTTGTCCAGATATCGTTGTCAGCATTATTGTCCATGTCCACTGATATTTTAGCCGGAGGTTTTGCTCTTTGTCAATTATTATATATACATTTATATATATATAACATAAAGAAATCAAAAGCATAAATAATGCATTATACAGAACAATATTGAGATTTAAAAGTAAATGCATATAGTATTTAAAGTGCTATTCTCAAAACCTTCCTCTGGGTTCTTTGAGAGAAAATATCTGCATATGTATGTTTCTGTAGCCCAAAGTCAATTCATTTTGACATGATGTACTATTGTCTGATATTATAGGGAACTGTATTGAAAAGAACATTGGTTTATTGGTGGTTTTTCAGATTCTAAAATATGATGTCGTACTCTCAGATGGAGGACACTAGCCAGGTTTTCCTTGTAATTACATTGACTTTGCCTAGAAATACTCGAAAATGTAAATGCACAAATGTTGATCTTTATCATTTCTGTCAGTCACTAGACCCAAGAACTTAGTGTATTATGACAAAAATAAGAATTTTAGCAATATTCATTTTAGCTGCCCCGTCTATATTAATTATTATTGGCCTTAATGAGGTAATGCCATCTAAAATCCAACAATTCAATTATGCAATCAAATCCTGTAGCCAAATTGTTTGTCAACATACAGTCAGCAGTAAGCATTTTGATACACATCATTTCTAAGCAAACAATTCACTAAATAACTAAAAATGTTGTGTACACTGAACTTGTTTGTCACAGTGACCAAGATTACAAATATATTATGCACACTAGAAGATAATTAACCCAAAGTTGAAGTTGAAGAAGATGGTAAAAACCAGTGGTGTTGCATGAATGTTTTTAGTGAGTGTGTAAAGTCAGTACAAAGGGCTCATTCGTGCATGAGCAGGCTAACATTACAACGCTTGCACACTCTTTCAACTCATCCAGAAAATTGCACTTTACTCATAGGACAGTATCTAAAACAATATATTAATATATGTACCTTATAACCTTGCACTATCTATTTAATTCATTTGTTGTTTTTTTTCCTGAAATGCAAAAGTTGGACAGTTGATAGATCTTTATCACTTGTCATAGTAAAATAATTCTGATGTTATCATGAATATGTTGTGCTCGAAAAGACTGTCTATTGTAAGTCAGTGGGACAGAGGCTTGATGCAAATGAAAGACATGCTAATGGAAGTATTTAGCAGCTTTTTTGTTGTTGTTTTGTGGTGTTCGCTTGTCTTAACTTTGGGCCTAATACATATGACCTATCACAAGAGAGTAATCAGAAATGAGATACTAAGTAATACTAAAAGTAGTATCAAACTTAGATATTCATTTGGGCAGGTATCGATACTAAAAAGTCACATTCACAGGACAGAAATTGAACTTTTCGGAATAGCTTTAGAATGATTTTGAGTTGTGTCAGTACAAGTGTAAGAGCACAGACTAGTATACGTCCATGGACCGCTATAGAACCTACCTGGATTGCACAGATATATGACTGCATAGTAATATAAAAGAAAGTACTATGATTTAATGTTGAAAATCACATTCTAGAGAAATAGTGTTTTTAATTAACATTGTGATATCAGAATTGATATCGAGTCTATTCCTTAGTGTCAAAATTAAGTTTGAAACAGTAATTTAGACTCACCAAGTCATTTAAGTATTTTAGTTGTATCTTTATCTGATAATGGTGGAATATATAGGTGGGAACAGAATGCTGGCATAGATAAAATAAAATAATCTTTTTTTTTTTTTTTCCGTCAAAATTCATTGTAGTTGGGACAGCGCTCACAGATTTGTTATTGACGACATATTTTTATTTACAATTTTTTCAGTTTTAGCAGCAGCCGGAATTAGTGCTTTAAATTTTAAACATAAATTGGTGTTTGATCATGTCACAATATGAAATTAATAATATTTAAGACTGAATGTGTTACAGGCCTTGACACTTCTTCTGAGATCTTAAACTTGTTATACAGGCTCTGAAGTACTCATTGTCTATATTTAATTATATCTGATTGTTCACACCTGCACAGGTTTTGGCAAGGAAAATTTTGACAAAAGGACAAGTTAAGCTGACAAAGACAAAAACAGAAGAAAAAATGTTAAAGATTGAAAGAGCTATTAAAATGCATTGTACTTCGTCTTCCAAGTACAACTCTCAAAACTCAATCATAATCATATTTCCCTAGTGCATGTAAACACATCAAAACTCAGATCTAATTATTGCATTATCTGATTATTCCTAGTTCTGATTTTGACTGGCCATGTATTAGTGTTACATTTTTGCTTCATTGTTTTTCAGTGTGTCTTATATTCACTGTACAATCCTCTGTCCCTTTGAATCTCTATTGGGTGTACTATTTCCACTGTTGTGTTTAGTCATCTTTATGTTTTCGGACAACTTGTAGTCTCTGTTACTTTTCTTTTTAGTTCCTTTTCTGAACCATTACAAAATAAAGCAGAAATATACTGTAGTTTAATGGGTTTTTGTGTTGTACTTCTTCAAATGCCACATTACTAGACTGACTCATGCGTGCTAAAGGGCAGATTTGTGGTACCATCGTCACCACATTGGAGATTATGGAATTATTGGCTGCATTGCAAAATAGTTAAGCCATTTATTGATGCAATCCTAATTAGCTGGGAGAATCTGAGAAACGTGACTGTGTATCTAGTACATAATATTGAAAATCATACTAATCAATACTAAAACTAATGTAGTGAAGAAACTAGATACTCATTTGAGCAGGTATCAACAGTAAAACATTCACAGGACAGAAATGAACCTTTCCTGAATAGCTTTACAATGATTTTGAGCACAGACTTGTATACACCCATGGACAACTATGGAACCTTCCTGGATAACTGAGAAATTACACAGATATAAGACCACGTCATAATATAAGAGAAAATGCTATATTTAATGTTGGAAATAACATTCTATTGTCTAAAGAAAGAGTGTTTTTTTTAATTATTATTATTATCAGCAGCATTTAGTATCGACTATATTCCTTTATATTGAAATAGAGTTTGAAATTTTAGTATGGTGAGAACAGTGATATCTAGTGTACTCTTAATATATCTAGTGTAATGTTCAATATACCTGTTAATTGTTAAGGCAACAATCCTAATTTCTCCTCATTCCTAAACAAATGTATAATAGAGAATCACACCATGACTGTTATTGACTACGGTCTTGTGTGTTTTGCCCTTCCAGATTTAATGTTGAAATGGTTAATCAGCTTTTCAGGTTTACAAGATCAATAATAATCTTAAATTGTAAAGGTCAGTTGTTGAAATTTGGCCATAATGCGATTTGGTGTGAAATTCTTAATCAGGTCAAACATTTCAGGAATCTGTGGATTAGTTTGTCTCAATTTTACTACTTTTATCTTAACATGTAACTTTAATGTAGACATAAAAGTTTACGTTAAATTAAAATACGATGAGAGAACCTTTATTTGTCCCACAATGAGGAAATTCCAGTGTTGCAACGCACAGTTTGTATTTCAACAAGTCTATTTAAAAAATGTTTTATTTATTTATTTATGCTCTTATAACAAGTAAAAAGAAACACATTATTCTTTGATTTTACTCAGTTTATTGTTCCTACCTTGAGACATTTACAGAGCATGCAAATAACAATATAAAATCATGTATCCTGACATGACCATACATTTATCATCTTTATTTCAAGACCACTGGCTCGATTGAATACATTAGACATGGGGCATTTCAGGGTTTGTACATCCCGTGGAAGGTGACAGGGAAGGTACACTCCACCTCAGCCCTGGCGATCTCAGACAGGTCCTTGGCGTTGAGGATCAGGAGGTACCCAGGCCTCTGAGCGCCTGGGTTCACCACAATGGTCAGCAGTACTCCTGCAGACAGAAATAAAAAGATATAGGACTTAAAATTTACTAATAATTCATAATAAGGCTAGATGAAACTCATGTTCACAAGTTTAATCTGTCTTTATATTAGAAATGCACTGATATAATACGCTGATATTGAACATTTTGATGGATCAGATATCGATTCGAAGATATAGGTTCGGTCGATATCCCATTTTGATCTATAAACATGGTGTAATAAAACAATTTACTAGTCAGTGTTGGCCCAAAATACCTCATAATATTGAACATGTATTTTTTCAAAGGTGTTCTGTAGTTGCTTTACATGATAAATAATAGTTACAAAACACACATTTGGATGTTATTATATTTTCAGTGTATCTCTTGTATCTATTGACATTGGGGATCAGTAGATACTTAAAGCCAAAGTATCAACATTAGTATAGGAACTGAAAAAGATGGACTGGTGTATCCCTACTTTATATAAATACATTGTTTCATAATTATTTCTGAATAATAACTGTTGTAGATGAACTCTCCTGCAGGTGTAGTCTTGTGAGTGCAGTTTGGGTCAGATCCATAGAGATACTGAACAGTTTTGAGAGCTTTTGCCACGCCCCCTTTTAGTTGACTAATCGATCAGCAGGACATGTTTTTAGTTGACCAAGAATTGATTTAATTACTTACAGCCCTACAATTCACACTTCATTTGCTTTTCATTTAGATATGGAAAGATACACCCTAATTTGCTCTTATTATGCTGCTATATCATATTCCAGTGTTTTGCCTTCATTTTAATCAACAAATCCATCATTACTATTGCTTATGTCCATTCAGATTTGTTATTAATTTTGTGTTTGGCCATCCAGTGACTATATAACCAACCAAGTATCTGTATTTCAAATCCACAAGAGAAATGCCCAAGAGAAATCTGTGCAAACTGCTAAATGGAATTCTTACAGACATGAACAATAGAGCAGAAGCCAAATTTGTTATGCTGTCCAGTGCCAGTGGTTTAAAAGCTTCTGTCAAGTCATATGCTTAGTAGGCACACTTACTGTCTTGTTTCTTAAATGCAAGAGGCTAGTCTTGCATTTTATTGGTTTGTGCAGAATATTTTTTCTTGGAAATGTAATTTTTTAATTCTTGATTTACCGTCATCCTCATCCACTCCTTCAGGGGTCTGAACAAATAGGGGCTCTGAGGGGTAGGAGTCGGGCTCTTGCCAAACCCAGGTCTCCTTGGTCTTCACATTCAGCTTGACAATCTACAACACATTTAGAAATTAAGTTACTTAATATAGTAATATAGTTTCTGCACATATTTAAGATTTATTTTATACCATTTATGTCTGAGCTGTTTATTGCTTCCATAAAAGTGATTCACTTACTCTGTCTGGTACAAAGTGGTTGAGACCCAGACCATAAGCGTATGTGTAGTTCTTTCCTGCAAACCTCCCATAGTTGATCTGAGGGAACTCAAATGCTGAAAAGAAAACACACATTTTGATAACACAGTAATATAATAAAATAATAGGGCTGCTAATACCCTTCTGCCACAAACTGACTCACCCTGACGTGGGCCAGAGAACAGGACCTCAGGCTCCAACCAGATCATTCCATCAGCGTGCATGACGGCCGTGGCTGTGGTGTAAGGGAGGCTCACCAAGTTCTTTCCTTGTTCTTCCTAAATTAACAACAAAGCAACAGTAACTCAATAGTCAATAGTCAATATTATACCTCTTGTAACCTTAAGAGATATAAGCTAAGGGCGCATTCTAGGGATAGTTTTATTACAATGTGTGTCTCGGGTGATGCCTTCAAAGACACTAGAAATGGTGGAACTGAATGTCCCGATAAGACAAGTAATGTTTTTTGTGATTTTATTTATCTATTAACAAATTGGGTGTTCCCTATCCCATAATTACAAAGCAGTAATAACAATGTAATAAGTTTGTGTTTGATACATTTTTTAATTGGCTTGTTTTTTTTTTTGTTTTATTGTTTCTAAATTGTGAATGGTGTATGGTGACTTGGATGGTGGAATGTTTGTTAGTTTTCTGTAACATAACATAACCATAATAGCAACTAAATTAGGATGCTTGTTAGAGAGACATTCCATGTCTTTGCTCTATCTAGGGCCTCACTGCCAGCTCACTCCTTATTATCTTGGCCTACATCTTCAGAGGTATAATACTCCCTACAACAGAAGCATAGACTAGACTATACTAGACTAGACTAGACTATGACCAGACTTGACTAAACTAGACTACAATGAACAAAACTATCACAGTGTCTTGAGGATTATATCTCCAGGTCAATTACCGATTGTCAATAAATTTCTCATAGAATTCCAATATTATGCCTCTTCTTTCAACTCTCGAGCTACTACAATTTATTCTACAACAATGCTGATGCTACTATTGGTGTTGCTAGAATATCTGTGACTGGTCAGTTACCTTGTGCACATCCAGTGGAATCACATATCGACGCACTTCAGGCTGAGGTGCCATCATGGCCGCCTTCTTCACCTCGTCCCAATTGGCTCTCAGATTGGCCAGCCATAGGTAGTTGTAAACAAACTCAAAGCTGCAAAGAAACTGAGTCAATACTAAGGCAAAAACACTTGTACTTAATGGGTCTGTATTACACTATTTTTTGATCTGTGTTATAATGTTATTTCCTCATCACAAACATACCAGGAATTGTGTTTTGTTTCATTCAAACATGTTTAACACACAAATCCTGCATATTTAGGCTGAGTTCTTCTCTCAAACTGAAAACACTCTGCCTTGTGATATCATGTGGTAATACAGAAAATGCTCAACTGTGTTTTTAAACTACATAGATTTTCACTAAAAACATATGGATAATTTCAGTGGTGGTATAGCTAATCTTTACTGAATTAAAAGGTATAGAGTAGTTGTTAACTTGAAAACGACGTGGGACAGATCATTTTAAACTTGAGATGTCGATAGAATAATAAGAATAAAGTTACTCAATCATGTGTGAATAAAACAAAACACAACTCCAAATATGTTTTTGAGGAGGTAACAATATTCCAACATGGCTTAAATCTCACAAAGGTCAATTTTGCGTAATATAGGAGCTTTAAAATATGAACTACATTATTCTTACCCTTTCCAGGCACAAAGATCAACCACGATAAAGCCCTGATCCTCATAGGTGTTGATGTGGTGGAACATGCCAATGGGGGCTCCTTTGAACTTCAGATCTATGTACTCCGCTGGCTCTTTTCTGGCGATGTGGAACAGTGTCTACAATACATTATGTCATTAAAACTTTAGATAGAATAATTCATGAGCAGCCATTTTAAGCTCGTTTTCCGCCTTACTCCTTGGCTTTCATTGGACTCAAAGCAGTCCATGTAGTTGGACCCTCGGATGCTCCACGCGCTCAGGAACTTCAGCAGGTTGATTTTGACTGGAGTCTCCACAAACACAAAGTAGTTGTCTGACATGCCAAAGCTGAAGTGAATGATATTATAGATTCAGAAAATGAAACAATATTTAATAATTAATAATATACTGGAATACACATACCTGTGGACATAGGAAGGCTTGAATCGCTCATGACTGGGGAATTGCACCCACACCTTGGATTTCTCAATTGGATCAGACTTATCTAAATATGAAATGAAACAAATTGCCATTAACATGTTTTTATTCAATTTAAAGAAAGACCTACCTAATCTAATGGCAAAAAACACCAGTCTATTCATAGCTTTCAGACAAACAATTGCTTCCTGATTTGAAGGACTTTGAGGACCCATAGAGGACTGCTCCCCATTCAGAAAATACAATACTTAGATTTGAATTGCTTAATTGCTATGAAGCTCATGAATAGTTACGTAATTACTGTCTAATAGTGCATTGATAGTTAATACCTTTCTGTGTTGGTGGGATCCTGACAATGTTGTAGGCCAGCGTGGCTCCTTTCCCCATGCAGTTTCCAATGTTCCAGACAGTACCATCTCTCTCGATGTGAGGATGGGCAGTCACTCCATTGATGTTGACGTAGTTGCACATATCAACCTGAAGAGAGAGAGAAAAAAAACAGATTATCAAAGGTCAAAGCTAAATTTCATAAGATATTGCTGCATATTGTTGAGGAGCTGTACCTTCTTGAGTGTCTCCAGATTCTCCGTGTTGACCTTGGTGATGTAGTTGGTTTCTGTGACCGCATAGTAGTCCTCTCCTATGGGGTAAACGTTCACCAGGCAGTTGTCTGTCACCTCCACACCCTTGAAGTACGAGAAAAACCTGCAAAAAAAATGAAACATTGTATACTAAAATATTCCCAACTACAATATTTGTTTTACTTTTATTGGTTGTTCAGATGTTCAGATCTTAACATTCTTATGTATTAATAAATGTTTTAGTTTCACATAAAAATCTAGATGGAAAATCTCCAAATTATGAAACTGTTATCTTTGCAATTTTGTGCATGGTCTAATAATAGGACATCAGAACTCACCATATTAAGAGTATAACATTTAGTTAACCACCATCTCATTTAAACAATGTAAGCTTATCAAATATGTAATTTAAAACCAAGCAAATGGCTATACAACATTTGCTTACAACATTTTAGAATTCAATGTCATAAACTGAAATAAAGGGCAAATGGCTATAAAACTCTATTGGCTGATTTGGTGGAAAAACAAAAAAAATTTCACAGTTTAACAACAAATTTACCTCAGAATTCTGACTTACTCTATAGCTAAGTTTAACATGTCAGTCAATTTAGAATATTATGGAGTGACATAGACCCAGCCTATTCTAGTTTCTAAGCAAAAAACGGTTATTCATTAATCAACAGCTACGTCTTATACAGAAATAGGTGCTACATCTACTTTTTGAATCATTTTTGCTTCTACAACTTACCTGGAGAAAATATTTTTGCAGGGATCTGGGTAAGCAAAGGTCCCGAACTCAGTAATCACCACACGCTTTTCAGTAATGGCTCTCACGTAGGCATCTGTTTTCACATACCTGCCAAAAGAACAATAAGTAATTATTCATACAAGTATTTAGTTTGACGAGTATTGTATAAAAGACGTCAATAGCACTACTTCTTCTTACTTTCTGTAATAAGTGACCTGGCCATTCTTGAAGTCAAATTTGTGCATGAGAGCCTGTCCATCGAAAAGATGGTAGAAGGGCTCATCTCCAACTTCAAACAACCCAGGCCCCAGACGCAGGAGACTTCCCTTCAGAAATGAGGGAATCCTACCTGTAAACAATGGCAGTATTACATGGTGAATATTTCAACCTAAAATAATAGATACATTTCTTTTTGCAGAAAATAATACTGAGAAAAGAATTATGGTTTTAAAACTCACCAGTGACAGTAGCTGGAAGTGGTTCAGACAACTCCTCACATGTTTCGAAGATCTTCCTGTAGCCTCCAGCTGGATGCTCAAATCTGTCAATAAAAAAATTTATAATTAAGAAAAAATTATAAAAGTATGATTTTTGACAAACAAGAATTCAAATGTAATTTCTGTAAGTTATTGTGAAAACAGTCAAGACAGCTTTTAACAAAAATATGTTCTTATGTTTCATCCATCCATTTTCTCTGCCCCAGATAAGCAAACGAAAATGGATGGATGGATGTTCTTCATGTAAGACCTGAATGATACAATATCTACAATATATACAATAAGAGAAAAAAATATATATATAAAAAATAAGTCTTTTTTTCTTCTTCTTAAAAAATGTATTTAGAACTTATTTAAATCTTGTCCTTCATAAAATTCATTGTAAATAAAACATATTTCCTTCTTACCTGCTAACCATAGTTGTTCCTTGTTGCTGAACCTCTCAAAGCTACTTGCTGGTCACTGGTGAACTGGACTCCTCTGACCAAGCTGGATTTAGCCTTTTTATCCGTGAAGGCCCCCCCTTAAATGTTGACTGCAATCTTTGGTGTAAAACCTTTGCCTTGGCCAATCATGTCTCAGTGTGAACAAGAATGTCATTGTGCCCATATCCTCTGTTGGATGGCTCAATAGCCACACTGCTGAAACCGGATTTATTTATTATGGAGTATATTTATTACAAGGGGTTATGTTTTACAAGTGTTGCAACTGGCCATGTGATTACTCCTGTGCTGTACCAACTGTTTTTAGTTAATGTTTTTGTTAATGCTGTGTCATGCCTCTTAGCTTTTGCTGCACAAGTATGTGTTGCATGTGTAAGGTCAAATGTATTAAGCAAGACGAATGCTAAGACTGAAGATATAACTAGGCTACTATTGTGGGTAAAAATGTTAGTTATTGTTGTAATCTTGTTGAGAATAATATTAATGAAAAATATATAATTTAAACATTAGCTTTAAAACACACGTTTTTTTTTTAAAGGTGTACCATGTAAATTTTCTGGTGGAGAGTTCGCCACCTATGTTGGGGAGATGCTTTTGCTTTGTGTCAAATGTTACACATCATGGCATTATCTTGCATTTTTTCAATTAACGGTGTCTTTTTATTGCACAAAAATACCTTGAAAAACACACATTGCTACTAGGAATGGGGTCACCTCTCCACAGATTTGACCTGTAACTTGGGTAGTGACGGTATTACCTGCTCGTCTCCACTGAGGTACAGTATATACATTTAATAAAAATACATTGGATAACTCAGGCAATAGACAGAAATAGTTTGTATTAATAAAGAAACATTAAATGAACAAGAACATAACTAAGTAGAAAAACAAAACAAAAAATGGAGAATGAAGATAGTTCAAGCAATAACATCTTAATAGAGACAAACAGACGGCGTACCCCCCCTCCAGAAAAGTTACATAGTGGAAATTTAAATTGTTATTACCACTCACACACACAATGTCAATTAAAAACAAGAGAATTCTGGCATCCTTTTGACAATGTGTAGGCTTGAGATGAAATTAGCCTTACAACAATCTTCTGTAGCTGAAACAAAAACATGGACAAAGTTGAACAATTGAAGTGTGTCCGGCTTTAATTTGCCTGTCTCTGTGCAGCTTTAATCCAGGTGTGGGGATTATACAGAGCGTGGCCACAGAACAATAGCTCTTTGTTTCTCCTGAGAACAAACTCTATTAGTGTCAGCACTTTGTGAAACCTCTTTTAATTCATAACATCATATCATGTCTTTACACATAAGAATGTAACATGAGAGTCATACGAATATATGCATGTCCTGGAGGCACGTTTAGTAACTACGCTATTACTTTAAAGCCTGCTAGGATTATTATTAAAGTGTTACACAAAACGTCATCACAAACAGGCTTAAGTCTAAATGCAGTTTTGAATGGGACTATATAAATATAGCTTACTCTTAGCCATGTAGCCTAGATATGAGAAAGGTGCACTATTCTCTTCATGAAGATGTTATTGCTTTGGCTGGAATGTCCCCCACTATGGCATTCAACTTTTCTATCCACATGGTGGAAGCAGCATCACCAAAATACAGGATGTGTAGATTGTGTAGAGAGTTGACCCTGTTCACAGTAACAGTGTTTTTCAAGGTTTTTTTTTTTTTAGCAATATGACACCTGCAATTAAATATATGCAAAGCCACAGACAAGCTGGTAGTGGCCCAAGAAAAGTTACAGTGCTAGAGTGACCAGACGTCCCTATTTACATGGGACAGTTCTACTTTTGAGCCCTCATGTCCCCTGTCCCAGCAGATTTAAACAAAACCAGTGATTTGTCCCAGTTTTATTCAAGAAATGCCCCAGTTGTCCCCATTTTTGACTAATTTGATCCCCACCAACAGTAGTAAAGAGAGGAATATATTGTCATTTGTTTAGCTAAAATATATGGCCATAAGACAAAGGAAAAAAATGCAACAACAGTCCCTCTGATTATGACTGTGACAACTGAGTCGAGAATGGACTATGTTACATGCTCTTTTCACGATTTTATTTTTTTTACCAAGTATCCCAACCCAGGTGTGTCCCACTTTTTAATTCTGAAAATCTGGTCACAGTGCAACTTTAAAGATAAATGACAATGTGTCGACTTCAATGCCAATTACAGACTACAGTAAAGTAGCCTAATTAAATATGTAGTGAAGTAAATCCCTTGGGTTTACCTGACTTTGTAGGTTAGCTGGAAAAACATAGGGCGACATCTGTTGGAAAATGAACAACATGACTGGCAACCATCAGCAGATCTTCTCGCAGACACGTTTTGCTATAGTTATATTTTATCACATAATTTGATCATCTGTCTGCGTTTCTGTCTCGGGGATCTAACACTTGGGTAGAAAGCGATTTAAAGTATATAACAATTTGGCTTTTTGTTGATAAAAGTTGAGTTTTGAATTTACGCATTGTTTGTTTGGCGTTCATCCCGCGCATGCGCACTTGGAGAAGGCTACCCCAAGATGGCGGAAGAGCGGTCGGGCTGCAGCCTATAGTTTACTGTAAAAAATAGAGGTTTTGTGCTTCAATATTGAGTGTTTCTACGTATACTACTTGTTTTACTAGTCTTTTCGGTTATTTCTGTTGTTACGTACAAGTCTAGTTTTGCTGATTGATCGGCAAAATGAATTTCAACACGAAGGTAGTGCAGGTGACCAATGTATCGCCGAGTACCACGTCGGAACAGATGCGCACACTATTTGGTTTTCTCGGAACCATCGAAGAATTAAAGTTATTTCCACCAGAGTAAGTAAACAGTATACACTATATCTTTTCTTGAATAAATACAAATCTTTGGCTCGATCTTGTTTGAAGATAATGTGGGGTTACGGCTTTCATAATGGCGCGGGCCTGGTGTGCTAATGCTAATCTTAACGCTAGCCCCCACCGCTTACAATGGCGCTAGCTTCAGTTGCACTCAGATCTTAGAATCTTAGAAGAATGTGTTTCCTTAAGGTTCACGCTCTTATTTCATTGACAGTGAAGTTTTACAGGTATTGTATAGGGTGATCAGATGTCCATATTTACCCGGGACAGTCCCAGTTTTGAGCCCTGCGTCCCCAGTCCCAACACATTTACCCAAAACCATTGATTAGTCCCAGTGTTGTACAAAAAATGTCCCAGGTGTTCCTATTTTTGAGCAATTTGAAACCAGTCAACAGAAAAAAGAGGCATGCATTATAATTTTTAAGGTAAAATACAGAAAAGCATGCTTAAAAATGACCAAAACACAAAGAAAATGTGACTATATTGTCTCACATGTTATGTCATGAATGGTCTCTACATAACAATCTTCCTTAATTACGCACTCATTTCACAATTGTATTATTATCAACCACCAAAAAATCGGGGATATTCCAGATTTTTATTTTGAAATTCTGGTCAACCTAATATTGTAGCTTTTGTGTTGCTTAGACAATGTGTACTTAATGTTGTATTGTAGTAGGTAGCATTGTAAAACAAAGGCTGACTGTAATGGTAATGGGGTAACAGTCCCATTCAAACTCATTTGCCCAGGAAAGAAATTGGTGATTGTAATAACTAAAAGGGAGACCAGACATCTTGGCACTATAAACGGATGTCTCAGTGACTGTTATTTCATCACCTACCCCTGGTTCCTATTAGGCCACAAGATTTGCAATTAGATTAGCTTTTTTTTTTTTTTTTTAAATAAAATGATTCAAAGGGCACAGAGCGCCTAGAAGAATTGACAAAAAACTGGAATATGAACTGGTTGATACAAGAATCATATTTCAGAATCTACTTGTACAGATCAAAGCTACAGGGTTAGCAGTTTTAATGCAGAATAAGGCAAGATATTTAGTTTGTGGAGGAAATTATGATGGTAAATTGCATTCATTCAAATTGTAATTTTGATTGTGATTAATCTTGCAGCTCCAGTTCCTACCAATATCACATTGTATACAGGACAGATCACAGAACAGTTTTCATTGTATCTTTGTCTTAACATCGTTGTCCATGCTCCACAGTGACTCTCCGATGCCGGTCACGTCCAGGGTGTGCTTTGTGAAGTTCCAGGAGCAGGAGTCAGTTGGAGTGTCTCAGCATCTCACCAACACAGTCTTTCTGGACAGAGCTCTGATTGTGGTCCCTTTCGCTGAAGGTTTGTATACACCATCCCCAAAGCTGTGTGTGTCCTTTGATTGAATGACATCATTATTCATCACCATCACTTTACTAAAACCAGAGCTCTTATTTCTTGTTATAAGGCCCGGATTAATGTGAACTATATTTATTTTGCTGCCTCCAAACCACAGAGTACCTAAACCAGGTTTGGCTCTTTAAAACACCACAAATCAGTATTGACAGCTAAATTGAGCAATTGTTTTGATTAAAAAATAAATGCATTTTATTTTATTCACCCATGTTGGACTTTCCTCTGTTAAACTTCTCTTTGTTATTTGTGTGTTGTGTGTATGTGTGTGTGATTTTTGTAGTGAAGAAGGCAAAAGGTGCCCTCGTTGATGGCTCACAGTGCTCCTCTGCTGCCAACAGGGGACTCTAGGCATTTGCAAAGGCCAGCACCATTCAAGCCCCACCCTGTCTTTTTGTCTCTCTCCCTCTTCCCTCTCTTCTGTCTTAATTTGTCTTTTCCAGGTTATTTACCTCATTAAGGCTGGAATGGTTAATACTGCACCTTTTTAAATACATTCAAAGCCATTCATTACCAGCCCTTTATTACAAAGGGAAGTATAGACATTTCTATGCAAGACGGTCCCATCAGCACTTAGGTGACAGACTAAACATTAGGTAGAAAATAAGCGAAAGAAATAAAGCAGAATCTGTAAGTGGTACTTTTTAATAAAAAAACCAAACAAACAAACATGTATTTTGATTTAAAAAAAAAAATATATATATATAGTTATAAAAAAAGATTCACACACTAATAATTTTGGTTAATTTCACCGTTCTCTGTAAGTAATCACTAAAGCATTAAAATTTATCATTACAACAACTAAAAAACTGAAAACTGCCACTGCCCAGTGCATTGAAACAATCAGTACTGTTTGATTAGATCTGAAATGAGCAGCCCTCGTGTTGGTACAATCCCAGTTAACGCTGGTCTCCTTTTGTTGTTGTGTTTTGCAGCCAGTCCTGTAAACCAGGCCCTGCTGAAAAGGCCACCACTGCAGATTTCTCCTGTTCTTTATTTACATGTTGTCACTGTTTTGTGCCTGTAACTACAGTGGTTTCAGGTGGAAGAATAATGATAAATGTTAATTCTGGTGATAATCTCCAATACATTCCACTGATGAAGCACAAATTCAAATTTATAATTTTAATCATAGATTTTGATTTGCTAAATTGAAGCAGTGACAGGTAAGAAACCAAAACAATGACTTAATGCAGGCACTCTAGCATTCCCCATTAAGTGTCAATGTCATGCAGCACATATTTTGTTTTGGTATCATTTTTGACAACTCCCTAAATTTCTCTTTTGTGTGTATCTCGATTTTTCTCTGTGTGCTTTTTAGTAGCCAAGCCGCCCACGTGAGTCGCTTGTTTGAGTCTAAAATTGAGGGCACACCCAACTGGAGAAGCAGCTGTGCTTGCTAACGTTTGGTTCATGACTTAAAAAACACGTTCAGGTGATTTTTGGCAGTGTTCATTGGAGTAGTGTGGTACTTTGCAGCAATAGTTATGTCACTGCAGTCATTATTTTGGGACCTCAGATCTGTAAGGTAACCATTTATTTGAAGAAATGCAGTGTGAGGACTTTGTATGCCTCTGCTCTGTGTGTGTGCAGTCATGTTCCCGTCTAATGCTGCTTTGATCCTCCAGGTTCCATCCCAGATGAGAGCAAAGCTTTGGCACTGCTGGCACCAGCTAATGCTGTTGCAGGAATCCTGCCCGGAGGAGGACTTCTGCCCACTCCCAACCCCCTTCCCAACCCGGTATGATTCATAATAAAGATGGTTTTATTTTAATCATAAGATGTAATTTGATTTGATTTGTGAGTGTATGTATAAACATGTAAAAATTTTCCTGTTTTTCCCCATGATCTTTCAGTTGGGTGCGAATCCGTTTGGTGCCCCAAACATGGATGCTCTGGCTGCTTTTGGATTTCCTGGAGCCAACATGAACCCACAGGCGGCGGACCAGTTACTGAAATTCATGACAGATCCAAAGTAAGTCAATGAATGTTACCTACAAGTGGCATCACCTCCTCTTTTGGTACAGTAAGTCAACAAAGTTTTCTTTATCCAGGCTAAATCCTCTGGCGGTCGGTTTGAACCTGAGCGCAAGCTTAAAGGCTGATGCATCAAACAAAGAAATTGAAGTTGCCATGAAGAGAGTCCGAGAGGCACAGTCCCTCATCTCTGCAGCCATTGAGCCAGGAAGTGAGTAACGCTCAGTTTAGCCACCAGTGTAGTGACTATTTATAGTGAGAGTTCAAGGGTCTCATAAATATGAATGATAAATGTGAATGATTCTCAGGCAAGGACAGCAAAAGGCGTCACTCTCGCTCACGGTCCAGGTCCAGAAGGAGGAGGACCAGATCTCGCTCACGACACAGGTACTTCTTGTTAATGTTGGCCAGCTGACCAGACAGATTTAACGACTCATATTAATCTTGTACATGAATAACAACAGGCGCACGAGGAGCAGATCAAGGCGGCGGTCAGGCTCTCGAAGCAGGAGGCGGTCCAAGAGTCCTCGCCGGAGACGCAGCCGCTCCAGAGACCGCAAACGCTCCCGCAGCAGGTCACTGTGGGCTCTGTGATTAAGGTTAATATAATTGAAAGAGGCCAGATGAGTAATTGTTGAATGTTTTTACAGAGAGAGAAAAAAGGATGAAGGAAGGAAAAGATCCAGGACCCCTCCCAAAAGCTACAGTACAGCAAGAAGATCACGCAGTGCCAGTCGGTGAGTGCCCTTATAACTTGGCCATCAATACATTCATCTGAAAAAGACTAAATATGTATGTAACTGTAAATCTTTGCTCAGGAGGCGGCGAAGAAGTCGTAGTGGCAGCCGATCTCCAAGAAAATCTCCTAAGAGGTCTCCATCAAGGTCTCCCTCTCCTCGAAGGTCACTACAGTGACTCGCAGCTCATGTTTGTTTGCTAAACCTAAATATTCATAGTCAGTATGTTTTTGTTTAGACATAAGAAAGAAAAGAAGCGTGATAAAGAGAGGGACAGAGAGCGCAGGAGTGACAAAGACCGTAGCCGTGATGACCGTGAACACACTAGCAGCAAGAAGAAGAGGAGCAAAGACAAGGACCGTGACCAGGAGAGGAAGCTTGATGGGGAGAAAGACGTCAAGGTTGGTTAATGGCACTATTATTTTTCATTTTGGATCTTTACTACATGTCCTGTGACCTACAGGAGACAGTGCTTGTTGATGCCTAATGTACCACAGGTAAGAAGATGAAGCCAAACTAAAGAATCTGTTCAGCTGAGTTGGTAGTCATTGTGATAGGTTGTAGTGTTTCAGTTTCATGTTTGTGTGTGATCCTGCCCCCTTTAAAACTACCTTACCTTGTCTTTGTAGCTAATGCTCTTCCTACAGCCATAAGATAGAGTTATGAGTTGATGAGCTAGAGCTCCATTCATGACATTTATAGGCTATTGAAAACAAGTACAGAATTTGCATTTTTCATTTTAAATTGTTGAAATAATGGGCCCAGATAATAAAGGATAGGCCTATTATTTCTATTACAACTATAAACAAATAAAATATACACAAAGTAAACCTCACATCCTTAGATTTTGCTTATGCCAATCTTAGATGCAAGTGAAAGTCCTTTCCCCCCTCAGTTCTAAACTCCAGGCTCTTCAGAATGTTGTGGGACTTGGCTAGTGAAGTTGGCATCTCTAAATTCTTGCCCCAAAGTTAAAATGTCAAAGGGTCTCACCATCTCATTTGCAGGTCACCAGAGACTATGATGAAGAAGAGCAAGGCTATGACAGTGAGAAGGAGCGCATGGAGAGGAAGGGCTCTGAGGACTCCATGTCTCCTCGCTCTGAAGACAATGGCACGCGGATCGTGAAGGCGGTCAAAGTCAACGGTTCTGATGACCACCACGAAGAGGACATGGATGTGAGCGACTAGTGCTGTCCTTTCTATATCGCCAATGTTTAGTCAGTCTGAAAATGTGATTGGTTTCAACTCTTGTTTCTCATACTCAACTGTCATCTCTTCTACAAAATATAATGCAGATTTTTAAGTTATTCTTGCCTAGGGATTACCCAATGGTTTGTCAAGTCGCATTTTAATAGCCTTTACTCTGCTTGCGTCTGCTTCGTCCTCTTCATATGTGATATCTTTACATTTCAACTTTGTCATGTGTTAACCTATCCTCTATTCACATTGGACAGTTGTATTATTGAGTCATGTTATTTGGAAGTGTTTTATCAATGATTACGTTTTTTAATTAAAGTCTCTCTGGACAAATGATTGTGGATTATTTGACATATAATGGAAATTGTATGTAGTATATATTTCTCCAGTCTATTTAGTCACATGAAGAAAGCCACTCCCTCTATAATACAGACTTGGGCATTGTACAGCTCCCTTTGGTTGACTCTGACCGGCCGTTTAAGCTCATTTAGAACTACAAAATAAACATTTTAGCATTTTACCTCATGCGTGGACTAAAGCTGCATTGCTTACATTAGTATATATATATATATTTGTAAGGCAACCTCACTTTTTTATTGCTTAGTCATAACATTTACTCTTACCAGCTCATCAGAACAATGATATTTACTGCTTTTTATTAAGAAAAAGAAATTTAATATATAAAGAAATACAATTAACATTATGCAGAACTGAGTTATGCATTTTGGCCCGGTGTCAGCTCTCTGCAGTATTTTCAGTTTCTCATGTGGCCCCATGGAAAAGATAATTGCCCACCCCTGATATTATACAAAATTGACAAGCTAAAATTACAATTAAGATAAAACTATCACTGCTATTCAGAACAGTAATTACTACTTTATATTGTATTTCTGAGCTACTGTGTTGAAGTAATTTCTCTTGTGCATTAGTTTCTCATAAGTCTGAGAATTTAATGAAAAATATTCCTGAACAAAGGAATCTTGTACATGTACTTGTTATCAAATGGTTCTCAGTTCTTGGTCTAATTGAAAAATTCCTGCCCCAGAGAAAAGACTAAAAAAGGTCCCCAAGTGTAGTATCCCTTGTTACTGCTCCTGCTGAATGTCTGTTAAATGGGTCCATGAACAATAACAATACTCGGGGCAGTAGATGGGGGTTTTCGGGGCCACAATTGGAACCGCTTCTTATAAATAAAAAAAAACATTAGAGAGGGGCTCCATGAGAGTCTTCTTGCCCCCACTCCCCGAGCCCTCACATTTCTGTCGATGGGCCTGCCAGTACTACAACTGGACCTTATTGGTATATGTGATGCTATTATCTGAACAACTAGAGTGCTCAAAATCTCAAAGGTAATTCTGAGCACAGCCTGTACCAATTATTTGTGCTGGCACTGGTTTGGTTGCCTGGCAAGTCCATAATCGTGATCTATTTTGTGTGTGTTCTGGATCCCAGGCAACTGGATTGGGACCCACCTTTCAAAACACCCACATAACTTAGGACAGACAGTGGTGGTAGGGACATTTTGCTTGCAGATGTGAGATACTAGCGTTTGTTGAAGATGAGATAATCAGACATTTTTGTGGAATATGAGACAAACAACAAGAAATTAAACCATGTGAGTTGAAACATGATGCTGGTGCTTTATTTAAAGGGATGTGAAGTAGGTATGGTTGCAGAAAGCCAGAGACAACTACGTGGATTGCAATATTTTTCCCCCTGTTTTTTTTTAAATATCCAGCAATTTCAACTTCACAGCTTGTACTCTCCCTGGATTACAAAAGTAACAAAATGAAAACACAGAAACTACCATAGAGGAGAGCTTTATATGAGCACTAGAAATGTGTTTCAAAGTATTAGTGTTAGAGTTATTTTCAGATAATATAAACAAAGAATATAATATAGCTTAAAGATGCATGTGTGATCCTTTAGGCCTCCACAGCCGTAGCATGCCTTATTTCAGTGCAGTTATAAACTAAATATAGTTTACCTGATTCCCAATGACGTTCTCTCAATTACAAACACACAACAGAGCTGTATACAGTACTGTCCACTCACATCATATTTGTACAACACAGAGGTAAGATGAGCTAACCTGAAGATACAGGAGGTTCACCCCACACTGGGAAAGGCGTGGATTTTCAACTTTTAGCAACGTGTGTATGCTAATCCTTGTCCCAGCGGAGTAAAAACATTCTGAAGTACTGGAAATGTATTGCTACACAGTGTTACTCCATTGAGTATACCATAGAATTTTATAATACATCATTTATAAACTAAAGTGGAGCAATGGGGAGGGGTTTGGGGCTGTAAGGAGCATATGATGATTGTGAGCCTTTTGCTTTTAAAAGAAAATACAGTTCCTAAAGCCATATTACTGTAGCATACATCATCTTACGTCATTAGATACAATGTTAAATGCATTTAGATACAGGCTGATCTCTGGATTTAGAACTGCAGCCAGAAAAAGACCTACTGACACACTGTTGATACTTTGCAGTTGATGTAAACAACATTCCCTGGGGTTGTGATGCTAACTGTACGCTCTGCTGTGTCTGAAGACTTTAATCTGAGTTTTAGCTTTCTGACTACAATAGCTGAGATGATTTGTACTGTTAAACAAGTCTCTCACACATAAAATTAGTCACAAACTAGATAGCCCAATCAACCATGAATGCTCATATTGATCACAGGCTCCTGAAAATTTGTTGTTTAAATCTATTTTTCCTTGAGATTTCATCTTAAAAATGTTTTGACTGTGTTTGCCAATGTCTGCATTCTGTGACCAAGGTAACAGCTAAACATTCTGCTACAGACATATGTAGAACACCTCCAGCCACTGCAAAGTATCAATAGGAAATGTTTAAATTACCAGGATTTGACAATGGTATATCAAGAACATTTTAGGCACAGAATTCTGCCCCAGGTGCCTGTTTAAATCCCTACAATTTTACCAATACAAGACATTACAATTTTAAGATTTCACAAGTTTTAACAGCAAAATTCAATAGTTTGTAGGCTCTACTATTACACCAACATTACAGAAAAGCCATACAGAGCTGCCTTAGGTTCACAGAATATGCCTCCATACACCCCCACACCACACACCACCTCTTAGCGTTAAACAATACCACTCTAAAGTTTTCTTCTTAAGCTCTATGGGCTGAGATGACGTATTTACATAGTGTCAGTGCAATCTCGAAGTGACAGTTCAAATATCATAGCAGTCCAATAGTTACACTTGATATAGTTATTATTACAAGAGAAAGAGTGGAAAAGTCCAGATTCTCGGACAGCAGCACAGCACGGACCACCAGCTGCTTTGTGGATTTCAGGTACAATGGAAAAGCTAGCGCTCTTTTTGACGACAACTATTCACATGGCACTCTTTTGCATTGACTTGCTTTAGGATCCGTCGAAAATGAAATGCAGCCGCGCCCCGTTCCCTTTAAACATACATATATTGATATTATAGAGATATAAGAAACAAATACAGATATGGAAGTTCGCTTTTCCCTTTGCTGCAGAAGTATTTGCTGGTTCAGAAAACAGGTCAAAGATCGGGGAAGCGACAGGGGTCTTCCTTGTACTCTGGGGGGATGAAGAAAATGGACTCGTCGAATTCGTCGTAGCGGAACTCCTGAAAAGTGACGGTTGCGGTGATGGTGGGGAAGACTGGAATATCTGAAGAGGAGAGAGAGATTTAATGTTAAAGGGGCTGTACCTGATTTTTACTGTTAAACATGTGAAAACAAAAATAATTCAACTGTTTACAGTGGTCCAAAGTTATTCCTCACTTATCTTAGGCAGTTTTGCAGTCGCAATAATGCTAACAACAACTAGCATGCTAACTGCACACTTCAAAACAATAAAACTCTGCAATTAAATACATATAGTACGCTGCTTATACAATATATCTGTACTAAGGCAAGACAAAGTTTGCTCACATACATGGAATAAAATACGAGTCCTTTAATAGACATGCAGGTCAGAATATTCCTAGACTAGAGAGTGTTAAATAATTTATGCTAGATTCACTGAAATAGCCAGAGATCAAGGTCTTTTAAGTTGCATTTGCTTTTTCACAGGAATAAAACTGTATTTTAGGCCAAGAAGTCCAAACATTCTTCATTTTTGGTACGTACCAAGTTTAACTGGAAACCCAGGAGGAAGTTTCATTTGGACAAACTCTCGGAGTTTGTTGAAGTGCTTAAATGGGGCAATGACTTCCAACACATTCAGTAACCTGAGAGAGAAAGGACAACATTATATTTAGTTACATTACAATGGCTGGACAGCATGAAGTGTGTGCAATACAAATCATCACAGCTACAACACGGCATCGTAGTAAAGCTCTGTGGGGGGTAGAATTTCCCTTCTCAAGATGAAAATAACATGAGCATATAGATTTTTTCCTTCCCCATCCAACATCCTATTTTTCAAATGTAAACAGGGTATTTATTGCAGCGTGTTTTGACACAGAGCAGTGAGGGGCATTTGAAGCCCTCAAGAACGCAGATGGACTAAATCTGTAGGATTAGTGAAACATACGCAAATGAAACTAAACATAACACCAGATGTGTAGATATCCAAATCTCACGGTACCATATTATCACAGTACATATTCATGGTACACTATATATACTGAAGTATTTTTGGGAAGCGTGGAAAAAAAATAACATATCCACAATACGTTAGGCATTTTAAAACAGAATTGTATGTTATTTCCTTGTCAAAAACTTACCTGGAGTTGTGTTTTGTTTCATACATGTTTAACATACAAATCCTACATTCTTCTCTTCTCTCATACTGAAAACACTGTTCTACCTTGTGATGTCATGTGGTAATACAGGAAAGACTCTACTGTGTTTTTAAACTCCATACACCTTCACTGGAATTATTTGGATAGTTTCAGCCTGGAATTACCAACATCTGCTGAACTAGAGGTAAAAAGTAGCTGTTAACATGAAAACTACTGTTACATGACATCAAAAAAGTGAAACAGCATTTTGGGCTTTGGAGATGTAGACAGACTAATAATAAAGGATTATTCAAACATGTGTGAATGAAACAAACCCACCTCCAGGTATGTTTTTGAAGAGGTTTAACAGCATTATAACATGGCTTAACACTAACAAGAATACATTTTTGTGTAATACAGGACCTTTAAGATCAAATGCTTAATTACAGTTATTGTCTACACTGAAACGGAGCAAAGAGTGATTATTGCGATGGCCCGTGATATTATTTGAGACCTTTGACGATACAAGAGCTTGATATTTCACTTATGTCAGTTACACCCCTATTGGAGGATCAATCATTATGGTTAAAAGGTTTGAGTCAATTTTGCAACATATCTATTCTCAAAGACAGATGCGTTATAAATCACGTTGGCCATTTATTAAAGTGAAATGTAACATTGTAGGAGTAGAAAGTATGGAGGCATATTTTGTCAAAACACACGAGGGAGAGAAATCACATTAAAAAGCCATTAAGCATGTTTAGGACGGGCGTTTGGAGCCGGAGCACATTAGTTCAGAGGAAGAGATAAAGCTATTTAACTGCATTATGCTCTGCTCATATTTTACAGCGCTGCCTCCGAACATGACAGGCATTTCATCAAACCACCTCCACAAACTTTTACACACTCCATTTGAATTTGGGATCAGTCTCTCCCCGTTGCGTGAACCCAACAGCAAAGAATATAATGTTATAGATGTCAAATTATACAGGTTTTCTCACTGCCTGGAGCTATGTCCAGGTTACACTTACGAGCCTGTATTTAAAGGGCATTTCCGCTGTCTCTTGGTATGTAATTATGTTGTTTTTGATAACTTTGCGGAGGATGAAATTGTAAATGCTAAGCTTAGTAGTTTGAGTTAAGTAAGACTGAGGAACTTCTGGTGCAGAAAGTAAAATTCCCAGTATTGATTTGAAGTACTGATTGAAACATTAGTATTTTATAGTAGTAGTAGTAGTTTTATAGTCATTTTGCAGCACTACAAAACTAATCAAACAAAACATAGACTACAACCCCATGAAGTTAAAAGGTACTAAGCAGGACAAGGAGTTGTGGAGGTTAAAGTTTATCACCAAAGTATATGTGTTTATGTAACAATGTCCATCACCTGCTTGTCACCACTGAGATGTAATGTTCCCCAGTATAGCTTTATACTATGTTATTACTATATTTATTCAAATTTCATGTATTTTATTAGACATGTTTTACTGCCCAAAACACCCCGACAAACATGCATTCTTGCTGTGAGCAGCCTGGCCTCTCCCCAAATCTGACCTGTAACTTGGCCTAATGGTGCCACATGCTTGTCTCCATGGAGATAAGGGATACGTTTGATGCCATCTTTGCATATTTAGTTTTATTTTACCTGGAATGATCCTATCTCCATGGAGTCAAGCACAGTGCACCTTTAAATTTACTTTAAAATACAGTAGTTTGCAACTAGCAAATCGCAAAGACTGCACTTTTTGAGGTACCATATTTTCCTTCACAAACAATATATTCTGCCTTACTCTGCATAAAAAACTGCTCATACTGTAGTTTAGATCTGTACAAACACATTAGGAAATTAGATTGTTGTATTAGTCTGTCAGTACGATTAAATTTGCAACGTTTTAAGTAGGATTCTGTTCAATAATAATAAAAAAAGAGATATTTTTCCATATTGCTCAGGTCTAATGAATAGTTTTTCATAAATATTCTGCTAGGAAATTCCTGTTAAACTCAGTTGCAGGATAAAACAGTGAAGGCCTGCAGACTAAAGTGTTCTAACTGACTGTAAATGGCTGAGCTGTGGGGCAGTCGTATCTTTCATCTTGAGTTTAAAAACAGAGCACAAGTTCAGGTTTACTGCTGTGACCCAAACGATGAGAGAGAAGGGGCTGTACTCACGACTCGATGCCCAGAGGGAAATCCTGGCTCATGGCCACCGTGGCTTTGAAGTTCTTCTTGCTCTCTTTGCACACGAGCTCTCTCCCCAGATGAGGAGGCCTGGAGGAGGAGACGCACAAGTGAACAAGATGGGCCTTTTTCATAATAAATGAACTTCACAGTCAGCTTATTTAACTTCTACAGTCAAGCACAATGTAACACAGATTTAATGTTTATGGGGACTATAACCCATTTCAATATTGAACGCTCTGCTTCACCATAACATGAAAATCTTCTTTGTGAAATGGAAAAACTTGTTCTGCTGTAGTTTCATAGTCTAGGTTCAGTCCTGGTTTTGACTTAGTTCAGGCAGATGTACTTGTTCGCTATATACATTGAATTTGGTATGAACACCATTTATCAACCTGTTCAAGGACTGCAGTTAGAAAGCAGCAATTTAGTTTTAACCTGGTGCAAACATATTACCTTTTTTGTGTATGTCAATGTTTTTATGTGCATTGTCCCTGTTAAATAAATAATAAAATAAATAAACAAAACTAGATGCAGATCTGCTTACAAATGATGGTTAGACTTGGGTTTGGCCCTAGAGTAGCCATGAATTGAACTGGTTAAGCTATAATTTACATCTAGGTTCACTCTCAGTCATAAAAATGATTTAGACTTAAGGTAAAAGAAATTGCAAATCACACTGTTATCCTAATGTTTCAGATGGCGTCATAGGAGATACATACTTTCCATGCTCGGCTGTGATGTACTCCTCCCAGGAAATAGTGTTTGGAGCCGGAGCGCTGAGGGACTGTCTCTTCACAGGCTGAGGGAGAGGACAACGTAAATAAATTCATCATTACATTTAAATTTATCACTAAACATATTACACATGAAGCTCAGAATAATATTTCTTGGATATGTGTTTTTTTTTTAAACAGCAATTTTCAAATCGTAGTATCTCATGTGAGCGGTAGGGGCTCAAATAGCATGACTCATTACACCTGAAAAATGTTACCGGCAGAATATTGTGTATGGGTCAGTTTTATATTCAGTGCTGATAATTTATTAAGATATAACACATTAAAAGGTGTTCAGAATTTGGAACAGGGATGCACCAATACCAACATTGATAATTTACTGATATCTTATTAACCGATACCAGTGTAGGGACTGAAAATGGCAGTCAACTTCACAAGTCAATACAATTAGGCAGCAACTAACTACTGAGCAGCTTTGTCAGATTAAAGGTTCAGACATTATGAGCTATTCTGGGCCAACACAAGACAGTAATTTGTTATATTAGAGTCATTCCACCTCAGTTCACCCCAGAAAATTACAATTTGAACCCTCACACTGTCCAATTACAAAGAAAATTGGTGAATGGGTAAGTCATAACCAAGAAAGCCAAAATCTCTAATTTTAGCATGATCGATTCAATGGTTTCCTAGATATCGCAATTTCATTTTTTTTCACTATTTTGCGTGGTCGCCGAATTTCAAATTGCATTTACTCAGCAGCTACTGGTCTGATATATATTTTTGCATTTGAGTACTTTTGAGATGAATGACCTTTTGACCTATATTTTGACCTTGAAATTGACAATATGGGACACACCCGACATCAATGACACCAATAGAAAAAAATGTAGCCCTATATGTCTACGACAACATATACAAAATCTGGACAAAGTAGAGTTTAACTCATTAGGGTGAACTGAGGTGGACTGACCCATTACATCTAATTAAATGCACAACCAGGACATCATTAATCAGCTGAAATGATATCATAGAACCGATTCACCATCATCACCATATCTGATACCAGGAGCTATTTTGCTGCATACCTAATTTGGAGCGACATAAACAACCTAAATTTGTACCTAAACCTGTGACGTACTATTAGAGCTGCCAAATTATAAAAGTACACTGATGTACTAATGTTTTCTATTATTTATCAGTAGCACCACCTGGTCTATCAAAACCTGTTTTATAGCAACAGGAATAACAACAGCTGTCTATATTAAAGTGGAACTAAACACTAAATCCACTTTACTGCTCCTAAACTGTGTATATGGGGTTTTAATAGCATTAGCTACAGTTCCAGGTCATTTTTGGCAATTTTAGTGCAAACTGGATGAATTTGCAACTTTCTGGTTCAAAACGCCTAAATCTAAGCTTGTGCTGTCTCCAGTGGCCTCTGTGGTTTCCAGTAGTTGGTGACATCACACAAGATTGCCCTGATTACAGACGGGTGTTTTTGTTCACAAACACCTGGCTGCAGGGGCGGAGTTTAAAGCGTGGATTACTCCCACTTTAAAGATCCTCTCTTGCACAACATTTACTCTTGTGAGGTTTAAGTCATGTTACAATGCTGTTACCTCATCATAAACATACCTGGAGCTGTGTTTTGTTTACACATCTTTGATTAACCCTTTATTATTAGTCTGTCTACATCTTCAGTGCTCAAAAGCTGTTCCACCTTGTGATATCATGAAGCAATAGTTTACCTTTACCTTTTGTTCAGTAGAGATGATCAATTCCAGGTCTGAAATTATCCAAATGATTCTAGTGAAGGTGTGTGGAGTTTAAAAACACATTGGAGCACTTCCTGTATTACCAGATGACATTAAAAGGTGGAACCCAAGTGTTTTCTGCTTGAGAGAAGAACTCTAAATATGCAGGATTTGTGTGTTAAACGTGTGTGTATGAAACAAAACCAAACACAACTCCAGGTATGTTTGATGAGGAAACAACATAAAAACATAGATGACAAAATAGCGTAATGTGGGCCCTTTAAACGTACCTCAAAGTTGTGCTCCCCGATGCTGCCTCCTTTGCTCAGACTCTCCATGATGGCTTTGTTTCTCAGGATGTCCTCCTCGCTCAGATGCTCACGGCGCTTTCTTGATTCCAGCACCAGACCGTTCACTGCGTAGAAATCTGCCAGGAAGTTTCCAACACGCTCCTGTATACAAACAGATGTGTGAGGCTTTCATCATGGAGAGGAGAGATCAGTATTCCCAAAGCTAATTCGGATGCAAAAATTCGTCTGGAAATGTGTCAAAGTGCAGCTTCAGGGATGGTAAAAATACACTTTCTCCATATTTATAACAGTGAAAGACAATCAGGGGTGTTCTCAGAGGAGTTGCACCCCATGTGGAAAATACCCCCAGGAGAGTCTTTCTTCTTTTATTTAATTATTGAAAAAATCTACAAGAATTGTTTACACCACAGCCATCAATGACTTATGTTTTTGCACTGCACTTTAGTCTCAGTATGAAACCTATTAAATACAAAAGGTTCGTGGCTTCTTCATGTGTGCTATTCATCAGTTTCAGCTTCCTGTTATATGCAACATTTTCAAGACTTTTTCCCACTCAAAGGATTACTTTGTTTTATGCTGTTAATCACTATGGTAACAGTAACATTTTGACATTGTGAAGCTAACGGACAAATGTTTTAAAGGTGCTCGGTGGGGTGCATGCCATGGAGATGTTGCCGCTTTGCTTGGAGAATTCCCAGCATTGCATTAAAAATGTGCCCTGAGTAACATTTCTAGTAGAGGGTTTGCCACCTGCTTGTCCCAGTGAAAATGTTATTGCTTTGTTTGGAATGCTCCACAGTATAGATTAAACCAAACTATCACAAAAGAGACAAGCAGGTTACAGCACTACGCTACATTACAATTCAGATCTGTGGACAGTGGCTTCTATTCATAGAAGGAATTATTGCATTTTTGAGCCACAGAAACACTCGTAATGAATAAATGCTAGATGGAAATATTTAATGTCATACCATGGAACATTCCAGGCCAAACAATAACTTCTAATGTATCTGATTTTTGGCCGGGTAAGTCTAATTATAGATGGTAGCTTTAAAACAGATCTAATATCAAGCATTTATTCAATTATAGATGATTTATGGAAGAATAAAAAACATATACAAATCTTGCCTTACAAATGCCTTTAATTGTATTTGTAAGGCAAGATTGATACAATGGCACCCTCGCCCATTCTAAACTTATAACAGAAATACTAGGTCATTGGGACACTGTTTTCCTTCACTGGTTTAGATTTAGTCTACATTTCATAGTACGCCAATAAAAACATTCAACCAACTGAACATTCGTTTTCGTTCCAAGAAACCAAACCGTAATTGGGTTTACATAAAAGGGTTGTTCACACTCTTTTTCTTAATGATTTATAACAGTCACTTCACTGTTCTGTAGTTTGGAGCGTAATTTATGAGTCACATTAATGTAATATCAGTGGTTACTTTATTCTGAGATGAGGTGCCCGAGTTTATTTACCCAAACATGGATTTTTCATGTACCGTTTACAAGACTTCCTGGAACAATTAAAGCGCCATTATTGCTCCAAGTTCCAGCTGCTGCGTAATTGGTTTTTATGACTTACACCTGGGTTTTCCAGCTAAAAGCGACGGCACAAGAAGAAGAACTTTTCACTTCAAATGGAGTCTAGTGACCGGCAATAATTCAACAGAGCCCACCCATTAAGAACACAAGCAGAGAAGATTTATTTCCAAAAAGAGTGTGCACCCAGTTTGTTAAAGGGCCTAAAATACATTACATGTCTATTGTACATTTTTAGTCAAGGTTGTTTTTTTTTTTTTAACAAACTTTTCCAATTCGATTAGTGCTGCAATTATATGATTAATTTACTGTAATTTCCTCTACTTTTTTCTCACACTTTGAGCCCTGCGGCTTACACAACGATGTGGCTAATATATTGACAGATTATTTGTTTATCAACACAGCAGATGCACACGCAGCCTCAGTGCAGAAAGCGCACCTGTCTGTGTGGTTAACATGAAGTTGCAATAAGTATGAAATATGACTGAAAGCTGTTGAAAATTACTGATTTCTGTCACTTATTTACTATTTGACAATATTCTCTATTTTGCCATTTTCATTTAATACCACTATCTTCCAGATAATGAATACAGTCATCAAAATACAATGTTGATTATTTTAATAGTTGACTAGTGACAATAATTTCAATTAATATTTGTAGACATTCAATACATTCAATAAATAATCCAACATTAAAACATTGAAATAAATAGACTCTTTCAAGACCAAAGTATGCCTAAAACTGAATCTGATGGAACCCAGGACTAAACCAGGTCTACACTTCAACTGACCATGGATTACACAAAGGACACAACTGGGACAAAATCATAACAAAATCAGGACTAAACCAGCAGAGGTTCAAGTTTCCTACCGTTTTATCCTCCCTGAAGAGCCATCCGATCTGACTGCGAGAAAACGTGATGGACTTGGTGGACAAAGTGGCAGAGTAGACGTCACTGCTCATGAGAATGTCCACCTCCTCCTCGGTCTCCATTTCAGACTCCTATGATTGATACAGATTCTTTATTAATCCCAGAGGAAATTTCAAAATGGCCAGCTGCTTTCACACAGACAACACAATCCAATCATTAGATTGGATAAATTAATCACTAAACACCCTAAAAAAACTTCATTTAAAAGGTTCTATATTACACAAAATTTACTCTTATGTGCTTTAAGCCATGTTAGAATGTTGTTACTTTATCAAAAACATACCCATTTTGTTTCATTCACACACTGAGTAACTCTTTATTAATAGTTTGTCTATATCCCAAAAACTAAAAGTGCTTTGTTCCATTTGTGTTGTCATGAAGCATGACTTTTTACTTCTAGTTCAGTAGAGATGGGCAATTCCAGGGCTGAAATTATTCAAAAAATTGTAGTGATGTTTTATGGAATTTAAAAACACAGTGGAGCAGTTCCTGTATTACCACATGACATCACAAGGAGTGTTTTCCGTTTAAGAGAAAAAAAAAATATGCAGGGTTTGTGTGTTAAACATGTGTGAATGAAACAAAACACAACTCCAGATGTGTTTGTGATGTGGAAATAACATAACAGACCAGAAAATAGTGCAATATGAGCTCTTTAAAAATGGACACATATAGGCATAAATACAGTGAGCAGTCAATAACAACCAGAGTGAAGAACATGTAACAGGAAATCAAAAGCTCTGTGCAAACCTCGTGGTGTATTCTTTGGTACACTTTGGCCTCGTTGTCCAAAACCACAAAGGACCGCGAGGGAGCAGCATCACCATCAAAAATGAAGCTGAGATCGCCACGTTGGCATTTCATATCATTGAAGTCTATGAGAGTAGTGTCCAGTCTAAACCATAGAGGATAAATGTATTAGAACTAGAGTCATCAAAAGCATCAGAAATCAGATACTCATTTGAACAAGTATTAATATTAAATAAAAAAGTCCCAACAACAGGACATAAATAGGCCTTTCCTGAATAGCTAGAATGATCTTGAGCTGTATCAGACCAAGTATAAGACCACATACACTAGTATATGCCCACTGACCACTATATAAGTGATATTATGAAAGAAAAAAACTATTATTTAATGTTGAAAATCAGATTCCATTGTCTAAATTAAGTGTTTTTTTTTTATATTATCATTATGGTATCAGAATTGGTATAGACTATTCTGACTATTTGAGCCATTTATTTTCCCAATTATTGGTAAATTATTGAATTGAATTATTTATATATATATATATATTTTTAATAAGGCATTATTTTGAGGTCAGTTTATCAGAATGAATAAACATGAGTTTTTTTTTCCTTCAAGGTCACGCTGTCAGAATATGAATATGAATTAATTATTTGCTCTTACATATTTAAACTCACCTGATATTGGTTCCCTGCTTGTAAATTTTACAAGCATCTGAAGGCAGCATTCGGGACAGCAAAGGCACTAGAATACAAAAAGAAACCCCACAAAATTAGCTCAATTGAAAAGCATAGTAATCTGTATTTCTTCTTACAAATACAAAATAATTAAATGAAATAAATAAACAAAAACTCACCCCAGCTCTGGAAATCCCAATGCAACTCCAGGTAGAAGTCTCCGAGCTGCAAAATTGGCACAATGTAAGTTGACGGGTCAGCGCAGTAGAAGCCAGTGAAGCTGTTAACATGTGCTATTAAAACACTCATGTATTCAGAGCATGTGGTGCAGTGGTGCGGTGATGACTGGCTCACATTAGCATACATGGAGTCGGGGGAGAAGGAATAATTAAGCTTTAATACAGGATCAGTGGGGAGGGAAACGGTGCGAAGTGAGGGGCCGCTGTGAGCTCACCTCGCGCAGAGCCTTCAGTAATTTTGGCCTTTTATCCTCCACGCTCTCTCTGGACTGCTGCTTCAGTTTACGCAGGATCGCCGTGACTGCAGACAAACACAAGGGGACGCTAAAGGGTTAGACTCAGAATTAGAGAAATATTAGCACTTTTCTTCCATTTTGGAGAGTCATTGAGGAGTAGTTAACAAAATAAATTCCTAGTAATAAATTTTACAAGAGGTTTCAAAGCTCCATGCATGGTCACAGTGCTAAAATAAGAAATTCAAGGCTTCTTTTGACAATAGCATGTACTTTTCCATCCCAAATACTAGTGGTCTTTAAAAGGTGCATTGTATAACTTTTCTGGTGGAGGGTCCATCAAAAGTTGGAATGTTTCACAGTATGATATTGGATCTTTCTATCATCAAACCAGACCAAGTTCCAGGTCAGATATGTGGAGAGGCAACCCCGATCACAGAATGCCTATTTTTCTATGTATCTTTGAGCTATAAAAACACCTACAATTGAATAAATATAATGTAGAGGTGTTTAATGCCATACCGTGGAACATTCTAAGCAGAGCAATGACATATTCATAGAAATGAGCAAGTGAATGACCCCCAACCAAAAAGTTACATAGGTCACCTTTAATATTACCATATACCAATTTTTCTATATATTTTCTTTTTGAGAAGATTAAGGAGCAAGTTTCACAAACAGTTGATTCTGCGTTTGCTTGACCACCAGAGTGTTATCTGTTCAAACCTCATGTGCACATACTGAACCAACCACACAGTTTGTGTCACTGCTTCCTGTCCGATTATATCTGTATGGAGTGTTTGCAGACTTGTGCTAAAATGAATAAATATTTAAAGATAAGGCAATGGGGTCATAAGCAGGGTGGGGGTGGATGTCGCTGACAATATGTTAAAGACTTTACAAATGAGGTGAAAACTAGAGGACACCGTGTTTAGATAGGAAGATTTTGTGGGAGTTTGTGTTCAGCACTGATGTTAATTTTGAGATCTAGTTATGAAATGTGATTGTTACATTTGTTTTCAGTTCATATTTCATTTATTATCTTTTTGGGGAATTCTTTAAAATGTGAACTTTGAGCAGGATCATATTATTTAAACATAAATCACAATTCTTCACATATAGTCAATGTATTTCCTTGAATAGTACAGCCTTATTTGCTAGTAGTACCTTATAACACCAATCCAAAACACAAAGGCCACAAAGGCCAGGAGTGAAAACAATAACCGAAATATAATGATATCGTATTGTCAAAAGTCTCACAGTAATATCATGGTCTTTCACAATTTATATCAACTTAAAAGTCTCTTCACTTAAATTCATTGTTATGGTGCAGTAATAGCTAAAAGACCATCATCCTTTGCCATTTTAGTGCAGAATACATGAAGAAATAAATTAAGCACTTCTTAATTATTATTTGTAATATAATAGTAGTTCCAAAAGCTTTTCAAGGCATTAAAAAAAATTATAAAAGTAAAAGTAGCATATTTTAGTTTTTTAGTAATATCGTAAAGTGGGATATGAATATGGTTACATCCCTAGTCGTGACACCAAGTGAGAAGCGCTGACGAGGCTCTAGCCACTGCTCCCACAACATCAGCTGAGCCTGGGAGGACTGCATTCATTGTACAACCTTGTGTAGTGTAGTGCAGCTCATTTAGCCACCGAGCTGGACTTCTCACCAACTGACCTTCCTGTCCCGTTGTGCCCCCCACCCCACAGCGCCCTCCTCCGCCCCCGTCCCGATGTGATGTGACCTTCTGAGACACACACAGTCCCCCAGCCTGTCACCGCGGAAACAGAGCCAACGAGCCGCATACTAAACAAGGCGCAGGTCAGTTTGTACAAGCCCACAGTGCAGACGGGAATGACCTCTGCTTTGTCACCAAATATGAAATAAAGGGCTGCAGTGAAAGGTATGTAGCAGGCTTTGAAAACAGCACACCTAAAGCCATTATAGAGCCTGCCCACTGTTTTCTATGTGTCATTTTCTGTGTCAGGTTTAAAGCATCATTAGGAGGGAGAGTGACCCAGCCTGTAAGCTCTAGGCGTTCTACACTAAGCCTAGATTTAGGAACTGTTCCAGCTCCATCTGGATGACAAGAGCGCATAAAATCCCTACCTCTAGCTTTTTAGTTGCAGTAATCGTCAGATAGCCCTGTCTGCAATTAAATACCCCATAATACAGTCATTGCATTGTCCTTTAAAAGTCCTCTCTACCCAATCAGACGACCGCTCAGGCTTAGAGGTATTAAAGTGTGACGACCGCTAGAGATCCTAAAATCATCAAGGTCATCTTTTATGAGCTTTGTACAGCAGCAAAGTAATCATAAAACTGTGGGCTTTGTCTGTTTTGTTTTTTTCACTTGTGTTTTATTCACTGAAAAACATCCTTAGTGTGCACGGGCTTGCATCTCCATGAACATGACTCTTATTTGTCCTGGATGAAGGCCTCATCCTGCTTTTTTCCCCCTTGTTATTATTGTCATGTTATTCCTTTGACTATTATATTACACAGTATGGCATAAAAATCCTTTATGTCCATGAAGAATGTTCCAAAATATGGTTTTCACTTTCTGTTTCAATGGAATCATGTTTGTGACATACCACTTCCAGAAAGTTACATACTGCCTCTTCAAGGAGCAGAATGACCTGGTGTTTTGAATACTGTAATATAGGAATGGCACCAAAGATAAAATTCTGATAAGCCGCCCTAGTGCTTGATAGTCACAGCAAGAGACACACCCTTGGGTTAACATGATCAGTTATTAAATTAATACGTTTATTAGTTAATATATAATCAGTCCTGTACTCACACTGCATAATCTTTTAACCTAGAACTAGTAATGACATATAGAATATACAATAAAAATAATCTTCTCATAGAGGCTGTTTAAAGACATTGCTAGATGCTCAGCCAAGGCTCAATAGAGTTTAAAAAATTACACTAAAATAAGAATAGCAGATAAAATACATAAAGATAGTATTAATTAGAGCAGTATTTACATTTATAAATGAAATAGAACTCACTCATTTGTCTGTCTCCATAGCTGATGGCTTCTGCCAGAGGACTCCATCCTTGGGCGTTTTTCACTTTTACAGGTGCATTGTGGGCGAGGAGCAGGAGGGCACACTCTGATCAAAACAAAATTAGCAAAAATAATGAATACTTATTTTAACACTTTTGTGCAGTATTCTAAATACCACAAGTAGTGCAGCGCTTCTGACTAAAATAAATGCCAAGCATGTTAATTAAAGGACTACTTTTTGAGGCAGCCACAGGATCACAGATAAATTATCATCTTTTTTATCCATGCTGATAAATAATACAAGGGTAGAACAGAATGAGTGATCACTAGTTTACCTTTGTGCCCAAGCATCACAGCAAGATGAAGAGGTGTGTTGCCTAAAAAAAGAAAAAAAATAACACATGAGCACGAGTAAGCTCAGAGAATCTTTGACAGTTATTAAAAATGTATTTACTCAAACAACATTAAAGGGCCCATATTACACTATTCTCTGATCTATGTTATAATGTTCTTTCCTCAGAAACATATCACAAGTTATTTTTTTTGTTTGATTCACACATATTTAAACAAACAAACCCCATTTAGGCTTAGTTCTTCTCTCAAATGGGAAACGCTATGCTCCACCTTGTGATGTCATGTGGTAACAGAGATGCTCCACTGTATTTTTAAACTCCACACACCTTCACTAGAATAGTTTGGATGATTTCAGCTCTTGAATTCCCCATCTTTGCTGAACTAAAGGTAAAAAACTGAAAACTACCGCTTCATGATATTACAAGGTGGAACAGAACATTTTGATCTTTGGTGACATAGAGATAGACCGGGATTAATCAAACATTTGTGAATGAAACAAAACAAAAGTCCACATATATTTTTGACAAGGTAACAACATTATAACATGGCTTACAGCTCACAAGAATCCACTTTGTGCAATATGGACCCTTTAAACTGATTTAAACATTAATGTCATTGCAGATTCTTTACCATCCAGATGAAAGAGAAAAAAATGGCCATTACTTTTTAATCCAGTCCAGCAATGTTAGTAGCTGGATACAGTTTACATAACCACCATTACTCCACAAGATTAGAAGGGCCATCAGTTATAAAACATTTATAATGAAAATGCACTGACCATGCACATCTTTCTGCAGGATGCTATGGCTCCTGATGAGAGAGGACAGGCGGCGGACATCTCCTTTGAACACGCACTCGTGGACAGGGAACTCCAAAGTCTCACTGGTCAAGATGATGGGGTTCTTGTTATTATCGTTCACCACTGTTCCCACCGATGCCGAGTTCCCGTTTATGTTGTTTTCGTTGAGTTGCTGCTGTTGTTGCAGAGCCGATGCTTTGTATGATTTCTGAAAGAGCTTGTTGGACTTGAAATGGTTACTCGTACCGTTGGGAATTGGTGCATCCTCGTACGTGTCCATAATCTCCTCATTTTTGTTTGTTTTGTTGTGGTCTTTTCGCGTGGTGCGGATCTTCTCACCTGTCATGATGGTTACTGAGCGTTTTTGATCTTTTGCTACTAACTACGATGAAAACTAAGGGATGTTTTGGTACAGAGAGTACAGCTTGCTCTTCCCCGTATCAGCTTTGGCTCATACAATGAGTTTCCGATAGAGATAAATAACAAAATATACCTTGTTATTACAAAGGCAGACCTGATGTATTCTGCATCAGTACCAACATTAGCTACTAGCATCCGTTAGCTACCTAGCCCACAACAAAATTGAATATGGTGGGTGCGGTGATGTAAAAAGAAAATACGACTACACGAAACGGAACACAGACACAAACTAAATGAACACATAGGTAAAACCGGAGTAAAAGGCCGCTACATTGTTCTAAGATTAAATTCCTCTACGGCGGATGATACGATTAAAATCTGTACCGTTTATCTTCGCTTTGCGGCAAATTTCAGGCAGACTGTGCCCAATCTGCGCCGCTGCCTTTTCTGCTTCAGAGTGGACTCTGCGCATGCGCGAACCACTCTGCCATTGTAGCTACGGCAACTCCATTGGTTCAATTAGCAAACACTTCGCTTTAATTTACTATTTTTTTAATCACATTGCACACGTAAAACATTGACATAACTCTGCCTGGAACTATGTAAACCTTGCAGAGATAAAACAATGCAATATTTGTTATTTTGCATCACTGTCACCCCAAGTACATGAATATTATTATTATTGACAATTATATAAAACAAAGCATACATATGAATTACATGCTGAAATTGATCTAATTAACCATAAAACAATACTAGTCTTTATTATAATGCATCCATAAAAGTAGAATGATTCAAATTGGGTAGCTGACACGCCTCTGAAATGGTCCTTGAGTTCTCGCGAGATTGTGGAAGAACGAGAAGAACAGCGTGTGTCATCTTCATGGGACGAACTCTTGATTTTAGCGGCAGCGGCTAGCTCCTTAAAAACATTCAAATCATGGCAACGTCAAAGAAAGGGAAGAAAGTAGTAAATCAAGAGGAACTTCGGCGCTTGATGAGAGAAAAGCAACGACAAGCGTCCGAAAAGAAGCGCGTAGACTCTCCTTTTGCCAAATACAACAGTCTCGGCCATCTCAGTTGTATTCTGTGCAACATGCAGGTGAAGTCCGAGCTACTTTGGACAACTCACGTCCTTGGTAAACAGCATAAAGAGAAGGTTTCTGAGCTCAAAGGGGCAAAACAAGGACCCCAAAGTCAAGCTGTGAAGAGGAAAACTACGGAAACGGACGAAGTTAGTTTTAAAAAGCCTAAACCCGTACAAAGTGCCACCCAATCTACTTCTGGGCTGCCTGCAGACTTCTTTGAGAAACCCAGAGGCAGTGCTCCTTCAAAACCAGCTGGTGCAAGTCTGTTAGGTGGAGCATATGATGATGATGATGATGATGATGAGGACGACGACGACGATGAGGAGGAGGATGAAGATAAAAAATCCGTATCTACAAATCCTAGTCAGAAAGCGGAGGTTTCTGGACTTCCCGCTGATTTCTTTGACAGCGCAATCCCGTCCGTGCCAACAATCTCCCACTCAGGATCCATCCAAAAAGCAGAAACTCCGGAGAAAGAAAAGCCAGAAAAGAAAGATAAAACTGCAGAATCGTTACCAGAGGGCTTCTTTGACGATCCGGTGACAGATGCCAAGGTGCGCAATGTGGAAGCGCCCAAGGATCAGATGGACAAGGAATGGGAAGAGTTCCAGAAGGAGATGCGACAGGTGAATACAAAATCTGAAGCTATAGTGGCTGAAGAGGACGAGGAGGGACGTCTAGAGCGCCAAATAGATGAAATAGATGAACAAATTGAGTGTTACAGAAGAGTGGAAATACTAAGGGACAAGCGTGATTTGGTTAAAGGCAAAACGCAGACGCAAAAAGCGGTGAAGATGGAAGTCGATGTCAGTATGGAGGAAGAGGAGGAGGATGAAGAGGAACTGCTGGGACTTCTATCGCAGGACTGGAGGGCTAAAGGGGCATTGTCATAAGTACATGTGCTTTGTACAATATTTTGGACTGATTCATCAACACTTGTGTGCTGTAAATATATTTGATACTAAAGAAAAATGTTCTTTTGGCTTTTTTTTTTTTACATTGACCACAGTACATAGTGTTGCCAAATGCAGTAGTGAGAGTAACGCATGTAATGTAATTCTCTTAAAAAATTAAGAAAGTTGCTTAGTATGATTGCAACCAAGAACCTGTGTAAACCTGTACTGGCTATGCACATAACAATGTTTTGGATTTATGTAGTGCCTTTCAAGACACCCAGAGCGTTTACATTGCATTATTCATTTACTCCACACTCAGTGATGAGCTTCTGTTGTAGACACGGCTGCCCTAGCAACAGGCAGGGCTGCCAAACTGCGCCACTGGCCCCTCCGACCACCACCAATCACTCGCTCACACAGCATTCCTAATAGGTATGGTGAAGCGTCTAATTGACAGTATGCAGTAGACAATGTGGTGCCTGCTATTCCCAGCAATTTCAAATAAAAGTACCAACCAGGCTCAATACTGCTTAGCTTCCCAGATCAGTTGAGATGATGACACTATCGTATGATCACGAAACATGGATCAGTTGCCAAAAGAAAACTGACATTAATGTCAGGGAAAGATGGAGCAATAATCTAACCTTGCACAGCAAGATGGATTCCCGTGATATTTGTGAGTTCACTAACTCAATACACCGTGACACACATATCAATCTGGTGTGAGCCAGGTTAGCAATAATGAGGAAGAGACTGCAAGCATCTTTCTGAGGTAAAAGTTTAAACACACCACTTGATAACAACCTAGTAGTAAACACACTGTAAACATACATACATTTTCACTGTATTTATTCATTTAGGTGTTCACACTAAAACATTCATTAAATCTCCATTATACAATAGCAGCAAAGACCCAAAGTCAAGGTTTCGACAAAAGAATTTGAGCTCAAATAACCATTGTCCTGCAAAATAGTATGTTATAATTATAAATAATTATGTTCATGTTATGAGCAACATGCAAAGCTTTTTAAATACACATTATTTACTAAACTCAACATGATCAAATGAATCAAGTACAATGTGATGGTCAGTGCTTTAACTACCTGTTACATTGTGTGATCTAGGTGCAGGCAGTTTAAAATCTACTGCAAGGTTAGGATATATTGCTACATAGTGTATAAATATGGAGTCCATTCAATATGTGTTCATAGCCCTTCAAATCTTACACTGATATTTTAAAAGAAACACAATATCTTATTGTACACACAAAAAACTAAACAAACAACTTGGGAATTAAAATTATTACAAAGAGGAAATTGTGGAGTTGTCTTAAGCTAAAAAGAATGGCTATACATTGTAGTAGAATTGGAAATAGGCTACAAATGAAACTCTTTAAATCTAGTAGTCTTCGGTAAACATATATACACCAGGCTATATAAATAAATTGTAATAGGTGAATACAAGTGTGTTTGGGTTGCAACATTTGTAGTAATAATAGGCTAAAAACTACATAACACTCACATAAAAATATACATTAAGGTAAGAGAATAAAGTAAAAGAAAGCAAAAAATATTGATGAAAAACTGTCAAGTTGTACCAGTAGTGTAAGAAAAATAAACTGAGATCACAACATTTACCATGATGAATTGAATATAACTGAGAACATCATTTTTGTAATAGGAAGAAAAAACCTTGTGATTTTAGAGACTTTGCCAGTGTCACATCACCACAGTCTGATTGATAAATGTTTAGTCCATCAAAGTGCAGCAATTACTGAAAAGGAGTTTGGTGAAGTCCAGACCATAGATCCTTCTGCTTCAATACTGTTCACTGCATAATCACAACAGAGCTCATAAACCTACAGCCGCTCGCAGCTCTATCATAGAGTACTTGTGGTCTCCGTCAATGTCAAAACAAGACAGTGTACGAGCACTGGGAATACGCAGTCCCAATATTCGCTTCAGGTCCTGGTAGGAGAGCAGACTGGACCCCACCTCTGCATGTTGGAAAAGGTCCTCGAGGTCTGGGAATAAGAGGCAACATTCATTTCAATACATTATAAAAATATTATTTGACCATTGTCGGCTACAACTAATATTTTCACAAACAAAACTAGTATTTATGTATGTTATTTATAGGGATGTATTGATGCAGATACAGGCATTGATTATCGGTGTCCATACTGAAAATTTTACTGGATCGAGTAAAGATTCCATGTTATCCTGGTTGGGCCTTTAATTGAATGTAGTAACACTGTTTACAGTCTTACTACTGATTTTGTCCTAGAATTACATACTGTATGTCATACAAGCGGTCTAGTAGTTATTTAAAGGACAAAAAACAGCGTGACAGACACATACACACATTGGATCCATTTTGTAAAACTGTTTTTTAAGGAAATAAGTGCCATTTTCTGTCCCTACACTTGTATTGGTTAATATTGGATTCAGTCTAAATATTAATATCGGTATTGGAACTGAAATCTGGATCAGTGCATCTCTAATTATTTTGCCACCAATAAAATTTTTCAGCACAACTCTAACTATTACACATTTATTGCATCTACTATTTGCACTTACTGGAGATCTCAAGAAACTTTTTTTTTTTTTAACCTGTGTATTTCCATGCAGAATGACAATCTATCTTCAATTCAACATTTACATTATGGCTTGTTTCTGAGACAATGAATAACCCTAATAACAACTGATAAACTAAACTTGCTGGCAGTTACTGAGTCAACTGCAGTAGTTCATGTGAATGTTGTTTTGTGTGGTCTCTACAATTCTAACATTCCATCAGCAATCGTAGTGCATAGACAAAAGAAAACCTGATTAAAGTGTGACAATAACTTAATTATATGGCAACAGTCTGACATTTTACTGTTAACAAGCGACAACAGTTCCAATCACGCCTTATTAAGATGCCATAAATGACATTATTTCTTTACTTGCATGTCATAACACTGATTATTCTCTATGCTATTCAGACAAATGTGAAAAGCACGCACCTTTTAATGTAGCGACTCCAGGCAGAGACACTGGTTTCAGACACGCTCTCCGAACATCTCTCCTGGAGCGTTTTGGAGAGAGGAAGCGCGGATGTCTGCTCATCTGCTGCTCTGAAGTGGGCACTGCTATTGAAATACAAAGACATTTAATTACCGTAGGAGAAGGTAATATTATAAATGCACATCTACCTATATTAGTGCTCTAAAAAGTATAGATACTAATAGATTAATAGATAGTAAAACTAGTATTGAAACTAGACACTCATTTGTGCAGGTACAGATACTAAAAAAGTCCTATTGACAAGACAAAAATTAACCTTTCCTGAATAGCTTTAGAATGAGCTTGAGCTGCATCAATAGAGGGATTACACTGATATAAAAAACACATGGTAATATAACAGAAAATACTATGATTTAATGTTGAAAATCATTCAGTTTCTATTGTCTTTTTTATTGGGCGTTATTCATTATCATTGTGGTCTGTTCCTTAGCATCAAAATCTAGTTTGAAATGTCAGTATCATGACACTAATAAATGGCCAAATGTCATACCCTCCACATGGACATGCTGAGGCGTGGCTTTGGTTGTTGTGGGATCACTCTCCTCTGGGTTTTGAGTGATGACTAAAGGGGTGTCCTGTAAACACAAAGAAACACATGAGCTCAGTATCTATAATTAGCCTACCACCATTAATGCCCTGATGTTTTACAACCTGTCCTGTACAGTTTGTTGATTAATGTTTTTAATTATGTGTCTTAATTACTGTTATTATTATCACATTGTCCTTGAGTGCCCAGAAAAGTACAAAAAAGTAATGTATCAATAATGCAATATATCAATAATTATCATAATAAATATATACAGATATATTCAAATCAGTCATGAGATGTGTTCAGTCAGTCCTCCAAGACCAAAAAATTTAAAATGTTGCAAGAAAAAATAAAAAAATAAAAAATCTGAGAAACCTGAAATTATGAAACGTTAATATGTTTTTGTTTGTGGGAGAATTATACACACAATCCTCATAAATCCATGTAAGAATCTGTGACTGCAAAGAGACAGGAATGATTTAAATATTTGTGATTATGTTCTTACAGCGGGCTTTGGTGTTTGGTTGGACCGGTTCTCTAGAGAAGAGAGTCGGTGGGTAAGATCTGCCACCGTTGAGAGCAGCAGGTGGATCTGCTCATCGGTCCACGTGTGGTGCAGCTCCTCTGTCTTGTTGGCTTCGTTTACGGCCTTTTTTAGGTCAGTTAGATCCTACAGACAAAAGACAACAGGGTCATTATGCATAGAAAATACCACAGTTTACATAGCACCTAGTAACCTAACCAAAACTAGTACATTTTAAACTTAAAGGTGCATTGCGTAACTTTTCTGGTAGAGTTACTTGTCTCCATGGAGATGTTATTGCTTTACTGCCGATATTCCAGAGTATGACATAAAATTTTTCCATAGAAACAAGCAGGAGACACCATCAGGCCAATTTACAGGTGAGATCTGTGAAGAGGTTACCCCACTCACAGTAAGAATGCATGTTTTTGTTCAAGGTATTTTTGAGTAATTAAAAACACCCATAATTGAAAAAAATGCATCTTATATACATTTCATATCATACTGTGAAAAATTACAGACAAAGTAATAGCATTTCCATTGTAGCGGACACCCAACCTGAAAAGTTACGCAGTGCCCCTTTAAAGACCCAGTAAGATTTTTGCTTCATTAGAATATTTCAGGGTACAAACTATGAAGAAGTTGTATTACTGATTCAAGTCACACAAAAATAAACAACGGCCATGAAAGAACTGTTGAAATATTATACGTTTCTAAGAGAAAAACACATAAATATGCAAATAAACAAAATCACTAAACATAAATCCTTAAATTATTTCACAAAGATATGTACATTTCACTTTTTCAGTTGAGCGCTTAGACAATTCCTCATTCCTATTTACGTGCATCTCCATTTGAAGAACAATGCTCTTCAGATAACTGACCTAGTTTTCCTGGGAAAAGAGATGGCATCTAAGGTCCCAAAATAGATTGGCACTTGTTTCATGCATTATAAATGACAAGTGAGCGCCTGAGCCTTAGTGATGACAGGACCTTCTTAACCCTTTGACTCTGTGGAAGCTAACCTGACAAAAGCAGCCAAAAGACTCAAGCTGTAGCGGGTAACACATAAATAACTACTTAATCTTCTTTCACCTGGATTTGAGCCATAGACATCATCATTACAACAGAAAAGCAGGCTGGTACGCAAATGTGGCACTTCAACTGAAATATTTGCTGGATCGGGTATCAGTTGGATGATGGGTTGGGCCTTTAATTGGATGTCATAATTAAGGATGTAATACAAGCTGATTTTATTCTAGAATGTATCAGTGTTTGAAATTTTACTCATATAAAGTAGTTCAGCAGCAAAGAAAAAAATAACATCAATGGATACGTTTAGTAATAAGTTAACTGTGTTTTGAAGGTCCTATATTATACAAAAATGATTACTGAGAACTTTAAGCCATGTTATAGAGCTGTTACCTCCTCATAAACAAACCTGGCGTAGTGTTTTGTTTTTTGTGTTTGCGTTTTGTTTGTATATTTGAATAAACCTGGTTTATTAGCCTCTCTATATCTTTATAGCTCAAAATGCTCTGTTCAAGTTAACATCTACTCTTGACCTTTAGTTCAATAGAGATTGGCCATTGGCAATCATCCAAATGATTCTAGTAAAATACAGTGGAGGACTTCCTGTATTGCCACATGACATCACAAGGTAGAACAGTGTGTTTTCAGTTTGAGAGAAGAACTCAGCCTAAATATGCAGGGTTAGTGTGTTAAACATGTGTGAATGAAACAAAACACAACTCCAGGTCTGTTACTGATGAGGAAACAATATTATAAGATCATAAAATCATCAGAAAAAGTGCAATACGGCCCCTTTAAGGAAAAAGTGCCATTTTGGAACAAGTTGGAACAATTCTTTCATCTCAATTTGTGCCATAGACAGTGTCATTACAACTGAAAGGCACAGAAATATAGAACTTCAACTTTTCACTTGCTATTAACAATTAATTCACAGACCATAATTAAATCTTTTCATCGCCATACTGCTTTCATGAATGATAGATGTAAGGAAAAGCAAGCTCCATACGGGTTTTATCATTGAATGTAGATAAGTAAATAAAATAGACATGCCATCAAACTAAATAAGTGAAACTCTGCCTTGGCTCATAAAAAATCCATCAGCTTTGCTCAAGTGAAAAACAAGAGCTTAAAGCGTTTCCCAGATTTGAAGTGGGGCAGATCAACTTCTTATAGCAACAGCTCAAAGCATGAATAACTTTGCAAACAAATTCTGAATCATGTGCATCATAGATTTAAAAATATGTATTAAAATGAGATATGATTTACCATAGTTTTTTTCATTTCACTATCTTCTTTCTTCTCAGTTTCAATGGCATCCTGCATAGTCTTCACATCATGTTGGACACTTGTGAGTGTGCTCCCAATAGTAGCCACACTCTAAAAGTACAAGTACAGTTTTAGTTAGAAATAAAAATGTGGGGGAAAATACTATAAAGTTGTTTGAAAAAAACAAAAAACAAAACCTGACCTTCTGAAGCTCTTCAACTGTAGTGGGAAGACTGATTAGGTCTGCTGCTGATTTGAGGTTAGCTTTCAAATGATTGACAGCAGAATCCAGTAAACTGATCTGCAGAAGAGACAAAATCATTAGATTCAATTAAATACTTACAATTACTTAGTATATTTAATTAAATACATCACACAGCTACCTAACTGCAAAACACATTGTATATTTGTTGACTATACAATATTTACAGTGTGAAAATTTCAAGGATGTCAAGATTATTAGGTAATTGGTAATAGTTATTTTTTAAGTCACAATATAATCATAAAAGCTAAAAAAAAATAAAAATAAAAATGTGAAAAGAAAGAGCAAAAATAAGTAATTTTCATTTAATCTTAACTCCAAAAAAGCACAATTAATTCAGGTAGAAAGCTTTTTTTATCTGTCTGTTTATGTCACTTCAACTTTACATGATCATTCACAAAGTATGATTTTATAAAGCTGGTTACATACTGTAACATGTTTGGTAATGAAAATGAAAGAAACTGAAAGACTTCACTGATGTTTGGTCAAAGTGTCAATAACCCTGAAAAATCGTGGTGTTTTTTCTCAGAACAATTGTAATACTAAAATTTATATTGTGGCATCCTTAATTATATTTGCACTAAATTCGAATCAAACCATATAACTGTTTAAAACTGATGTCAACAAGTACAAATGTTACACAATAGCAGGTACCACATGTATTTCTATGTATGAAATTGATTCAGATTAGATATCACAACATTCATGCAGTTCTTCATTCAACTGTTTTGGATAAAAAATGTGTTGGTGTGCTCATTTCCTTTTTCATTCAAGTGTGACCATTGTGAATAACTGATGAAGCATTTGAAATACCTTCCTGTTAATTTCTGTAAGGTTAGACCAGAGTTTGCTGAGGCCTTTGTCTCCTTTCTCAATGTCATCCAGCTCTCTCTGCTTGTTTTTCAGATCCTCACTTAGTTTCGGTATTTCACTTGAAGACACTTTTTGGCTGGATTCCACTGTCATTGACATTGAAAAAAATATGAATTGAATCAATTGTGTAAATACAGTAGGTCAACAGGGTTTGAACTACTTTTCCAACTTCTTACTGTTGTGAAGCTTTTCTTTAAGTGCATCTAGGTCCTCTTTAAGGGCAATCTGCATCCATATGAGCCCAGCACAGGCCATGACACAAGCAGCGAGGATGATGAAGAGAAACAAGGGGTAGCAGACATTGCAGCACTGTGCGTAGCTTCTCCTGTGAAAGGATGAAATGCAGTAACATTAGACATGCTCGCTGCACTGCTCCCTCCATTATTAATGATGCAGAATCAGTATTTTCAGATGGGAATATAAAAAGCTGACTGATGAGTAATGGTGGTTCAAAATAAGGATAGACATGTAACATGAACAGCTTTTAGAGTAGTGTTTGTCAAACTTTATCCAGTTAGATTTAATGATTTCAAACAACATCTACTTCTTCAAACAAACTAACCAAAGAGCATTTCAGTATAATAATGTGCATGTTTCATGTTGTTGCATGGACCATCAAGTAGTGAAATATCAATCTAAGGGTGTTAATAGTATACCTGGCTGAGAATTTTTGACTACTCAACTTTATATAAGTGAAACTTAGAAAGTACCATTAGGCCTGAGAATAAAGCATTGACTGTACAGTCTATGGATCAAAGTTGAATCGTTAACCACTACTGACATTGGAAGTCAACCTATAGTAAATAATGACACAAAAGCGAAACCACAACCCTGCTGAGTTGTTTCTATCCGGCTCCCCACTTCCTGCTGCTCCAGCTGCACTCTCAATTATGACAGGGTCAATAGAGGCCAGTTTTATATTCACATGTAATATCCCATTATTAAATGTTATTAGCAGTCATGCTGATACTCACTTGCCGAAGCTGGTCGCTCCGTTCATGTTGTTGAACTCGTCATCCTCGGAGCTGGATTCGGACTCGGAGCCGGGCGGCTCGGTTCGGAGGAGTCGGTGTCCAGAGCCTTTTTTGGTTTTCTTCCGTTTATTCTCCCCAAGTCCAATTAATGCGTTCAGTTCCTTCCTCTTCTTCATTTTCTTCTGTGGGGTCAGCGAACCCGCCGATCCCGATTTAAAGCCGACTAAATCCAATGTTTTATCCAGTTTGGTAGATGTTCTCGTCTCTTCCGTGGATAAAGCTAGGCTAATGTTTTAGCCAAACAGCGCCGCTGAGATGCATACAGTACAGTGTATTATGTTAGCACAATCATATCTCAAGATCACGTTCTTTCATTAAAACACACGTTATTCACAAACAAAACGATCCATTACTTAGAAATGGGACTCACCAAAAATAATCCAGGGTTATATAACTTTAACTTCTCCCCACCGGGTGAGCATACTGTAAACGTGAGCTAACCTAGCTAGCAGCTGTCATAACGCTATCGGGAGCTGCGGCGCTGCGGTCCTGCGTTTATTCAGCTACGATCAAAAATACAAGCATCTGACGAGTGCATTTTGAGAATTCTACATAGACAAATAATAACCCCATAAATAATCTGCTGTAACACAAATGTGAGTCGGCCCGTGTCCAAAGGGCTTGAGTGTGTATTGTTTAGCAGGCGTCACAGTAAACTCTCAGCTGATTGGAGGAAAGAGGAGGAGCTGTGCGTGACGTCCTCCGCCCCGCTGCTCTCGCTTCTTTTGGCCTCGCTCCAAAATGAGAAGACTAGAAGAACCGTCTGTGTTTACGCTAAGGTGAGTGAAATGTTTCCTCAGATGATCCAAGAATAATTAACACGGGAAAGTACAATAAGTACACACTGGGTTTGTTGATTTAAGTTGGCAAAACTGTGGGATAGGAATGCTGTATCCTATTTTTTTTTTTCTTTTTTTCTGTTATAAAGTAGAAAAAGTCAGCTCTCAGGTTTATTACTATTGGAAAAATTGGTGATCTTCAAAGGTCAAGAATAGCGTATATTTCTTTCAAATTTGTGTTCAGATTATGGTGGCAGTTAAGGTGATATACAGGGCCTATTCGGTTTATTTTTTCAGTCTAAAATCACAATAGCAATCGCCTCACTAAAGGGCCCATATTAGGCTATTTTCTAATTTATGTTACAGTGTTGTTTCCTCATCAAAAACATACCTAGAGTTGTGTTTTGTTTCATTCACACATGTTTAACACACAAACCCTGCATAGACTGAGTTCTGTTTTCAGATGGAAAACACTAAAACGGTTGCTGTAAACTTGAAAACTACCACTATATGAGATCACAAGGTGAAACAGAGCATTTTGAGCTTGGGACATTAGACAAACTTACTCAGACATGTGCAAATGAAATAAAACACAACTCCATGTATGTTTTCGATGAGGAAACAACATTATAACGTGGCTTAAAGCTCACAAGAGAGAATTTTAAGTAATATAGGACCTTTAACAAAATTCTTTATTTTACCAAATGAGAAATCCACACAGTGAAACAGTAACTGGTCTTACCTGTCAAGTACAGAATGACATTTTTCAGTATTTTTAAAGAATACAGAAGTGTGTAGGCTATTCTGAATCCAAGGTAACGATTGGTCAATAAAAGGCAAGAGAAAGAGAAAGTGAATTTATGGTTGTTATGAACTATATTTGTGCAATGAGGCTGATGCAATAACTTGGACACTTTATGGTTGTGTAGTGCACAAAATGGACATCCACCCATCCATTTTCTTCTGCTTTATCCAGGGCCGGCTCGTGGGGGCAGCAGTCTAAGCAAAGACTCCCAGACTTCCTTCACCCCAGACACTTTGTCCAGCTCCTCTGAGGGGACCCCAAGGCGTTCCCAGGCCAGCTGTGAGACACAGTCCCTCCAGCGTGTCCTGGGTCTTCCCCAGGGCTTCCTTCTGGTGGAACATGCTCAGAATGCCTTCCCAGGTAGGTTCCATGGAAACTGCCTCTGGGGACAAAATGGACATTGGACATTAATAATGGACACTTATTTGTCTTCTGATGACGATGATGAGCTCTAACTGTGATGAGCTCCAACTGTTTTCTGACTGTAGTGTGATGTGTGTGTTAACTGTGTTCTTAAGCTGCGGGTAGTGAGTCCAAGACAAATTTCCCCTTAGGCATAATAAAGTTTATCTTGATCTTGATCTTGAAGTAGTGAAGGAGAAGAGATCCATTCCCATGAACTGAGGGGCTGTAGATTGATATTGTGGCCTATATTGTGGCATGTTTTTAGACACTGAAAGACTACATAAATATTTTTAGTTTAGTTTAATGAGAGGTACAGGACTACATTCACGCCATACTCCATACAACTGTACAACAATTCACCCTTATGTGATATGTCATATACTGTATGTCATAATTCATCTCTGCACTGTTTCTCCTTACCCACCTCTTTTATATATTTAGTGATACAGTATTTCTATATTTTATTATCTTGTACATTTTTATTTGTATAATTTGCCTTATTTAACACTTTTTATAATATTATTACCATTAATATTTTTACTCTTTGTTATTATAATATATGGTGATGTGTGAGCTACTGAGCCCAAATCATTTCCCTTGTGGAGCAATACAATTTGTCTGTTACAAATAGCCATATGGCCAGCATATAGACCAGATTAATTCAATTGTTAAGACTGCTGATATTTTTCCTTCTCTACCTATTTATAGTTTACCAAAATCTGTTTCTCTTTCATATTTTTGCTCACCTCTTTAGCAGCGGTCCCAGTGAGCCTGTGGCGCTATTGGGCCGACCCAGCAAGACACTGGCCCCGCACGGTACATCCAGCGCACGTTGGCCTTTAGCTCTTTTTCTCTGAGCTCCGAACCCCTACCGACCTGCTCTTGGCTTTGAAAAATTGTTCTTTTATGTGCTGTTCCCACACTATACCATCACTATAGTCATAACAACAACAGTGTATGAAAGCCTCTGCGGTGGACTACTTTACAAAAGCACCAAGACACTCTGCATGTCTGCGGATTGAGTCGCGCGAGTAGATAGAGCCCCACTGCTGATGCTTTATTACCAACAGAATAGATTTGTCATGCAATGTCTATCACATCACAATAAAGACCCACCCACGCACGCACAAAGCTAATATTACCATAGATTAGAGTCCTGCTTTATAACCAAGCCTCAGCTGTCGATACTGAAGCTTCGTAATTGTCAGTGCGGCAGGCGTATTGTGCTGTCTGAATGTATTTACCATGAATCCGACGGTATCACGTAGGTATAGCAAAACAAAATTCAATCAGCCACTCGCCTCTACTAAGAACACCTGGTGGGGGGGACAAGCACCACGCTGGGGGCATGCGCAGACCTTCTCAGCGTGGGCCCCGAGAATCAAAGCAACCGGAGCGTTTCATCTCCTCGCTCCAGCCGCCTCACGTTTTCTGCTTTTTTCCCCCCCTTAATCCATGGTTAAGTCTGCAAAAGGATGCCACTTCACCTTGCACCTCCATAGCTACTGGGTTGGGAGGAGAGGGCTGGTGGGGGTAGGCCAAGGAGCGCTCCAAAACACTTGTTAACGCACTTTGTTCACAGCGGGGAGGGGGAGTCAGACGTGATCCTCGCCGCAGATGTTCGGGGCAGGGCCTTTGGGTGCTGACAGAGAATGTAAACAGGGGAGCATGGGTGTAATCACAGAGGCTAATTGCAGGTGCTGTTTTGGCTCAGGTTTGAGGTGTGATTGTCAAACTCCTGCCTGTGTGTTGTTCCGCCGCCAAATTTTGACTCCAGGCGATTCATGTTTATTTACAAATCAGTTAGACGTGTTGGGTGATTCAACGTTGCATGTTTGTTGCCACAATTTGGGGAAGAAAAGATGAACTCAAGATGTTTGACAATTAGCTTTCAGTTGGAAAAAGAAGATTTTTTTTTGTTGAATTCCAGAACAAACACAGTCCCATACTAGGAGTGGGATGAGATACCATTTCCACAAAACGAAACAAGACAAGATACTGGGTCCACAAGAACGAGATAAGATGCGATTTAGAGATTTTTTTATTATAAATTGTGTGGTTCAGTTCACTGTTTTGGCCTTATCAGTTTTGATTACTTTATTAAATATTTTTGCTCTCATTATAGCAGTGATTTTTGGATCTACAGCTTCTCCAGAAATGTTACTTGCCACCACTTAACCCCTTTTTTGTCCAGTCCAAATGTAAATGCACAGAAAAAAATAAAATAAATAAAAAATCTCACAGGATCATTTTTTTTTTCTTGTCTGCACAATGTTGTGACACAAGATCTTTTCCCATCCCTATTCCATACTAATACACCTAATTTGAAATGTTCTACTATTTTATTTCCAAAAACTACACTGTCAAATGACCCAACATAACATGATAGTGTATTATTCATGTGTTCCAGCTTTCTATCAAAGACACCATTTTGTGAACTTGTCTTTGACCGTTCACAGGATACATTTTGTTTTCATTACTGGCGACAGTCCCATAGTTTCTGACAATTAGATTTCAGCAGGAAAAAGAAGCAATTTTTTTTTTTTTTTACTGTTGTTGAATTCCAGCACAAATATAGTCCCATGTTCATTGCACAATATATGGTATCTAATTTGAATACTTTCAATGATTTCCTTTCCAAAAAAAATTACACTATAAAATGGCTCAACATCAAACATCAAAGGCGCCATTTTGTGGACATTTTTGAACATTCAATGGAGACGACATTTTGTTTTAATTACTGGCAATAGTCCTAAAGTTTCATCACTCTGAATCTCATGGATAAGAAAGTCAACATCTGCTCATTAAAGGGCCTATTTTGTATTTAGGTTAGAATCTAATGCCGACTGTAATGAGTTATACACTGGCCAAATAAAATAAATGAATGAAATGAAAACAAATTCATGAATACTGTGTTATTGTCAATCTGATCTATGTTATAATATTGTGTCCTCATCAAAATACATGGAGTTGTGTTTTGTTTCATTCACACACGTTTAACACATAAACTCAGCATTTAGGCTGTGTTCTTTTCTCAAACTGAAAACACTCTGTTCCACCTTGTGATGTCATGTGGTAATACAGGAAGTGCTCCACTGTGTTTTTAAACTCAACACAGCTTTACTAGAATCATTTGGATGATTTCGGTCCTAGAATTGACTACATCTACTGAACTAACTTCATGACATCACAAAATGGAGCAGAGCATTTTGAGCTTCGGAGATGTAGACAGACTAATAATAAAGGGTTACTCAAACATGTGAATGAAACAAAACACAACTTCACTTATGTTTTTGATGAGGTAACAGCATTCCAACGCTTAATGGCTTAATGATCACATGAATCAATTTTATGTAATATAGGATCTTGATTGAGCCAAAGGAACTGCAAAATCCCATGCACATCTTATTTTATGATATTATGCTAACACAAATAGACAAATATAAAATTACATCATGTGTAATGGGAACAAGCCCGCACAGTTATGACCACTGAATTCACAGCTGAATCTTCTTGCGTGTGTCTCAGTGTCTGGAGTTATTCACGGCACATGGGGATATGAAATATTAATCAGCCAAAGCGTCTCTGATGAAACAGCAAAATGCTCCCAGTAAACAAGCCTTTTTTAGGTTTAACTCGCTCTCATTTAGACATAAGTAGTGAGCTGATGCGCACAGCGATTTCAAGGCATATTTTCATGAGGCTGCATTGAGACTGGGTTTTTTCAGAGCAAATCAGTGAGTCTGTTTTTATTACGCAATGAATATTTATCTAGTTAAATTATTCAGAGCAGTCTCACTTTAGTCTATGTTTTTGTAGCTGCTATATAAACATATGGCGATTAGGCTGCATATCGGTGAACTCAGCGCAAGGGCTTTTTGCATGGACCAGAGCTATATTTAATGACCAGAGGTGATAATAAAATGGCTATATTTGAACGAGTATGAAGAAAAGTTAGCCTGTTATCACATGGTAAATTGTCATGGTCACGTTTTTCCACTTTTTCCACCTTCTAGGTACATTACATCAAGGACCCACCCATTCACATGTGTACACAGACACTGGGGGCGAGGTGGGGTAAGTGTCTTGCCCAAGGACACAACGACATTCATCTTTTATCTTTCATGGGAGCTGGAATCGTATCAACAACTTGTGGTTTAGTGGATCTGAGTGCTCAAACCGATGTTGTTGAGAGTGGGATTCGAAAAGACAAGCTTCATCGCATTACAGTGGGACAGCAGTGGCTCAAGTCTGTAGTTTTAGTCTAGACTACCTTGCCTTGTCAGTGTGATATGGACGTGAGTGCTGTTGGTTGGAGAGCAAACCTGTCACGATAATTACTATATCGACTTATTGCTCAATATGACAGCTGGAACTAAATATTTTGGGGCTCATTTTGGGGCGTGTATATATTAAAGGGACAGTCTAGAATTTTGGACCTAGGATCTTATTTCCTAGTGTGCCAGAGTATTGGAGACGTGCTGAGACACTTTTTAAAAAAATATTCTGTCCAGTCCTTATATTTGCAGAGGTCACTGGTGCTAGGCTAGTGCATGTCAATGGCCATAGTTATCCTGCCACTAAAAACAGTCTTACCCACTCCGCAAAACACCCGAAGCAAATCTATTATTATGCCAGACTGTCAATGTGAATGTCTGTGTTGATAGAATAATGTTTGAAATAAAACTAACCTTGCAACACATAACATCACATCGCATGTTGAGGCACTATTTTCTCAGCAGCAACGAAATTTTACTTTGCCGGTTAGATAGGTGCTAGGTGATATCAGTCCGCCTCTGCCAAGCTTTCTATCAGGAAGTACAACTCGCTGCTGCTGCTCAGACATAAATCCTTCAAATGCAAGGTTGGTTTTACTTCTAAAATTATTTTATCAACACAGACATTCACATCGACAGTCTAGCTTCAGGTGCTTTGTGGAGTGGGTAAGACTGTTTTTAGTGGCAGGCTAACTATGGCCATTGACATGCACTAGCCTAGCACCACTGACCTCTGCAAATATAAGGACTGGATGGAATATTTTAAAAAGTGTCTCCACACGTCTCCAACACTCTGGCTACCTAGGAAATGAGGTCCTATGTCCAAAATTCCACACCGTCCATTTAACTTTGCACAACATGGAAATTTATGTTTATTTTTTGACTATATAAGCTTTGAGTTATAGAAGGCTGAATTAATAACTTCTCTGACTCATTAGATGTGAACTAAGTACTAAAGTGTTTATTTCTGTGTCTTATTGCAAAGTTGTTGGTTTTTTTTTTTTTTGGGGGGGGGGGGTTGTTTGTTTTTACAATATTGTACAGAATAGTTTTTGAGGTATGCTTTAGGGTTTTTGTGTCAGTAGCATAAACTAGTTTCACTATCACTGTTCATCATCTATATTTACTTCAGCAATATATCACACTTCAAAATACTGTGACAGGCCTATTGGAGAGGAGGTTGGCACAGATTGGCAGCCTCGTATCAGTCTGTCTGCCCCAGCTTTGGCTACAACAGTAACTTACCACCACCGCACAGAAGTGAATTAATAATGCATGAAAATGTAGAGCCACTTTGAGTGTCTGGGAAATCGCTTTATAAAACTAATGCATTATTCTTATTATAACGCCTACTTTAATATAGGCATAATAAATAAAGAAAAAATCTGTTCATAATAATAGACTGACCATTTTGGTTCCTCATCCTTCGACAATGATTTACTGTTAATTATTAAATATAGTATATTCTTATGGAATATCCAGCTTTGTTCATTATTTAATGTCTTTTTTTTTTTTTTTCAGAAATTTCTCTCCACTTTACCCCTTCTGCTTGTCATGGCAACTACTGATTTTACTGTTACAATGCTTCAGAAGATGGTTTTATTGCATTATTTGCTGCAATATTAATGAATCGAAGTCAACTGGATCAAAAAGGTACTCCACAGTATCCAATAGACGTATACACACAGTATTTCAATTAGCATAATTTTTCGTTTTCTTTGTTATTTTTATGTTGTACAAAAATTTGCTCTTTTTCTGCTCTTTTTTAAAGTCATGTTATAATGTTGTTACCTCCTCAAAACATACCTGGACTTGTGTTTTGTTTCATTCACACACGTTTGAATAATTCTTTAGTATTTATTATTAGTCTATCTACATCTCCAAAGCTCAAAAAGCAGCAGTTTTCAGGTTAACCACAAAATTTTACCTTTTGTTTGGTAGAGAGTGGCAGTTCCAAGGCTGAAATTATTATCAAGTGGAGAAACGCAGTGGAGCACTTCCTTAACAGAAGTGTTTTCTGTCTGAGAGAAGAAATTAGCCTAAATTTTTGTGTGGGTTTGTGTGTTTAACATGAAGCAAAACACAACTCCAGGTCTGTTCGTGATGAGGAAACAACATTATAACATAAATTAGCAGATATGGGCCCTTTAAAACACTGTACACATTTTCTTCAAACACTGACTCAAAGAGATCAGCTTCCCTTTTCTATTATTAACTATAGTAAGCTGCATTATAGTATTATTTTCTCCCTCTTGCCATGTGTCAATCAGCTGCCGTAGCGAATCAGCAGGGGGCAATGTTCTCACATCAAAGAACACACGAGGCGAGGTTGAGTCCTGGACAGCGCGCTCACACACACTGGTCCGGAGTGTAGTTTTTCCCCCCTCCCATTGCATCGGTCATGGTTGCACTCGTCTGACCATAAGATCCAGTGCAGGGAGCCTATAATTGTACTAAATATTTTACACGCAGCCAGTCTCAGCAATGACAACATTAGCTGCAGTGAGCTATGTTTAAAGAGCTGAATGCATTTAAGATCATGTAGTCATCAATAATGGAAGGGGCTGTAGCCATTGTGGGCGGTAGGCAGGAAGTCCTTTTCTGTGCAAATGTAGCGACGGAGGGGAGAAAAATGGTGGCGTTTATTGGAGATGGAGTAATGTCTCCCTTGGTGCTCATGTGTCATTGTAGTATTCTTTTCAAAGGGGAGACAACACAGTGGAACTAGTACACGACAAGTTGCTCACTGTGACAAAGGACAATTAAAAGACCCATATTACGCCATTTTCTGATGTGTGTTATAATGTTTCCTCATCATAAACATTCCTGGAGTTGTGTTTTGTTTCATTCACACATTTTTAATACAGACATCCTGCACATTTATTCTATTATTCTGTCAGTTTACTGTAATCCTGCAGTTTACACCTCTACAAATTTAGTTAAAGTCAGTATTGTCCTGAGACCTACTTCATGACAAGAAAAGGTAAAAAATTTAAAATAATAAGAAGTTATAGCTTTGCCTGGAATGTTTCACAGTAAACATATCACCATGGAGACAAGCAGGAGATGCCACCGGGCCAGTAAGAATCCAAGAATCAATATTTTTAAGCAATAAAAACTCTTCGTATACAAAATAGATTAGTTTAATGCCATACTGTGTGCAACATCTCCATGGAGACAAGACAGTGGGCCCAGAAAAGCTACATAGTGCACCTTTAACAATCGTAATGCTTCAAAAGAAAAGTGTGATTTTTAGATTATTAGATATATCAAGATGTTAAAAAGACATTAAACCCAGAGGCGGTGCTACCATTAGGCTAAAGTAGTAGGGAGCTGCTTCGGGCCCCCAAACCTGGAGGGGCCCCCAACCAATTGCTCTTAGTGCCACTAATGACCTAGAGCGATTAGATTTTCTCTCAATATGACATTAAATGAGAGTAGTTTACTTTTAAACAATAATCATAAGAAAAATAATAATAATCATATGTAATGGATGTAAACAAAAATGTAATAATGTAATTGTAAAAACAAAAAAACAAAACAAAAAAAAAACAGTGCATTACAATGAGGGCCCCAAATTCAGTTCACCTATGGCCCCCAAATTGCTAACTCTGCCAATGATTAAACCAGGACTTTAATCAGTAGCAGTGTATGTTTTAGATTGATGGGTGAATACTATAAACTGTATATATAAATGGACATATGTCGCGTTCCAAATAGGAAGTGATCATGGAGGCGCTTCTGGCTCCATCAGCTCTGATTCCATTTGACTTTGTATTAAAAAACTGTCATCACTCTCTCTTTAACTGCTGCAGTGAGCCTCGTCATTTTGGTCTTTAAATGTTAACCCGCTCTACATGATCCTCGTGTTTCTATTTCGCTGTTTTGTCCATAAATACATTTCTATTTTTATGGACCTGGCTCCAAATTTAATGCTATAACTGCGAGCATCGTGAGCTTAATTTGACTGGAACCGAACGTTATGGGCTACCTCTTTAAATAGTCTATGACGAAAACAGAACATCCCAGAAATCCTCCCAGACTCAAAGACCAGACTAAAGTTTTCTCAAAATGTCTCAAACTAGTTCCAAGTATGCGCTGTAGCTGTGGCGTGCAAAACTGGAGCTCTGATGATTTAGTAGCGACTTCTGTTCAGTCTGCTGTGAGCGCTGCCAGGTCCCACCACGTGCTCGCTCGCGCTTATGGCCCCTCCGCCGTGATACAGCAAAGATCTGAAATCATCTCCCAAGCATAAAAGGGAATGGATTAATATATTAAGCAAATGAACGCGTGGGATTAGGGGCGGGGAAGTGGGCGGGAAACAGCTGTGATGGAATTTTGTGCATAAATTGAAACCTTATCAATTTTATGTATAGGATAAGACGTGTTTTTATGATTTTGTATTTGGGCTTCATTTGGATGATTGATATCTTCTCTAAATGTAAATTAAGATTCAGAAAACTTTATTGCTCCCACAGAGAATGCCGGTCTCTCAGTTTGACACCTGTGTGACAGTTTTATGACAATCAAGGAGCAGTTTGTGAAGAAAAGTTGTAAAGTATGTTGAAAATGACAAGAAGTAGAGCAGAGACATCGCAAAAGACTCAGAATTCCATACAATAGAACACAATTTACAACAAAAACCCAACAATTTTTTCTTGCTTATCTGTGGCTGGGTCATGGCGGCAACAGTCTAAACAAGGACACCTAAACTTCCCTCACCTCAGACACTACCCCCAGATTTTTTATTCAATTTTTCCAACAAAAATAATTATAATTTGTCAAAACATTTCTGTGGACATTTAGAAGTTTCAGCCTGTTTTCAGCCTATAAATGGTTACTATAGGTAACAGTCATACTTTCCCATCAGTAAGTAAAATTATAAACCTAAAATAAAGCCAAATGGGTAAAAACTATGTAAAATCTTAAATGAAATGACTGTGTTTTAGTAAAATGTCATAGGCACTTTAAAACTTTTTGCAACTGTTGCTTTTGCTTTTATCAAAACCACATGTTCCGAATGTAATATGGGTATTTAAACCTAAAAAAAAAAAGCCAAATGCATAAAAAATGTAAAAAGTTTTGTAAAATCTTAAATGTAATGACTGTGTTTTAGTAAAATGTCATAGGCACTTAAAGACTTTGCGACTTGCTTTTGCTTATAACAAAGCCACATGTTTCTTGCAGCCTTTATAGTGTAATACGTTTAATATCGTGCAAGAAATATCACAGATTTTAAATTCAATGAGATTTAAGGATTCAGCGCACAGACAGACAGCCAAAGTTCATCTTTTTCAGTGCATTAGACCAGGATTAGGCTAATCCATGCCTATGAAATATGAGGTCCTCTGTTTTTTTTGTTTTTTTTTTTGTTTTTTTAGCACGCCTTGCTCTTTGTTTTCCTTTTATTTGCAGAGAAAATGCTTCGTATCCAGCGTTTTATTTGCAGAGAAAATGCTTCGTATCCAGCGTGTTGCCATGACTTATTTTTGGAGAAGAGTTAGAGCGGGGTTACAGATCTATAGCGGAGAGCGGGAGGAGCGTAAAGAGTTGGCGGAAAAGAGAAAATGAGGCCAGTGAAACATCTAATGCGCAAAAGGAGTGGTGCAACACAAGCATTGATCTACTGCAGACTTCAGTGAGTAGAACAACAGTGGACTGCAACGAGAATTTGAAATAATGAGTTATTATTGCTTTGTAGTCTATAGGTGTCGTGCAGTGTTGAAAGCCAAAAGGAAAAAGTGGTTTACATAGAAAATCAAATAAATACTGTTGCATTCTTTTGTAAAATTCTCATATTTTGACATTTCTAAAGTGCATACTACACTATCTTCTGATTTGTGTTATAATGTTGTTTCCTCATCGTTTTGTTTTGTTTCATTCACACACGTTTAACACACAAACCCTGAAGATTTAGGATGAGTTTTTCTCTCAAACAGAAAACACTCTGTACCACATTGTGATACAAGAAGTGCCCCGCTGTGTTTTTAAACTTCATACACCTTAACTAAAATCATTTGGATAATTTATTGCCAGTCTGAATTAATGGTAAAATGTAGCTGTCAACCTGGAAAGTACCACTTCATGACATCACAAGGTGGGACAGAGCATTCTGAGTTTTGGAGATGTAGACAGACTAATAATAAAGGATTACTCAAACATGTGTGAATGAAACCAAACACAATTCTAAGTATTTTTCCGATGAGGTATTATAATATGCCTTAAATATTTTTGTTTTGTTTTGTTTATTTGTTGTTGTTTTTTGGTTTTTTTTCAATTACATGTATTTTGTTACTTAAAAATACCTTGAAAATCATGCATTCTGATTGTGAACGGGGAAGCTTTAAGGCAAAATAAATATTTTTGCTATAGTTTGTTTTGTGGATTTTAGTGTTTTTGTTTTTTTCAGATTATTTTACCATTGGTATTCAAAATGTTAAACCTTTTACGCCCAGAAAAATGTAAACAGAATACATTAACGTCTGTAAGATCTTTTGTATTCATTTTTTGTCATGTCTAAATTAACTTGCAAGATAACATCTCACTGTTTACGATTACACCTCCAGTTTATATACCACATCTTTAATCATGCTTAAACTCTGTAACCTTCCCCCATAGGCTTTATAGGAGCCCATTAGCCAATCACAGCTCTGCTCTCTCTGCCACATGTTGCAGCACTGGAATAGTAAAACAGTGCATAAATTTGTGATGCAAATGAATTGAATATTGAGGTTAATTATCCGTGAATAGACTTTGCTTTTATCTGGTGCGATCGTGCTTATCTTCCAAATGCATGTGTTGTTGTGGCGGGATGTGAGGAGATAAATTGGATTTATTTTTTTTTTTTTCTTCTTTGTCATGTTCGAAAAAAGTAGGTTAGAGCACAATTGGTTACCTAAAGAAAAACTGCTTTGTAATATCTATTGTTTCATATCAAGGCTTCACCTATGGATTGTTTTTATTTTTAATTTTTTGACAGATCTAAAAAACTGTCAAATTTGGTTTTTAATGTTACAGAAATTTAACTCCTATATTCTGGCAACATTTTATAAATTTTATATTAATTCTAATCAATTGTTTAATTAATAATAATAATAATAATAATAATAATAATAATAATAATAATAATAATAATAATAATAATAATACCCTATGTTTATTATTTAAAAATACATTTAAATAGTAAAAATGCCTGGTTTATAAATTCAGATTTATTCTGTATTTCCATCTTCTTATTTTAATTGGACCATTGTGACTTACATTTATTCTTACAATTTCAAATTATATTCAAAGTGAAAATCTTCTTTAAAAAATTCTGACAAGAGGAACAAATTAAATCTGGTAAATTTAAAAATTCAAAATATTTTTTAAATTCCAATTTTGCTTCAAGAACACTTTTTTTTTACTGTTGATATTTTGAGTTCTGTGTTGGAACCCCTCAAAACCATGTCTAGTTTATGTACTAGAGAACACCTTCCTATAGAAACGTCATATACATTTTCCCTATACACCGCCTGTTCTGCTGTCTCCTTTGTGAGCAGCGGGTGCACACTGAGGGTAAACCATGGTAAACAGCCCTGTGCTCTGTCCTACTTTTCCCACACACTTTCTATTCCACCAGCGCTCTGCCTTTTTACTGCAGCTCATCTGTGACAGGCCCTGATGGCTTTTGTGCTGTGGAACGTGCCTCTGCATTTATCTGTAATGGGAATTTCCAAGTTGGCATTCTATTGGTAAACTTGAGTTGCTTGTCCGTATCCCCTACCCCACACGAAGTCTTAATTTTTTTATTTTTTGCTCTCCCGAATCTCCTATTAACAGCTCACATCTGCTGCCGGTACATGAATGGTCTGAAAACAGGCCCGAGGCGAAAAGAGGAGGAGAGATTTTTTGCCAGGAAGTGAAATGTGACATCCTATATTTCGCGCTGTACGGTGGAAGCATATTGGTAGTTGCACAAAATGGATTCTCTGTGTGTTTCTTTGACAGTCGGAGAGACAGTTTAACCATAGTTCTTCTTCATGTGCCCACTGGAATATAGGGCACTGGCCAGTATCCCAAATCAAATATAAGCAAGGAAATGGTTTGAGGTAAGGTAAAATTGTAAAGTGAAGTCTGTACATTTGAACGGACGCTGATAAGAATACACTTTATGCTCATGTGAAATTGTATTTTAGAATTTATTTTCAAAAACAGTTATTTTGTTATTTTAAGTCACCGGAGGCTTGCGGTTTATCCTGTGTACAGTAAAGTCAGTTTTATTTTCCTGCGATCAAAATATTCCATCCCTCTTTGATAAAATCTACTAGGCATTACTTTCATTGATAATATATGGAGTTGGCAGGGGCGGCGCAAGGGGGGAAGGGGACTCGAGGGGGCTCTAGCCTGCCCTAGAATAGCCGATACACCCCCATAGCTCCTCCAGATTTTTGCCCCACTTTCACGACACATCCAATCTCAACTAAAAATGTTCAAAAGGCAACCACAAAGAGTTTAAAATGAGAGTACAATAAAAAAAAGAATCCCACATTATTTTTTTATGAATCACTATAAGGGCTGACTACATTTAATTGATTTTTTTCTCTGGATTTTATTACCGTGTGAGTTGTGTGGTCGTTTCCTCCTGTGGTCTTTTATGATTCTGTTTTATAGAATTTTTATTTATTTATTTATTCTTGTGGGTCTATTTTACGGTTTTATTTATTTGTTTTTACATTGTTCTTTTTATTGCATTAAATGTGAAGAACTTTGTTTATTAAATAAAAACAGTGACGCAAACATGGTAGGAGGTGGGGTTGCACTCATATCCATAAAAGTCTCTAAATTAACATTAAGTGTGCACCATAATAAAAAAAACTTGGCCCCCAAAGCTGCTCCAACCAAAGCTGTCTGGCGCCGCCCCTGCTAGATGGTAACAAAATCTGATTGTAATTGAACTGAGCTGAACTGAATTGTATACAGATGACATTTTCAAGGTCAGTCATGTGCCAATATTGTGTTTGTGGCTCCATCCCTTTGGAATAAAACTCATGTGAGATAAGGACATTTAAAGGGGCTCTAGCTGATTTTTACTGTCTTAAAAAACATAGCAGAGTTTAGTTTGAAATCACAATTACAACTAGCATGCTTACAAAACACTGTATAATTAGATTCAGTAGGCACAAAGTGGTCTTATTTTGACTTAGCGCAAGAAGTAGAGGGAAAAGAGCACCAAAAACAAAACTGAAACCTATGACACATTTGAATGCGGATGTGAATATAGCACTTTCAAAACGACAAAAGGAATAAAAGGTAATATGGTGATCGAATATATCATCTGTTAACTATTAAAACCCCTTAGAAATGTAATACCCTGGATACTGAATATTATGAAACTCATCTGGTGGAATTTGTGCACATGGAGATGCGCCTAGAATGTTCCACAGTATGGCACTTTAGGAATCTCCATGGAGACAAGCCAAATTACCGGTTAGATTTGTGGAGAGGCAACCCCATTGACAATAAGTGCATGTTTTTAAGGTATTTTTGAGCAATAAACAGCACCTGTACTTGAACAAATGCCAGACAGATAAGCTTAGACAGTTTAGACAGACGGACAATTTAAACCAAAACATTAAGAACTCTATATGGAAAGTGCACAGTGCACTTTGCATCTGATCACAGTGCAGTAATGCTCAATCCGTGAACCTCTCTCCAGAATGAAGTCCCCTTGAACCTTGTTTGTTTCATATGTGCACTTCTGAACATTCTCAATCCTCTCTTATATATTGCAGAGTGTGTGTGAAAGTTTACCTCATATTTTAAAGCTGCTTTTTGAATTCTAACATGTGGCCACCGAACCGAGACATGTGCTGAGTGTTAGCATCACCTGCACCTGACTGTCAGAGCAGCCTAATGAGATAATGGCATCCATATACACTGTGTTACACACTGGCTTTATTAGGCCTTCATTACCGAGGAAGTGTTAATGGGGCATTCTATAGGCTAGGGGTCATCAAACTAAGGTCTGTGGGCCACTTCCGGCCCTCCACGCCCTTTGACCGGCCCAACAGCCCCTCTGCACCCCATCACTTGAACAGGCCTTAAGAGGCAGTCCTCAAAAGTTGTCATGGTCTATTTTTTAAAATTACTTTTTGGCAAATAATAACACGGAGGGATCTTGTATTTTGTTGATTTAAAAAAAAAAAAAAAAAAAAAATTATATTAAGTATTTATATTTAAATAATTATATGACATATTTACATTTGCCACTGAATTTTTGTCACTTGACAAGCTCTAGATCAAACAATTGCAAAAAGCACACGCAGAGAGTACTGTAGTACAGTTAAGGACAGCAAAATGGCTCGTGTTAAAGTATGAAAAGCTGACAGAGATTCAGACATTGACAGAGTTCAAAGAATATAATCTGCGTCATCAGGGTCATACAATTCTGTTATATGGCCAACCTGACTGACCCAACCTGACCCCAGCCCCCAGAGCGATAATGTGGCCCCCAGAGAAAAAACTTTGCTGACCACCGCTATAGGCTATGCTGTAATCTACTTCACAAAATACTCTTGTATTGTAATATTATTGTACTATTGTAATGTATGAAAAAGGTGTTTTAGCAATTTTTTTTTTTTTTTGATTAGCTGCTTTGCGCCCTCTTCAGACAAACGTATAGAATGAAGCATTTTTGAAAACACAACTTAGCAGCATGCTTAATGTCAACATGAGACAGATAGATGAAGGCATTTTAAAGGCTCTGCACCAGATTTTTTATACTCATGTATTTGAGCAAAATTTGCCCCAGGGAAGACATTGTACAAGCACATCTTCAGGTCAACATGTTCGCTGTCTGCTGCCTGCATTTAATTATAAAATATTTCTGTCTGGTAATCAAAAAGTGTGCTTTACAGTCACTGATTACAGTGAATAATTAGTATCTTCTGAATGTATAAGGTAAGAGGAACAAATTTGGACCACTGTTTAACATAAACTAGTTGTGTTTGAGACAGTAAAAATCAGGCATATATATATATATATATACATATATATATATATATATATTTTTAGTATAATCCATTTAGATTATTTGTAAAGCGTCTCTTCAGTCTGCATTTCTAGTTTCTGAGCTCTCCCTCTCCAGTACTCTGCTGCTGTCACTTCTGCTGTGTTTGGTCCCCAGAAAGAGGAGCTGGCATGCACACTATTTTCTCCACGCTCCTCAGTGGAGTCATGTGGTCCGTCCAAGCTGTATATTCTTATTTACTTGTTTTTTCGGTAGCGCGCCGCCGGTCTAGACTGCCACTCTCCCAATTTCTCCCGTTAATGAGCAGCTTTTGCCTCCAAATCCAGTGCAGACAGGGACTCCTCTGGTTTATACTGTGCTCATAAGAAGAAGTTGGCTACGCAGGGCTAAGACAATCAAAAGTCTGCAAAAGGCACGCGCTAAGAATCCAATCACAGACTCGTAATGTTTTCTAATTATTACAAGAGTGTGTCTCACTTATGAACAAGTCCTGACGACAAATGGAATATATATGCACCGTGTTGTTGTCTGCAGGCATCATTTCCTTTAAGTGCCTCGCATTAGAAACCAGAATCTGTTTGTATGTTTGTGTATGGTTGTGCATGGACTGTTTTCTTAGCGAGGAAGTAATTGTCAGAATGAATGTAAACCTACCTGGAAAGATGACTAATGAGCATAGAAGTGTAGTGTTGGTAAAGACTCAAAACTGGCAAGATACACTTCCTAATCCTCTCCCAAAGTCTTAAAAGTGCACTGTGTAACTTTTCAGGTTGGGGGAGATGCTATTGCTTTGCCTGTGATGTTCAGCAATGTAGTATTAATCTTATATATTTTATTTGTACCACATCAAAAACATACCGAGAGTTGTGTTTTGTTTGAGGAACTCTTTATTATTACCATATTTTTCAGACAATAAGTTGCACTTTTTTCATGCTTTGGGTGGTCCTGCGACTTGTACTTCGGTGCGAGTTATACATTAAAATTTTCACACTGACGGCCACGAGAGGCTCTAGGCTTGTGGGTCAGCATCTGCTACTCCTGTTACTCTGTACCACTGTCACTTCACTCTACTGCGCATGTGTCCTGCATGTGTCCTGCTGCAAGCAGTGAAATATGCAGCCGAAAACCGTAATTGAGCAGCAGAAAGAAAGTTTGAAGGTAATTGGTTGGGTGCGCCATGCAACTTTTCTGGAAGTCATTAAATGGATCGACAAAGCCTGGACTTCAATGATAACCGAAACCAGGGATTCAGAAAGGCCGGAATAATTCTAACTGAAACTGATGCTGAGTCTGACGACAGCTGCACAGAAAAGGTGGTGGTGCTCCGTTTACCTCCAGAGGTCGCAGAGTTGCTCAAACGTGACAGAGAGGATGAAAAAGTCAATGAATTTAGTGATTTGGAGTGAGATGAAGAGTTCTGTGAAACTGGTATGTTCTGTTGTTTATACTATATTTATCTGTAGAACTGTACATACGTTACGTTAACAGCCTGTTGTTCTCTGTTCTATTTTTATTATGATAACTTGCCTTTCAAGATGAAATGTTGGTTCCTGGTCTTTGATTTTTATAAAAAAAATTTCCCCCAAAAAGTGCGACTTATATATGTTTTTTTCTTCTTCATTATGTATTTTTTGGCTGGTATGTCTTATAATCCTGAGCGACATAGTCTGTTTACATCTCCAAAACTCAAAATGCTTTTTTCCACTTTGTAATGTCATGAAGACCTTTTAGCTTTTGTCTAGTAGAGATTGTCAGTTCCAGGGCTTAAATCATCCCAGAACAAACAACATCAATGAAGAAATAACATTATAACATAGATCAGAGAATAACGTAATATGGACCCTTACACTGAGGTTCTATATGGTTTTGTGTTTCAATTTATCCTGTAAGTTGAGTTTTGAAATGATGTAGTTGCGAAATCAGATCAATGCCTTAGTAATAGTCTGGACTCTCTCACTGTGGAATAGCAACTGTAGTATGATTTAGCAACAACCTAACAGCACATCAATATTGCGTTTTTGTGATTCGAAAACCACAATTTTGAACAATACACCCTCTACATTTCAATGCGCTTTTCCACCCGTAATGGTTCTTAATTATAACATAAACATCCTGGCTACAAAACAAACCCTCTGACACAGCGAAGAATGGCACACAAACATATAGTTAGCTCGGCGGCTGTGTTCCCTCTTAGCGTAGTGCATGCTAAATGTATCTGACGTGGCTCTTTAGGTTCTTTGTGCTCCGGCCGCATTCATCTACTGTCAAAGACTCACTGGGTTGATCTGTTATTCTCTTTGTAGGCAGCAGATCGAGCTAGTTTCTCCGCACACAACCAGAGAGGAACCTTGGCGAGGCGTTGGGGTATCACTACAACCTTCAAAGCCCTCCCCTCCATTTGACACCTTTTTTTTTTTTTTTTTTCTTCCCTTGTAGCATTCGTCCTATAGAAACTCCGGTAGACTTTTCACATTTGCGGCGGCGTGTGTTATGTTCACTTCTCGAGCGACGCCGAAATGAAATGTAAGCAGAGGTGTAACGGCGGCCATGTTGGGATGGAAGGCGGAGAGCGCAGACATGTTAGGAAGGGGGATGAGGATGGTGATACACGTGCGGTGAAGCTCTCGAAAACCTGTGGATCCTGTGAAAGCTTGCACTGTACATGAGCGAAGGAGGCGCGCTCTGATTGGCTCTCCGCGTATGATACTTCTAAAGCTGCATCAAATATAGAAGCTTCTCACCGCCTGACGCTAATGATGCCGCGACCGAAGTGTGTTTAGATTTAGATTCATGCAGCAGCTTTCCTGTCAGAGTGCAGTGCTACGCCACAGGCCAGTCAGAAGAGGCCTATGTAGTCGAGGTAAAAGACAACAGCATATGTCAGTGGTAATGAGACTGCTGTAGACTAGTTAAAGGTGCATGGTGTAACTTTTCTGATGGAGGGTCCGTCAAGAGCTTTTGTCCATGGAGATATTATTGCTTTGTCTGGAATGTTTCACAGTACTGCAAAAAACAAAATCCAGCCAAGTTAAGATGACTTGAATTGAGAAAATTTTATCATGATTTGAGTAAATTCCACTTGACAAATAAAACGATCTGCCAGTGAAATAAGACGTTTTGTACTTAAAATATGAAAATACATCTTGCTACACTTAAAATAAGAAAAACAACAACTTTTTGCACTTAAAAGAAGAAACAAAATCGAATGTTGCTTGAACTGTTGCTTGAAAATCACACTTATTCCATTGGTAGATCATTTTCTTGTCAAGTTGAATCTACTCAAATAAAGTCAAATGTTCTTAATTTAAGTCATTTTTAACTTACCTAGATATTGTTTTGTTTTTTCCCCTAATCACAATATAATATAATATACTGTAATAACAATGAGTAAAACATATAAATGGTAATAATGAATTCGAAATAAGTAGCAAAAAAAAAAAACATAGCAAGAGACAGGTGTCAAATTAGACATAATTATATAAATGTTGATGTACAAGTCAAAATGAAATTGAAAAATAAGTAATAAAATATAAAATCACAGCTTTATACAAGAGGTTATAGGAAGACAGTGCAACAATGATTGACAGGACATAGGGTTATAGGATACATAAGGGTGAGTTGTTGTACAGTTGTAGGGAGTATTATCTGTCCCTCTACAGTCTGGTGCAGTGGGTGAGCACGAGTGTCCATGATGGAGAGCAGTTTGTCCAGTGTCTTCTTGTCCCTCACTGTGACAAATGTCTCCAGCTCACAGAAGATCAGACCAGATAATAAAATGGAATATTTTTATTACACTAAAAAATGTAGAAAAGTGAGTGTGCTTGCATTTCCATGAAAAAGAAGTTACTTGGCCTTGAGGAGGGCCTCCGCCATATCTCTGTGGAAATGTTGTTCCTTTGGCTAATTTAAGTACCATTTGAATGTCCTATTTAGAATGATGCAGATTACGAGCGACCTCCAGGAAGTTGTACATAGTGTTGCTTTAAGTGCTATGGTTTTTTGTTACATTAAAGCCCCACTGTGGTATATTTTAGCCAACTACTGCTGTACTTTAAGTCATACTTCGACATTACAGGCAAAGCAATAATATTTCCATGGTCATAAGCAGTTACAAGGCAAAGTTACATGTCAGGTCTATGGAGATGTAAGTCTGCTCACAGTATACGACATGTTTTGTAAGGCCTGTTTATACACCCTTAATGAAATAAAGCATATTTTTGTCATTTTTTTAGTTTGTGTTTTTTGTAACTCCAATTATGCACCAATAACTTCATTTTGGACTCATTAGAATTGTTGATGCCGTTTATGGTTTCTGTGTTAGTCGTGAGGATTTGACCTTGGAGGCCACTGTGCAAATGCCCTGTGGTAAAACCCACACCCCCTGTTGCCACAGCGAATTTTAAAATGCCAAAATTGTGGAGCTTTTTTGTTGTTGCTATTACCACCTAATGTGTCGTAATTAACCAAATTAGGAAAGAGCGTGGCCTGGCTGCACTTGCCCTTACGCCGAAGCGCAACATTTAAAAGGCAATCTAATGACCTGAATAATAATAAGCACATGGAATTAAACTATGCTAATTCATACAGCAAGTCTGATTGGCCGAATATTTCTATTGGTTTAAAATCACAACAAAAACAGGTACATTTATTTCTGATGTTTTTAAAATTTCGTTTTGTGTATACATTTTTTTCTGCTACTTTCAAATAAAAGTGCATTATATTGTACTTTTTTTTCCCTTTTTTTTTTTTTTTTTTTTTTTTTTTTTTTTTTTACAATATAATATTAATTTATTGGGCTATTGTGATTTTTACTACTATTGGACATGAATATAGACTACTGGTGTGAAAGGTTTGGTCACACCAGACCATCTTATTCAATGTTTTTTTTTTCTTTTCTTTTTTTTTTTTTTTGTATTTCACATTAAAATCCTTAAAGTAGCCACCCTTTGCTTTATTATTTAAAATATTTGACTTTATTTCTTTAATACATGATTCCGTACCTCCATTTTTGCTTCATATATTTGATGTCTTCCATATGTATGTAAAATATAGAAAGTAGTAAACATAAATTACAAAAAAAAAAAAAAAAAAATTCGATTAGAAACTTAGATTTTTTTCTATTTTATTATCAAATTTCACTGGTGTTGTAGTCAAGACTGCACTAATCAAGACCAAGACCAATCTGAAACCACAGGGTCCCAAGACCATGACAAGACCAAGACCTCTGAGGGTCGAGACCGAGACAAGACCAAGACTTTTAAAGGCCGAGACCAAAACAAGACGGAGACCACGGCCCATCAAGACGAAACTGAGACCAGCTTTGTCATTTCCTACATTTATTTTTATTTTACAGTTATTTTGGCACATTTATATAAATGTTTTTATGCATCTATCTCCATTTTTTGGACCCTCACCCACAGTTTGACCACCCCTTCTTTAAGAGAACTTCCATTGGCACTTTACAGAAAACTGTGAAGAAAGTGAAGAAAGTGGGTAGGATTCTAAACCTGTTTTCCTAATTGCAGATAACAGCAGCTGTAATGAAATATGATCGCACTCGTCGAGTTTCAAACCTCGAGTCTGAGATGAGTCCAAGAGCCTTCAAGACTGAGACAAGACCGAGTCCAAGTGCCTCCAAGATCGAAACAAGACCGAGTCCAAATGCACTCGAGTCCAAGACGAGACCAAGACCATAAAAGAACAGTCTTGAGGCCGGTCTTGAGTATTATGACACAAAATTTTACTAGAGTGGAGTTAGAGTACTTTGAATAATAGTACATTAATTTATTTAACTCATTTATTTCATTTTTGTGTTTATTCATTATTAGTAGTATTTTTTACTTTTACACTTTTTATTTCATTTACCGGAATCACAACTGAAAACATCCAGAACAGAATAAAAAAAATTATATTGAACCATCCAAACCCAGACTGTTCATTGTATTTCCCAGCTAAAATATGCACTCTTGGACACTCCAGTCAACCGCTCAATCGCTTTAATTGTATCTGAACATGTGTATATTTGCTTTTGAATCATTCAGCGCCCAAATGTAAAGCTACAACGCCAGAAACATCCAAAATGCTTCCATATTTGCTTCGCTGTAATAAAAAAAAAACCTCCTCTGATTAACGACATTTGAGGTAAAACGCTCTCTATGGCCATATTTCCCATAAATCATCGCTTTCACGGTGAGCGACTTGGCATTTGCATTTTTGTACAAACACTAATAAGACATAAATAAATAAAAGCGGGGTGAGGTGATTACGGACGTCTGTGGAGATTTACTGTAGCAAGATGGCCGTCCTGACAAAAGCGCTCCAATTTTGTGTGTTTGCCAAAGCCCCTATCAGCGTTCTTAAGTCGTATCAGATGTTCAGGCTTTATTGGGTCCACACACAGTTATTAGGACGGATTTATCTGCTGAGAAAGAGACCTGCTAGCATTATGAACTCTGCTACTATTTCTTATTGATTGTTTTCTCAAACCACAGAAATGACAGAGCCGAGGGAAGCAGAGGTGAGTCACAAGTTCACAAAGAGTAATTGCCGCATGTTTGCTACAATGCTAACGCTAATGCTATCTAGGCCCATAGGTTGTATATGTAAATAGGAGGGTTTCAGTCACGTGATCACGATGATGCGCAAATTTCAGGTGGAGGGCAGGAAGTGAAGACAAACACGATAAACACGGCTCTGGAGAACACAGATATGGAGAAGAGTTGTTATTGTAAGGATTTAGAGCCAGTAGCGAGGCAAAAGTACGAGCAGTTATTCGACAAATATATTGGGCGTGACTCCATCTTATTGAAAATGAGAGAATTTTCAACCGAAGTAAAAGATCTGCTGACAATCGAGACAGAGGATATCACAAACTATTTAGCTCTTCAGACATCGTTCTACACCAGACAACAGATGAAGGTGTACAAAAGTTTGGAGGCATAGAACTTTTTTTGTCAGTGGATGGGTCCTCAACCTTGGTGCAAAACTGCCTAAATGATGATTATCCTTTGGTCTTCGCCGGGGTGAGTGTTTCTCTTATTTTATGTGTATAGACTGTTATGGAAAAACTGCAGTGTATCGGCAGTAACTTCTATCTGAACTTTTTAATGTCAACAAACGTCGTTAGCCGTTAGTCGCTAATGATTCGTTTATGTTTAGGTAAACCACAAAAAACAATTTAGCTTTGTAACAAACCTTTGTCAAAGTGGTCACTGCAGACACCAGCATTAGCGAATGTGCTCCTCCCGACCGCAAAAAGGTTTGTAATCCACTTTTTATGGCTTTGTTCTGTCAGCTTTTCCCATTTCTGACCTTTGTGGATGACTATATTCGGTACTCTAAAAAAATCGCTTTTCCTTCTCTCGGTTAGAACGATTGGCACAGCTGTAAACTACACAACACATCGGCATTTTCCTCCAGTCAGTTCACTTCCTGCCCTCCATCTGATTTTGCGTGCTGACAAACGTAGCCCGGTGACGTCACGTGAAACCCAGCTATAGGAAAAGCTAACCCGCTAGCCGCTGTGTTCCAAACATGGCTTTACATAAAAAAATGGTCACTCCTCTTTCTGTAAATGCTGCTGTGAGATTTGTCATTTTGGGCTTAAAATGTTTGTATTAACCTGCTCTCTACGTGGTCCTGATGTTTTTATGTAGCTATTTTGTCCATTAATTAATTCTGCTCCAAACTCGCTCCTGTAACAACTAGCATCGTGAGCTTCATTTGACTAGAGCCGAACACTCCCTTGGTTCCACAGTATGGCATTAAATATATCTTGCATGAATAAAAAGAAACTGCATGTATGGATACCACGTATGTTGATGAATTAAATAATACAGTAAAAATAAGTATTAAATAATAAAACTGTAAATATGTATACATGGGAGATTGAGTCTTTTACATTGTTAGCTTTACTGGTGATTGCAGCTACGTTTTGCTATGTTGAACCTTCATGACCCATATTTATGTTTATGTGAAATTTCCTTTCAAATTAATCCACTAGTGAATGATCCAACTTTCATTTTACTGGAGACATTTGTGACCTCTACACAGTGAGACGACGAGCGCACAGGAAATGTGTGATAAAAAGGAGATGATACGGAGCAAATGGTCTGAGCAGGCCTCAGTCAGCACATCTGGGACAGAAGCTCTGAGGCGAGCAGGTGAGAGCCTGGGGACAGAGCCTCAAATATTACTGATCTAATCTGGAAATATTGGGCTCTGGCTTTATTTTCTATTGGGGGGATTTTTTTCAATTTGCTATATCCACGACCTCATGCCATGGAACTTGATGTTCTATATGGGCTGTTTTTTATGCATATAGCATGAAAAACAGTAAGCCTGGCTTATTTGGACAATCCAGCCTCATTAAATCCTCAGTTCTGTTCCACCAATGTGTCTAACCTGGCACCCAGTTGCCGTAGTAACAAGCACTCAGTTGCAAACCTGGTCAGGACCAGGCAAACACAAGATTAATTTAGCTTTGTCTCTAACAATGTCAAAAGAAACACACAAAAGAAACAACAATGAAAATGTTTCAGCAGGTGTCCGCACATCTGTGTTAAATGACTCTCTCTATCTGATTAAATATGACTTTTATTTCACAAGTCGCCGGAGACTAACGATGATCAGACGTGCTCCCACGCACTGGAACCAGCCACACCACATGTGCTAAATTTAAGATTGTCCACATAGGGATATTGGTCATTTGCATTTGACCCATCCTTTAATGTCCCTGGGACAACCTCAGGAGCACTGGGCACCAGAGAGCAGTGCTCATAGACTCATCTCCAGATCTTGAGCTATAGGCTTGGTCAAAACTACCTTAGCTGGAGGATTTCTTCTATTGTACATGTGATGAAGAAACCAGAGTGCCCAGAGGAAAGGCATCATGCATGAGGTGTAAGTGCTATAGCCACTCAGCCACCGCTGTTAAAATAAATAATGGCCCCATTTGGTTTTGTTGGCCCCCTTGCTTTCAAAAATACCTGCAACAAAATCAATTCAAAATTCTATTCAGGGCCTTCATTAATGGAATAATGTCTAAAGGTCTAGGCAAACGTACCTAATATTAGAATATGTATTATTTAAATTGAAATAAAAGTCAATTTAAAATGACCCCAGGTAGAGTAGCTGACGGTGTGCACTGCAGATACTAATGGGGATCAAAATAAACAATAAACAAACAATATTAGAGCAGATGGGGCCAAAAGAGCGTGGGCCGCACTGCAGAGCTCAGATGGTCCTCAAATGAGATCATCCACCAGAGCACAAAATGAAACAGAGGATTTCGGGTGGATTACTAAGAAGGGTACAATACATGGTGACATCGTGATGAATAGTGAAACATATTAATGTAATTATTATCTGTGGAACATACAGTACCTTGTGACATAAGTCAAATCAAGCATTACTCTCAGAGACGATTTTGGACTTGAAAAATTCCTGTCTCTGCAGATACAGACTCATATTAGTTTTGTAAAGTAAGTGCATAAGATATTTAAATGACCACATAAGGACATTATATTCACTATATAAAGAATTTGGCCTCAAGGATCAATAATGTAATTCCGTTATGGCCTTGAACAATCAATGCAGCTTGTCACAAAGACACGTCCTGCTCACCAACAACATACACAATTAGACTCAATACATCATGTACTTCAATTTCATATTATGTTGGTGATGTAAGAAAATGGCATGAGCAAATGAATATTCAAATAAAACAGGAACAAACTTGTGGGAGAAATTGGAGATTTCCGTGATTTCAAGTAATTTTGTGGGTTTATGACTTGGACTTTTCATCAAATTGCACTGATTGGGTTGTCATAGCAACATACATCATCTGTAATCCAGGGGAATACAATGTCTGAAACGTTTAAACAGTGAGAGCTTTACAAACTTGAGTTCCAAAAGCGGACTTCTGAAATGTCCTTTGTGATGCGTACATTATCCGGTATACGGACAGGAGGATGTAGTGAGTGTTAGCAGCAGGGATTACCGAGAAGGAAGGATGTTTATGCAATTCACGGCATGTTTCTGAAATTATAATACGCCGGTCTGTTCCAGTGGGGGAGACGCAGCCCACAGCGTGTCTAATTTTTCCATAGAAGTGAAGAATCTCCGGGTAGGCTGCATTCCAACTTGTTGTTTGACATCCTGTCCGGAGTCAAAACAGCAGCCAGAAAACTGACAAAACAACAGGTGATGTATGGAAGCCTCTGAGGCCCACGAAAGAGCGACTAGGTCGAAAAGGCAATCACTATATCGACCAGGTTTCTATAACACTGTATAACTCTAACTCTGGTTTTCTAGCCATTTCATTTGAGATTTTCTTTATGTGCATTGTGTAACTTTTCTGGTGGTCAAATACTTTTCTCCATGAAGAATTTATGGCTTTGTTGGAATGTTTCACAGTATGATATTAAACCTTTCTATCTTCATTGAGACTAAACTAGATCAAATTGCAGGTCAGATCTGCGGAGAGGCGACCCGCTCGCAGTCAGAATGCCTGTTTTTCTAGGTATTTTTGAGCTATAAATGTAAGGTAGAGCTGTTTAAACCAGAAAAGTTACACAGTGTACCTTTAAATCTGGCAATGATTTATTATCATCTATAAGACCAAATGAATCAATCTATCTGTCAACATGCTTCTTACTCCTGAGAAATATTTTTTAAATCAAATATATTTTCTAATGTAAAATTACCTGAATTTTATTAAACATATCACCTTAATTTAACATTTTTGTTTACTTTATGTTCTGTAGACTAGCTGTTATTTCTTTTGTAATTATATTTCTACCTTCATAGAAATTCATCTTTTTGACTTTAAATTATTTACCTTAAACATGTAAAATGAATAAATCTATAATCTTAAAAACCCAACTCAAAGTATTTGCTTTGTATCAACATAAAAGAAGGTGGTGACAACATAAGAGGTGATGAAATATATTTAACATTTATTTAAATTTTTGAGTGTATTAAGCATTAATTATCACCATAGTCACATTTTTCCCCTGATATTTACCTTGAAGCAGTACTTCATAGAGATTTATTGTGTGTTGACTGAAGTTATTTAGTCTAGAGCCCTGTTCTGAGGCTGTGCAGTGTAAAGTGCATTGGAGGATGTCTGAAGAGACGTCACAAGGTCTACAGGAGTCTGCATTTCTATATTTCATCAAGTGTGGTAATGGAAAAGTAATTTAGAACCTGTATTTTTCATTTGAATGTCAAGCATCTTTGATAATATAATAAGGTCAGTTCATATAATTGCTCACTGCAGATGTATAGAACTGTATGAAAACTCCTCCACCATTTTATCCCTTTTAATGCATCTTCTCCACGTCTTAAAGAATCAAGTACAGAAAACCTTGGAAATCGTATTCAGACTGAACAATGGAGGAACACCTTGCATGAAAAAAGAGCTTTGTGGACGGGGGAATATATATATATATATATATATATATATATATATATATAAATAACTCACTTTCCTCTTCTCATTCAAAGCATTTTCATGTGCAAGATTCCCTTATATGTCTTAACCCAGAAATTTCAAGTTACAAAAAGTTGGCAAGCAAGTAAAATTTCAAGACGTGACGCGAATCAGAGCTGAGAGCAATACAGCATTTGACATTCAGGTGCTGGACAGACTGTTTTCATTTGATTACAGGGTAGGAAGAATAAAAAAATATGGCTGCTAGTCTTATATTCAGGAAGCTACCGAAGTGATATTTTACTCGTTCTTATATAGGCTGCCATTCAGGGTCAGAGCTGCTGTAAGATTTTCTCCTCATGTTCAAAAGGAGTTTGTTTGTTATACACAGTGATGAAGAAGTACTCCTCCAGGTCCTCCAGCAGAGAAGTTATACAATGCACCTTTAAGTAAAAGTACACATACTGGAGCAAAAAAAATTAAATAAATCTAAGTTCTTGTTTGTATGTAAAGAGTAAAAAGTAAAATTATTTTGCTCACATTTTCAGGTCTTATGAGGCTTCAAATGTAGTGATTTTGATACAGAATTGTGTTGAATTTTATTCAGTAGAAGCAATTGAATTGATAGTCTTTTCGTAGCTGTTTTTATTTGTATTTTTGTTTGCTCAAACTACAAATGTGTTAAAAAATAAACCCCTCAGGCTTTTCAGCAGGTCTCACACAATAATAAAAAATACTTTTACATTTCAGTCCATGCTCAAAAATGCAGTGGAGCTGAAAGTACAAATACTTGATCTCAAATGTAGTGAAGTAAAAGTAAGAAGTGCCCGCTTTAAAATGTACTCAAGTAAAATACAGATACCTGCAATTTTTACTTTAGTACAGCACTTTACTACTACTTTTACTTATTTACATTCCACCACTGCTTATAAACACCCAAATTTCTAAGTGTTTGAATATATAATTGTCTCCGGTGTAATTGTCTTCTATGTAATTGCTCCATTGTTCACATTTTACCAGCGTTTCAAATGTTTACCCTTTGTATCATAAGAACAACAATAGTTTTCACACACAGATGTTTTGTTTTTTTTTCTTCATTTTTACAAAGTGCTTTTGCAATTGTGAGAAAGATAACCCTTTGTTCAGTTAAAACGCTGAAGTGTTGAAAGCATTTGCGTCAGATTTAATTGTGGGTTTATTTATTTAATTTTTAACATAAATTGCATAATCGCCACTCACTAAAAAAGGGAAGAAAGACGATAAAAAAAAAAGAAAATAATATACAAGAAATACAGCATATATTGAATACATGAGACCTGTTTACAAATATTTAACAACCAGGAGAAATTGAAATACAAATAATAAATAGGCTGTAATTGTGATAAAGGACCCAAAAATAACTCAAGACGGCAACTCATCATTTTTATCTGATCATAATAGTTTCAGACACAATTGTACAGTTCTATACAAAAACACTGATAATAACTGAACCTTGTGGAATGAGTAATAGGAGGCCACTGCAATTTCTGTATGGAGACGGAAATCATTTAGCAGTCCTTCGATAAAGAGTCAGATAATACTCCCTTCCCCGAATCTACACTACAAGATATATTTGTGTATTTGGGTGCACAAGTTAACTGCAAAAAGTACAAGCTTGCTACTCAACATTTTTACACTTATTCAACAATATGTATTTTTAGCTCGGTAAAAGCGCTGACATTTAGGAATATTTTGCGCTTTTTGTCCTTAACTTGTTGCCATGGTGCACCTTCAGAAAAAGCAAAGTCCCCAAACCATGTGACAGCCATTTTTGACACTTAATCCTTCCAGTTTCCTCGCTCCCCCATAAGCTCAGCATGAAGCAACGCCACCGCTGTTCGCTGTCAAAATCATAACAACACTCGCACTTAGCCCCTCCCCTTTCCTTTTACATCCACATGTAGCCGCTTTACATCCGTTAATTCTGTTTATCTGGTAACACAAACCCCACAACGCCATAACACGGTCAATTGACTTATATTAGAATCAAGTTGTGTTAAAAAAACATTGCTGTACGTTGTCATAACACGTCACTTTCCCATGCAGCATAATGCCTGTAATAGGTGCCTGGTATCTAGCAATGTAATCACTGTAGAGATTGCCTCAAGCAGCGAGCAATGTTGCACACAATAAAATTCATATGGATAGGTCAATCCTCAACAAGTGCCAAACGCTGCTATTTTAAGTTCTAATTTTTCACACTTTGTATAAAAACGCGAGGGGGTGAGCGCTACATGACCTAGTCTAGGGCGATACGGCGAGGAGCTTCTGCTAATTCCCACAGCGAGACAAGAAATAAATAAATATGAGCGCAAAAGTGAAGCCTGCGCCAGACAGCGATGGAAATAACAAGTCTGTAAGGCTAATTCCAAAACACATGCGACGAGATGTGAAGGCGGAATCAGATAATTGGGATGGATAAATTATTTTTTGTTCGTTTTGCGTTTTAGAGATAAACAGGCAGCTTGATTTGTAAAATAACAGTAATTAAAACAAATAAAATAAAAATAATAACAAAACGATAGATGATAGTATTTAAAAATTTTCTTTTTCTTTTCAGAACTACACACACACGTCAAAATGTTCAAAAAGGTGTCCATGTGGTTTGATAGATGAGGTTTTTAATATTAAATGTTACTGCACTGGGAAAAAAAAATATCTAGGTTAAGTTAAAATGACTTAAATTAAGTGTGATTTTCTTAATTCAAGCAACATTCGATTTTATTTCTTATTTTAAGTGCAAATAGTTGTCGTTTTTTTTTTTTTAAGTGTAGCAAGATGTATTTTCATATTTTAAGTACAAAAAGTATTATTCCATTGGTAGATCATTTTACTTGTCAAGTGAAATTTACTCAAATCATGATAAAACTTTCTTAATTCAAGTGATCTTAACTTGGCTAGATTTATTTTTTTACAGTGTGCTAAAAAATTACTCATGTAAAAATGATTGCATAAAAAAGAGACATTTTCACACATTTTTCACCGTCACGTCCAAGCAGCATTTATTTATTTTATTTTATCATTACTCTGCCATCTTAATGCAAATGCCATTTTAACGTCATCTTAATTCTGCTCATGTAACTCCAGAATTGTTTCCTGGGAGTTCAAAGCCCTAAAAATCCCCCAAAATAACAGAAAAACCGTAGCTCAGCATTTGTGTTTAGTTGGCGGAAAGTTATTACCCATAATGTTTCACGCTCGGTGGAAATCTAATTCTGAAATTAAACTTCTCACTTGATAGACGTCCGTTCAGTCATTTAAATGTCCCAGCCCCTCTGTTGTTTGTTAATGAATTGAGTCTTATTTAATATAGCAGACCGAATGGAAAATAGAGTCCTATCTGTGACTGTCATTAGATGTGGCTGTGAGAATTGGGAGACACAATAATGACAAAGCTCTGGGCTTTTGCAGAACTGTAATGGCTATTTACTTTTCCACCCTAAAGTTTGACAGTGTCTGAATAATAATAACTGAATAATTTGTATTTTGTGCGCATGGTATTTCCAAGCAAATCAGTCGCAAAACTTGGAAATCAGAATAAAAAAGTCCATCAATCTGTTAACTCCCTCAAGGGTTTCAACCACCAAGTAGTTGCATGAATTAGCTGATTTTTTAAATTTACAAAACATTTAAAAACTGGTTTTACTTACTTCTACAAGTCTTGCAAAAGGGAACCCAGAATCTACCGTAGCTAATGACCCTGTCACGCCTTGACTATTCAGCCAGCGTACGCCGATGTATGAAAAATTTGGCAAATACGCTGGAGTACGTCAGATAAGTTATAGGTAAGTTTTGTATAAGTTATGAGCATGCTGGTATATGCCGACATATGGCAAGGTCATCGAAACATTTTCAGCATGCTTAATATTTCTCGACGTATGTCAGCGTATGCTTATATGTCATTGCATACATGGGCCAAAAGTTGTAGGTAGGTTATGTGATCATTGACACACGTTCACACATGTTAATTGTAAGTTACTCGTAAGTCCAAATATGTTGAAATAATGTCTAGTGTACCCATAACGTATGAGTAACGTGCTTTGAACCTGTGTGTAACTTATATCGAACTTACCTCCAACGCATTGACGTATTTGACATGTTCCGACGAGCACAGAACTTACTGAACGTGTTTCTAACTTATAGCTACCGTATAATGGCGTATTGGCAGCGTTTAGGGGAATTGGTATATAAAAATGGGGAGGAAACCGTTAGTACTCCTCCAGACTTCTTGTTGAGCAGATGTCCATATCATCCGAGAGATGGAGGATCCGGCAAGGCTTAGATGTCTAGTGCAGTTATGGTTTAAATCATCGAGCGGCAGCCTTTTTTATAGGTGACGACACGTGATCATCGGCGATACGCTGCTGTGCATAAGTTAGACTGCTGTTGAGCATAAGTTGTGGATGTCAGCAACATGCCAAAAATTTGTTGGTATAAGTTATCAAAACATTCTATATAAGTTATTAATACATTATATATACGTCCAACTTCTTATGAATACTCTATGTATACGCCCAGAATTAAAAAAAAAAAAAAAAAAAACATCAATAGTTCAGTGTATGCCAGCATTTTAGGGAAATTCTGGTACATCGACACACGCTGGCTTAGAATTAAAACACACCGGTACAAATTGCATTTTCATTTTTAAAAGCCTTATCCCATAAAATCACCACGCAGTCCCTTCATTTTTTCAGTTCATTCTCAGTTTTCCAAGTAGGTGAAATCTCTTTGGCAGTCACGAAAATACATTCTGTCAAGCTAAGCATATCTATTTATATGAATGATCAATAGAAGTGGTCCCAGTATTGATCCCTGAGGTACCCCTGTCATTTCGTTGACACTTGATTGCATAACATGTCAATGCTGTGTATAATATGGAGAGATAGGGAGCATGTAGCACTCTCCGGTTCTTTCCGTGGAGCGCTCGGAGCCAGGTATGATGTCACCACCTGCCCTCCAGACGCACAATCAGTTTCTGGCACGCCTCAAGCCCCCCTCAGGACTTATCACTCTTTGATAGTTGTCTCTATTGCGGCCCATTCAATCTGTAACACCACTCCGGGCCTTATGCGAGCTACAACAAACACACTTAATCATTCCTGTCGTTAAGGCTGCATGGGGAAAATCCTCAGTGAGCCACCCCAGTTATGTTCTAGCCGCGGCGTATTAATATCACAGGAGACAAAGTGCTAGTGCTGGTGAGAGCTATGATTACGTGCACACTCCTGACAGAGGGACACGCGCACACGCCGGCTTCGCTAGTGTCTCTCAGTGTGCCACTTCCTCCTCTCCTGCTGCTCTGTCCTTAAACCTCTTCACCCTCCACACAGGGAGTAGACACTGCGCCCTTTTCTCTTTGTCATGGTAATAACACTAAGCCTAACTGTCCCCCCATTTTGCCTGTCAGCTCGCATTTATTTTGTTTTCCCCTTTTTCCCCCCTTTCTTTCTCCGCCATGTACTGTCAGGTTTCTCGGGGGTTTCGTACAAAGTCCCTCCCCGCGTCATTCACTGCTCCTGGAACCAATTATATTATGTGGCTAGCCCTTTCAGTTACCGCAGAGAAGAAGAGGACACAGTGAAATCTCGATCTATTCTCCATGCCCACAGCATCTCACCTTTGCTAACCTATTCTTTGGAAACCGCAGAGGAGATTTTCATTCCCCGCGATCCTTTTCTTTCTTTCTTTTCCGTCTCCGCGACTCTTCCTCAGCGTAGTTTCTCATTCTTGCCGTGAAGCCTCCCCTGACAGTGTGAATGAGGGTCTTGTTGTTAGGGACACCAGCTCACCGTGGCGTCACACATTGTCTGCTGTAGTGTTCCTCTGCAGTGGGATGTATTGGGAGCATTGTGTGAGCTTTCACCTCACCTCCGTGCTCTCCGCTGTGCCCTGGCTTAAGGCTTATCTCCGGGCCTCTGCAGAGCTGCCGGCCCAATGAACACTAACAACCTGCACTTTGTATGCCGTGAGAACCCCGCCGCAGCTGCACCGCCACGTTTAGCTCCAATCCCTAATACTGATATGATTCTGTTAGCCGGTAACAACATCGGATCAGGAGCAGGCCAAAGGGACGAGTTTCCTTAGGTCATCGGGGCAAGACCTTAGCTCAAAACAGTTATTCAAATAGTCTATATGCTAGGGCTAGGCGATATGGAGCAAAAAATAAAAATATAGCTTGATATATTTTGCTATATCTTGGTAGCTGTACAGGAAAAATAACCCCCCAAAAATTATTGCAAAAACAAATATGCCAAATTCCACAAGGGCTTTTTTAATCAAAGTGTTAAGAGGTAGGCAGTTCATGTAGAAACAAAGGGCTTCTGCAACATAAAAAAAAATCCCCAAAATAATGATTTAACTGTAAAACAAAAGAAGAAATAATACATATTGCCTTCTTTTCATTCAAAAATACGATAATCATAACCATGAGCTCCTTTGGCAGAGGAAGCTCGGGAATTTCCTTATTTTAATAGATCCATGTCTGTAACCAGGGATAAGGAGCGATGAGATATCCCACAATCCACTGCACAGATCAAGTCTCAACGTTTCCAAATACTAATCTTCTGCATAAATAAACTTTACATTACTGAACTTTACAACATAAAAACCATAACCGCTATAGAGACACATCAGCCTGTTTGAGATTAGAATATGTTTAATGCAGCTTTGACATTTGTTTATGTTTTACAGAAAGAAAAGTAAAACCACATGGCTCATTTGCATAAACTATAAGTGTTGGAAAAAAAAAAAAAAGAGAGAGGCAAGCTCAGAAAAGGTAAACAAGCGAAGCAGCAAAATCAGAATTAACTATAAGCATTATATCGATATATACAATATTACAATATGTAAGAACCCATTTTGTTTTAAAAAAATATTTCACTATATTTTAAATATCGAAATATCACCTACAAGCCTGATTCATCAGCCATTTTCACTTTGTAGAAACTATCTGACCTCGCAGCGTTAGAATTTGTTCCCTTGATGGTACTTTTTTTCATTTAATCAATCGTTGCCTTTTTGTCATGAAGTATGTAATGCTCCACTAACTGGTATATTAAGCTTTTCCCAAATCCCGTAGGAAGAAGGGCAATAACGTCTTTTCCTTTGATAAAATTCACAATTCAATAAACATTCTTTAGTCCAGCTTTAAATCCTAGATCTTGGGAATCAGAATATATGGCTCTTCGCTGAATGGCTGGTGGCCAAACTAGTGTATTCTGATTCCTGACCTAGTCCTTGGAGAGAAATGAAATTGAGCGGAGGCACTAGGTGACGCCAGCCTGGCTAATTGCCTACTATATGCTACAAAAAATATCACTGTTTCTCCCTGTAGAATCTATGTGACTTTTCATGTGTTTCAGCTTCCCGCTATTTGGTGCCATTTTGATGACAGTTGACCATTCAAAAGACAGAATATCTTGGTTTGAACTGTTAATTGCTATGGTCAATGGTCGCAATTTTATATAGCGCTTTTCCACCTTCAAGATTAAGCAATTTACAAGGAACCACTCACTAATTCACACATACATTCATACATAAGTGTAGGCAGACACTGGTGGTGAGGTGGGTTATGTGTCTTGCCTAAGAACACAACATCAGCATTCATCTGTGGGAGCTGGAATCACACCGCCAACCTGTGGACCAATAGATTTACCAATCATATTTATGTCGAGAGTAGGATTCAAACTGGCAACCTTCGGGTCATTGGGAAAACACTCTATCAACTGAGCTACTGCATCATTCCTGACCCACGGATATGAAAATTAGTCACATTTATTATTTATGTATTTCCCTTTTCCTTTCTGTTACATTTTTGCTTTCGTCGCAGAGATTTGCAAATCAGTAGAAGAAAAATGCAAATGCTACCTAGCGACTCTCCCTCGTTAGTAATAATTTTAGCCAAATATTGTATTGCTGGCTTTCAGAAGGTATTTCATCATGACATTATTGTTTCTGTGCAATTTGTGTTTGTGGCCTTGCTAGATTCCACTAACATTAAATTACCTGTCTAATAATTTATGGATGTTTCTCTGTGAAACACTGTATTACCATTACTGAAATATTGTCAAACATATCAAAGAAGAAACCGTATCTGTCAGAAATGTTAGCCTTGTGTCCAGTGAGATTAAATTTGATTTAAACAAGCTTTAAATAACATTAGAGTGAAAAATGTGTCTCTTATTTATTTCACAGGCATTTGTACAATAGCACAACCGAACAATAACAACACTGTTACCTATGACCAGTGATGGAAGAAGTATTGTTTTGTTACTTAAGTAAAAGTACAGATACTGGGGCAAAAAAAAATAAAAATAAAAAAAAGACTCAGGTAAAGTAAAGGTATCATATGAAAAAATCAACATAAGCAAAAGTATTAAAGTACCCATTTAAAATTGTACATAAAGAGGAAATCTAATAAAGCTTCAAATGTATTGATTTTGAAGTAGATTTGTGATGAATTTTGTTCAATAGAGACAATTTTTACCTGGTGATTTTTATTTTTATCATTTCGATTGATCTAATTATGAAAACATTAAAAATAAACCCTCAGCCCTTTCAGCCATTTGCTTTTCAGTTCAGCTCAAGAGTAGAAAATACAGATACCTGCTCTCAAGTGATGAGTGAAATGTAGATCCACTTGACTACTACTAATTTATTTAATTAAAGTACAGATACCTAAATCTTACCATAATTTCCAGACTACTAAGCGCACCTGAATATAAGCCGCATCAACTAAATTTTAACAAAACTTTAAAATTGTACATATATAGGCTGCACCTGAATATAAACCATTGGTGTCTTCAAGAACGTTTTCAACTTTCAACCTCTGCTTTTATCGCCTCTGAAGCTTTTATCGTCTTTTTGGATTGAGTCAGTTCGTCACACTGCCGTCGCCAAAATCTCACCATCGACTCACTGATGCCGAGCTCACGTGCAGCAGCTTGATTTCCTTCTTCGACAGCCACATCAATCGCCTTAACTTAAAAGCTGCATCATCTGCATTTCTTCATGTGAGGAGGGTTGAGGGTGTGTGCATGAAGCTCAAAATAACTGTTCAAAACACAATCAAACTAGGATGTTCCTCAGCGCATCAACTCCGTCTCTCTCCCCAGTCTACTGCGCATGTCTCCTGCAGAAAGAGTCGCTATCCTGTCTGTATCATGTCAGTGTCTTTTAGGATTTCCGCAGATTTCAGGTTCTTCCGGGAGCAGAGCTAGTTCTAACAATCAGGTATGAGTGGATTCCCGGCTACTGAAGCTTGAGATATTTCTTTTTGTCATTTACGTGTACGGGTAACACATATCCCCCCCACTAATGTTAATTTAAGCATCATAACTTATTTTACCACACAGCGATAAACAATTTGAATGCGCTGACAATATCACTAGCTAGTGTAACAACTTCACGTGAACTCTAGATTCATGTGTGAACTGCACAGACAGTGGCATTTCTGCACTCAGGCTGCACGTATCCGCTGTGTTGCTAAATCATAAACCGTATATATGAATGAACATATGAATGTGCCAAACAAAGAATCCGTCCATATATTAGCCGCATCGTTTAATTAGCCGCAGCGTTCAAAGTGTGAGAAAAAAGTAGTGGCTTATACTTACACATTGCTTTACTATCTTTACTTCATTACATTCTAGCACTGGTGATCACTCAATACGGCATTTTTGGAGTTGAGCTCTTCAAGTTCTTCATTCCCATTTAATTATTTATACATTTACACAATTACCAGGCATTTCTCCACCAGATTACATAGTATTTTGAATGTGCGCCCATACCTCCTGATTTGACATTCCCAGACAGATAAAGCTGGTGCGTATCGCTGTGCGCAGGTAGAGTCCTTCTTTTCAAAACACCGCCATAGACATCACATAGTACACTGTCTTTCATCTCGCCACAAGCTGCTATTGCAATCAGACAAGCCATTGCCCGTAATCATTGGCTTTGATACGGATGCCGCTCCGTTGAGAATTCTCTATTATCGCCTTCGTTTTATGTTGTATCCCTCTACTCCTTGACACTGGCTTTCCCTGACTGCAAAGAGATGCTTAACTTCACACAATACAGATATACTATATACAACCAGTCAAAAGTTTGGGCTCACTCTCTCATTCAGAGTTTTTTTTTTCTATATGTTTACTACGTTCTACATTTAATATACATACAGAAGACATCAAACACGAGTATATGAAGTAAGATGTATGGAATTATATAGCAAAGAAAAATATATATAACCAAATCCTCAAATTAGCCACCCTTTGCTTTGTCGAAAAATATTTAGCAGAGGTTTTTAAAGAGACAATGTTACACTATTTTCTCATCCTTGTTATAATGTTGTTTCCTCATCAAACACATGCCAGAAGTGATGATTTGTTTCATTTACACATGTTTGACACACAAACCCCTCTTCTCTCAAACAGAAAACACTAATCCACCATGTGATGTCATGTGGTAATACAGGAAGTGCTCCACTGTGTTTTTAAAATCTATACAGCTATCATTTGGAAAATTTTCAGAGCAGATTTCCACACATGACACTCCAGGTATGTTTTGAGGAGGTAACAACATTCTAACATAATTAAAAGCTCATGAGAATTGATTTAGCATAATAAAAGACCTTTAACGAAATAATTCCATATATCTTGTCTTGCTTCATAAAATCAATGTCTTATGTTTGTAGCTAAAATATAGAACATTTTAAGAAAAAAACATTGAATGAGAGAGAGTTTTCAAAAGTTTGATGGGTAGAGTATATTTAAACTAGCCTGATTCATCAGCCAGTTTCACTTCGTAGAAATCGTTTGACTTTACAGCATTAAGATTTCTTCTCTCAGTGGTAGGCGGGTACTTTTTTTATTTAACCAATCACTGCTATTTGGTCGTATGCAATGAGCCGGAAAGCTCAGTGGTGTCCAAGTAATTTCCGGCACAACAGCAAACAAAGCAGAGAGTGAACATGTCTGTCAACAATCATTGTTGTTTCTGTGAGGTAAACTTGCGAATTAAAGGCGCAAAAAAAAAAATGCGAAGTTTGTATTGTCTCCATCCATCTCGATCACTTTGTTTACTGTTGTGCTGTACCACAAAAGGGACCCAGACAGGCACTTGAATTTAACATCATGGCTTCACAGCTCTTTGCTGATTGGCCAGTGCATGGTCTACAACTTCCAGGGTTCTTGCAAACCATCTAGTGTATTCTGATTCCTGACCTAGTCGCTGGAGAGAAATGAAATTGAGTGGAGGCACTAGGTGGCGCCAGTGTGGCTATGTTTAAACAGCATCAGTGAAAAGTTTAGACACACGCTCTGTTCTTTACTATTTCGATTTTATATACAAAAAGAAGACATCAAATATATGAAGCAAGATATATGGAATTATCTAGCAAAGAAAAATGTAAATAACAGGGTGGCTATATTAAAAAAAAAAATCTGATTAGGAAATTAAAAAAAAAAAAGTTTTGTCATTTAACCTTTTTTTCTTTGCTACATGATTGCATGTATCTTATTTCATATATTTGATGTCCTCTATTTGTATATAAAATGTAGAAAGTAGTAAACATATTGAAAAAAAAAAACATTGTGAATGAGAAGGCGTGTCTAAACTTATGACTAACCTATATAAAACAGTGTTTTTTTTCTCCTCATCCACAAAGTTTCACCTTCCTTTTCTATACAGCGCAATTGCTATCCCGTAATATTGGATGCCAAGCTGAATTGTCCTGGTTGCAGGTGAAAAGCACCCCATGTAATTATCTGCAGTTTTAAAAGCACTAGGGCTGTCAAATACTTCATATATCTGCAAGAAACTTACTACGGCGATTGTGTCAAGAATGTCACCCGCTCTACAAAATGGCACCTATTATTGTTCGCTGACACCTTGGGGCTACCTTTTCCCTTAGACAACCTATAATTAAGCACTCAAAAATGAATAACGAAAGGGAATTTTATAGCTAATTATCTGTGTTTGTATGTATAATTTGTGTATATGCCCTGTTCCATTGTTGTCACTTTTGCCAAGATTGTTCAGCGATATTTCTTGCTACGTTGTTTTGTCACTGGCATCGCTGACCTATCAAAAGACTAATTTGATATTTCCAAAGTTTAAAGGTCCTATATTACGCAAAATTGACTGTTGTGTGTTTTAAATTGTGTTATAATGTTCTTTAAAAACATATCTGGAATTGTATTTTGTTTCATTCACACATGTTTGACTAACCCTTTGTTATTAGTCTGTCTACATCTGTTTTTAAGTTAACAGCTAGGTTTTACATTTAGTTCAGTATAGATTGGTAGTTGCAGGTCTGGAATTATCCAAATGATTCTAGTGAAAGTGTATGGAGTTTAAAAACGCAGTGGAATAGTGTGTTTTCTGTTTGAGAGAAGACTTAATATGCAGATTTGTGTGTTAAACATCTGTGAATGAAAAATAGCACAACTCCAGATCTCTTTTTGGTGAGAAACATTCTAACTTACATCAGAAAATAGCGTAATATGGGCCCTTTAAAAAGTCTGGCGGTTCATCCTTGGATGTATTCCGATCACTTTTTATATTGGCAGCCATTGTAACACACAGGAGGGCCAGGAAAGGGCAGAGGGAAGGAAGCTGGGCCAACGCTAATGTCTGTTTTCCTTGGTGCCGCTGGTCCAATGAGTCGGCAAACTTCAATTAATAGGAAGACAGAGGTATTGATTTTGGAGCTTAAAGTCTTTTCAAGGTCTTCTTCTAAAAATTTGACGGATTGGCTTCACTCCTGACTCTGTGGGAATACGCTTAAAGGTCCTATACTACGCAAAACTGAGAATCCTCCTCCAAAATATACCTGGAGTTATGTTTTGTTTTATTCACACACATTTGACTAATCTTGGATTATTAAGATGTCCACAAAATGCTCTGTTCCACCTTGTGATGTCATGTAGTATTAGTTTTAAAATAACAGCTACCTTTTACCTTTAGTTCAATAGAAATTGGCAGTTCCAGAGCTGAAATTATCCAAATGATTCTAGTGAAGGTTTGTGTGTTAAAGGACTAGTCCAGAATTTTGGACATGGGACCTCATTTTCTAGTGAGTCAGAGTGTTGGAGATGTGTGGAGACACTTTTTTAAATATTCCATCCAGTCCTTGTATTTGCAGAGAGAGTAGCTGGTGCTAGACTAGCTCATGTCAATGGTCATAGTTAGCCTGTCACTAAAAACTCTTACCCACTCCACAAAACACCCAAAAAACAAATATATTATTACGTTAGACTCTCGATGTGAATGTCTGTGTTGACAGAATAATTTTAGACGTAAAGCCAACCTTGAATTTGAAGGATTTATGTCTGAGCAGCAGCAGTGAGTTGAACTTCTTAATAGAAAGCTTGGCAGCGGTGGACTGATATCACCTAGCACCTATCTTACCAGTGGCGTAATAATAGATTTGCTTTGGGTGTTTTGTGGAGTGGGTAAGACATTGACATGCACTAGCCTAGCACCAGCGACCTCTGCAAATACAAGGACTGGATGGAATATTTTAAAAAAGTGTCTCCACACATCTCCAACACTCTGACTCACTAGGAAATGAGGTCCTATGTCCAAAATTCCGAACGGTCCCTTTAAGTTAACAGCAACAATGGCAATCCCAAAACTGAAATTATCCAAATTATTCTAGTGGTATGGAGTTTAAAAACACAGTGGAGCACTTCCTGTATTACCACGTGACCTCATAAGGTATTTGAGGAGTATTTTCAGTTCATTTCCTGGTATGTTTTTGATTAAGAAATGACATTATAACATTAGATTAGATTAGAAAATAGTGTAATGTAGGCCCTTTAACCAAACAGAATAGTGCTTGTGGAGAGGAGAAACTTGGGCCACCATACATATCAAACCCTTTTTCCAAGTTTGGTCTGGCTCTCCGCTCACTTCTGCAGCACACTCGAGTGGTCTGAAACATGCCATGGCCCACTTTGTACTGAAGAGACTGATTACTGCTCAGAACAAGTGTGCTTCAAAGTCCTTGTGTTACAAATGAAACAAACAAACTGATTGGTTGAAAACTTCTACATCAAGACAGGTGAAAAGAAAGCGGGGTGCAAATCAAAGGCCCTTATCATTGTTTAGCATAAGTTCAGTTTTATCCAAGTCAATGGTCTGGTGCTTTAAGCTAGTAGTTTTCATCTTTATTTTGTCCCAAGTGTCCACAGAACTTTGTCTCATACTCACTACGAGTCAAAAGTTTGGACATAATGAACCCTGACAAGGCGTACCTGAAGTGAAAACCTGTTCAGGTGACTTCATGGAGCTCAGTGAGAGAAAGCTAGGGGTTTGCAGCGCTGTCAACAAAGCAAAGTGTGGCTACTTTGAGGAATGAGATGGTGTAATGGTAAACGGTCACAGTTTTACTTTTCCAACTTCAAGGCACTCAGAGCACTTTGACATTAAGGAGCAACTCAACCATTCCCCAGTGCACACAGACGCAAGGGCCGAGGGGAGCTAAGTGAGTCAAGCATTCATCTGTGGAGGCTGGAATCACACCGAATTACCAGTGATGTTTATGTCGAGAGCGGGATTCAGACCGGCAACTTTCACATCACTGGACAAACGTTCTACCAATTGAGCCATCACTGTCCTACTTTTGTACATTTGTCTGGTACAGTGTAAAGACGGTTTCAGCTGCGATCATCTGGACACTGTTTTAGCGATCAAGATGTTTTGGCTCCAACTCTGAAACTTAAGTTATTTTACATTTTTTTCTTTGTTACATATTTCCATACATCTTGTTTCATATGTCTTCAAATGTCTTCAATATGTATTCACAATGTAGAAAGTATAAACATTAAGAAAAAACAATGAATGAGGATGTCTGTCGTAGTAGTTGTTAGCGCACTGCAAAAAAACGTAATCTAGTCAAATTAAGACTTCAATTAAGAGTTTTGAGATTTGAGTACATTTCACTTGACAAGTAAAATGATCTGCTATTGGAATAAGACATTTTGTTCTTAAAAGATGAAAATACATCTTTCAACACTTAAAATAAGAAAAACGACAAGTTTCTGCCCTTAAAATAAGAATCAAAATCGAATGTTGCTTGAATTAAGATGATCCCTTTGGTAGATAATTTTTCTTATCAAGTTGAATCAGCTCAAATAAAGTAAAATGTTTTGAATTCATTTAAGTTATTTTAACATACCTAGATATATATATATTTTTTTTTCCAGTGTAGTTAAGTAAGTAGTGTATATTCTAACTTGTACTCTTACTTTAAAGGTCCTGTATCAGGGGTCTCCAACCAGTAGCTCTCCACCCCCTTCCAAGTAGCTCGCCAAGGGATTTCTGTATTATACATATTGCACTCAATAACTTAAATTTGATTAAATGTCTATTTCCTTTGTAAATGTATAATTTTGATGCCTAATTTTGTGCACTGATAACTGAATAATGGGTTATGTCTTATAGACATTTAACTGTATCTCATCTACGGCTCTATTTACAAAATTTCTGTCGACCGCTAAAATTAGTAGCTCTCTGGCATTTATGTTTTACAAAAAGTAGCTCACAAGAGGAAAAAGGTTGGAGACCATGTCCTATATTATGTCCTATATTATGCTAAATTGAGTTTTTGGCAATATTACAATGTTATTACCTCATCAAACCCCAGATTTATATTTTGTTTCATTCACACATGTTTGAGTATTCCTTTACTACATCTCTACATGTCTGCCTACATCTTCATATCCAAAGCTCAAAATGGTCTGTTCCACCTTGTGATGTCATATAGTGGTAGTTTTCAGGTATTAGCTCCTATGTTTTGTTTAGTAGAGATTGGCAATTCCAGGGCTGAAGTTATCCAAATGATTATAGTGAAGGAGTATTACCCCATCACAAGTTGGAACAGAGTGTTTTCTATTATAGAAAAGAACTCAGCCTAAATATGCAGCTTTGTGCGTTAAATGAATGAACAAAACAAAATACAACTCCAGGTATGTTTTTGATGAGGAAACCACATTATAACATAAATCAGGAAACAGCGTAACATGGGCTCTTACCAAATTCAAAGTTCATGTTCAAATCCAGTGAAATCAAACCGCAGAAGAGCTTAATTTACAACCAGACATGAACAGTCAACACGTTATAGATGCTTTATCCATTCAAGTCTGGCCATGTTCCACTGTAGGATGTAGTATAAGCCAGAACGATATGGGTCGTAAATAGAGCTTTCCTCGCTGAAATGTCAACAAGAACTGAGCTGGAGGGGTCCTTGGCAAAGCTGCACCACACTGGAAAATGCTCCCTCAATGTTTCTTTTATTTACACATTTTTACAGACTAGAAATGATCGAGAAATGCAAATGACTTGGAATACATTTTGGTGATTCAGTGAGCGTGGAATCCAGTGGAGTATGAGTCTAACTTCAGCCCTTGTTGGTACATGCAAGTTTCACATTGGAGCTGGTTTTGGCAGTATGGTGCACGTTCATCTCCGCGTGAACTCCGCCCTCCGGCTCTGTCCAGCAGGAGGCGACCTTTTCCGCTCAGGTCGGTGCGAGCTGAACTCAATCCCACATCCTCGGTCCTGTGGAGAGATGAGCTCTGCTAACGGGAGGAGAGATGCAAATCCAGCCTGATTTAAATTCTCTCTCTCCTTTTCTCATGACTCATCATCGGAGGAAGTATTAAAACTGAGAGACTGCACCAGTATTATAACAAAGCAAATCAATCTTTTACATTTGACAGCGTTTGGACTCACAATGCTTGGAAAATGTTATTAATTCTATTTTTTCTTGTAAAGTAATAAAATGACAATCTTGTGTCAGCGCATTCTGTGTATTTCTTTAATAAAAAGCTTTCATCAAATACACTATAGAAGAGTGAGGTTTTTCTATTGCTTTTGTGTGTTGTGTCATGTGTCAGGACTGCATAACAGATGGAGTTATAATATCACATATTCAGATTGCAACACAGAAACATGATACCAGAGGATTTAAATAAGGTCTCACAGTAAGGAGTAGGGGTGTGCAAAAATATCAATATATTAATGTGATGATACAGTATCAATATATCGTGCACTGCTGTATCGCTATATCACCAAGAGTATTTTTTGGTGTATTTTACTAAATTATTTAATAGCGCTACAGTTTTGTTGCTTGTTTAGTGAAAGGAGACTCGTTTATGTGACGCATTTGACATTATTACTGTTTTGATGATTAAAATGTTTGTGTTTCATATAGGGCTGTCACAAAAATTAATCACACAGTAGTGAGAAGCAGTGGATGCTGGGCCACTGTGATCACTGCATGTGACAACGAGACCCGATCCAGAGTCCTGCACGGGTAAATTTTTAGAGACCCACCCGAACCTGTTAACATTCCACCCGTTACCTGCCCGTGCCCATGATAAGCCAGGTCTAGCCCAGGACTAACCCAGGACTAACCCAGGACTAAGGTGCGCCCACGTAGACCGTCTGGTGACCGCAGGTGAAATGGAGGTAAGTGCGGTCGTCGCCCGATCGCACTCTACTCCACGTGTTTGTGCTAAGGGCTCTCTCTTAAGTCTGCTGGTACCCAACCTGGTGCAGGACTCTGACCCGAGCTGCCACAGTGAAAGCTGGAGAGATACAGCGGCACTTGTTCCAAAGCCAAATGTTAATTCTCCCACGCTGTACTCACTATATCCACACGACAACCAAGGTACATGTGTATCTGTGCAACAAGCGCATCATCAGAGAGAGTTTTCAGAGCCTCTGGAAATATTATAACTCCGGGGAATGGGGGGTGGGGAAGGGGTGAGATATCACCTCATATCGCACTGTTGAGCCGCTATACCGCACCGCAGGAGAAATTCCCGAACCGCGACAGCCCTAGTTTCATATTCACTTTGTACAAGAAGTGGTTTAACATAGACTTTTACTGTCACAAACATTATTTAGCCTTGAACCGTATAAATTGTTTTGAAATATATCGTATCAAATCAAAAGTGCACTGTATCGAGATATGTATCGTACCATGGTCTGTGTATCGAGGTATGCATCATATCGGCAGCTTTTTAATGATACCCAGCCCTAGTAAGGAGGTTTTAGGTTTGATTCCTTTTTTGTGTGTGTACCTCATAGAAGCTCAAGAGAATTTTTTATGACTACTACTACTTTTTTCATTGGAGTTGTCTGTATAACAACAAATACAGGCCTTTATCTGTAAATACAGTAAACTGCAATAATTCTATAGAGATCTCTGTAATCCCTCAGTCATCCAGGTACGATCCACAGCAAAAGAAAATCCAATTCTGTTAACTGAACAACCCAAAACATGCTACATACATCTCCTGGAAGAAAAGTTGATAGCCAAGGCCAGTTAAACACATTCAATCAATGAAAATGCCCAGGGACTACAACTGGAAATTAACACTGGTGCTACAGCCTGGTACAATGCATCTCTCCTGCTAAGGTTAATGTAAAAATTGTGCTCTGCTGATATCATTTTCCAAGATTTTAATATACTTTGTTTTCTGTCAAGTTTTGAAATACAACTTTTAATACATTTTACATGAGTTACTATAACCTCTTTACCTTATTCTGAATGGGCATTTGGATTGTATTATTTATTATTTATTTTTGTTTTAGTTTAATTTTGGATTATTAAAACATTTTTTGGCTTTTAAATTCAAGTAAATCAGACTCCTGGTTAGGGGTGTGCAAAAATAACAAAATATCGATATATTGTATCATTTAATGTGATGATACAGTATCGATATTGTGGGCTGCTGTGTCGATATATCACCAAGAGTATTTTTTGGTATATTTTACTAAATTATTTTGTTACAGCGCTATAGTTTTGTTGCTTGTTTAGAGGAAGGAAACTTGTTTATGTGACAAATTTGACATTTTCACTGTTTTGATGATTAAAATGTGTGCGTTTCATATGAACTTTGAAGTGGTTTAACAAAGACTTTTAGTATCACAGCCATGATTAGGACTTTATTTTTTACTGAACTGGATCAAATTGATTTGAAATATATTGTACTGAATCGAAAGTGCACTGTATCGAGGTATGTATCGTATCGGCAACTTCTTAATGATATCCAGCCCTACTCCTGATGTACTTGAATTGAACTGTCTCTGTCAAAGTGGCTGTGCTTTCTTATTGCTGTACATTTGTTTTGAGTGAGACGTGTATAATCTTACCAGATCCCAAAACTGTTCCGGATACCACACAAAAGAAGATCCACCACCAACCAGCTATTTGTTCATGTTTGCAATTCCAGCCATGACTGCGGAAAGATGAACCAGCTGCCTGTAAACCAAAAAAAAAAAGAGAAAGAGATAGGGACCTTGTGTGAGTGACTTCATTTCCTTTATGAAGACAGACTTACACATCTGCAAAAGCTATTAAAACATCGATCATAAAATAAAGTAACATGAGACCTTTAAATACACTAAATTGTAGGGGTGAGATGAGACAGAATTTTCAGAAGACCAGACATGAGATAGACAAATTTTTTTACAGTAATCAGATCAATTCACAGTTTTGGTCACATTATTCTAAAAGTGCATTGTGTAACTTTTCTTGAGGAGGGTCCGTCAAAAGCTTTTCTCCATGGAAATGTTATTGCTTTGTCTGGAATGCTCCGCAGTATGAAATTAAACAGCTCTACCTTACATATATTCGATTACAGTGTGTGGCGAGCGGGGTTTAGGAGGGTGGGTAAGAGAAACCCAAAGTAAAATAATTAACATAAAATCAACAACGCCACTGTGCATAGCCCAGAAACTAAAACTAAATTTGCTAAACTAAAATAAGGCTCACGGGTTCGTTAATTGATAGACAGAGACAAGTGACTTACAAAACATTAAATAATTTATTATTTAGTGCTGTCATGCGATTAAAAAAATTGAGAGATTAATGAATTATGATCTGTAATTAATTAATCTAATTAATCTCATTTTAATCTCACCTAAAAATTGCTGAGAAAAGCCTTCAGTTTGAGGTATTTTCATTTAAATTCATTATTACATTATTGTGGCAGATCAAAAGACTGATAGAACAAAAAAAAGTGACTTTATAAAGTCATTTATTGTTTAACAAATCTCTCCAATTTGGCTGTTGAGCCCAAGTCTCCATGAATAAGAAACTGTTTGCTGTAAAGTAGCAAAGACGAGGAAATCTGAACATAATAACTTTTGTTTACTTAAAGACAATAAAAAGTCCAGTCTTTCCTTAACCATATTAAAAATATTATTGATAGAGAAATGCTTTTATATATGAGTTTATCACTGGTTTTACCTGGTTTTCCTTAGTTTTAGATTTCTGGTTTAGTCCTGGTTTACCTGGTTTAGTCCTGGTTTACCTGGTTTAAGTCCTGGTTTTAGTTCTGGTTTACTGGTTTACTGGTTTACTGGTTTAGTCCTGGTTTAGTTTTAGTTTCCTGGTTTTAGTTCTGGTTTAGTTCTGGTTTTCCTGGTTTAGTCCTGGTTTATTCTGGTTTCTGGTTTAGAGTCCTGGTTTAGTGGTTTAGACCTGGTTTAGTTTTCTGGTTTTCTTTTACTGGTTTTCTGGTTTTAGTTCTGGTTTCTGGTTTAGTGGTTTACCTGGTTTCTGGTTTTAGTTCTGGTTTAGTCCTGGTTTAGTTTCTAGTTCTGGTTTACTGGTTTAGTCCTGGTTTAGTCCTGGTTTAGACCTGGTTTTAGTTCTGGTTTTATTTCTGTTTAGTGGTTTAGTTCTGGTTTAGTCCTGGTTTATCCTGGTTTTAGACCTGGTGGTTTAGTTCTGGTTTAGTCCTGGTTTATCCTGGTTTAGACCTGGTTTAGTTCTGGTTTATGGTTCCTGGTTTAGTTCTGGTTTAGTCCTGGTTTAGTTTACACCTGGTTTAGACCTGGTTTTAGTTCTGTTTTAGTTCTGGTTTAGTCCTGGTTTAGTCCTGGTTTAGTCCTGGACTGGATTAGTCCTGGTTTTAGTCTTGGTGTTTAGTTCTGGTTTAGAGGCGCACAGGAGGAAGCGCGGTTTACGCCGCGTACGCGAGAAAACACGGATCCACACGCGGCTCACGGGAGCACGTCGGTGTCCGCGCAGTAACTACGGAAGGAAACGTGGTCCACGCGTTCTCAGGTTAAAGACGATGATGAAGTGTGTGTGTGTGTTTGTGTTGTTGTTTGTTTGATTTCAGTTGCAGTCTTTCTGTGTTGACTACTGTTACTGACTCTGTGTTTCTCGTTAACATGTTACTCGCTGTGTGTTTTGTGTTGTTATAAATGTAAAATAGGTTTTATAATAAAGCAACTCACATACAGAAACACTAAAGTTAGAGATTAAAAATGAGATTAATGCGATTAAAAAACATAACGCGCTAAATATGACTGTAATTAATTAATCGCAATTAACGCGATAATTTGACACCCCTATTATTATTACCATTATTCATTTGTTTCTTAACTTTAAGAGTAGACTATTCACTGTTCACACAACTGCCGATTAAAGGCTTCACAAAAGCAGCTGTACAATGACTTTGTCCTTACAATTTAAAACACAATAAAACAAAGCAGCAGCTCGTTCACAGGGCCACCGCTCCACCAGATGACGTGCCGAAGACCACCCTGGACCCTAAAATGAACATTATATTTTATCCTTCACTTGGTAGTAGCCCCATACATGAACCTAAACCAGTGACCAGCCAACGTACCACAAAACACATGCTTCTACATCCACGAGGCTTGACGCCGAGCAGTCGGGGCATCTGACAGCAACACCGACCCAACCGTGGACAGCGGCTAACAGTGGCGCTTGTGGCAATCAACAGCAAATACATGCAGGAGCTTTACATCATGAGCCATAACTTCGATCGGGCACATTGGGACTCTAGGAGTGGTGGCACTACAATAAAGCCACACATTAAATTATAAAATTGCAATTGTAATTAGAGAACAGCGGTTGTTTCCCTGTGCGCGACAAGGCCTATCCTGGAAGTGCGCCGAGGTCAGAGAACGAGACGCTACAGGGAGTGCCCTTTTATAAGTTCAGGCGTCACCTGGTGGCAGAAGGCAGCAGGCGCGCACTGCTACAAGTGGATTAAATGCTCACAAATACTTAAAATCTGACCTGTAACTTGGTCTGGTTTGGTCTCCATGGAGATAGAAAGGTTTAGGGCCTGTTCACCCAAGAACGCTTGTGGGTAAAAATGACAAAGTATTGTATTGGAAGTGCCTTTCGTTTAGACTGTGACAGCGTTTTGGGGGCTTAAAAAGGAAAAAATCTGAAACAGCCCTCCAGATTGGAAAAGATGAATACGCTCCACTGTAGTGTTTCCGTCTAAACTGCCCAAGATGCAAAACTCTGGTCAGATCTGCTCAGGTCACGTACGCATTTATGTCACATACATAAAGTACACAGAAACAAACATGTCAGATGGCATGCATACCCAATCGAATTCCACACACTTTTGCGTCATCATATGCACGCGGATTTCCTCCTGAAAACACTCATCTACACACGGAATAAAAAGTGAAGACGCAACGCCACTTTTGCGTCTTCTGTTCAGACCGTTGTCATATAAATGTAGCCTCAATACCAAACTTTGAAACATTCCAGACAAAGCAATAACATCTCCATGGAGAAAAGTATAGGCATATACAGAAAAGATACACAATGCAACTTTAAACTGAATGATGAACCAGCTGCTCGTAAACCAAAAAAAAAAAAAAAAAGAAAGAGAGTTGGGGACCTTGTGTGAGTGACTTCATTTCCTTTATCTAGAGAGATTTACATGTCTGGAAAAGCCATCACGCCAGGAGGAGGAAGGACACGAGGCATATTTTATTTAATGGGGCACCTAGGACCCACCATCTTCAAGGACTTTACAGGTATCTGTCAGTTCACATAAGGGTTTGAGGGGGAATGGAAGCTATTGCAGTCAGTCTAAATCAGGTAGGCTAATAAATATACCCAAGGTCTCGCGCACAGAGAAAGATCATGTCTCAATGTTGTGACTTTATGGCACAATCCTGGAGCATTTTATATTCTGTCAAAACATGCGCTCTGATAAGCTTGTTCATGGTGTAATGTGAAGGTTTAGGTGTTTGTTTCCAGCACGTAGACAAGTGTAGTCATGATACTAAAATTTCATTAAGTGGTGATAGGACTTTTGGCTCTTTTTGCATCTGTTCATGTCAAAAAACTGGCAAACTGGATCTTTTTACATTAAAGGTGCACTGCACAACTTTTCTGGCGGACAGTGTCGACCTACTTCTCTCCATGGAAATGTTATTGCGTTGTCTAGAATGTTCCACAGTATAAATTAAACCTACTGATCAAGAGGGAGACAAGCAGGTTACAGCACTACACAATTCTGATCTGTTTAGAGTCGCTCCTAGCCAGGCTGGCGCCACCTAGTGCCTTCACTCAGTTTAATTTCTCTCTAGGTCAGGAATTGGAATACACTAGACGGTTCGCAAAAACCCCGGAAGTACGAGTTTGGGCACCAGCTAATCAGCAAAGAGCCATACATTCTGTGTTGGCAAAGATCGCGGATTAAAGCTGGAACAAAGAGAATGTTTGGTGAAGTTTATGTTATTGCCCTTCTTCCTACGGGATTTGGGAAAAGCTTAATACACCAGTTAATCCTGTTATTGGCACATTACAAACGTCATGACCAAATAGCAATGATTGGTTAAATGTAAAAAAGTATCCGCTTAAAATCGAGCAAACAAATTCTAAAGCTGAGAGGTCAGACGGTTTCTATGAAGTGAAACCGGCTGATGAATCAGGCTAAGTCGCTCCTATTCACAGAAGGAATTATTATATTTTGGAGCAACTTTTACACCTGTAATGAATAAATGCTAGATGTTTAATGTCATACTATGGAATATTCCAGGTAAAACAATAACATCTCCAAGGAGACAAGCAGGTAGTGGACCATCCACCAGAAAACTCACAGTGCACCTTTACTACACTGCAAAAAAAACAAAATCTAGTCAAGTTAAGATGACTTGAATTAAGAAAGTTTTATCATGATTTGAGTAAATTTCACTTGACAAGTTAAATTATTTGCCAAGACTTTTTGTACTTAAAATATGAAAATACATCTTGCTACACTTAAAATAAGACAAAAAAAAACAACTTTCTGCACTTAAAATAAGAAACTAAATTGAATGTTGTTTGAACTAAGAAACACACACTTATTCCATTGGTAGATAATTTTCTTGTCAAGTTGAATCTACTCAAATGAAGTCAAATGTTCTTAATTTAATTCATTTTAACATACCTAGATATTGTTTTTTGTTTTTTTTTTCCCCCAGTGTGAGGAATTTAGTCAATACTTGTTACCAATAATGACACCACAATGAAGATAAAACATGTAAACAACATGCAGATGTAATTATTAGGGGTGTAAGAAAAAATAAATTCAGTCATATATCGTGATACTTCATTGCGTGATTCTTGATCTTTTTCACAAAAATTAATTAATTACATTTACTGTTCTGATGATTTTGATACATTATATTTCATACAATGTTCTCATGAAGCTGAAGTTGACTGTATTACTAGAAGAAATTATGGATAAATTGCAATATATCATTCATCGTTTTAGTATGGGGGTATATCATGAAATACTGACTCAAGGCAATGCACACCCCAAGTAATTATCATTATACAAAGTAGTAGTACTACTTGGATGGGTCAAATTTCCCTATGGAGTTAATACAGTGAACTTTAACTTTAACCTTAAAATGTGGTCCTGTTCGTTCTGATAAATGCTCAAAATTATACTAAAACTGCTCAGGAAAGCTTAAAGTCTGTCCTGTTAATTAGGATTTTTTTAATCCATACTTGCTAAAATTTGTATCTGGTTTCGATATTCATTTTTTAAATACTTTTGACAACTCTAACACCTACACTAACACTTGCTACTACTATTCTAACACAGACTCATTTAACTCTAACACCCACTACCTGCAGTTTTGTCAGGTTGATTCTCAGATATGACTTTCCACACCCTTGCCATTTCACATCTGTATTTTTTCTGTAAAATAAAGGTGAAAAAAAATTTAATTAAATAAAAAGATTAACTATAACAAGTAAGTTTGCGATTTCTATCATTGCAACACCAAAGTTTGATAGTGAGGAGACAGTACAGTCGACTTTGCAAGGTCAAGAACTTGTTTTTAACTCGCCAAAATGTTCAGATGTCCACCTGAAGCAGCCAGAGGGAGTGTCTGGGGAGAGGGAAGTCTGGGCATACCTGTCTGGACTTCTAACCACAGTCTCTGCGAGTGAAAGAATGTAGATGTATGAGGTGGAAGTTGAGTTTTTATAATAACCTCGACCTTTATTCTAGATTATATTATTGGTACTATAGATTATTTTATAGCAGAGCCTCCTCTTTTTATGTTCATTGAGACTGTGATTCGTCCTGCATAAATAACATCTCTTTTATGTTGAGAATGTTCAGGCCTGCTAGGAACTGCATTGCTTTCCACCGCACAAATAAACACACTGAAGCTCTGGAAGTTTTCACTTTAACGTAACAAACCAAAACAATAAAACGACATGTGCTAGACTGCGGTAGTTTTGTTACCACCGCTGATCTAAAGCGAGTGAGTACGCGTCCAAACATGCCTCTTTTTTCTTTATAGCTGTTTGTTGCCTCATGCAGTTGAATGCCTCTCCTCCGGCTACATCCACCCAGCAGGTTAAATCAGATTTCTTGCCCAAATGTGACCTGAATTTGATATTTTCATGTCTATGTGAACAGGCCTAAATCTGAATTTTTTGAATGCCTGCCAGAAAACAGTAGTGAAGCCAACAAATGCAAATGCGGAGAGGATTTAAACTTAGTAGGTGTTTTCAGAGACAAAGTATGACAAAAGCAAAATATCAACTTTTGCTTGGTTGGTTTATGGTAAAAGAAAATCTGTCCTCTTGTGCTCATCAGGAAACTTCAGGGCTGTTGGGTTCACAGATGAAGTCTGATGTGAGCAGTGTTGGGAAGTAACTGAAAACCAAGAATACATTTTCTGAATAACTGTATTCCAGTACAGTTACTCTTTTTCATTTGGTGGAGTTCAGAACACAGTTACTTTACTAAAATCAAAAGAATACATTGTGGTACTTGATCACACAATTTAGGCTTCAAATTGCACATAATTAATGTGAAAAATAGAAAAAACACTGCTGCTGTGGTGCGTGCATGTGTATTTTTTCCTTTTAGAAACAGGAAATGCAGAACAAATAGTGAAACAAATATAAAGCTGTGTTTAATCCTATGCTGCTTCTTTTTTTTTTTTTTTACACTACAATTTGATGTATTCAGAATAAGACTGTGCAATTAATTGAATTTTGATTGCAATTTCATTTTGTGAGTCAAACAATCTCCAAACTCATATAAAAGAGAGGACCGGGGCACAATGACTGTAGTTTTGCAAGGATTCACGTGGTGCCCTCGCAAGCACTTGGTGTTCTACGCGCTGTGTGTGATGTGTGTAATGGGAGCTACAGTACTAATTATATCCATAAACTCACGGAGGAGTGTGTATCAGAGCAGGACTCATATCTGATATTTCTGCCACTGGTCTTACTTAGTGCGGAACATAGAACCCACAGCAATTGTGCCTAAAGTCCCATTGTGAGTGCGCCCTCAAGCTTAACAACATTTATTTTGGGAGTTTTTTTTATATAAATAAGTATATTTATTTTAATTTTAAATATAGAGATTGTAAAACAGCTGGATATGTAGTTTATTTTGGATACATTTATGTTTTTCTATACCTTATTTTATGTTCTAAAGTATATTTTATTAATTTTATTATTTTACACATTGTAAAACTGCGCTAAGGTACATATGTGTAGCCTATATTTATTTTCAATTTGAAAGTTTTGCGTAAATTATGAATAACAAAGTGTTTTTTGAGAAAAATGCTGAATAAATGCATTGTGTAACTAAAAAATTATTGTTGTGATTTTTTTTCGAGCAGCACTAATTCAGAATACAATACACTGACTGGCTCATGTAGTATTAATATTATACTTCACAACAAAAAATGTAAATGGAGGTATTCAGTATTCTTCCCATCTATAGATCTGAGTCACATTTTATTAGCAACATGATCCGCCACTCAAAAGAGATTTGAATGGGGAAAAAATCTGAATTGATTGTCAAGATCTGCAGTGTGAAGGTAGCCCTGTGTGCCTATTCTGTTACATATGTATATTCTTCTCCAGATATGTTATTAGGCTCTGAGAGATTCAAACCATAATACCTCAGCCGTAGTTTGTGTGTTTTCATGCATTTCTCAGATTTTTGTAGCATGGATGTACAGGTAGTGAGTGCGCTGCTATTGTATTATCTGCTGTCTCATCCATTCAGGGTTTGATTTACGGGGAAAGACATGTGGACATCTTTATAGAGCCAAGATCTTTCAGCTTTGGTCCGTGGGATTTTATCAGAGCCTGCTGCTTTCTTTACTAAGTACTTTTGAAGGTCACTCATATTTCTTTGTCTTCACTTCTGTCCAGTATTTGTAGGATCTGCTTTCAGTCCCTCTCCCTTCTGTTTTATTGTTTTTTCTTTGGTCTCGTCTCATCCGAAAATGTGCGCTGGCAGCATGTGGTGTGTGAAGTGGTCCCATCTTGATCCCACAACAGGAGGTATGAGCTCGAGATGGCTCAAGCAAAAGTAGGACAGCTCAGGGTTGCATAAAATCAATGACGTGCTCTGTCTGTGCAGCTAAAAGAAGAAGCAGCGCTCAGGAATAAAAGTAGACGCCGCGTTTCTGTACTGTGCACGAACGGTTTCTATATGCAAAATATTATATAAACGTCTTTTAGTCATCTAGTTTTGTAATGTTTTGTTTCGCTATTTGAAGGCTGACTCACGACGCCAGCAGTTATAGGAGCGAATTTGGTGCTGAGTTTGAAATTAGGAATAGGAATTGATGTTTTCACGGACAAAAAAAGCGAAAATAAAAACACCGGGATTATGTAGAGCGGGTTAATGTGAACATTTTAGGTCCGAAATGTCGAGGCTCACAGCAGCAGCTAGAGAGAGGGGGGTGATGATTTTTTAATGTAAAGTCAATAGGAGCCAGAGTCAATGGACCCGTATGCCCCCCCGTGAACACTAGATATGTCCATTTATATCTACACAGTCTATGGTTTCCACTTTGTGTTTATAGGCAACATTTGGAGGATTTCACGTCTATGGCAACTCTCCTAATTTTCATAATTCTGAAGCCCATGGAGAGGCGTGTAATTTCATGGAAATGCGGAAAGGTAAAATTTCTATTGTTGTCATTGTTGTCGGCATTATTTGCATTGTAATATGGCATGTTCAAGGTGTTTCTGAATGTTAAAACCACCAATATAGTAAAATAGGGGAGGGAGAGCGGAGAGACATTTCCCAAATTGCTTTGAATTCATATTGGAACCTGACCAACCATTGTGTGTTGAAAATATATTTATCTGTTTTTTTCAGGCGTTGACGCAGATTTTTATGCCAGAAGCTCTTCCAATCACGACCACGTTAGATTACACGTTACTGCTGTGGGTAAAGAGGTGATCAGTAACTACTAACTTCCAATTCATAGACAAATGTTTAAAGGTTTTATATTACACAAAATGGATTCTTGTGAGTTTAGTTTAGGTTTAGTTTAGTTTATTTGACAGGGACCATGTACAGGAGCATTAAACCAAAAAACATTGAAAAGGTGCTTTGTACAGATTGTAGCACTCAGAGCGAATTTCCATCTATAGTCCCTGAGACAGATAAACAAAGCAATCTATATACAAACAGTTATAAAAAGTACAATTACATTAGATTACATGTTACTGCTGTGGGTAAAGAGGTACAGTCGTCTCTCGCTATGTTACAGTTCTCCTTTCGCGGTCTCGCTGTTTTGTGTTTTTTTTAGGGCAATTTTGTTTTGTTTTTTACAGTGTATGAACGCCTACTGTGTTCCTCCCCCTGCGTCCTGATTGGCTAAAGAACTGTAGACCATTTTCAATCAATCTCCTCCGTGCCGTTTCTCCTGTACAGTACAGAATGTGTTCAGCCGCCAAATTTACATAAATGTTCGATCTCTAGCAGTAATGTGATTCTGAAGTGCAGCGTGAGATGGTGCGGAGCTCTCCGTTGGTCTGTTCTCCTACGGTCACCTCTGAGCCCGTCCATGGTCCCGACAGTGAGTCCTATTTTAGTCCTAGTTCAGTCCAGGTTTAGCCCTCCTCTTCAGTCCTGGAATCAGTCCTAGGTTAGTCCTGTGTTAGTCCTGGGTTAGTCTTGGTTCAGTCCGTGGCACATGCAGTGCAAAAGTTTGATATAATCTTGGGTTAACGGGCAGGTGCGGTGTACTGCGAGGGTGCGGGTCTCCAAAAATGGACCCGTGCAGGACTCTGGGCTGTAGGGCTCCATTACAGAATAAATTAATCTTCGGTTTGTTACATAAAGAAGGAGGAAAATAACATAAGGACGACAGCAGCAATAAGTTTTAAGAAAGATGCAAAAAGGGTTGTAACTGTATCGTCTGAGAAAAGTGTATAAAGTGTGTGGTGAGGGGTTTTACAGGCTTAAAATAGATATAATAATTGTAAAATGGGTCTGGTCAAGTGGTAACGGGGGGAAACAGGGGCAGATTTTTTACATTCAAATAGCTCTTATTCAGAAACTAGAGGGATTATTGAAATAAGTAAAGTATCAGAATGTAGGAAAGAGTTAACACTCCAACAGGGTAAAGTTAAACCTGTGATATTCTTTCAAGTTGTTGACAAAAATTTTTTAAAACTCATGTCGGTAACGGAGGGAATGAAATATGCAGCACTTTTTGGGCAATAAATACAAACAGTGATAACTACTGGTTCTCACTTACATATCCTTAACAAACTGGTTTGAATATTTGCTTCATATAGTTTTCTACCATATGGTACAAGATTAGGTTGAAAAAACTCTTACTTTTTGAGTCATGAGATTTTTTATTAAGAAAGGTCATGGTAATGGAGGGAAAATTGTTCAAGCAAGTAGAAGGTGCATGATTTTGTATAATTTGTCGCTTTTTTCTTCCGAATACTTTAATATTACTTCAAAATGAAAGGAAACTATTTCTCTAAAATATGTCAGTCCTTCCATGCAAATTTTTATCATTTTAAATACATAAAAAAAAAAAAAATCAAAAAAAAAATCATGTACCTTCATTAACAGTTCAAAGATGGAATAACACAAGATATGATGAAATACATCAGTTTATTTACATGATTTGCAGGTCTTTGAAATTTGGGAAATAATTTTTGTTCCATGTTTCATACATGGTCTGTTTAAAACGTATGGTAACTTTAGAACCAAAAAATGGTACAGAAAAAAGGTCAACAGTTTCATAAACTAGAGTACATATGTATCTGTTGAATACATTTTTATATCAGATGCATTAACTTGAATTTTTGGCCTTGCTGTTTACTTCTACTTGACCGGGTCCAAATATAAACTTGACTACTTTGCGGATTTCAGCTATCGCGGGTTATTTTTAGAACGTAACACCCGCGATAAATGAGGGACCATTGTAATCACTAAGTACTAGAGATGTAACGATATCTCTCGATACGATATTACCACGATATATATCTCACAGTACGATATGTATTGTGATATTTTAGAGAGGCTGATATAATTGTAGATCGGATGCTTTTTTGCTTTTAAAATACCTTGACAAGATTTTGGTGTGAATTATTTCCGTCATGATCCCAAGAATTCAAGTAAAAAACATATTTCTTCTTATTGTCTGCACTCAAATGAATCATGGGATATGTAGTTCACGATGTTTATAAGCTGTTACTACTATAAAACCATGTATTTAAGCAAAGACATTTGTAATTTGATATATTGTGACACCCCACGGTATTATTATGAGATTTCTGACAGTGCGATATCACGATATTTTGGTTATTGTCACATCCCTAATAACTACTAACTTTAAATTCATGGACAGATGCTTAAAGGTCTTATACTCTATCCCATTCCTACCCTGCTCTCTCTGTGCCCTTAATCATGTATAACTTAGTTAGTTGTTAGTTAATGTTGGCCCTTCTGCATAGTTAAAAAATGTTCTTAATTCATCTTTTTTAATTTCAACTTTTTTGCATAGTTTCAGATAATAATAATAATAAATCTGTCTTTAAAAAGCACTTAAAAGCAAGGTTAACAAAGAACAATACAAACAAAAAGCATAAAAATAGCAACCAAAGCATACAAAAACAGACAATGATGCAAACAATCCAATAAATTATAAAAAAATTAATTAAAAGATCAGAAGATGAATAATAAATAAGGAATAAAATCAAGTTAAAACCAGTCAAAGGAAGGCCAAATGATAAAAATAAGTCTTAAGAAGTGATTTAAAAGATGATACTGATGATGTGAGTCTTATTTCCTCAGGCAAGTCGTTCCCAAAGCCGAGGCGCCTGACTGAAAAGGCTCAGTCACCCTTCATGAGGAGCCTGGAATTTGGAACAACCACTGGGACCTGCCTGAGGATTTAAGGGGTTAAAAGTTCTGAAACGTAACTTGGTGCAAGACCTAAACGAGCTTTAAAAGTGCTCAGTAAATTTAAATCGATTCTAAAACACACAGGCAGCCAGCGAAGGGAAGATAAAACAGGGCCATGTGTCGATGTCTGTTAAACCCAGTGAGGAGCCGAGCTGCTGCGTTCTGAACCAGTTGGAGGCGGGAGATGGATTTGTGGAGTCAAGGCCGGAGAGGAGGGAGTTGCAGTAGTCTAGACAAGAGAAGATGGCTTTTTCATGATCAGTGCAGAGGTGGAGAAAACAGCACTGGGTGACTTTCTTGATATATTATTGATATGGGAGGTGGAGGAGTCATATTGTTATTAATCTTGAACAACAGTCGCAAATTTCCAACGCTTAGACCGATGTGTGTCAAGTATTTTGCAGTGATGATATAGTGGCGGTTTTCTATCGAGGATCCAAAGAGTTTGTTTGTTGACAGTTTCTATGGTTTTGAGTGTCGTCTTATTTGCTTGTGACCAACATGAATCCCAAAATGTAAATGAGAAAATACCATTGAGTTCATGTAGGTTTGTCACTGAGTTTCTATGGAAGCCGAGAGGGGTCACAACAACGGCAACAAATACAAATGCGACAACACAACAAAAAGCCACAACACACCAAAAAAAGCCACAACGGAAATGACCGCAGGACTCTATTTTAACAACAAATACAAACACCACAACACAAATGCAAATGCCGCAACACATTACAAAGCCACAACACATCAAAAAGCCACAATGGAAGTGACTCTATTTTCCGATGGACCGATCAAGTGAAGAAGAAGAACTACAACGTGAAAAGTAAAGGAACAGAGAAGTTGGAAACGTAAGTAAAAGTTATTTATTGTTTTATGATCGTTTCACATTGTAGTTCTTCTTCTTCACTTGCCGCTTGATCGGTCCGTCGGAAAATAGAGTCCCGCTGTCACTTCCGTTGTGGCTTTGTAATGTGTTGCGGCATTTGCGTTTGTGTTGTGGTGTTTGTATTTGTTGCGCCGTTTGCATTAAATTAGAGTCCCGCGGTCATTTCCGTTGTGGCTTTTTTTGTTTTGTTGTGGCTTTTTGTTGTGTTGTTGCATTTATATTTGTTGCGGCGTTTGCGTTTGTTGTGACCCCTCTCGGCTTCCATAAGTTTCTAATTAGACAAACGTTAGGTACACTACCAGTCAAAAGTTTTAGAACACTCGGATTTTACCAGTTATTTATTGCAGTCTAAGTCGTGCAAGTCCAATGAGGACCTTGAAATGGTACAAAGGTAAACACTGAACAGCCAGAGGTTAAAAAAGGATAAAAGATACAAAACACAAGTCCAAGCTCTGCCAAAACTACCTCAGGAAAAAAGAACAAGATGGTGAGCATGAAAACATGGAGTGTCCAGCACAGTCTCCAGACTTAAACCCCACTGTGCTGGTTTTGGGATGAACTGGACAGAAGAGTGAAAGCCAAGCAACCTACAAGTGCCACACATTTATGGAAACTTCTGCAACAGACTCGGGAAGAGCTTTCTGAAGAATATTTGATTTCTACTGTAAAAGAATGAGCCGCGAGTGTGTTCAGCTGTTGTATCTGCTATATCTGGACACTTTCATCAATCAAAAGTTTAGAATATGTTTTGGTCAACAGTAAACAGTAAAGCACTAGAAAGTGTGGTGTTCTAAAACTTTTGACCGGTAGTATAGTTAGTTTTGTTTCATTCACACATGTTTGAGTAACCCTTTATTATTACCGTAAATTTTGGACTATAAGCTGCTACTATTTTCTCACAGTTTGAACCCTGCAGCTAATAAAATGATGCGGCAAATATATGGACGGATTCTTTGTTTGACACATTGTCCATTTATGTATACGGTCTATGGTTTGGCAACACAGTGGATGCACGCAGCCTAAAAGTGTCACTGTCTGTGAATAAGTTATGATGCTAAATGACCATTAGTGAGGGGGATATATCTCACCCGTATGTGTAAATGACGAGAAGAAACATCTCAAACTTCAGTAGCCGGACATCCACTCATACATGATTGATAGAAATAGCCCCGCCCCTGAGAGAGCCTGAAATCTGCTGAAATCCTCCAAGACACTGACATGATACAGACAGGACAGAGGATCTTTCTACAGGAGACATGCGCAGTAGAGCACGGGGAGAGATGGGGGTGATGCGCCAAGGAAGATTCTAGTTTGATTGGGTTTTGAACAGTTATTTTGCGCTTCATACACACACCCTCGTCATGAAAAACACATGAAGAAATGCAAATGATGCAGCTTTTAAGTTATCGGCAACTGATGTGGCTCTGGAAGAAGAAAATAGATCTGCTGAATGTAAACTCTGCATCAATGAGTCGGTGGTGAGATTTTGGCGACGGCAGCGTGACGAACTGACTCAATGCAAAAAATCGACAAAAACTTTCAGAGGCGATAAAAGTAGATGAACCAAACTTAAAAACATTCTTAAAGACGTGGACACCTGCAGCTTATATTCAGGTCTATACATGTACAATTTTTAAAAAATTGTTAAAATTTAGTTGACGCGGCTTATATTTAGGTGCGGTCTGTACATGTACAATTTTCAAAACATTTTTTAAATTTAGCTTATATTCAGGTGCGCTTGATAGTCTGGAATTTGCAATAGTCTGTCTACATCTCCAAAGCTCAAAATACTCTGTTCCACCTCAAATTAAAAACTCCTTTTAGCTTTAGTTCAGTAGAGATTGGCAATTCCAGGGCTCAAATCATCCAGATGATTCTAAGTGAAAGTGCATGAAGTTTTAAAACACAGTGGAGCACTTTCTGCATTACCCCATGACATCATAAGATATATCAGAGTATTTTCTGTTTGAGAGAAGAACACAGTTTAAATATGCAGGATTTGTGTGTTAAAAATGTGTAAATGAAACAAAACGCAACTCCAGGTCAGTTTGCGATAAGAAAATAACATTATAACAGATCAGAAAATCCTGCAGTATGGGCCCTTTCATCTCTGCCACATTCCATTTACATTTACGTAAAATAAAACAAAATAAATGGGAGTGGTAGATTCCAGAATGAGTTCACACTTCATACAAATACTTGAGAACATATGACCTACTTTAAAGTGTCTTGTAAACAGGCGGAGCTTGGCAGACTGCGCGTTACCGTTGCTGTCTTGTGTAATATGGTTTAGGGGAACATTAATCACAATAGTTTTTAACCACATGTGAAAATTATGACCCGGGCAAACTAGTTACGCCTATAAATCACGCTGTATTTGGTTTTTACAAGCTCTTCCTTCTCGTCTCTCTGCATAAATGACTGTTGCTGTGTTTTCTAATAAGGTGTAATGTTATGATTAAAGCGAGTATGACACGTTCTGACGATTTTCTCATTTTGACTTAATATGGTATGTTGTAAATATAAATGATATAGTTTTACACAAATCAAGAAGCAATTTGTTAATAACATTTGAAAAATATGGAATACGGAGTTCTGTTTTTGAGAGTTGTCACTAAATAATTCTACCCTAAAATTCGGCACAATTTACACACATTTTTTACTCAGTATTTTAAACATTGTTGTCAAATCATCTCTGTGTACAGAGCAGTGTTTCCCAAATTTTTTTTCTGGGGACCCATATTTTAAAAGTCACAAATTTTTCAAGTCAATAGACATTAAAATACATTTGTGACCATTATTGAACATTAATGAGGATATTTTATTGTTGACTGAGTGATCTTGTCTCTCTGAACAATTAGTATTACCGTATTTTTTGGACTATAAGGTGCACTGGATTATAAGGTGCAACATCAGTAATGTTGAATTCTCTCGTCTGTTTTCATACATAAGGCGCATTAAGTAAAACAAACGGACGACACTTGAGACTTGAGTCTTTTTTGAGGAGGACTCTGAGTAATAATGTGTTTAATGCAGCTTTGCGCACATTTGTTTACGTTTTACAGTAACCAAACTTAAATTCACATGGCTAATTTGCATAAACTATAAGGGATTAAAAAAAAACAACTGCTCGCTCCTTGTGCGCTGATGCTGTCAGCTTCTGTCTGACTAAAGAACATAACTCAGTGGAATATATGTGAAAATTGGTTCGAGGTCAGTAAGCAAACCAGAATTAATACATAAGGTGCACTGTCGATATTTGAGAAAATTAAGGGATTTTAAGTGCACCTTATAGTCCGAAAAATACGGTACTCAAGTTTTAAACAAGTAATCAGTGTTTCCCACAGAAAATTGGTTAGGTAAGGCGGTGTTGCCGAAAAAGTGAGGAGCAGGGGGTGCACAGAGAAGACGTGAAGATCGGCGGGGGTGCACGAAAATTGCGTGCACGGAGAGGTGAGGAGCGGCGGGGGTGTGCGAAGGTTGCATGCACAGAGAAGTGAGAAGCGGGGGTCAGGGGGCACCTGAGGAGTTTTGGATCAGTGTAGCACATGGTTGCTTGGTAACAGTTATGGTATTCCCCTCCGTGATGGCATGATTTCCAACCAGGAAGTCAAAGTTTAGACCTAAAAAACTGCCAAATTGTGGAAAATGTTTTATTTTTTTAATTAATAAAGCTTTAAATATAATGATCTTAAAGGTGCGTGTGTAACATTTCTAGTGGAATGTCCGCCACCTGCTTTTCTCCATGGAAATGTTGTTGCTTTGTCTTTGCCACTACATTACAGCTCAGTTCTGAGACACACAGAAGGAATTGTGTTTTTAAACGATAGAGATGCCTGTAATGAATCAACACTGTATGGATATCTTTAATGTCATATCATGGAACATTACTGGCAAAACAATAACATCTCCATGGAGACAAGCAGTTAGCGGAACCTCACCCAGAAAAGCTGCGCAATGCACCTTTAACTGTGATTTAGTAAAATGAGTTATTCAACCTGTCAGGCCCTTTAAAGCAACTTGACGCCATAGCAACATAGTAATCACATCATATTATTGGAATTACTCTGGATACGATATGTAATTACAATGACACTTATTATGGCCCTATAGACAAAGGCTGTCTTTGGTGCTACGACTTTTGTTACATAATCTTTTTACTACGTGATTACACATTAGAGTGGATATATTTCATCATGCTAATAAAAAGAATAATGGACACAGCTTTACGACATAAAAAGATTAGTAATGATTTATTTTTTTAATATGTCTTGTTGTAATCAGGAGCAATATAAGGTCAGATTTCATTTCAGTGATTGGAGATTTAAAGGTGTAATGTGTAATTTTTCTGGTAGAGAGTGTCCATGGAGATGCTTTTGCTTTGCCTAGAATGTTCCACAAAGGTGTTTTTTTTTTTTTTTTTTTAAGCAAGTCTAAAATAAATAAAAGCTGATACATAATAATAATAATAATAATAATATAATTATTATTATTATTATTATTATTAGTAGTAGTATATAGTAGTAGTAGTAGTAGTAGTAGTAGTAGTATAGTAGTAGTAGTAGTAGTAGTAGTAGTAGTAGTAGTAGTAGTAGTAGTATTTGTATTAGTATTAATATTTATCAACTATGGGTGTCAAACTCATATTCACAGAGGGCCACAATTAAAAACTGTGACTAAGTCACAGGCCAAACTAAATATTTATTGAAACATTTCAACAACATCTGCATGTTTCCTTTTTTTTCTAGATATGTAATGTAAATCTTTTTTTATTAAAATAAATGTTTAATAATAGTTTTGCTTAACCATTGAATCCAGAACAAGCATACCATAAAATAATAACAACATTTAAAATAAATAATGTCTCTATAATCTATCTGTTGCCAGCGGTCAGCTCTAATACATGTTTGATATGATGTCAAATACAACGTCGCCAAATACAATTGTATCACGGGCCAAATTTGGCCCCCGGGCCTGAGGTTGATATGTCTGAACTATGTGATCTTCTCATTTTACAATGAGACATTTACAATGTTTAAAAAAAAAAAAAAAAAAACTGTATTCATTATTATTATTATTATTATTATTATTATTATTATTATTATTATTGTTGTTGTTGTTGTTATTTTTTTTCTTTGTATCTTAAACAATTATTATTATAAAAATGAAAAAAAAAATTAATACACTGGAAAAAAAACTATATCTAGGTAAGTTCAAATGACTGCGTTTAGCAAGATGTATTTTCATATATTAAGTACAAAAAGTCTTTTTCCACTGTTTTAACTAGATTTTGTTTTTTGCAGTGTAGATAAATGTACAAAATTCATTATAAAGAAGCGTTCACAATTTCAAATTTACATATTATACATTTTTTATATATATATATTTTGGGGTTATCACATACATACATATATCATGTAAACAGTATATTTTCCAGCACCTGTTATTATAATTATTATTATATTACTTATACGACGGGCCTTGACTCTGCTCGGGGTTTCCTGTAGCTCGGCCTCTGGGGGGCACTAGAGACATCGGCGCTCTTTCATCTCCACCTGCAGGAAAGAAGCCAAGGTCAGCGCTGACTTAAGCCCGGCTCATACCACCACCACCAGGTCGCCTTAGGCCCGGATTAGCTCTGCAAACCCCCAGCTCCTGTTACCATCCTACTTTTGTGACTCCAATCCCCCCTTCTATATCCTTATCGGTATGTTAGACCATTTACGTCTAACTTTAATATTTACACTATTTAGTACTGCCTTTCATGATTTTGGCAGTTTTGCTTCTTCAAGTACATATTGTAATGACTTCGTTTGGTGGCGTAGTACCTTTGTTAAATATTTATTTTACATCAGAAAGTTGGGGAAAACTACTGAAAATAAAACGCAGAGTCAGCAATCCTTCTATGTATAGGCTATAAAAGAAAATGCATAGACAATTTATCTGCAATGAGCAAATTTTTCAAGCAGTTTCAACACTTTCTTAACTAAATAAACGTGTTTTTTTTTTTTTTTTTGTATTTGTCAAATCTTGGGTATTGTGTAAATTAAACAAGCGTTTGCCTTTTCTTTTTTTCTTTTTTTTTGCTTTGTGGTTGCTAGGTAACAGTTAAGGAATTACCTCTGCTTGAAGCTTCACCAAAATGGTCAAACGATTAAAAAAACTAGGTTAGATTTTTTTTTTTTTTTTTTTTGCAAAGCCTTTATAATTATTTTCAGACCTTTTAGAGAAGCGCGTATTCTGAAATGTCACGTACGTCAACAAAGAAAACTCTCAAGTCTAAACTCCTGTATTTATCTTTGAACGTGAGCGTGTTCATTTGCTAATCCTCTGCGCACAGTTCTTGGTGGGTTTCTGAGCAGGCACGCAGCTGGACTCCTCTCTAAGGACTCTGTAGGTAATAAAAGATTAATAAAGATTTGCAGTCTCATCTGACAGCGCATCCTTTAGCATGGCCTACATTTGCTATGGCTGTGGACCGCGTAGTATCGAACCAAAAAAAAAAAAAAGAAAAGCATCAGGTCTGAATCTGCAGATCATTTTGTGTGCATGTGTTTTAGAATTTATAGTCCAGATAATAGGTTTTTTAATATTCATATAGGCATGATTAATTATTGCAGCTCATTTTCTAGGAGTTTTAAACCAATGCAGGTATTTCAGTATCATGCCACAAATGCCCTGGGTCTGATTGGTGGAAACATGGCCACAAATCTATGCCAATGGCTTCTGATCACCACAGTATCCAGTAAATACGCCATTATATTGTACCTTAAATACATTTGAAAAACAAAAAAGTAAGACTCAAAACATTACAAACATATTTCCATTGAGCTTTTATATTTAATCAAATGTGAGAAAGTGAGAAGTGTTACTGAAATGAACTTAATTACACCTTACCCCAGGATAAACTTTATGAAGAAAACCATTCTGTATAGATCAATATCCACTTGGAACAGTGATCCTTTTGAAATGTGTCATCTTAAAAACAACAATTTAAAATGCATCTAAAGTGTGACATGTTAAATGAAGATGAAAAGGACTGTAAATGGATTTAGACTTAGACAAACTTTATTGATCCACAAGGGAAATGATTTGGACACAGTGGCTCACACATCACAATATAATATAATATAATAACATAGAGCAAAAATATAAATAAATTCTAAATAAGTAGCAAAAAGGATTGCAAGAAACAGCTGCCAAATAAGACATAATTATATAAATGTTATAAAAATGTACAGTAAAAATAAAACAGAAAGACAAGTAATAAAATATAAAACCACAGCTTTATACAAGAGGTCAGAGGAAGACAGTGATATGATGATTGACAGGACATACTTGAATTCAAATGTGATTGTTTTTAAGATAATGTGATTTTTTGCAATGAAATATCAATTTAATGAATATATATTTGTACTCATGAAATGGAAGCTTTAAATTTCAAAGGATCTAGAAAGACAAGCACTGTCTTCAACTAACTGGATCCATACAAATAAACAAACAAATAAATAAGCCACAGATGTTGTCAAGAATCAGTTAAAGATTCACAGTTTCATCTGAGGTTATACATTTTTACATAGAATATATTTGCTATGGCTAAGAACCAAGGGCGTAAGTTTGCATAGGGACGGTGGGGACATGTCACAGCCAATATTTGGGGAAGACAAAATGGTCCCTACCAATATTTGTCATTTTATTTTAATTTTTAAAAAGTACATTTATTCTGATATTTTTTCAAATTCAGTAGCATTAATTTAACAGGTTTTAGTTCACATTTTGTTTATTAGATGTTCTGAGATGTATTCAGTAATATGATGCCAGGGTTACACCTGCTGCTATTTCATTGGCTGCAACAGAGTGATGTCATTAGTGGAGCCAGGAGCCTAAACTGCTGAAGCGGCAGGACAGTGTCAGCCTTTGAACATGGCAGCTTGAGCAGGCATGAGTAGAGACGCTGCGCACTAAACTTTGAAATCTTTCAAAAGGAACTTACTTGGCTTCATCTTCAATTAAACTTGCCTTATAATGAGTCACCGCATAAAAAGAGCGACTATCACCACAAGTTCACCTCCCAAACGGAGCCCTACTCGTGCGCTGTTAGCAGCCCCACTCTACTGACAGAATTCCATGGAAAAATGTCTAGACATGACCTCACAAATCTCATCACCAACAAGCAAAGGGAAATCTGCTACAAACTTTTACATCACTGTTATCTGGTAAAGAATCATCTTAGAAGGACAATGGACACAAACTGTACATTTTGCGAACTGAAAAATGAAACCACCTCTCACTTATTTTGGACCTGCCCAGACTCTGTGTGTTTTTGGGGAAAAAAATCATAAAACATATACACAACTTCTTATCCCATTTGACCCTTTCTTATAAAGATGTGCTGTTTGGTTTTTGCAGTGTGCATCATACGAAAAGTCAACAATATTATATAATTAATCTGTTAATCATCTTGACAAAATCCCATATCCACAAATGTAAATTCACTACTTGTAAAATTGACTTCCCCACATAGTTATTTGTTATGTGGAATGTTTTTCTGTTGCACAAGAGCCCAAAATGTTCTTACAATTTGAAAAAAGGAAAAAGTAAAGTGTTGAAGTATTATTGTACATTTGGTTTCATGCGGGGGGAGGGGGGTTTAGCTGATCCTGTCCCCGCCGAAGCTGAGACCAAACCTACGCCCTTGTAAGAACGGCTCAGTACTGCATAAAAGAGCTGCGTTGTGGATGAGGTCTGAATCCGCAGTAGCCTGTAAACCGGGGCTTGCGGCTCGCCTGTGCTAATGATTTGGCAAAGGGGGGACATGCTAGCGTGACTACAAGGAAACTCCTCCACACTGAGGTGAAAAAACGGCTCATTATGCTTGGAGAGAGTGGACCGTGAATGTAGCGCGAAAAAATTCAAAGTATTCTCTGAAGGTTTCTGAGACTTGGTTGGTTCTGAAATAATATTGTTTTAGGAATACGAAATGCAAAATGTTGGAAATGTAGTACAGTTGTGTTTGGCATGGTAATAGCTGTAATAAAAATATAAAGTACGCAAGATGGGCCAGAAGAGATTGTGTTGCAGCGACTACTGAAGTATTATGGGTTAACTTTAAAGGGAAGTTTATTTAGGACGTTATAAGATTGTGGTTTAATATAATGTTGCTGTAAATTTTGTTTGAGAATAGTACCTCTTAATAGTTACTCTGCAATATTTTTCTATTACCACACAATATGTACAAGGTTGGAACATATTTTTTTCAAACTGGATGCTTAAGTGTATCTTTTATTTATTTTGAAAACATCCAAAGCCTGCTGTTCATGACTATTATGAAACTGGAACATTCAATAAATAATAACAAAAAAAAAAAAAAAACTTAAAATTTTTGGTTCTTGTTTTCAAGGCTGTAATACAGATTTATTGTGTGTTATAAACTAAAATTGAGTTGGGCCCAAAATGTAGTAGTTGCACAAGGGCTGCGCTAAACTTCAATCAAACTGAAGTCACAACTTGAATCAGCACAATTATCAAATCGCAAACGCTTCATTTTTTTTTTTACATATATACGTACATGTTTCCTCCACATTAATCTTGTTTTATTATTATTATTTAAGGCTACGTTTATATGATGACAGTCTGAACAGAAGACGCAAAAGTGACTTTTTATTCCGCGTTTAGACGAGCTTTATTCGGGAAGAAATCTGCGTGCATAAGCAAAAGTGTGTGAAATTGAATTGGGTATGCATGCCGTTCAACATGTTTGTTTCTGTGTACTGTATGTATGACGTAAACACGTATGTGACGTGAACAGATCTGACCAGAGTTTTGCGTCTTGGGCAGTGTAGACGGAAACGCTACGGCGGAACGTATTCAACTTTTGCACTTTGGAGGGTGGTTTCAGATTTTTGCATTTTTAAGCCCCAAAAACGCCATCACCGTCTAAACAAAAGGCACTTCTTATAAAATATTTAGTCGTTTTTACCCACAAGTGTTCTCATGGAAACAGGCCCTTAATCTGTACAAACTGAAACAGCAGTAGGCTCTTTTCACGCTTACGTCACAAACCAGGAAGACGTTTGGAAAGATGCGATGACAACTTCCCAGGCTCAGTTTTCTTCATCTAAATATCATTGTTGTGTTCCATTATGTTCAGCTAATCAACAATTAACAACCACACCTCAGTTTTTATCATTTCTCCACTGACGCACAACTCCGAGCGCACTGGGTACATGTGCTTGGAAGAGATGAGGGCGCCAAATTCAAGATGATTCCAAACAGCACACACATATGCTGTCTTCATTTTTACTGCTGATCACATTTACTTCAGTGGGTTTGATCATAGTCAGATCCATGTTAAGCGAGCCCAGTGTTGGTAACTAGGCAAGGCAAGGTTATTTGTACAGCACAAATCGTACACAAAGTCATTCAAAGTGCTTTGCAGAATAAGAAATACATTAAAATCACAATACAAGCACATCAAAACATAAATAATCATCATCAGAGAGAGACATTAAAGAGTGCGGAATGAAAAATGAAAACCTTGCTGTCATATGCAGCTAAACAGAACTGTTTTGAGTCTTGATTTAAACAGTGTCAAAGCAGAGGCCTGTCTTACATGTTCAGACTGTTCCATGAATCTGAAAAGCTGACTCCCCTTGTTTAGTCCTGACTCTGGGCACCAGCAGGAGGCCGGTCCCTGAGCTCCTCAGAGTGCGAGATGGTTCATAACTAACATGTCACAGATGTTCTCCGGTGTCAGGTCATGGAGAGACTTGTACACAAGCAGAGACGCTTTAAAGTCTATTCTCTCAGTCACAGGAAGCATGAACATGCAGGACTAAACTACGCCGGAAGTTGTAATTGCATCTTTCCAAACGTCTTCCTGGTTTGTGACGTAAGCATGAATAGAAGCATGAATTCTTGTATTACATTGTCTGTCTTTTTGTCAGTTCTTCTGGACATGCTTAAAATGTGAATTCTGAACGGAATCCTATTATTAAAACATAAATCTCAAATCTAATCGCAATGCTTGTCAGAAAAAAAAACAACAGAATGATAAAACACAGAAAAACACAGAATGAGATATTTTCCCAAATTGCTCAGTGCGAACTCTGAGCTTGACCTTCTGTCCGTCTAAACTGCCATTTGTCTCCTCGGCTCTTCTCTCTTCTTCTCTCTCCTTTCTCCATCTTACCTCTCTCTCCTCTCTCGTCTCTCCTGTTTTCTCTCTTCTTTCCTCTTCTCTCTCTTCTTTCACTTGTCTCCTCTCTCCTCTCCTCTCTTGTCTCTCCTTCCTCCTCTCTCCTCTCTCGTGGTCCCATCCTGCACAGCCCGAGTCCTCCAGCAGTGGCTTCGTCTGGCATTTTACCCAGAGCACATCCTGTGGGAGAGGGAGCTTTGGAGCCGGCTGCGCGACCACATCAAACAATGGCTTTTTGTTGTAAACAAAGCCAGGGCAGCCTGCCGGGGGGCCTCTCTCTCAGCGCTCCCTCACCTCCGCTCACAGCGCCGGATCAGCCTGCCTCCCATAATGCTTTGCAGTCTGACAAACGCCATCACAACTAGCTTCCACTGTCGTACACACAAACCCAGAGCAAAGATCTGGCAGCGCAACAGAGACATTTAAATTCAGCGGGAATACAAGAAACAAGGAGAAGCTCAAAAGGATATTTAAAGCTGAAACGCTAAGGAAGCTGTTAACTCGAAAACTACCGCTTCATGACATCACAAGGTGGAACGGAGCATTTTGAGCTTTGGAGATGTAGACAGACAATAAAAGGTTACTCAAACATGTGTGAATGAAACAAAACACAACACCAAGTATGTTTTTTAAGAAGGTTACAAGATTCAAGCGTAATACAGGACACTAAAGTACATATATTTTCATGTTTTTGTAATTACTTTTGGTAGGATAGTACTTTTGTTGAACGAATATTTATCACAGCGCCGGGTCATGTTTTGCAGTTGGACAAACGCCATCACAACTAGCTTCCACTGTCATACACACAAACCCAAACCAAGGATTTGGCAACGCAACAGAGATATTTAAATTCAGCAGGAATACAAGAAACGAGGAAAAGCTCAAAAGGATATTTAAAGCTGAATTGCTAAGGTGACATCACAAGGTGGAACAGAGCATTTTGAGCTTTGGAGATGTAGACAGACAATAAATGGTTATTCAAACATTGTGAATGAAACAAAACACAAGTCCAAGTATGTTTTTGAAGAGGTAATAAGATTCTAACATGGCTTAAAGTCGATTTAGCGTAATATAGGACCTTAAAGTACATATATTTTCATGTTTTCGTAATTGCTTTTGGTGGGATAGTACTTTTGTTGAATATTTATTACAGTGCCGGGTCATGCTTTGCAGTCTGACAAACGCCATCACAACTACCTTCCACACAAACCCAAACCAAGGATTTGGCAACGCAACAGAGATATTTAAATTCAGCGGGAATACAAGAAAGAAGATGAAAAGCTGAAAAGGACTGCCCCAGAGGCTATTTAAAGCTGAATCACCTGAACAGTTGGTGGACGGTGGAGGGGCAGATTGTCCTGTTTGTTTAATGGAGGAAGCGCTGTGGCGTCGGTGGTCCAGGGGGCAACAGTTGTGCTTTTGTTTCAAACACAAACAAAATAGCGCTGGCTACAACTCCACTGTGTACGTTTTGTAGGTACATTTGTTGGTTGCCTCTCCCTGTGGATTAAAGCTACTCTTTTACATATTTGGTAATCCCGAGTTCGCTGTAGGGAATAATAACGCACACAGCTCCAAAAGCCATCGGGAGTGACTGGGACGGGCTGGTAGAGCAAATCAAACCTACCACTTTCTTTTCTGAAATAAAAAAAAAAATAAATAAATAAATAAAAAATTATTATCCTCAAGGGAAATTATTTGGACACAGTAGCTCACACATCACAATATATTATAATAACAAAGAACAAGAGTATAAATGTAATAATACAGTCTAAATAAGAAGCAAAAATAGCAAGACACTGCTGTCAAATAAGGCTTAAGAATTAAATAAATGTACATGTACAAATAAAATATAGAAATATGGTAATACTTCTACTACTAAGCTACTAGAGAAGGAACATTTAGTAAGTAATAGGACTGGGTAGCACTAAGAAGTTGCCAATATGATACATATTTCGATACATAGACCACGATATGATACATATTTTGATACATAGGCCATGATACTATATATATCTCGATACACAGGCCACGATACGATACATACCTCGATATATAGGCCACGATATGATATGTATCTTGATACATAGACCATCATACGATAAATATTTCGATACATAGGTCACAAAATGATACATATCTCGATACATAGGTCACGATACGATACATACCTTGATACACAGGCCACGGTACGATACATATTTTGATACATAGGCCATGATACTATATATATCTCGATACATAGGCCACGATACGATATGTATCTTGATACATAGGCCACAATACGATACATATTTCGATACATAGGCCACGATACATACCTTGATACACAGGCGACCATACGATACATATCTTGATACAGTGCACTTATGATTCGATACAATATACTTCAAATCGAATCAAAATGGTTCAATAAAAAATAAAGGCTAAATCATGGCTGTGATACTAAAAGTCTTTGTTAAACCACTACTTCTGTAAAGTGAATATGAAACACACACATTTTAATCATCAAAACAGTAAAAGAGTCAAATTTGTTGCATAAATGAGTTTCCTTCCTCTGAACAAGAAATAAAAAGGTAGCACTGTAACAAAATAATTTAGTAAAATATTAGGTGATGTAACAATAACCAAAATCACGATATTGTATCGTCAAATGTCTCACAATAATATCATGGGCTGTCACAATATACTGTATCGAATGACAAGTTCCTTTGCTTAAATACATGGTTTTATAGTAGCAACAGCTTATGAACATCGGAAACTACATATCCCATGATTCATTTCAGTGCAGACAACATGAACAAATATGTTTTTTACTTGAATTCTTGGGATTATGATGGAAATAATTCACACCAAAATCTTGTCAAGGTATTTTAAAAGCAGAAACCCATCCTGTCTACAATTATATCAGCCTCTCCAAAATATCGCAATAAATATCGTACCGTGAGATACATATCGTAATAATATCGTACCGAGAGAGTTGGATATTGTTACATCCCTATAAAATATACTAAAATAATACTCTTGACGATATATTGATACAGCAGCCCATGATATCAATACTGTATCGTCACATTAAACAATACGATATACTGATATTTCGATATTTTTGCACACCCCTACTACGTAAGTTTATAATTGACATTTTTATTTTACAATGCTATTTTACAATAAATACTGGTCTTTTTGTGTGTGTTTTAGAAAAATTTTTCTTTTATCATTCATTATTATTAATCATTATTAGTTATTTCATCATGTCAGTATTTTTCAGATTAATTGTCGCGGCCCTATTTAATTGTTTTCTAGGAGTTTTGAAGCAATGCAGTTATTTCAGTAGCGTGCCATTGCTCATGCCACAGATGCCCTGGGTCAAACTCGTTTAAACATGGCCACACATCTGTGCCAATGGCGTCTGATCACCACAGTGCACAGTAAATACTCCATCATATTGTATGTCAAACACATCTGATTGAAAAACAAAAAATAAGACTTCAAACATTAGAAACATATTTCCAGTGAGAAGAAGCTGACTACGGGTTTTGTCAAGAACGTTTCCTGCTCGTATACACCGGGTCACATATGTCTTCGCTTAAAAACCCCTCACTGTCAACACTTGGAAGCTGAGCTAAAACAGTGGTCCAAAACAATGGCTGGATCTGGCCGGACCCGCTGACCAGACCGGCAGAACCAGCACCCAACGTTCACCGTGAAATTACACTTAATGGGTGGCCAAGGGTGCTACAGCCATAACCCTTGACAACAGAACCGGCGATCCAGACCGGGCGCGTCGGATCCAGATTGATACGAAGCTCTTACAAATGCTGCAACCTGCTGCAACCCCCGCTGTTTCATGCGAGCTCCATTAGCATGCCCTCCGCAGCGCCTGGCCCAGTTTGATCAAAGACTACAGCCGCGCACTCTTTTCTGCATATGGCTCTTGTGTTGATATCGCCGATTAGCGCAACGTCATTTCATTTTTTTTATTTTATTGTCAGACAAACATACATTTTGCAAGATTATAGGTCCAAGACATTAAAGTGCATATGACAGATTTTAATGATTCTCTAAATTTTTGCTTAATTTGGTGGATATAACTATTGTAAATATAAATAAGTTAGTATAGTTAAGAAAAAAAATGGACAAGAAAAGTTGAAAAATATGTTGAAAATTACAGGAAGTAGAGAGTTCATCCAGATCCAGAGAGAATTCTATCCAATGTTCAGGCGCAATTTACATATGAGAAACACATTTTTTTTCAATAGGTAGTGTGTGTCCAACCAGGAACTAAAATTTTAAACTTATAAAATGGCCAAATTGTGATAAAGGAGTGAATGACTTAGCAGTGTTTTAGTTAAAGGAATAGTCTAACATGTCACAGGCACTTTAATAACTGGATATACTGATTCAAATAACAAGACAGAAGACAGAATGGGACAGTCTGAAGACAAGACAAAAAAAATAAAATAATAATAAGTAATTGTTTATGTTATGTAATTGTTTATAATGAGAGTAAGTGTGTGTGTGTGTGTGTGTGTGTGTGTGCGTGTGTGTATGTGTAAAGTTGAAGGAAAAAGAAAAAGAGAAAAAGGTGTGAGCTCAAGTGGGAAAATGAACAAAAAAGGAGATATGAAGATAGAGTAAAAAACAAGACATGGTAGACCAGTATTTCACAAACTTTTTTCTGGGGACCCATATTTTAAAAATCACAAACATTCGTGACCAAAGTCAATAGACATTATTCATAAATCACAAAATAAAGGCGGATCTGACCATTATTGAACAGTAATGAGGATATTTTATTTTTGACTCTGAACAATTAGTATGACTCAAGTTTTAAACAATGAAAAACAGCAATAAAAGGATCCATAAGTCGACTGTTTGGACATTAAATGTAGCCCATTTCTTTTTCTTTTCAACATTCAATTCAACCAACAATATTGGAACAAAATAGTCAATAAAATAATTACAAAAATATTAGATTAGAAGATTTGAACATTTCTATTGAGATAGGTGGACCTGTCTGCGTTTTTGTAGTGTGTTCCAGTCCGGGGTTCAGGAGGAGAGCGCAACACAAGCAGATCAGGCGCAGCATTCAGTCTGTTTCTGTGCTTTGTCTTCATTTTTGTGAGCAGACCTACATGCAGATCGTGACAAGTCGACCCCAAAAACATCCCTTGTGATCCAGTCTTTGGGAAACAATGTGGTAGACTGATATGTTCCTTTGTGTTGACAGTTGTTGATCCGCAGTAATTCCAGTTTTCTTTTTATTACATTTTGTCTTTCTTCTACAACTTTCTTCTTCTTTCTTCATTGAATATTGACGTGACCATAGACTCAGCTTACATTTATTTTTCCACGACGTCATTTAAAGGTTTGTTCGTGCCATCTTCGTTCTCATAGACCGGGGATCCCCATGTGAGTTGGAGGAATGAGGGATTTTTGAAACAGTTAATTGAAATGGCCGGAGCAAGCAGAGGTCACAGCTGGAGTGTCTGTGTAGCATGTATCACTACAAATAATGCTGTTCGTGAGACTGGCCCATTTTGGTCCCGGGAGTCGTAAAGATCGTACACTGTGAAAGCTAAAATGAATTGAATGAAGAAAGTTAAGATGATCTACCAATGGAACCAGACTTTTTGAACTTAAAATATGACATTACATCTTACTACAGTTAAAGATACACTTTGTAACTTTTTGGTGAGGGTCGGTCAACTGCTTGTTTCTACGGATATTTCACTGCTCTGCTCTGAATGTTCCACAGTATGACATTAAACAGCTCTACTTTACATTTATTCAACTACTGCTTTTTTTATAGCTCAAAAATACCTAGAAAATCAGGCGTTCTGACTGAGTGGGATCGCCTCTCCGCAGATCTCACCTGTAACTTGGTCTGGTTTGGTCTCCATGAAGATAGAAAGTTTTAATGCCATACTGTGTAACATTCCAGAAAAATCAATAACATCTCCCTGGAGAAAAGCATTTGACGCACCCTCCACCAGAAAAGTTACTCGCACTTAAAATAAGTGCCAAAATCTAATGCTGCTTGAATTAAAGGGACAGTCCAGAATTTTGGACATAGGACCTCATTTCCTAGTGAGCCAGAGTGTTGGAGACGTGTGGAGACACTTTAAAAAAAATATTCCATCCAGTCCTTCTATTTGCAGAGGTCGCTGGTGCTAGGCTAGTGCATGTCAATGGCCATAGTTAGCCTGACACTAAAAACTGCCTTTCCCACTCCACAAAACACCCGAAGCAAATCTATTATTACACCAGACTGTCGATGTAAATGTCTGTGTCAGTAGAATCATTTTAGAAGTAAAACCAACCTTGCATTTGAAGGATTTATATCTGAGCAGCAGGAGCAAGTTGTACTTCCTGATAGAAAGCTTGGCAGCGGCGGACTGATATGTGAGAAAATAGTCCCTCAACATGCGACGATTCATGCGATGCAAGGTCAGTTTTATTTCAAACATTTTTTCTATTAACATGGACATTTACATCGACAGTCTGGCGTAATAATAGATTTGCTTCAGGTGTTTTTTAGTGGCAGGCTAACTATGGCCATTGACATGCACTAGCCTAGCACCAGCGACTTCTGCAATTACAAGGACTGGATGGAATATTTTTTAAAAGTGTCTCACACGTCTCTAACACTCTGGCTCACTAGGAAATGAGATCTTATGTCCAAAATTCCAGACTGTCCCTTTAAGAAAAACACACTTATTCCATTGATCAATAATTTTACTTGTCAAATAAAGTAAAATGTTTGTAATTAAACTCATTTTAATTTACCTAGATATTGCTTTTTGCACTTTATACGCCTATTCGACTTTTGTTGGTTGATTATAGAGCCAATTTGTGTATGTCTAAAAACCAAAATGATGCTCTGTCATAAGGGGAGCGAGGCAGAATTTCGGAAAGCTGTTTAATTTCGCCGATAATTGTTCCATTAATTCTCGACGGTTCCCATTGTTCACCGGGAGACACTTGGGCCCCGGTCTGGCAATACAATTTTTTTTAAACGAACGTGAATGGAAAAACCTGCTTCACTGCCCCAGCTGATCCCTTGGGTTTGAACGCATTTCGCTTTTTATTTTTTAAACCCCGCGTCAAGGGCATTTCCCCGATCCGAGCGCGGGGAACGTGAGAGGTCAATCATGCTAAAAGCCTGTGGGAGTCCATGGGCAGGGACTAGATTTATGCTGTATGCTAACTCTGTATTCCCCCCCGACAGAATGACGACAATGTTTGTTCGCAATAAATACAACTGACTTTACAGCGCTGTAAAGTATCCGCCTTTTGAGAGAGAAAAAAAAAAAATCTTCCACAACGCTCTCCTTTAGCCAGCGTTCCCTTTGTTTTTCCAACAATGGTGAGGATTAGCATGGTTGATATTCCGTGGCGTTTCATATGAACTAGACTTGATAATGGATTCAATACGGGGCCGAGTATATGTGCATGCTAATCACGCCGTTTTGCTATTTCAGATCCGCTCGCTGACTGCTGGAGAGGAAAGAGGCTCCTATTGACTGCATTTGAATCCATTGGCGTGCACATGCTCCCGTCTCCAGAGCGAGGAGAGGGGCGGAGGGCGGAGGAGGGGAGTCGGAGAGTGTGTGAGGGAGGGGGGGGCACGCAAAGGGCAGAGGCCAGTGGCTTTATCGCGGCGGAGGGGCACTGCTGTGTGTCTTTGAGGGGTGGAAAAGTTTGAATTAGATTTGCTCCACCACATCTCCAGCTGTGAACTATGTAAATTCAAAGTGTAAGGGACGCTGTCTGTGGAGAAAAGGGAAAAATAACAAGTTGTAGCGCACGAACGCCGTAGGCTGTGGCGTTTCACATCCGTACTCTCCAAACTGTAACTAGTCCACTGTCGGTATTGAACGGACTGGGCTGCTAATCTCTGAAAGGGGAACTGTATAAGCATGCACTGAGAAAACGAAAATCGAGCCAAGTTAAGATGACTTGAATTGAAGGCACTGCGTAACTTCTCAGCTTCCATGGAGACGCTATTGTTTTGCTTGATGAATTTGATGAATTTATTCAATTGGGGTGTTTTTACAGCTCAAAAATATCTTTAAAAACACGCACTCTTACTATGAGTGGGGTCGCCTCTTCACAGATCTCACCTGTATATTTGCTTTGCGGCGTCTCCTGCTTGTCTATATGGAAAATGTACTGTTATTATTTCCATAGTTGTCATTATTCTCAACATTGAGCACATCACTTCAACACGCTGTAAGAATCTCTACATAAATATTCACCAGGGGTCTCCAACCTTTTTCCTCTGGTGAGCTACCTTTATAAAATATACATTCCAGAGAGCTACAAATTTTAGTGGCACCAAGAAATTAAGAAAGTAAAAGAGCCATGGCAAGCCTTAGACAGAGTACAATTAAACATAAACTATTATCTCTAAGTTAGGCATCAAAATGAGATTTTTACAATGGTAATTAAGTGTAATACATAGTAGGGCTGCTCGATTATGAAAAAAATTACCATGATTATTTTGGTCAATATTGAAATCACGATTATTCATATGATAATTTTTTAGTAACACAATGCATTTATTCAGCATTTCTCTCTCTCTCAAAAAAGCCCCACATTGTTATTGATAATTTACGCCAAACTTTCAAATTGAAAATAAATAAAAGCTACAAATATGTACCATAGAGCAATTTTGAGATGTATAAAACAAAACAAAAAAATGAATAAAATATACTTTGAACATGAAATAAGGCATAGAAAAACATAAATGTATCCAAAATAAACAATATATCCAGCTTTTCTACAATCTCTGTATTTAAAACATAAAAAAAAATATCCCAGAATAAACTTTGTTCAAGCTTTATTGTTTATATGAGTTTGGAGATCGTTTGACACACAAATCAAAACTCGATTAATCGTACACCCTTAAAGGTTGTATGGAGGATTTTTTTTTAGTTTCAAATTGTCAATAAAAGTTTAAAATACCATTACAGAGACGCAGCAGCCTTGGAATTATGATGATCCAAAAAAAAAAAAAAAAAGAATGAAAATCTATCAACTGTGGAAGTAGTGAGGCCAGATAAACATCAGCCAATAGAAAACGAGGCTGCCTCTTTATCTATTGGCTGTTAGGTTGTCAATCAAACTTCCTAGTGTAACTGACTCGTCGGCGCGCGGGGATTACGTGGTTTATGCCGTTGGTTTAGAGGCTTTTTTAAAATTGTAGCTTCGTCGCAGTTTGCACAAAGTTTGTCGCGACGGCGGACGAGAATCCATGACCAGTTCGAAAAGTCGTTTTTTGATGTCGCTGAAAGAAGAAGAAGAAGAAGAGCGAAGGCGAACTGAGGCGATTCTTGGAGATCTCTTCCAGCGACGGCGCAAATGAAGCAGACGAAGGGTCTAAAAACTGACGCGTCGGTTACTAAATTATTTCCAGACAGGTCACTTCAACAGTGATTCTGAACAAATGTGATTTGTAGAGTAAAGAGGCGGGAGGAGGAGATGTTTCTACTGAAGGAGCTGAGGAGGAGGAAGGTGGTGTCACGCCTGCACAAGGACTGTCGCCCTGAAAAATCCTCTATACAACCTTTAATGTAATTCAGAAATCCCTTGGTGAGCTGCTTGGAAGGAGGTGAAGAGCTGCTGGTAACTCCCGAGCTACAAGTTAGAGACCCCTGCTGTACACAATTTGTCATTTATATTTACTGATGCTGAAACCTCACACTCTTACTCATACATACACACTCTTACACAACCATGAACACACACACTTTACACCTTGTCTGCTGTGGCGGTGTATGCATTTGTGTTGTAGTGTTCCGTATTGTACTTATTATATTGTCTTGTCCTGGCTAATGTCCGTGTGCATGATGTATGTTACAAATTAAATTAAAGAAAAAAAAAAAAGATAAATGTAATGCCATACTTTGGAACACTGCAGGTACAGCAGTGACATCTCCATGGAAACAAGCAACTCAGCAAAGCAGGCTCTCTAAGCAGAAACGTTAAATGCTGCACCTTTAAGAAAATGTTATCATGATTTGAGTAAAAAAAAATTTAAATCTAACAGTGGAACAAGACTTTTTGTGTATGAAAACACATCTTGATACACTCACGATAAGAAAAACAACACCTCTTTGCACTTAAAAGAAGAACCAGAATGTAATGTTGAATGAAGAAAAACACACTTATTACTTGGTAGATCATTTTACTTGTTAAGTTGACTCTGCTCAAATAAAGTAAAATGTTCTTAATTTACGTCATATTAACTTACCTAGATATTGCTGTTTACAGTGTACCATGTGGAATTTGGACTTTGGTATGCTTTTAATAATTGTTAGTAGGGCTGTAGACCTTTAGTCGTAAGGTCGATTAATGGGTCGATGGTGTCTTAGTCAACCACAAAATAAGAAAATGAAAAAGCGACTATTTTTTTCATTATTTGTCTCCAAAACCAAAATGAAAAAAAACAGATAATGATTTGTTTTTTTCAGTTTTTGATTTTGTGTTTAAATGAATAATGGAAAAAACAGATAACGGCCGTCTCCCGTTTCCGTGACTTAAACTGCAATGCTGGACTTTTGTGCCACATACGGACTGAACCAGGACCAGGACTGAACCAGGACTGAACCAGGACTGAACCAACTCTAAACCAGGACTAAACCAGGTCTAAACCAGGACTAAATCAGGTCTAAACGAGGATTAAACCAGGTCTAAACCAGGACTAAACCAGAATTGAACCATGACTAAACCAATCTCAGTCCTGGGCTCAGTCTTGGTCTGGTCCAGGTCTTAGTCCCAGTCTCAGTCCTGGTCCTGGTCCTGGTCTGATCCCGGTCTCAGTCCTGATCACCCGACAGTCAACATGGGAGCAAATCCTGTCCCGACACTCCTGGTTCAGTCCTTGTTTAATCCTGGTTTTGTCCTGGTTCAGTCCTGGTTCAGTCCTGGTTCAGTCCTGGTTTAGTCCTGGTCCAGTCCTGGTTTAGTCCTGGTCCAGTCCTTACTCGACGCAAAAGTCCGGTATCGCAGTTTAAGTCACGAAAACAGGAAACAGCCTTTATCCGTTTTTTCCATTATTCATTTAAACACAAAATCGAAAACTGAAAAAAACAAATCATTATCCATTTTTTCATTTTGGTTTTGGAGACAAATAATGAAGAAAATTGTTTTTTTTTTTTCATTTTTTACTTTTGGTTTTATTTAGAAAAATGAATGAACGAATGACACACTGATTTTACTTGAATTCTTGAGATTTTGACGGTAACAATTCACACCGAAATCTTGTCAAGGTGTTTCAAAAGCATAAAAGTGTCCCATGTACAATTATACTAGCCTCTTTAAAATATCTCAGTAAATATCGTACCATGAGATACATATCGGGATAATATTGTACTGAGAGATTTGGATATCGTTACATCCATTGTTTCCTAGTATTTTTTTTTTTCCTTTCTTTTTTGTTGTACAGTTTGGGGTTAGATACATAGAGATACAGATTTCTTTAGCCAACTACAGTCCTAAATGACAGCTTCTCTTTCTCTGTTTTTATTAAATTAAATGATTCAGATTTTACCATTAATTACATTTTAAAGCCTTTATATTACATTATATCATATTATATTTTCTGTAATGTCGCAAATGACCAACGTGGGCATGTTACTCCCAAGGAATTAAATAACTTGACCTTTCATTGGCGCACAAGGATATATTTGATTACATTTAATTAAAAGGGTTTCTCATGGGCGCTACGGAAACCAGCCGCATGGTTACTGTATATGTAATATCTAAGAGACCAAAACTATCTGTCTACTGTCAAATGTTACTCAGATTAAAAAACATAATAGACAGAAAAACAGTGCCAGTCCCAAATCTAAATGAATAACCTTTCCACCAGTATCAGAATTTTATAAAAGTCTATGTGTCTTTTTGACTGAGTCTGTCTTTTAAAGGTGCACTATGTCACTTTTTGATTGGGGTCACCTGCCTCTCCACAGATCTGAGCTGTAACTTGATCTGGTTTGGTCTCCGTGAACATAGAAAGGTTTAATGCCACATTGTGAAACATTCTAGACAAAGCAAGAACATCTCCGTGGACAAAAACATTTAACAGAACCTCCACCAGAAAAGTTACACAATGCGTCTTTACATTTCGACAAATTTACAACTAAATTTGGAGTCTGTTTACCTGTTTAATAAGACACTGATTTACTTGCTTTTATAATTTCTCAATTTGCCTTGAAGAAAAAAGAAAAAGAAATGAAAAAAGAAAAAAAAGAGCATCAATTATCAGTCTTGTAAAGTTGTGAAAATGCATCGTGTCGTTTTAATCAGTCGGGGTTTTGTTTATTTGTTACTAAGGGAAACAGATTACATTCTTATGAGTAATATAATTTCCTACAAACATAAACGGATCTAGTCAATTGTCATGAGTGAATAATAGCCTATTTATCTCACTGCCAAGACAAACAAGAAACTACCAAAACAACTATATGATTATACAACTGATGAATTCTATTTCTCCACTTAAACTAAACATTTTCCTTCCCCAGAAAATCTCCCCAGCAGGACAAGACTTTTCCAACATCTTTTGGTAAGCGAAACAGAATGTGTGTTGTGATTTGTTGTTGAACAGCTTTGACTATGAAACTTTTCTCTCTCTCACTTCCTGTTATCTGACAGTGGGTGGAAAAATACACATTTGGTGAAAATGTGATATTCTGTTGACAAACTCACCAGAATCCATCTTGAACCTCTTCCGCTGCTTTGGTGAATTGGAGCAATTAGGCCAATCAGAGGGCAGTATTGTGGTTTGGGCTGAAGCCAAAGGTGAAGCTCCAAAGTGATTCAAAACAAACATGGCAACGCGAATGGATGTCACAGATGACTTTAAAGAGGGGGTGTTAGGCAAAATGGACTTTTTGAAGCTTTCTGTGCTGTAATGTTCCCTCATCAAAAACATGTCTGAAAATAGGTTTGATGTCATCCACGCATGTTTGAGTAATTTAGCAATCTTTTCCGGGCCCTATTTGAACCCACTGGTCAGCGGTTAACTTTGATTAGATTTAGATTTAGTTAGATTTGTCCAATGCTCTGCTCATGTCACCCATGCTCCCACCGCCAATTCTCCATAAATATACAAAAGCATGACACAAAGCTGTACACTAGAGTGTCACAAACCTGACATGATGTGCAGTAGTTTCATTAGCAGAACACAATGTAATGGGCCCCTGAAGGGGGACTTTTGACTGAGAGCGTCAGAAAAGAAAATGAAACTTATAAAACATATATGCTGTTTTTGGTGAACTTGGCATTTTCAAAACCATAAAAGGTAAAATAATGATCTAAATATGTTATGTGTTAGCACTGAATACTCCACAGAAGTAAAATACTACCTCTTTAAAGGAAGGGTGCAGGTTTGCGTAGGGGTAGAAACCACACACACAACCAGTATTTGGGGGAGACAAAATAGTCCCTACCAATATTTGCCATTTTATTTTATTAAACAAAAATATAAATTTATTCCGATATTTTTCCAAGCTCAATAGTATTAATTGAACACGTTTTAGTTCACATTTTGTTTATTAGATGTTCTGAGATGTATTCAGTGACATGACGACAGGGCCAGCACCCGAAGATTGCAGCTTGAACAGATGTGAGTGAAGATGCTGCACCAAACTTTAAAAAACTTTTCAAAAGCAACTTACTTGGCTTCATCTTCAATTAAACTTGCCTTATAATGAGTCGCTGCGGAAAAAGAGCGACTATCACCACAAGTTCACCTCCAAACGGAGCCCTACTTGTGCTCTGTTAGCAGCCCGACTCTGTTGACAATATTCCATGGAAAAATGTTTGGACATGACCTCACAAATATCTCATCACCAACAAGCAAAGGGAAATCTACTACAAACTTCTACATCGCTGTTATCCACTAAAGAATCATCTTGGAAGTTCAATGGACACAAACTGTACATTTTGTGAACTGAAAAATGAAACCACCTCACACTTATTTTGGACCTGCCCAGACTCTGTGTGTTTTTGGAAAGAATTCATTAAACATATACACAACTTCTTATCCCATTTGATCCTTTCTTATAAAGATGTGCTGTTTGGTTTTTGCAGTGTGCATCATACGAAAAGTCAACAATATTATATAATTAATCTGTTAATCAAGTAAAAAATCACTTGGTTTCATGGGGCTATACGTAATTGTCTGAGAATAGAACCGTCTGATGCCAAGAAAATTGTCATATTCATACATTTGACAAACCAATCCAGTATTTGGCAGGTTTTCTGATCTGTTATAATGTTGTGTTTTGCTTCACACATGTTTAACACAAAAACCTTGCATATTTTAGAGTTTTTCTCTCAAAAGGAAAACACTCACACCTTGTGATGTCAAGTGCTCATCCACAATCACTAGAATCATTTGAATGACTTCAGCCTTGGAATTTCTAATTTCAACTAGCACTACATGACATCACAAGATGGAACAGAGCATTTTGAGCTTTGAAGATGTAGACAGACTAATAATAAAGGATTACTCAAACATTTGTGGATGAAACTAAACGTAACTCTAGGTAGGTTTTTGATCAAATAACAAGATTATAACAGAATTTAAAGCTCACGAGAATCAATTTCGTGTAATGTAGGAATTTTAACCAATGAAAATGTTTTGTGTATTTGCAGCTATGAATCACAACAAGTATTTTTCTCATCGCCGTGGGCTCCCGTGGCCTTTGGGACCCTTTTCTTTACAGCGATCCAAGCCCATCCGCTGCCGTGCCTGGTAGCCATTCGCCTTGAACCGCAAACATGAGAGCCGCCGTAGCCCCCGTGTTCGCAGCAAAGAGAGGGTGAGAAAAGAGAGCGAAAAAAAAAATCATTTATTATTCAAATGAAATGAGGTCCGGCAGATGGTAGGAGAGGGGCCACGGGCTGCAGGCACTGAAGCTCACGCCGCAGCACCTCTGTGATTTTAGCTGTGGCCGTGACCAAACCTGGAGTTCAAAGGGAATCGGCGATCGTGACCGGGTTCATTAGCATATTTTCAATGAGCGACATTAGAGGAAGAGGAGAGATGGAGATGGGGGGGGCGTTGGAGGTGGTGGGGCGGGCGGGCGCATCCCAGGAACTAATCAACGTACAGATACTGCTCATATATGATACCAGCTTCTGCTCTGGTGTGTATTTTTATACTCTGTACCATATATAAGGAGGAGCAGTGGGTATTACGCAGTATAGATAGGTCTCAGAGGAATATGGGTGAGTGTCAAAAGTGGGTTGTTTGAACGGATATATACAGTAATTAGGAGACAATTAAAACGGCAGCAAAGGCAGTAACAAGGACAAGAAGGAGAGCACGAGTTAACTGACATAAGAGCAATGTTTTTTCTTTCTTCTTTTTTAATTAAAGTGCCATCTAAACCTAATGATTGTTCTGTTCTTGTACAAAACTGAGAGATATTTTGTATCTATATGTCAGTGTGGTCCCCATGCTCTCTGCTGGGTCTCAAGCTTGGCCAAACGTGATAATCCGGTCAGATCTGTTATTTTTTTTCAGTGACATATGATTTTATTTGTAAATCACACATGATTTACAAATAAAATCTCATTTTTCTCGCCTCAGATGAACACAGTTTAGTGCTTTGCTCATAGAATCTGCAGAAATCAGCAATGTTACAGTCCCCAGTGATATTTCTTTTTTCAGTACGGAAAACATTACTGTATATTATGCAAAATGGAGTCTTGTGAGCTTTAAAACTGTGCTAGAATATTAAAGATGTGTTTTGTTTCATTCACAAATGTTTGAGTAATCCTGCATCATTAGTCTCAGTTCCACCTTGTGATGCAATAAAGCAGTAGTTTTTAAGTTAATAACTACCTTTTACCTTTAGTTCAGGAGAGATTTGCAATTCCAGGTCTGGAATTATCCAAATGATTCTAGTGAAGGTGTATGGAGTTTAAAAACACAGTGGAGCTCTGAACGTATTATCACTTGACATCACAACAGTCTAAATATGCAGGGTCTGTGTGTTAAACATGTGTGAATGAAACAAAACACAACTCCATGTATGTTTTGATGAGGAAACTAATAAAATTATGTAAAATGAGCCTTTTATGTTAGACATGTGCAAATTTGATTTTCTATTTCTTTATTATTATTATTTTTTTCATCCAATATGCAAGCAATGTATAATGTAAATTACACAGAGGCGGCGCTACCATTACGCAAAGGCAGGCGGCCGCTTGGGGCCAAACCTGGAGGGGCCCCTAACCGATTGCCCTCAATGTCACTAAAGGTTGAGGCGTCAGGGCAATTTGATTTTCTCTCAATATGACTTAATTAAATGAGAGTAGTTAACAATAATCATAAGGAAAATAAGAATTATCATCATACATAATGGATGTAAACAAAAATGTAACCGTACTAGTAAAAAAAATAAAACTACTTTCAGCTCTGGTTTTCTAGTAGGCGACACGTTTCCAATCCACCATAATTCAAATAAATCGAGATGTGCATCCCAAGAACAATTGGGAAAAGACAGACAATAAATATATTTAAAAAACAAACAAAACAAAACAAAAAATTGTGAGGACACCAAACTCAAGTTCGCCTAGGGCCCTCAAACCGCTAACTCCACCAATGAAATTACAATACAGTTACATGCAAACAACAAGACACTGCTTAAGGCTAAATACTGTAGAACATGTAGAACTCCTCTGTGATACGTATCTAATCACAAATGTGTTTCTTGTGCATACCAACTGTATTATACTGTATATATTAAATGTATGTTGAACGTTCACCCACTAACCAAAGGGCTCAAACCATATTTAAGGGCGAGATATTATGCTTTCGCTATTAATAAAACATTCTAACATATGGAGATGGTTGTGTTACATTTTGTACAGTATAAGGAGTAAAATTGGTCTGAATGTCTTACAGAAATGGAACTCATATTAAAAAAATGCAGAACTGATAAGCTAGCTGTATTTCTCCACAGCAAGGCCATGCATTTTGAGTAACATGTTTTTGTTATCCTAAAACAGATTCATTTAATTTTTGGGAAGTGGTTGGGTATAGGGGGTAGGTGAAAACAGTATTTTTCAGCACTCAAGCCTTGAGTGAAGACAATACAGGATTACTGAAAAATGTATGAATCAAGTGGAGTTGTGTTTTATTTCATTCACACATGTTTAAGACACAAATCCTTTCAGAGTTCTTCTCTACTGATCAAAAGGTATGAGGCAGTCAAATCTGTGTATCATTCTTTCATTCTAGGGATGTAATGATTTGCAAATCTCTCAGTACGATATTTTCACGATATACATCTGACGGTATGATATTTATTGTGATATTTTGTGGAGGCGAATGAATGTTAATATGCTACTTTTTCTTTTTAAAATGCCTTGACAACTCTTAATTCAAAGATCTAAGATTTAAAAGTGCTTAGAACTGCAGTTTCTTCATGTAGTTTGCACCAAAATGGAGCAAAGGATTATGGTCGATGTAGTTCCCTCTGTTTTTTTTAGCTATTGCTGCACCACAACAATGATTTTAAACAAAGAAACTTGTGATTTGATATATTGTGGTGGCCCACGATATTATTGAGAGACTTTTGACGATACAATATCACGATATTTTGGTTACTGTTACACCCCTAGTTCATACATTTTTCAAAATGGTTCAGACCTGGTTCAGTTCTGGTTTAGACCTGGTTTCGTCCTGGTTCAGTCCATATGCAGTGTAAAAGTCCGTAGTAATTTAAGTCACAGTTGTTTTTTTTCCCATTATTCATTAAAACACCAAAAATCAAAAACTGAAAAAATGAATCATTATCTGTTTTTTCATTTTGGTTTTGGAGGCAAATAATGAAGAAAATTGTCGTTTTTTTTTTCATTTTCTTATTTTAGGTTTTATTTTGAAAAACGAATGAACGAATGATAAACAGATTTAGTTGTTTTCTTGAAAACTATCACCTCATGACATCACAAGATGGAAGAGTATTTTGAGCTTTGAAGATGTAGACAGACTAATAAACCAGGATTGCTCAAATGTGTGTGAATGCAACAAAACACAACTCCGAGTGTGTTTTTTATAAGAAAACAACTTCATAACACAGCTTAAAGCTCACAAGAGTCAGTTTTGTGTAATATAGGACCTTTAAGTCATTGTTGTTGCTGCGACCCCCACACAGCCCTGTCTGCACCTGTCCCACCTGTCGGAGGCTGGCTGTGAAGTCAACACCTTATTTATACATAGAAACAGTGAAACCAAAGCTACCTGTCTACCTCTTCTCATTCAACGCACCATGTTGGCCACAGGTGGAGCCGGTTTGCGTTTTAATATTCAGAATTTCAAACATCAAGCGGCTTGTGGAGAAGGGCTTTCAATAAAAAAACTATTTTCAGGGTTAACAATATCAAGATGAGGTGAAAAACTGCATAAAATATAACTAGCTGCTTTGATGTGTAAACAGTTGGCGAAGGCAGGTCATGAAATATGGGTCAACAAAAAAAAAAGCAAAAAAATACAAATAAAAAAGAGTGTGGATCAATGCAGCGGTGTACTCCCGGTCTGGTATTACACAGCCAGCAACATCAATAGCGCAGTGGCTCAATGGAAGCGAAGAGGATTATTAAGAGAAGTCCGATCATGCCATTTGCCAGGCTGCTGTAAAAACATGCCGTGTGAGGCCAGGCTTGTAAAAAAAAAAAAAAAGAGAAAAACCCCACTCTTTCTTAAGCAGTTCTCTCAAAAGACTGCTCCACCACCTGTCGAGTGCTTACTTAAGTGTCAGCTTGTAAGCACATGCATCGGTCCCAAACCTATTGTACACCAGCTTCTGTTATTTAGTACTTTTATCCAGTTTGGAGGCCATTGGAGGGTCCACAAACGAGTACCACTCCATCTTGGATTTCGAAATATTGTGCAAAGGGGAGATGCTCTCTGTCCCCCTACAGGCACGGCTGCGTTTCAAAAAAAAAAAAAAAAGAACTTGAAATATGAGTGATTTTTTTTTTTTCTTTTTTTGAATTTCCCTTTAGTGCTGTTCTTTTGGATCGCATCAAACCGCAAATCTGGCAGTGGTGATGTTTTTGCAGGGAGGAATACAGAGAGCTGTGTATGCCAGTTTAAAGCGCATGAGGAATTCCGGGTTTGGGAAGCGGGAATGCAATAAAACGGATAAAAAAGGGACATTTTGATTTTACACGAAAGCGTCAAAGAATGCCACAAAACCAGAGGAGACATATAAAAGAACAAATAGATCACAGACGCTACTCAAAGGATATCACATAACACAAGAATGCACTGTCAGAAATCACAAAAAACACGAAATAAAACATCATTCGTGCACGGTGGTGTTACTGGCATGTTAAAGGTGCACTGTGTAACTTTTCTGGTGGAGGATCCTTCACCTGCTTGGGTTAGGGTTGCCCGAAATGTTTCACGGTATGACAGTAAACAGATCTACCTTACATTTATTCAATTACAAGTGGATTTATAGCTAAAAAATACCCCCCAAAATAGAATTTTGACTCTGAATCCTCTCCACAGATCTGACCTGTAACTTCTGTCTGGTTTGGTCTCCATGATAGAAGATAGAAAGGTTTAATACCATACTGCAAAACATTCCAAACAAAGCAATAACATTTCCACAAAGAAAAGCATTTGATGGACACTCCACCGGAAAATTTACACAATGCACCTTTAATAACAAAACAATGATCGTAACTGGGAGGGCTTCGCGTTGAGCTCTTTAAACTGAAACATTTGCACATTGGGTTTGGCATCACTTAACTCCTTTGTTCAACACACATGAAAAATTGCTTAAATACTCTGCAGATTAATATAACAAAATCCCCTTGACTGGGAATACAGCCAAATCTCGCTCCATTGGCAACAATTGAACTTAAGACGACGGTCTGTTCGCAAGATTTATGACAAAGGTACTTAAAAACATGGAGGCTAGACGTGAAAAACTAGTGCGGTAGGGTGGTGTGATTCAATTTAAATAACAGATCATGTGTTTTCTGTTTGTGATGACCTTTCACCTGACAACAAGTGGGAAACTGTGGGAAGTTACACAGAAGAGTAAACAAAATGCATCCACCTATTGGGTCAGTTAAGTTGAAAATGTACTATCATCATTTTTTTTTTCTTTTGCAACTGTATTGATCCAAACGGGAAATTACTTGGACACAGAAGCTCAAAAACACTGGCGACAAGGGATGTAACAATAACCAAAATATCTTGATATCATATTGTCAAAAGTCTCACAATCTATCATGGGTCACAATATATCGAATTACAAGTTTCTCTGCTTAAATACATGGTTTTATAGTAGTAACAGCTTACAAACGTAGGGAACTACATATCCCATGATTCATTTCAGTGCAAACAATATGAAGAAATATGTTTTTTACTTGAATTCTTGGGATTATGATGGACATAATTCACACCAAAATCTTGTAGAGGTATTTTAAAAGCAGAAATGTGTCTTATCTACAATTACATAATTAGCCTCTCTAAAATATCGCAGTAAATATCGTACCATGAGATGAATAACGTGATAATATCGTACCGAGAGGTTTGGATATTGTATACTGGCAACAAAATTCTTAATAATTGAAGTAGGACAGCAAAACTTTTATATCAAATAAGGTACAAAAATATAGATTTGTACAAGTAACATAATGGAAAAAACAATTAAAGTAACTGTAAAATATAACCTGAACAATGGATATAAAGCATATAAAATATTCCTGAACGAAGCATATAAATCGCCAACAGACGCCACAGACTGGTGCACTAAGACATAAAGCAATTTTAGTTCTGAAATGCTCTGAACAGGGACCACCCAGCCTTACCACAAGATGACATCAAGAAGTGGTTTAGACTCTCAAGACTCTCAGAATTGCTCAAAATTTTTGCAAATGTAACAAAATCCAATGCCAATCAAGCATAACCCTTTAAACTTTTATATACTTAATTATATATACAGTCATATCCACAGTACATTATTCTTTTGCCACCTGATGATTCCCAGTAGAAGCCAGGACCATTAAGGAAGCCTACTGTACTTGAGCTTTTATAGTATATAATTTACAACACCCGTGGAGCATTATGTTATAAATTGCACATTTTAAATTGCAATATTCATCTAAAACGACTTCGAACAGCTCCCACAGTGGAGTATTCTAAGGTTACGTTTATATGAGGTCAGTCTGAACAGAAGACGCAAAAGTGGTGTCGCGTCTTCACTTCTTATTCCACGTTTAGACGAGTGTTTTCAGGAGGAAATCTGCATCCATACGGTGCCGCAAATGTGTGTGGAATTCGATTGGGTATGCTTGTACTTAAAGCAACAAGGGCATCTTCGGACATACAGAAGTTTTCACGCCAAGCATTTTCACCAGCTACTCCTTCCACAAAGTTGTCCCACCGTCGACTAGTTCGCCCAGGTTTCATCTATAACATTCAGAATTCGACAGAGGTGATCGCAGATCCTTCTCTGTTCACTAATAGTATCTCTCCATATTCTGTACATTTGTTGGGATGCCTCCTGTAAGTTTATTAGAGCTGCCAGCGCAACTTGAAGGTTCGACGCATGGAAACGATCCGACAGGTTTGTTTCTGCGTACTGTATGTATGTGACGTAAATGTGTACGCGACGTGAGCAGATCTGATCAGAGTTTTGCGTCTTGGGCAGTGTAGACGGAAACACTACGGCAGAGCGTATTCAGCTTTTCCACTCTGGAGGGTGGTTTCAGATTTTTGCATTTTTAAGCCCCCAAAACGCTGTCACCATCTAAATGAAAGGCACTTCCGATAAAATATTTTGTTGTTTTTACCCGTAAGCGTTCTCGTGTAAACAGGCCCTAAGGCTCGTCTTAAAACCCACTTTTATTCTTTGGCTTTCAACACTGCGTGAGTTGTGTGGTCCCGTGACATTTATTTATTTATTTTCATTTATTTTCTCATTTACTGCTATTTTATGATTTTTATTTAGATTTTACTGTTTTTTATTGTTTTAGGACTGGTATGACCAAATTTTTGCAGTTTACCTTCTTGTTATCTTCATTTTATGATCTCTGTGCAGCACTTTTGGAAACTGCTTTTGTTTGTAAAAAGTCGTATATAGATAAAGTGGATTTGGATTTAATAAAAGATACAGATTTGCTGGGTTCCGTGTTAGAAAAACTGTGGTGCCCAATGGGAGTTGATGTTGCAGTAAATGTCATCGCAACAAAGAGCCGAAATGTTGTTGGCGCCTCCTATGGATAGCTGCACATCACTATGGGGAGTAGAGGATTTTTTTTTTTTTCATTATGTGTCAAAATGATGATGAAACGCTGCCAAATCCTAAGCGTGTCGCAGATAAAGAAAATAAATTGGAGAATGAAGTAAGTACAGAGCAGTGGGCGTATGCCGGTGGTGGTGAAAATGGGGGTTGAACGGCAAAATGGCGTCTTGATAATAAGCGATTAAAGATTACTCCAACATGCATGAATGACTCAAACATGCATGAATCACAATACAACTTCAAGGTAAATGAGAAGGGGAAACAATTACAACATGAACACCATGTCAGACTAAGACAGAAAATATCCATTTAATTTATCACTATGAATCGGAAACAACATTTTCAACATGATATTCAATTAATGTTTGAAGCTTGCACATTTTATCATTTGACTTTTTTTTTTTTTTGAGTAGAACTTCCAAACTCTATTAAAATGCAATTATGGACGTAACATTACTTCCTGTTACTTCCCTGTGACATGATCAGAGTCACCTCACGTAACACTACTGCAATCTCGCTGCACGAATCCAATCTTTAAATAAATGAGGATCACTTTGCACTCCGCCTCGTAAATTCCTCTCCCAAATTCATTTCAGAGCTTGGAAAATGCAGCGACCACCATGTGTTAGCGCATACATACCTTGCAACCCAAACTGGACTTCTTGCTCTCTCCCCCCCCTTCTCTCTCTTTCACTCTCCCCTACCTCTTTACCCCTCCCTCACTCTGGCCCAGAATAGCAGCGACATTGACAAGTGGGCCCTGGCTGCTCCCTGATGCTGCTGAGCCCACCCTGCCATAGGGCTGAGTGAGGCAGGACCACCCTTGTTTTATGGCGCCTATGGGAGAGGATTGCTCCGTAAACAGCTGGCAAGTGTCGTAGCAGGAACACCATTTGAATGTTATTTTTGCATCACGTCATTGGAAGTTGCTTGGTGGACTAGTTTGGTTGTCGTGTTCTGTTTTTTTCCCTTTTATATGCATACTGTATATATCTTGAGTTAGATTATATAAATATTCTCACAAGTGAAGCCAAAATCATCTCACAATATGGTGACCAACTGTCCATCTTGTGATTTTCCTGTACAACCCCTGTTTCTAGACCTACTTATATTCAAATAATGCTGTTCAGTGGTGCCCCATGCTTTGTATATATATAATAATATGGTTTTATTTAATATGTTTTCTTCTTCCCATTTCTTTTCAATGTTAAAATAAAAAATAAAAAAAATAAAAAAAGTGAAATGTACTGTATTTTTCGGACTATAAGGCGCACCAGATTATAAGGCGCAATATCAGTTATGTTGAATTCTCTCGTCTATTTTCATACATAAGGTGCACAGGATTATAAGGCACATTAAATGAAACAAACGGACGACACATGAGACTGATTCTTAGGCCAGGCTCCATTGGCAGATTGTAATTTAAAGTTTTTTTTTTTTTATTTCCTACGAGAAGGACTCAAATATACATTGAGTAATGATGTGTTTAATGCAGCTTTGCGCACATTTGTTTACATATTATAGAAACAAAATTTAAAACCAAATGGCTAATTTCCATAAACCATAAATGCTAAACAACCAGCTCACTTCTCGGGCGCTGATGTGGTCAGCTTCTGTTGGACTAAAGAACATGACTCAGTGGATTACATGTGTTCTCTCTGTGACAAGGCGACAAGGCGACAGCAGCAGTATGCGCTGAGTCAGTGCAGAACTATAGTTTGCGCTCCTAACTACAGTAGCCGTAATGCTCTGACATTCCATCAAGCGGTGCAGCTTCGTACTTTACCAACGTCGTACTCAAACAGACAGATTTTTGAGTGCCGTGTACCACATAAAATTGGTTCGAGGTCAGTAAGCACAACCAGAATTAATACATAAGGCGCACTGTTGATTTTTGAGAAAATTTAAGGATTTTAAGTGTGCCTTATAGTCCAAAAAATACGGTACATGAAGTATAGCCTTCTGGATACATATATATACTTACCTCTTGAGTTCATTGTATGTTTCTGACATGATAACACAAACCAGAAAAAAGAGTAATATCCTGCAAAAATCTGTAATGTTTATGTGTAATCAATCCATGTGTTATTGAGTGATGAATAATGAGCACTGCTGTCAAAGCAATTAAAAAATCAGATTTGAATAGTAACAAGTTCTCAAAATTGTACCTATAAGCAGAAAGCTGAAACTCATGATTATATTTTATGTGCCTACAGCTGCTCATGACATCTTAGCCTTTCGGGAGTTGTCACTAAATCAAGACTCACTTTGCTAATAGGACGTTTATGACTGTGATTAATGTCCACTTGCCCCCTGACCCTGCTGACCTCTGGGGTTCAACAGGGCTCCGTACTCGGCCCGCTTCTATCCTCCATGTGTATCGTGCTAGGGTCAGCATTTGCCAAACAGAAAATCTCCTTTCACTTCTTTGCACTCCATTTATTTGTAATTTATCATCTGCCAGACGCACTTGACTCCCCACATAACTGCTCGAAGGACATAAAGCAGCAGTTTTTGTTATATTTTCATGCATTTTTTCGAGGCAAATGTGAGTGTTATGTTTGGCAATAAGCTTTGTTCAGGCACTTAATCTCTGTTCTCCTAACACATACGGCATACAAGGACAAGAAAGTTAAACAGAATAAAACTTGACAAAGGAATACATTTCTGTGCCATGAGGGTCTGCTACCAGCTTAATGGAAATTGGAGGTTGTTACTTTGCAGAATATTACACAGTATGGCATTACAACTATAACTTTAACTACATCTTCCAGGCCCATTATTATTAGTCTGTCTACTTTTGCAAACCTCAAAATGCTCTGTCCCACCTTGTGATGTCATGTTGCGGTAGTTTTTAAGTTGCCAGCTACCTTTAACCTTCAGTTCAGCAAAGATTGGCAATTCTGGGGCTAAAACTGTCCAAATTGATTTAGTGAAGGTGTATAGAGCCTAAAAACACACTGGAGCACGTCCTGTTATCTTTGGCAACAAGCTATATTTAACTATATCGGCCAGGCAAAGTCACAGGTCAGATCTGTGGAGAAGCAACTATAAGAACATATTTGTAAGATATTTCTGAGTCATAATGAGCATAGACTTTGGTTCTTGGTTTCACATAATGCGCCATGTCTTCCCCTGGGCACCAACAACTTTCATGATATGCTCCATAATTACCATTTCCCCCCAGCATGATTTAATGGTTTAACATGTCATTTTCTTATGTGAGATCTTAAAGGTGTACTATGTAATTTCTTCTGGTGGATGGTTCATGACCTTCTTGTCTCCATGGAGATGTTAAAGGGACAGTCCGGAATTTAGGGCAGAGGACCTCATTTCCTAATGAGCCAGAGCCAGAGCCAGAGTGTTGGAGACGTGTGGAGACACTTTTTAAAATATTCCATCCAGTCCTTGTATTTGCAGAGGTCGCTGGTGCTAGGCTAGTGCATGTCAATGGCCATAGTTAGCCTGCCAAAAACAGTCTTACCCACTCCACAAAGACTATTGATGTGAATGTCTGTGTCAATAGAATAATTTTAAAAGTAAAGCCAACCTTGCATTTGAAGGATTTATGTCTGAGCAGCAGCAGCGAGTTGTTCTACCTGATGGAAAGCTTGGCAGCGGCAGACTAATATCACCTAGTACCTATTCCACCAAAGTAAAATTCCGCTGCTGCTGAGAAAATAGTCCCTCAACATTGGATGATTCATGCGATGCAAAGTTAGTTTTATTTCAAACATTTGCATCAACAATCTGGCATAATAATAGATTTGTTTTGGGTGTTTTGTGGAGTGGGTAAGACTGTTTTATAGTGACAGGCTAACTATGGCCATTGACATGCGCTAGCCTAGCAACAGCAACCTCTGCAAATACAAGGACTGGATGGAATATTTTAAAAAAAGTGTCTCCACACGTCTCCAAAACTCTGGCTCATTAGGAAATGAGGTCCTATGTCCAAAATTCCGGACTGTCCCTTTAATGCTTTGCCAGGAATGTGCAGCAGTATGGCATCATGTATGTGTCTATCTTTTTTGTTTCATTATGGGTATTTTTATTCTCAGAAAGATCTTACAAAAAAAAGCTCTTACTGTAGCCTTGCTGCAGATCTGACCTGTAACTTGGCCTTGCAGATACAGTTAAATGTAATGCCATACTGTGTAATATATATAATAGTATGATATATGTAATAGTGCACTTTTAAATGTGATAAATAAAGTTGTCTGTATCTGAATCTTTATCCTCACACTTTCAAAGAACTATTAAAGGTCACAAATTTAAAAACAATCTCTGTTAAAACTTACAAATGATATCAAATTCTCACCCTAACAACGATTAAAACATCATAATAATATTTTAGAACAAAAGCAACTAAAATCTGCTTCACAGTTATGACATCTTCTTGGACCAATTTTTGCATGCAGCTGGACAGACTCCCGTGGCCTTGCTTTGGGTTTTGTGAATACTAATATTTTAAAACTGAACCACATTTTACTACCACTACTCCTTACATTTAAATATGGAGAGTAAGTTTTAGAAAATCAGCAAAACAATCTGCATATTGCCGGCCCTGACTCCTTCACGAGTGCATTGCTTTCCGTGATGATCCCATATTATTCCGCACCACTCGTATTAATGAAGACCGGCGTAATTAGGCACTTAAATGCGCTGATGAGATGTACTCTGGGTGAAAAACAACATCAGTGACTCAGTTCTATTCAAGTGCTGACATAGATACAATCACAAATGGCACTGTCCTCCTTTAGATTGAATAATCAGATCCGGGGACGCGCCAACTGTTCCTCTATTGTGCCACGTAACAGCCAAACACTTCACATTTTCGTTGTCATGCCTATCCTGTCACTAGGCTTCCACCAAATTTTCACCATAAAAGCTTTTATTTTACGGGCCCCTGATTCAAATCAAGTTGCAATGAGGCTTCAAAAGGTCGGTGGTAATTAGAAGCACACATCCACTGTGAGCTGCACAAAGAGGTGAAATTAGGAACAGACCAGGCAGCGCTGGGGCTCTAATCCACAGCAGACTCTTCACTTGGGCCTGAATACATCTCCAGGCACGGATTTGAGTTTTGTATATTTGAGGATGTAAACACTCACAAAAGGTCACACTATCAACAATGGCCTTTTGGGTTGTACAAACAAATCCACTCTCTATGGCACAGTGACAATTAAAAACCTAAAGTTTCAACTGGGACTCAGGCAATAATCGGGTGGTGGGAAAAGACAAAGCTAATTTCCATGTTTGCCAAATGTACATTCTGAACATGGTGAGGCACAACAAACAAAAACTGTAAACAATTTCAAGTTTATTGTCATTAGAAGGAGCATTTAATTATAATATAATGCTTTGTTAATGTGGATGTGAAAATAGGCTTAGACTATGTAGAGCCAATATTCAATAGCCTGGCATATAGTCCCTCCAACTTTCTATTTGAATGTAAAGAGAATCTGGCACCAGATGCACAGCAAATCAGACAATCCTCATATGTTTTGCCAACTCAATCACAGCCAAGCTCCATGTTTGCTTTGATATGAACTGACCATGCTTTTCTCTGATTGGTTAATCCAATCCAAAGTCACGCCCACTGGAACTAGTGAGACTGGAGACTAGACCCAGTTCAAGACTACAAGTCTGGTGGCACCGCTTTGGGACATAGTGAGTCAGAATGAGTTTTATTGCCATTATCAGTGAACAAAGTTCACAAACATGAATTTTGATGATATGGTGCAACATAAAATAATGAATAAAAAATGTAGATCAAATAAAATATAAAATATAGGCATGCAAAAACACTTTGAATATAGGATACTAAATATTTTTATTCCTGCTTTGATCGATGCAACATGTTTAGCAAATCAGGTACAAATCAAAACCAGAACTGGATCTGGCCCAAAGTAAAAATCAACCAGGTGCAAACAAGGTCTAAACCATTGTAAAGCAGCTGACACATCAAGAAATTACTGCTATTAGTTTAACAAAAAGACTGTATTAAAGCAGCTCAAAAGTAAGGGAGATATTTGTTTTGTGTTTTTGAAGTCCATTAGAGTAGATTATATTCTCATTTGATCCTTCATGGCCTTGTGTTGCGTTTTTGTCACAAACAAAAAATCCTTAAATAAAAAAATATATATAATTCCCATCATCCACTTGATATTGGTAAGTTATCTAGAAGCCTAGCACAAACTGCTGCAGAGTTTTCTATTTTACCAAACTTGCCTCATGAATTTCAACCAGAAGCATTTTCACATTTTGCAAAGTCTTCTTTTTTTCAACTGGCTGCAGCTCTTCCTCAATTTCCCATAGGAATAGGATGCTATAAAATGATTCACAGAAACCTAATTAACAACCTAGAAATAAAATAGTTGGAAAAAGTACCATGCTGGTTGTACTGATGTCTAATTGGGTGTGTTGTATCTTGCAAAGAGATGTCAGGTGTTAAGGGGTTAAATGTAGGAAAAGCATGTCATCTTGGCATTCATGTATGTGACTGGTAAACACATACCACAAGTTTGAAGTCACAAGGAAGTTGGGGGTTCAGTGACTGATGGATTAATAATTAAGAAGAAGAAAAGAACATAAATATGAAAAATGACAGTTCAGTTAATAACTGTCAAGCTCGGTAAATCATGCCCTTGTACAATGCAAGACTATGAGAAGCACTTTCAGTATCTTGTCAGTGGGTGGTGGATTGCATAACTTTGAATGAATCCTTTTTTGGTCTCTTTTTTTGGTAATTTCTATACTGTTATGTAAGTACTTTTACATTGATCAGTGTCAGGGACCAATGATGCACCGGTCTGAATAGGACTGTGCACCTCTCCGTTGAAAGTGAAGACGATCTGAGGAGCAGCAGGCAGTTTTAGTTTGCAGACCTCTTCTATGATCTCCACTTACTTACTGATGTGCAGAGAAAATGTGAAACGCATTATAAGTGACCTTTATTCCAGGCCATAAAGTCGACTCAGGCTTTCTGCTGAGTCACACAGTGTGGGAGTGGCAGCCTGACAATGTTCAATGATTTGCCAATGTACCGAGCACTCTCATAGCCCAGAGGTAGTCTCTCCGGTTGATCGAAACCTACTATACGCGATAACAGCGCTGCTTTCTCTCAAGTGGTCATATTAAATTACATACAGCATGACTAATCCTGGAATTTTATTAAACACTGTCATCATATTTAAACCTTTGACGTTAGAACCACCCCAAAAAACGTTGCTGCTAGTTTGGCGCTTCTTGTAAGTCTGCTAAACCCAGAAGCAGGCGACGTTTTTCAGGCAAGTTAGAGATAACTGCTTTCACTTCTCTTGTTAACGCAGAACTCCAGCCTGAGTGTACAGTAGAGGTTGAATTCAAAGAGTATTCAAAGCTCCCATCGCTTGACTTGAATATGCACTGCCTGCTCCCTTCACACTTTAACCAGCCTCTTCCACGAGCCAGTGTGCACGCAGAGGAACCAAAATAGATAATGAGCAGTGCCAGTCGTAGAAACAGAAATCACCTCTACCAAGCCCAAGCTGCTCCGGAAGACCGACTTGCATTCTACAGCAATTCCAAGTGATTTATTGTAAGGATTAAAAAAAAAACTTTTAGAAAGAACTTCCAAAAAGACATCTCGCTCCACAGCTGGTTAATGCCAACTGCTTGTGACTTGTGATGAGTAATGACATGCCTTTGTTCTGCGGCGTCTCTGTGATGGATAGCTCTTTTCAACACGTTTTCAAGATGTGCTCCCCTCTTATAATAATAATAATCTATTTCTTTTTAAAGCCGAGTACTATAAAAAGTCATTTTCCCCTCGCTCTCCTTCGCCTCAGCTGCGTTATCACGTTTCCTCCGTGAGCCGAGAGATGCGGAGATGTCCACTTTTCACTATGCTCATCAACAGTAGATGCGAGGTCCATACAAACCCAATTAAGAATCAATTTGAGCCAGTGTCAGACAGTCTGGCGCCTGGAGAGGGGTAAATGCATTTAATATGAACATTTTATCGTTGTCTCTCAGTCTTCCATCGTCTAACAGTCTGCTCTGTGTAAAGTATCTGTCATGAAGCCGTACGGATGAATACGATCACGGTAGTAGCACTGACCGGTCGTCCACACATGGCACACATCTGAGCAGGAAAGGTAGGAAATCTGCTGGCTATATGAAGCAATGTCAGATAATGCAACTTGAAATGCATGCAGCTGTTACACATATTCTCGTAACCAAGTGAATAAATTTTATTGGTGGGGTCAGGTTTCTTAAAATATGCCCAAACTCCCCCATCAAAAAAAAAACTAAAAAAAAAACCCGCAAGCTGTCACTCAAGATATGGTAAGTTTATGTATTCAGTTGTCAGTGTTTGGAGACTTGCTCTCTGCTTTCTATCCTTGTTTAAAGGGCCCATATTGCTCAAACTTCTATCTATGTTATAATGTTGTTTCTTCGTCAAAAACATTCCAGGAGTTGTGTTTAGTTTCATCCACACATGTTTAGCAGACAAAATTTGCATGTTTAGGCTGAGTTTGTGTGGGTTCTTTGCTGAGTCTGAAAACATTCTGTTCCACTTTCTGATTCCAAGTGCTCCACTGTGTTTTTAATCTCCAAACACCTTCACTAGAATCATCTGGATAATTTCAACCTCAGAACTGCCACTCTCATTCTCAACAAAAGGTAAAAAGTAGCTCTTAAAACTGCAGCTTGATGACATTACAAGGTGGAATGAAGCATTTTGAGCTTTGGAGAGACAGACAAATAATAAACGATTACTCAAACATGTGTGAATGAAACACAACTGCATGTTTTTGAGGAGATAGCATTCTAACACGACTTAAAGGGACATTAAGAATTTTGGACATAGGAACTAATTTCCTAGTTAACCAGACTGTTGGAGACATGTGGACACACTGAATTCCAAGAAAGAAAGCAACGTATGAACAGCAAGTTTGCATTTGTAATTTCACTTACGACTTAGGGTATATATATAAGAGACTAAATATAAATTAAAACAAGCAAATTTTAATGCATTATTCATTCATTCCAGAGCATAATGCTTTTTAGTCTTTACACTTGTTTTTTAAATTATTGCTCAAATTGTTCCATATACTAACCTCTTTTCTTAGTTCTTATCTTCTTTTTTTTTTTTTTAAATCATTCTTGATAGTATAAAATAAACCACAATGAGAATGTAAAAATGTAAGGATTTTTATTTTTTTTTTTTTCGTTTATGGTCACACAAACTAATAACAATGATGAAGAAGGCACAAAATGTATTGTTTATGATAAATATGTATCAAAATAAAAGGTCATGTTAAAGAAAATGTTAAAGAAAAGCACGTGTTAAGTTAAAGGGACAGTCCGGAATTTTGGACATAGCACAATTTCTCAGAGTGTGTGGAGACACTTTTTAAAATATTCCATCCTAAGACTAAAAGCAGTCTTACCCTCTCCACAAAACACCCGAAGCAAATTTATTATTTCGCCAGACTGTTGACGTAAATGTCTGTGTTGATAGAATAATTTTAGAAGTAAAAACAACCTTGCATTTGAAGAATTTATGTTTGAGCATCAGCAGCGAGTTGTACTTCCTGATAGAAAGCTTAACAGCGGCGGACTGATATCACCTAGCACCTAGCTTACTGGCAAAGTAAAATTGAAACACTGCTGCTGGGAAAATAGTCCCTGAACATGCGATGCAAGTTAAGTTTTATTTCAAACATTATTCTATCAACACAGACATTTACACCGACAGTCTGGCGTAATAATAGATTTTCTTCAGGTTTTTTATGACGTGAGTAAGACTGTTTTAAGTGTCAGGCTAACTATGGCCATTGACATGCACTAGCCTAGCACCAGTGACCTCTGCAAATACAAAGACTGGGTGGAATATTTAAAAAAGTGTCTGCACACGTCTCCAACACTCTGGCTCACTTGGAAATGAGGTCCTATGTCCAAAATTCTGGACTGTCCCTTTAAAGCTTACAAGAGTCAATTTTGCATAATATAGGACCTTTAAGGCTGTGGGCAAGTATGAGATGTTGGTTCGTGGTTTGGGGAAAACTGGAGCAAAATGAAAACCACCACCTTCTTGTGGTGAGGCAGAGCGCTAAACTTGTCACATATGTCACATACTGACTGTAATACATTTATCAACACAATCTATACTTTTCAGTGCATAGAAACATATAATTCTTCAAGTGCAGTTCTTACACATAATAGTTACTGTTCAAGCCACAACCACCACTTACTGTATTCAACTGCAACTTCTATGACATTTTGGTGTATTACATGAGAAAAAGTGCTCTATATTCATGATGCATGCTTTATGATGGACCCACATAACATAAACATTATTCATGAATGTGTCTTTGTCTGCTTGAGCCTTTTCAGATTGAAACATATTAAAGGTGCACGGTGTAACATTTTGGTTGGGGGGGGTCTGTCATCTACTTGTTTCTATGGATATGTCATTGCTCTGCCTTGAATATTCCACACTATGACATTAAATAGTTCTTCTTTTATATTTATTCAATTACAGGTAGCGTTATAGCTCAAAAATGCCTTGAAAAACAGACATTCTGACTGTGAGCATGGTTGCCTCTCCACAGATCTGACCTGTAATTTGGCCTAGTTTGGGCTCCATGAAGATAGAAAGGTTTAATGCCATACTATGAAACATTCCAGAAAAAGCAATAACATCTCCATGGAGAAAAGGATTTGACGGACCCTCCACCAGAAAGTTACACAATGGACCTTTACATTTTCCCCATTATGTAGCCCAACAGCTAGTGATTATTAACATGTTTTATTACAAAATGCACATTGTATTGTTAAAAAATACCTTTTCTGTCTCTACACACAAACCTGAGTGTTTTTAGGGCACCATACTTGACTTAGGTGTGCATTTCTGCTACTTTCTCCACCTCAGCATAAATTATGGCAGGATCGACAGTAATGAAATTTTTGACACTGAAAGTGATTGGCATATTTATTCTTCCTGCTGTTCGCTGTGTCAGTTCTGTCTCAAGACAAATGTCATGGTGTGAAATTCAAACTCAAATCATGTCAAATGTGTTTGATACGAGCACAGATTGATGGAGTTCCTTTGATTGCTGTGAAAGCCTGACACCTCTTCTCCTTTTATCAACAAATTGCCTTGAAAACCCTCTACACAGCATCACCCACCTTCAAATCTGCAGCCAAATTAAATATGCAGATCTCCACACTGTAATTGCATTTGGAGTGCATCTTATCTTTCTCTCCAATATACTGGAGGACAATTTGTCATTCTTTATAACTTTAGGTCTATATTCTTCACAGTTGTAGGCAACATACCTTAACTTTGGTTATTTGTCATTAGGTGTAACATGTTATGAGAAAATGTTGGAACATCGAGGTCATACATGGGCTCCCTTTTAAAAACAAAATCTTTATAATGCCTATGCATGCTGCCTTTTGTTATTATTATTGTAGCATATTTGATTAGGATTGGTATAGAAATTCTTCGTGCAATAGTCCAGAAAGCACTGTTGGTTCATGTTAACATATGTCATTGTAGTTAGATGAAACTATTGTTTCCATTGTTTTTTTGTGTTTACTCTTTCTACTTAGCATTTTTATCCATGTTAATAAATAGTTAACAATGTTAATAACTCAGTCATACAGGCCAGTCAGCGCAGATATCGAGGCTTTTGAATGGCTTCTCCATGATTTTATTTATTTTGAGTTTTAAAATGAATAGAATAAAAAGCCTTTATTGTCATTATGCAGTATAATGAAAATGCAGTACTTTTGTATAATGTCATTTCTTGTTGTTTTAATGTCAGAACCACAGTGATTGTTCTGATATTTGAGCAGTTCATGAATATTTTCTTTGAAGTTTAAATGTTTTTGTTATGTAACCACAGTTTGAGAACCACTGAACCAACAGCTTATGGCTGTACATTTATGTGTTCTTGGTACCAACATTTAATTTGTATTCTGTAGCTAAATGAGCCATATCCTACCTAATGATCTACAGGACTACATAAAAAGCTGATAAAAAGCAATTATGTTATTTTTATATCTGTGAATGTGTGAATGACCTTAGCTCACCGTTGAGCCTATAATAAGATACTTTGTCTCTGTGCTCACACAGCGTCTGCTGTGTTCCCACTAGGTATTGTCCCTGAGCTTTCCATCAATTTGTTGCATTTCAGATAACAAGAGGCTGCACTTAGCGCGCACGCAGCTTGAAAATGTGTGCCTCATTTGGACGTCTCTTTCTGTCTGCCCTGACATACCTGGTCCTTGTAAAATGCCACGGTCATCATTCGAGCTGGCGTCACACACAAAGCAGTGCAGCAAAGAGATGATGGTTCCTTGTACGGTAAGAGGCATCTGGGGGGAGAAAGAGCTATGTTTTTTTGTACACCTGACCGTGAAAGTAATTGGATAAAAGTTTCTCAAAGTCAAGGAAGAGTCATTTAAAAATCGAGTTTGTAGCAGAACCAGCTGGGCCCTTACTGACAATGTAGCTATGTTATCTTTCGAGTTATGAGACGTTATCATCTGAGGTGCACACTCAAGAATTTGATTACTTTGGTGAATAGACATGAGTGATGTTATGAAGAAACTGCACTTCAATATTAAGACTTTATCATACTGTATATTTTTGCAAAGGGCCCATGTTACACAATTTCTGATCTGTTATAATGTTGATGTTTCTCGTCACAAACATACGTCGAGTTGTGTTTTGTTTCATTCACATGTTTAACACACAAATCCTGCGTATTTAGTTCTTCTCTCAAACAGAAAACACTCTGTTCCACCTTGTGATGTCATGAGGTAATACAGGAAGTGCTCCGCTGTGTATTTACATTCCATACTGCTTCACTAAAATCATGTTGATAATTTCAGCCCTGTAATTGCAAATCTCTACAGAACTAAAGGCAAAAGGAGCAGTTAACTTGTCACTTGTCTGTGACATCGCAGAGCAGTTTTGAGCTTTTGTCGACAGATCATAATAAAGTGTTACTCAACCATGTGTGAATGAAACAAAACACATCTCCAGGTATGGTTTTGATGAGGTAACAACATTATAACAAGGTTTTAAAGCTCACAAGAGTCAATTTTGTGTAATGTAGGGCTTTTAAGGTAGTGTAGTTTACTGATAACAAGATGTCAATTCAGTATCTACATTATCGGTGATCTATTATCTACATGTACCGTTAACTTAGAATGTATTAATATTAAACCTGTAAGATTAATCACCCAGCTCTTGTAAAATGTCATTATGTAATCACAACATGACAATGATCGAAGTTCACGAGAAAAAGGCAATAAGAGAAAAGCCTACGCTGCTCAGACGGACGCACACCTACGCGGGGGTTTTCATTTAGCGTGATTAGACATCTGCTCCGGTTAGCACGCGGGTTAGCACGCAGGTTAGCACGCGGCACAGAGCGCGCTAATAAACAGTATAAAGGCGTAATTTGTCCTTCGCAAAACAGGTGTGGGGCACTAACCGGAGAATGAAGCAGAGGGTCACGTACAGCCTCGGGAAGAAAGAAGAAACAATGAGGCCTACAGATAGTCCAGCCCACGTGTGCCTTAAAGAGCAGGTATTACACAAAATGGATTCTAATAAGCTTTAAGCCACGTTAGAATGTTGTTACCTCTTCTAAACATACCTGGAGTTGTGTTTTGTTTCATTCACACAAGTTTGAATAATCCTCTGTCCTCATCTCCTATGCTAAAAATGCTCTATTCCACCTTGTGATGTAATCAAGTGGTAGTTTTCAAGTTAACAACTACCTTTTACCTTTTGTTTAGTCGAGAGCTGGTCTGTTTGTATTAACCCGCTCTACATGGTACTGGTATTTTCATTTAACTATCTTGTCCATAAATTCCTATTCTTAATATGGAACTTTGTAGGCTGATTCATTAGCCGGTTTCACTTCGTAGAAACCGTCTGACCTCATAGCGTTAGAATTTGTTTGCTCGACAGTAGGCGAGTACTTTTTTTTTCATTTAACCAATTGCTGCTATTTGGTCGTGATGTATGTAATGTGGCGCTAACGGGGTTAACAAGTATATTAAGCTTTTCCCAAATCCATAGGAAGAAGGGCAATAATGTCTTTCCCCTTGATAAAATTCACAGAACATTCTTGTTCCAGCTTTAAATCCTCGATCTCGGGAGTTGTTGCCAACACAGACTGTAAGGCTCTTCGCTGATTGCCTGGTGCCTGAACTCGCACTTCTGGGGTTTTTGCGAACCGTCTAGTGTATTCCAATTCCTGACCTAGTCGCTGGCCAGCCTGGTGAGGAACTTTGCTCCCAATTCGCTCCTATAGCTGCTACCTTTTGAGCTTCGTTTAACTCCTTAGTCTGCTTCTTTATGTGCTTTATATTATATATGTTTTATATTTGATAGAAGAACTCAACATGCAGGTTTGTATGAATTCATATGAAACATGTGACTGAAAAAAGCTCCAACTCCAGGTATGTTTTTGATGAGGAAACAACATTATAACATAGTTCAGAAAATAGAACAATATGGACTCTTTGGAAAGGACTTCAGGACTTGCCTCTAGCTGTGAAGGTAATAATATCTCCGTCTTGAGTGGATTTATTATTTATTGCGTCTGTGTTTTTGCCTGGGTTAAACTGTACACTGTGTGTCCATCCGCAGTGCTAAAAATAGAGTCAGTCCTGAGACTTCTGCTTGAATGACAGGATGCATGTTTTGTGGCACGCAAAGATGGCCCATTTCCGTTTTCCCCCTCACTTCAAACTTCCACTTCCACTGCCAAATAATGTGATCAGTTATCTCAAGAGGAAGAGATTGCTTTTTTGGATGTAGAATTTACTGAAATGTTATGGTGTTAGGTATTAGGTAAGTGAAGATGACAAAAAAGCTTCAGAGATAGTCATAGTCATTGCATCCTAGTTTCAACAGACTAATGAAAGCTAATAAAACTAAAAATAATGATTCAATAGTGGTTCAATGCGGACAAGAATAGCCAAGGGATGTTGAAACAAGAGAACATGACAAGACACCCGCATCTTGACAGCTTCTTTCACTTTTGAAGGTAGCATGACAACAGAATGACAATAAACCAGCTGTGCAACCAAAATAAAGAGTTTACTTTAGAGGGTTTGGGTGAGATCCTAGAAAAACTCACTCAGTGCTAAAATTTATGTTGACAAAATTGGATTGTGTTGCAAATATATCATCTAAATCTATTATTTTCAATCAGACCTATTATGCAACATTGACTTTTCAGAGCTTTTAATCAAGTTATAGTTGTTTCCCCATCTCATTTATCCTCTCAGAGTTGTATTTGGAGTGATTCCTGCATGTTTGAGCAATCTTTAATCACTTATTTTCAAGACGCCATATTGCTCATCAATCCCGGTTTTCACAGGCATACACTCTCTGCTCTGTACTTACTGTTACAAGTCAGTGTGCTGTGCAGCTGTCCATGGGAGGTACCGACAGCTGCATAGCTTTGTTTTGATGATGTTTACAGCAATGTGGTCAGTGTACCATTTGTTCTTTTGAATTTTAATTAAGAACGAACAAACAGGGAAAAAAAGGGAAAACAGTTTTTCCATTTGAGTGAAAAAAACAAAACAAAACAGATTTCAACCTATTTTTTTTAAAAGTTTATTTCAAACAGCACCAATCAAAAACCTTGGTGCTTACTTTAATTCTGATATTTTATTTATTTATCTCGGGTTTATATGCCCTGAAAGTTATGCTGCTTAGTGCACTGCCTGTGACTGCAGTGTCAACCATAGACTGTATAAAAGAAAAGAACTAAGCGAGTGTGATGTCACCCATAGCGTTCGGCGCCGCTCAAATGAGGCCTGCGATGCAAACGGTTACAAGGAGCAAATCTGGAGCCAGGCTCAATGTTATGAATAGGATTTTTTTGACGGACAAAATAGTGAAAAAAAAAAATTCAGGATCATATACAGCGGATTAATACGAATGTTTAAAGAAAGACCAAAATGACCAATGACTCACTGCAACAGAAAACCAATGGCGCACTGCAGCATCTACAGAGAGAGGGGCCACAAGATCTCAAGTCAATTGGAGTCGGGTCAGAAGGAGCCGGAAGACCCTCCTGGTGAACTTCCCATTTGGCACGCGGCGGCTAGCGCGTTAGCTATGTCCACTCATGTAAACGGTCTATGGTGTCAAATGAACAAAGTCTATCTCCTAGCTGCTTCCTGTTTCTTGTCCTGGAGTTCAACAATTACTTTCTAAGACACGAAAGTAACTGTGTCGCTATAAAAGAAGAGGGCATGTTTGTTCACAGAATTACAACGATTTTTCAGGTAAGTCCTTCTAGCAGCATAACCTCCGGGCTAATAAACCAGAGAGAATAAAATATCCAAATTGAAATAGGCATGATGACGGTGGTGTCATTTGAAATAAACTTTAAATTAAATCCCAGTTTATTGTTTTTTGTTCTTAATTGAAATTCAAAACAACGAATGGTACACAGACTCAACGTCAGCTCCCACTGGGCAATGCAGTTTTTTAACACAGAAATCAGCTTAAGTTGTTTTAGATCAATGGAGAAAGAACAAAAATGTGGCTGTTTGCTGCAGGTGTTCCAATCAGTAGGAGCAGGTAGAGGGTGCTCTTGGAAAAAAGGATCAAAACTAAAACACAAAGGATTCCAGGCAGTCCAAAAAAGTAGAAAAAGTAAAAAATTCGCACAAGGAAAAATATTGTTAAAAGGCCTTTATTTGAATGACCAAAGCCAGCTGATTTTTTAAACTTTTTCTACTTTTTTGGAGTGCCTGGAATCCGTTGTGTTTTGTTTTAGATCAATGTTACGATTTAAAATGTCCAGATTATAACATAATGATCCACAGGTGTATTACCATACAGCAGACACAAGCACAATAGGTCTTCTTTAACGCAGATCTTTTCTTTTATAGTACCTTTCCACCTAAAATGGTTTTGAAATCTACACCAAATTGTTCACAGATTTTCCGTTTAGCTTACTATGCATTGCTGAACATTTCCATAAAACCCCGATATAGGCAGCACACTCAACATATCTGCAAGTTCACCGAAAATAACAGTTTTCCTTCACACGTTTTCTCCCACATCTGGTGTGTTTACGCGGAATGCTTTGTCCGGGGCTACGTTTCATATTTTATTTCAAACTTCAGTTCTATACCCACCCAAAATCTTCTTCTCTGCTTGTCCTTTTTCTTGCCTTTTTTCACACAAAAACAATACGCATCTGTTCCTGTTTTTACTTCAGATTCCAAGTTAAAACGACAAAAGGAGCAGAGGAACCAAGAGGCACACTTCTTCATAACTGCACCGAGATAAACATTCGACTGTGGAAACTAAATTAAAACAAATGTTCCCAAGTGCCTTCCCAAGTACTCAACTATGTATTAAGATGCTCTCTGCAGATAAGCTTGTTTGTCTGGCCGAGAGTTGTTCATATTTTGTACCAAATCGCGCAGTTGGATCGCACATTACATTTATTTGTGAGGTACTTTTCCCCCCATATAAAGATCATTTCACTGCTTCACCAAGGACGGAGGAAATATTTCTGCGAACCGTAGAGATCCACAGAGGAGACAAGTCAAGATCTAGGAGCTTGTCAGGTTGTATCTATCGTCAAGAGTTGAATTAGCTCTCTCTGCTTGATCTAACTTCTGTCTGCGCAGCCCACAAGCCTCCCAGGGACGGAAACAAGGGACTACACATCTTATTGTATGGTTTTACGAATTTAAAGCCATCTCTGAAGCTTCAAAGGCTGCAACCAGAGTAAGATATTTATACTCCATCTTGCAGGAAGGTCCCAGGTTAGCAGATATATTTTTTGAACAAGTTTTTGCAGGAAGCCGAGCGGTATCCTTCCGCCCACATAGCATCTAAATAAATAATAGGACGTTGTATGTCGTGGCTTGTTGAAGTTGAGTAAAGGAGAGTTCGGTGTTTTTGCTCCAAAAGGTCTGTAGTATTTTAGCTCGAATGGGGACAATTTCAACACAAGAACTATTTTTTTTCTATGAGAGTACAGCCAGCTCTATTTCAGCTCAATATGACTAATATTCTCCGTGTGATCTGCTCTCTAGTCTGTTCATTATTTGAAAGAACTTTTGATTACCTTGGCGTTGGTATTCCACTTTGCATACTTTGTAAAAAAAAAAAAAGCTAAAGGTATAAAGACTAAAGCTGTATTACTCAAAATGGACTCTTGTGAGCTTTTAGTCATGTTATAATGCTGTTGCCTCATCAAAATCAAACCCTGAGTTATGTTTTGTTTCATGCAGACATGTCTGAATACTTCTTGTGGGTGGCCAAGAAAAGCGGTCTTGGAGGCATCAGTGTAAGAGCCATAGCCCAGGATGGTTTCTTTACATGGCAGCTTTATTCCAGTAACACGGAGTATGGAAGTATAAATGTGCTAGAAGTCTTGAATTAAAATATTTCATGAAGAATGTGATGTGATAGGTTTAATTCAGACTGATAAAATTCAAGTTCAGAAATTCAGATCGAAAGAAAGACCTTGGTGTCAGCAAGTGCCCATAGTAACAGAATGTGCGGTGAACTTTGACCTGAATGACCTGAATTTGTCAACTTAAATTTCTTAACTTGAATTTTTTTCAATCTGAATTTCTCAACTTGAATTTGGTCAGTCTGAATTAAAGATGCTGAAAAGTAATGTCAAATCATACCCATCTATCACATGTTAATGCTTTTTATTTCCATTTCAACTTTTTCATTACAACATTTTTATTCAAGTTATTTCATTCATCATGAAATATTCAAATTCAAAAGTTCTGGCACATCTATACTTCCATAACGGAGCAAACAACTAGCCAGGCTGGCGTCGCCTCTGCTCAATTTCATTTCTTTCCAGCGACAAGGTCAGGAATCAAAATATATTAGACGGTTTGCAAGAACCCTGGAAGTGCAAGTCCAGGCACCAGCTAATCAGCGAAGAGCCAGGATGAGCCATGCATTCTGTGTTGGCAATGATTCCCAAGATCGAGGATATAAAGCTGGAACAAAGAGAATGTTTGGTGAATTTGATCAAGGGAAATGACATTATTGCCCTTCTTCCTACAGGATTTGGGAAAGGCTTAATATACCAGTTAGCCCCTTAGTGGCGCAACCAAATAGCAGCAATTGGTTAAATTCAAAAAGTACCTGCCTACCGTTGAGCAAACAAATTCTAATGCTGCGAGGTCATATGGGTTTCACAAAGTCAAACTTGCTGATAAAGCAGGCTAGCAAACAACATCATCAGACTACAAAATTGGTCCCACTTTTAAAGAGCCCACAGCCTCCCATTGGCTGGCCACTACCAATAATTCAGGTGACCAATTAGTCTTACACCTTTTACAATGAGATATAATTCATACCTTAAAATAAATATTCACATATAATACACACGTATCAATAAAAACATAAACATCTAATTATACAAATCCCCACCATATAATATTATATAATATATAATATACATTTTTGTAAACCAAGCACCCCCGCAAACTCTTCACTTTTCAAAGTTCTCACCTGGAACCAATATAAGCAGGGTGAGGTCCGTCTGAATGCTTTTGGCAGACACCACTCAGAAGACGCCACCGCAGCTGCTCTGAGACGCCCGCAGCAATCGGTAAGTTTTACACTTGTAACTCCACATTTATCCATTTTTGATATTCAAGACTTAGTAATTACCTGCTGTCTGTGCTTTACAGCGTGGGCGATCGACTCCAACGCAGTGCTCCCGACCTGATACAACCTAACACCAAGCCCCCAACCCACAATGCTCACAATGTTCCACTTTTTTTTTTTTTTTTTTTTTTTTTTAGCTTTTATAAATATAATAAAACTGTCCATACAACATGTATATTTGCATCACTTTATTGAAAGTCATTTAAAATGGCCGTGACAGGGACACTTCTTTTTAATAATCTATCTACATCTCCAAAGCTCAAAATGCTCAAAAAAAGTGGTAGTTTTTAAGTTAACAGCTACCTTTTACGTTTAGTTCAGTAGAGATAGGCAATTCCAGGTCTGAAATCATCCAGATGTTTCTAGTGAAAGTGTATGGAGTATTACCACATGACATCACAAGGTGGAACAGGGTGTTTTCTGTATGAGAGAAGCCTCAGCCACTCAAGGTCTGGTTTTGATGAGAAAACAACTTTACAACATAGATCAGAAAACAGCGTAATATGAGAGATTAAAAGCTATTTATTTGAGGTATAGAAAAAAACTTGTCTGTTGCCGTCGGTGACCACAAGAGCTGTACCGACGGAGGACGAGGACTGAAGAGTGAAGCAGTGTAAATCTGTGTATCAAAACAAGAGCTGCTAGTGTCGTAAAGTTGGCTATCATGTGAACAAATGATCAGAGCGAGTTTGGAGAAGGTGTAAGCGCTCCCTGGATAACTGTCGGATGACGCCGTGCTTAGTTTTGAGCTCTTGAGACAGTGTGAGTGTTTATGCGGTGTATTTTGAAACACTTGTAAAGCCACGCTGAAAACTAAATCAGACGAGGTTTTGCTTTCGCCTCCGCGAATGAAACTACCAAGGAATGTGAACTGAAGTTGAGCCCATTTCCAAAAATTACCCTCAAGAACTAAGGTCGAATTTTATCTTCAAAATCAGAGAGTGCAAGCAAACGTAATAGCCTCCACCCTCAGTGACTTGAGTGGTTAGAATCATTTGTTAGCGTAATAATTGTCTATCCATTAGCCTTCCCTATACTTCCTGGTGGAGTTGTTAGACCGCAAAGCATTCTGGGAGAAGACATAAAAAACAACGTGTTCAAATTATAAAAGTTAGTACTCACAGTATATACTTATTCTGGATTTCACTGTAGTAAATATTTTCAACTGATACTTTGCAGTAGGGGGTGGGGGTGTGATGCTATCTGTAGGCTCTGCCCTGTCTGAGGCTTTCTTAGACTTTAATCTCTGCTTTATTTCAACATAATCCAACCATATAGAAGGATTTAGCTCAAACTACAACATGTGAGCTGATTTGTGGCAAAGGGAGAAATTTAATTTGTCAACTGGACAAGGGCATTCTGATCAGAACTGAAGAATCAGATTGGATGAGCTGCGAAACGTACTCGACCAAATAAACTTTTGTCCAGTTGACAAATTGAATTTCTCCATTGACATGGATTCTACCTGGACGACTGAGGGAGTTTTCACACAACTAGACAAAATTTTATTTGGCTGAATACGTTTTGCAGCTCATCTAAACTGCTTCTTTAGTTCTGGTCAAATGCAGGTGGACACTTCCTTAGATTTGCCTTAAAGGAGGAGCTAACTACAATGAAACTACTCTGAAACTAACACACCTACTTGTTTACAATTTCTGTTGGTTAGCTAGGCGTATTGATCTTGCGTCTTGCAGTGTGGGGTCTTATTAGCGAAATCATTCAGGGCCATAATGGGTTCTTTCACACCCTATTGTTCTCTTTGCTTGTTTTGATTTAGGTTTGAGGATGGAGTTGTAAATAGAAGATAGATCTGTGTCTGAGTCCTCCATTTGTGTTCAAAGATGGATTATCTTTCCTAACAAAAATAACTTCTTTAACTCCCATCTAAAACCATTTCTTTTCTTTGGCTAAGATCTGTACCTCACTATCCTCAAAGGAATGGTCCGAGGCTTTTAGACGGAGATGCACCGCAGACTGAGGTCCTGTGTTGCTCTCTCGTCTGTGTTGGTACATCGTCTTGTGAAGTGGCCATTTGGTTTCTCCAATGTAGCGCTCACTGCAGTCTTCACTACACTGAATGGAGTAGACCACGTTACTTTGTTTGTGTTTCGGTGTGTTTTGTCCTTTGGGTGGACCAGTTTCTGTCTTAAAGTGTTTGTAGGTTTGAAACAGACTGAAATCTCATGTTGTCTGAAAATCTTTTGTAGTTTTTCACCAGCCAGCCATGTAAGGAATAGTTACGCCCTTTCTCCTGGGTTCCATTGTCCTGTTTTTTAGCTCTCTTTGTTTTATTGAAAGCCCATTTCTGATATCCACAAACAGAGAGAGCTTTCTGCACATGTTGTTCTTCTTTTTCCTTTCCCTCTGTGCTTGTAGGAACTTGGACCCTGTGTTGTAGTGTCCGAATAACTCTAAGCTTGTGCTGCAGTGGGTGGTGTGAATCAAAAAGCAGGTACTGGTCAGTGTGTGTGGGCTTCTTGGAAATCTCAACCTGGAGTCTGCGGTCTTCTTCTGTCGTTACTGCGCAAAAAAAAAAAAAGAAAGCCAATGTGTTCTCCTTGGCATCTTCATGAGTGAATTTGATGTCCGGATCTACAGCTGATTTGTTCTGTTAAACAATTCTCAAACGTCCTGGTAAATCCATTTTCTGTTTTTTTCTTGAGTTTTCTTTTTTGACAGTGTTTCCTAACATGTGCATTATGTATGGTAACTCCTAAACAATCCACCATTAGAGATACATGTACAACACCCCCAGCGTGATGTCTTTGCAATGCATCAATAGTGGTAAAGCAATGCAACATCTACAGCTCATTTCTGAACTTTTTATGTTGTTAAGAATAACGCAAGCCTATGCCACTGTCTTTTGTCGCTGAAATGGTGGCTTCATCTCATTATGGCTGTTTTACGTATCGTTTCTCCAAATCTATTCTGAACTCAGATCAAAGTATATTCTAAGCTTTTGTCTAGACTTTCATATTGTGAGCTGCAGCGATCTGGTTTTGGTTTTCCATTTTAAGAAAAGGAAGCTGCGAGGATATTGGTAGAAATCTTTCACTGTAGCTCTTTTAACCAGTCCTAAACTTAAACTTATAAACTTATAACTGCATCTGACAGGTTTTCATGTTTTTCTAATTATGACTTGGTTTAGTCGGATTGTATCTGCGGTAAATTTTAGTCATATTTTTACATCAGATAAGCAGTAGTTTGTGGGGAAAATGGGTCAGAAAAGCAGAAAAATACAGGAAATAATGAAGAGTTCTTAAACCAAATCTTTCTACCTATGCCACAAAAAATGTCCATACAAAATTCAATTTACACAGAAGGAAAGCAATTTTCTGCCAGCTTAAACCTAAATTTAACACTGTTTTCAAATTGTTTTCATTTTTTATTTGTCTAATTAAAGCATTTGTGCCATTTAGACATGTTGGAGGTGGCAGTAGTTCAGTTGGTTGAGTGGTCACATCAGCGATTCCAGCTCTCACAGATGAATGCTGCCGTTGTGTCCTTGGGCAAGACACTTAACCCACCTCGCCCCAAGTATCTGTGTACACGGGTGTATGAATAATGTGTGTGAATGGGTGAGTGGTTTCTTGATGTAAAACGCTTTGAGTGCCTTGAAGGTGGAAAAGCACTGTATAAAAATGGTAAATGGAAAAAATATAGAAAAATACGAAATATAAATAAATGAATAAATTAAAAAGCGCAATAAAAAAGTTTGACCATTTACAATGTTTTGGCTCTTGTAAAGATGACAATTGTAAAGTAACAGTTATGGAATTACCTTTACGTATTTGCTGTATTTGTGTCCAAACTACAGAAGATAATTAATTTGTTTAATCAAATTTAAAATTTTAAATGCTGTTTAATTTATCACTTTAAATTCTTGTTTTTAATTCTGGAAAAAAACATGCTGAATTATTTTTATTGTTAATTTTACTTTACAAATTTTAAGTGTGAGTGAAATTTTAAGTGTACATTTTCAAAGTGTATAAAATTCAGTATAAAAATACATCACATTTTAAATATCCAGCACAAATATTTTCAAGCTCTCAAATTCAACAGTCAAAATTCAGAGTGTAAAATTTTCAGTGAAAAACAGAGGAGGACAGAGGTTGCTTCCTATTGGCTGTTCTCATCTGTGGTTTAAGGTTTTGATGAGGATAATTCTGACCAATCAGATCACTTCACTGCACCATTTCCTGCATGTTACGGCCGCTGCATTTGATTATCTTTCCGAGTCAGTTTTCCGAGGAACTTGCCCAGCGACTTACACGACACACCCCTTTTCCTGGGATGGCAGAACTCGGAACTCGGTGGCAGAAAAAGCAAACCGAGCAAGGATTCCGAGTCAAAAGTCAAGATGTTTCCCCCCACTGTGACGTGTAAATATGAAGTGTTTTCATTGTGTTTGGATTCTGGTGGTTAAAATGATCATTTCAGTCACTTGTATCACTGTAATACCTTCCTGCGTCCATATCACTGCCTGTGAGTTTGGTAGTCAGTGGTGAGGCCAATATTGAACAAATACTTGATTTAATGGCCGTTAACGTCCCTGAGGTTGTAATGGAAGAGAAATCATAACATAAAATGAAGAGTAAATTTCTCAAATTAAATTAATTAAAGTGACAGCGTTTTCATAAGATGAGGGAATAGTCATAATCATAATCCACATAGTCCGACACGCCAAACATAATAATACGCTTCAAGGTTGGACGTGAGGTCAAATCCAAGGTCCAAGTGGGAGTTGGAAGATAATCAAACACAGGGTAAATTTGACCAGATCACTTTGGATCGATTGCTTCTGCCTTGGCATCTTTCCTGCAAATTTTTTTCAAAGCGAATTTTACTCTCTGCATTTTCACTGTTTGGGGTATTGAAAATATTTGTGCTGAAATTTAAAAGGTGAAATCTTTATTCTGAATTTGAAACCTCTTGGAAAAGTATAATTAGCATTTCAGCAACTAAAATTCAGGATAAAAATAATTTAAAAATCTTTTTTCAGAGTTAAAAGTGAGAAATTCGTTGGCATTTAAAATAAAAAATCTGATGAAACTAATTATCTTCCATACCAAACCTGGAGTGAAATTATTAACCAAAATTACTTTTTAAAAAATAGGGTTTTTAGTAACATTGTAAATATAATTTTGCAAATTATGTTTCAGTGAAATGAGTCATCTAAACTGTTTTACGCACTTTAAGCCCAGTGGTGTGGCTTGTATTATTACTATTACAAAACATCAGGCTGCCAAGATGTTTTAATGTCAAATAATTAAATTGGCATCAAACTAACAAATCTCATGTGTTTTCATAAATGGAAAATCTTCTTTGAAAATCACATGAATGCCACATTTGGACGACTGGTCTTCATAATAAGCCTGGAAACGCACACCACAGGAATGAGCCGTTCTCATGTGTGCATCAAAAACAGAGGGAGTTTCTGTCTGCATGGGGCATTTATCATTTATCCCATCGAAAAACCCTCAAAAACGCTTCTGCCGCTTTGATTTCACCCGTGGATTTTCCTTTTAAGGTTTGTGAAAGTGCTTTGAATCGGCTGCGTTTGATGTAAATGACTAAAACCAGTTAATAACAATGACTCGAGACACAGTGACCGCAACATTCCCATCTCTCCCCCCTATTTACCGCACGGATGTTTGGAACGCCCAACGATATTACATGAGGTCTGAGCCCGTAATGCTGGGACATAAAGAAGGCAGGCACGGAGGAGGTAAGTACTGTGGGGTCCCAAAGCCACATTAACCCAACCACAAGGAAATTTAATTATCACATCCGTAATCCACTGTAACATTTGAAGTTTGGAGTAAGAGTGAAATCTGCCGTGTGGGATACTGGTTCTCATTTAGGGAGTGTGAGGAGTTTTGAAGGGAGCATTATAGCTTTAAGCCCAGTCCGTGCTTTCTCAGGGTGTTTCGTATTGTAATAAATAACGAAATAAAACGACTTCAAAGCTCGCAGCGTTAAATATTTATGAAGAAAATTTGTTGCAGTGAACGCAACACGGCCACAATGTAAATGTATAGATAATATATGATTTAGGACTTCAGAAGCGTGGCAGCATTGCAGTCAAGTTAATAACACAAATAATTATAACAATAAAGTCTTTGTTTAGCTTATTGAGGTCTATTTTCAAATTTAATTATTGAATAAAATTTGCACACTTAAAATACAGTTTGACTTTCAGAATGTATAGATTTTGTAGACTTTGGACACATTTTCAGGTAAAAACGATACAAATATTTGATCAAAAGTGACTTTCGTTTAGACGGTGAAGGCGTTTTTGGGGCTAAAAAATGCAAAACTCTGAAACCACCCTCCATAGTGGAAAAGCTGAATACGCTCCGCCGTAATGTTTCCGTTTACACTGCCCAAGACACAAAAAAACTCTGGTCAGATCTGATATACCCAATCAAATTCCACACACTTTTGCATCACCGATTTCCTCCCAAAAACACTCGTCTACATGCGGAATAAAAAGTAAAGATGTGACACCGCTTTTGCGTCTTCTGTTCAGACCGTCATCATATAAACGCAGCCTTTTTGTAGTCTCATTTTTGCTGTTTTTGATTTACTTTTACACACATGCTTTCACTTCAACCTTGGTTAAAACTCAGCTATACATGATGGATAGAATGTGAAACTGCACATGTCAAAATACAAAAACAAGATTTAGAGAATGAATTTGTTATGCTGAGTTACAGGTAGGGCATCTGACATAAACCCTTCCTAAGTACATACTATTTGAGTGTTGTTTTTCTGACGTCAAATGTTACATCACAGTCAAATGAATAGCACTAATTCTGTCTTTATTTTGCCTATTGAGGTCTGTCAAATTTCAGAATGTACAGATTTTGTAGACTTTTTTGTAGACTTTTTTTTTGCTGTTTTTAATTTATTTTTACACACATGCTTTCACTTCAGAATTGGTTAAAACTCATCTATACATGATGCATAGAACGTGAAATTGTACATGTCAAAATACACAAAATACAGGAATTTTGCTCTCCATTATACTTGTGCTGAGTTGCAGGTAGGGCATCTGACATAAACCTTTCCCAAGTACATACTATTTGAGTGTTGTTTTTCTGATGTCAAAAGATTCATGACAGTCAAATAAACAGCCTAAGTTCTGGTTTTATTTTGCTATTGAGGTCTATTTTTAACTTTAATTACTTCATAGAGTTTATGCGCTTAAAACACATTTTGACTTTCAGAATGTATAGATTTTGTAGACTTTTTGTAGACTTTTTTTTTTTGCTGTTTTTAATTTATATTTACACACATTCTTTCACTTCAACCTTGGGTAAAACTCGGCTATACATGATGCATAGAATGTTAAATTGTACATGCCAAAATACACAAACAAGATTTGGAGAAGGAAGTTTGTTCTCCTTTATATGTGTACTGAGTTACAGGTAGGGCATCTGACATAAACCTTTCCCTAGTACATACTTTTTGAGTGTTGTTTTTCTGACGTCAAAAGCATCGTCAAATAAATGGCACAAATTCTGTTTTTATTTTGCTTATTGAGGTCCATTTTCATATTTAATTATTGAACACGATACACAAACACGATTTGGAGAAGAACCACAATTTTGAAGTTTTTTTTCTTCCTTATTTATACTTGTGCTGAGTTGCAGGTAGGGCATCTGACATAAACCCTTTCCAAGTACATACTATTTGAATGTTGTTTTTCTGACATCAAAAGCTTAGTTACATCACAGTCAAATGAATAGCACTAATTCTGTCTTTATTTTGCCTATTGAGGTCTATTTTCAAATTTAATTACTGAATAGAATCTGTGCACTTAAAACACATTTCGACTTTCAGAATGTATAGATTGTGTAGACTTTTTGTACACTCTTTTTTGCTGTTTTTAATTTACTTTTGCACACATTCTTTCACTTCAACCTTGGTTAAAACTCATCTATACATGATGCATAGAACGTGAAACTGTACATGTCAAAATACACAAACAAGATTTTTAAAAGGACCACAATTTTGACTTTTGTTCTCCTTTATACTTGTGCTGGGTTGCAGGTAGGGCATCTGACATAAACCCCTTCCAAGTACATACTATTTGAGTGTTGTTTTTCTGACATCAATAGCTTAGTTACATCACAGTCAAATGAATAGCACTAATTCTGTCTTTATTTTGCCCACTGAGGTCTGTTTTCAAATTAATTTAGTGAATAGACTATGACTTTAAAAACACATTTTGTAGAGTTTATTCTTTGTTTTGTTGCTCTGTTTTATTGTATGCATTTATTTTTTATGCTTTTACTTCAACCTTGGTTAAAACACAGCTATACATGATGCATAGAACATTAAGTTGCAGAAGTCAGAATACACAAACACTACAATTCTGAGTCATTGTCATTTTGATACACTCATTTTGTTCTTTCTTATGCTTGTACAGGGTTGCATCAGATTGGGCATCTGATATACAACCTTCTAAAGTGCCCAATGATTCACTGAGGTGTCCTTTAAAAGAACCGTAGCAAGATTAATAGCCCAGTTTATGTTTCTGTTGCCTATTGAGATCTATTTTCAGATTCATTTACAGACTAGAATCTGTGCCCTTAGAGTTTTGGACTTCAAATTTAAGTTTCTAGCTCAAGTCCAATGCATAGTGTTTGTAGACTTTCATTATTTTTTGCAATGTTTTATTATATACTTTTTATTTATTTAGTAATTTTGGCACATGGTTTCCGCTCAAGATCTGGAGATTTGATACGTTCCTTTTGGTCTTCCGTTTTCTTGTCCAGGGTTGCATCAGGTAGGGCATCTGACATAAAATCCCAATGATTCACTGAGGTGTCCTTTAAAAGAATCATAATAAGATTAATAGCCCAGTTTATGTTTCTTTTGCCTCTTTTCAGATTCATTTACAGACTAGAATCTGTGCCCTTAGAGATTTGGACTTCAAATTTAAGTTTCTAATTCAAGTCAAATGTATAGTTGTTTTTTTGGTTTTTTTGCCACGTTTTATTACTTTTTATTTATTAGTAATTTTGAGAAGTGTTTCCCAAACTTTTTTTCTGGGGATCCATATTTTAAAAGTCACAAACCTTCACAACACAAGTCAATAGACATTATTAGTAAATCACAAAATAAAAGCGGATTTGACCATTATTGAACATTAATGAGGATATTTTATTGTTGACTGAGTGATCGTGTCTCTCTGAACTATTAGTTTTACTCAAGTTTTAACAATGAAAAACAGTAAATGAGTCAGCAATAAAAGGATCCATAAGTCACCTATTTGGACATTAAATGTAGCCCATTTCTTTTTCTTTTCATTCAGTTGAACCAGCAATATTGGAACAAAATAGTCAATAAAATCATTACAAAAAGATTAGAAATTATACAAAACATTTCTGAACATTTCAACATTTCTAATGAGATAGTTGGACTTGTCTGCATTTTTGTAGCGCGTTCCAGTCTGGGGTGCAGGAGGAGAGCGCCACATGTATAACAGGCGTATAGTAGAACTGTATACTGCAGACCTACATGCAGATTGTGACAAGGCGACCCAAAAAAAAATCTCTTGCGACCCACCTGATGGCTGCGACCCGGTCTTTGAGAAACAATGCCTTAAAAAAATCTTAGTCAAATGAATTGCCCAGGTTATTTTGCCTACAAAGGTCTATTTTCTAATTAAATTGTTAATAGAATCTTAAAACAGATTTGGACTTAAATTTAAGTTTCTCATTCAAGTCAAATGCGTAGCTTTTGTAAACTTTATTCTTTTATTATGTTTTGCAGTGCTTTCATTATATTTAGCATTTTTTTCATTATGTTTTTCAGTTTTTTCATTATGTTTTGCAGTTTTTTCAATATGTTTTGCAGATTTTCCATATGTTTTGGAGTTTTTTCATTATGTTTGCAGTTTTTTCATCATGTTTTGCAGTTTGTTCATTATGTTTTGCAGTTTTTTTCATTATGTTTTTTGTTCATTATTTTGCATTTTTTTCATTATGTTTTTCATTTTTTCATTATGTTTTGCAGTTTTTCAATATGTTTTGCAGATTTTCCATATGTTTTGGAGTTTTTTCATTATTTTTCAGTTTTTTCATTATGTTTGCAGTTTTTTCATCATGTTTTGCAGTTTTTTCATTATGTTTTGCAGTGTTTTCATTATATTTTGCAATTTTTTCATTGTTTTACAGTTTTTTCGTTATGTTTTGCTTTTTTTCCCATTATGTTTTGCAGTTTTTCCATTATGTTTTGCAGTTTTTTTCATTATATTTAGCACATTTTTCCATTATGTTTTGCAGTTTTTTAATTTGTTTTGCAGTTTTTACATATGTTTTTCGCTCAGCCTTGGTTAACAGTCACACTTGAAACTGCACGCATCAGAACACAAAACAAGACTTAGAGAAGGCCCAAAAAGTTTGATACGTTCATTTTGGTCTTCTTTGTTCTTGTCCGGGGTCACATCAGGTAGGGCATCTGACATTAAACCTTCCCATGTGCCCCGTGATTTACTGGCGCGTCCTTTAAAATAAACGCGTCAGCCGAACTACTCCTTACGGGTGGTCTGTGACAAGCATCTCCAAAGTTAGCGAGCAATAAGACACGCACGCCTCCACTGTGTACAACATTTCCATCTACACAATGAATTGCCTTTTGATTATTGTTTTGTTTGTGACCTATTTCTACACATAAATCTCAATTGTAAAGTTATGAATGTCCCGTCCGTGGGATAAATAAAGTACTGCTTATATACAGTAGATGGAGTGAGTGGTTTCTGTGGCGCTGGATTTTCAGTGGGAATTCATTAAAGCCTATAATTTACAGCGGAGAGTCTATTCTTATGATAAAGTCGCATCTCTCCCAGCTTAAATCTATGACTCAGCAGTAGACCTGGCTCTTAGCTCTCTGTAGCCATTACTTGGGGGTTTTGATTGCACGCTGAATACAGACCGGAGTGACAGGCGCAGTGGGGAAAAAGCACAGAGAAGCATTTTTTTCTGACAACTTCATCAAGAAAAAACAAAAAGAGGAAAGGAGCGGGGAAGAGCTGCCTTTGTTTACATACGCCTCACTACATTGACCACAGTGAATTAAACAACGGCGATTCTTGTTCTCGTGGGTCACTTCAAATAGAATAGAGTTTACTCTTTCTGGTGTAGTCTGCGCATAAACATTGTTTTTGTAAATAAGGAAATGGGCCAGTGGTTTTTGCCGGCAACGCTTTGGAACGGCAACATTTACAGCCTTAATAAAGCATTAAAGGAGCACTCTGTACCTCTTGTATCCCTGGAGATGTACTTTGCTTGGAATTTTACGCAGTATGGCATTTATTTACTGGTATTTTTACTGCTTACATATCTGCATTCTTCCTTGAGTGGGGTCACATTTCCACAGAATTTATCAGTAAATTGACCAATTGGTGTTATCTGCTTGTTTCCATGGAGATAAATACGTTAAATGTCATTACACGGAACATTTCAGGCAAAGCAAAGCACCTTGAACAAACTGGATAAACTGTTCTCCATCATGGACACTCCTGCTCACCCACTGCACCAGACTATAGAGGGACAGATAATACTCCCTACAACTGTACAACAACTCACCCACTGCACCAGACTATAGAAGGACAGAGGAGATAATACTCCCTACAACTGTACAACAACTCACCCACTGCACCAGACTATAGAGGGACAGATAATACTCCCTACAACTGTACAAGCAGCTCACCCACTGCTCCAGACTATAGAAGGACAGAGGAGATAATACTCCCTACAACTGTACAACAACTCATCCACTGCACCAGACTATAGAGGGACAGATAATACTCCCTACAACTGTACAACAACTCACCCACTGCACCAGACTATAGAGGGACAAATAATACTCCTACAACTGTACAACAACTCACCCACTGCACCAGACTATAGAGGGACAATAAATACTCCCTACAACTGTACATCAACTCACCCACTGCACCAGACTATAGAGGGACAGATAATACTCCCTACAACTGTACAACAACTCACCCACTGCACCAGACTATAGAGGGACAGATAATACCCTACAACTGTACCACTCACCACTGCACCAACTATAGAGGGACAGATAATACTCCCTACAACTGTACAGCAGCTCACCCACTGCTCCAGACTATAGAAAGACAGAGGAGATAATACTCCCTACAACTGCACAACAACTCACCCACAACACCAGACTATAGTGGGAAATAGGAGATAATACTCCCTACAACTGTACAACAAGTCACCCACTGCACCAGACTATAGAGGGACAGATAATACTCCCTACAACTGTACAACAACTCACCCACTGCACCAGACTATAGAGGGAAATAGGAGATAATACTCCCTACAACTGTACATCAACTCACCCACTGCACCAGACTATAGAGGGACAAATAATACTCCCTACAACTGTACAACAACTCACCCACTGCACCAGAGTATTTGAGGGACAGATAATACTCCCTACAACTGTACAACAACTCACCTTTATGTAACAGATAATACTCCCTACAACTATACAACAACTCACCCTTATGTAGCAGATAATACTCCCTACAATTGTACAACAACTCATCAATAAAGTTTGTCTACGTCTAAGTTGAAGAAAGACTATGTAATCATAAAGAAATAGTCTTACTACTTACTACTAAAGGTGCATCATGTAACTTTTCTAGTGAGGAGTACTACACTGTCTCATTGCTTTTGTAATGTTCCACAGTATAGCATTAAAAGTATCTATCCTGCATTTATTCATTAATACTGTATGTGTTTGCATTGCTCCAAAACACCTTGAAGAACATGTATTCTTTCTGTGAAGGGGGTCACCTCTCCACAGATCAGATCAGTCAAAGAAATAAAACTTCCATTAACCTCCACTAGAAAGGTTACATTGTGTTCCTTTAATTAAGAGATAAGGGTTAGGAGTTAGAGTGTTAATTAAATAGTTACCAAGCCTGAATCGTTCTTATAAAACTATTTATTCATTACACAATTAAGTCTTTCTTCCTGCTTTCTTAAGACTAATTAAGGCGCAGTTATTATAAAGTCTTAACATTTCACATTATAATACTTAAATAATGCAAAACTCTTGACACTCTCACTTCTCACTTGGTGGATCTGACCCAAATTAACATCTCCCCAGCAGCCAGATGACTTCTTCTATCAAATCCACATGTAACTTCAACCAGCGACCCCACTGTGTACTTTGCCTGATTGGAGGAGGAAATGGAGCAGTGATATTAAAGACATTAACAGGGCCAAACTTTACTATCAAATGTTAACGTTCAAACTTCCCCCGTCCGTGTCTGAGTCCACTCTTTCATTAAGATGCAGAAAAGTGTGGCGTTAAAAATAGAGAAGAGAAGAAGAATGAACGCTCCCCACTAACAGAATAATATCATGTTCAAAAGCGAGCTGCGTGGGGCTGAACTTTGGAAACCTGAGGAAAAATGTTGCCACAAACCCGCTCCCAGCTGGGTGGATCAGTTTGCTTCCAGTACTTCGATTGTTGAGAGATGACAACTGAAACTTCACACGGCACAAACTGACAGCTCCGCAAAAAATGAGGAAAAGAATCTGGATATTGTCTGAGTGGTAAGAGCAGCGGTGAAAGAAGTACTCCATTTTGTTACTTAAAGGTGCACTATGTAACTTTTTGGTTGGGGGTTTTTGTCACTGGTCTGCTTGTAACTCAGTATGACATTAAACAGCTCTACCTTACATTTATTCAATTACAAGTGGTTTTATAGTAAAAATACTTAGAAAAACATACATTCTGACTGTGAGCGGTGTCGCCTCTCCACAGATCTGACCTGTAACCAGTGTTGTGCCAGTTCACACTTTTCATGAACTAATTCAAAGTTCAGTTCACACATTTTCAAAGTGAACTGTTCATGTTCATAGTTCACAATTTTAATTTTGAACTAGTTCAAAGTTCAGGTCATTTTATTTTTAGGTGAGATATGTAAATGAAAGGCTGAACTACTTATTTTTCAAACTGACTTCTGACTAAACTGTGTGTACATCGTGTTGGAGATGGTTCATGTTTTCAGAGATCCTACGTGTGCAGGTTTAGCACAACTCTTTATTTGACAATCATTTCACTCACTTTATTTATGTTGGTAACTTGATTTATTTTCAGTACTGTTGTGATGAAAAGAGTGAAAAGTGTGTGTCTTTTGGAAGCATGCGCACTCAACTTTATGTTATAGTAACCAGGATACTGTGTATACTTGCACCATGACGAACCCAGGATACTCAAAAAACCCGATAATACCCGGGATAGTGATGTGCATGTAAACACACTCAGTGAGTTGTACAGTGTCTCCAAGGAGGTGCCAGAGCTGAAACGTGGGACTGTGAGGTGCAACTTCAGTGTTTGCGCTGTCAGACGCAGCCTCTTCTCCTTACGCTATGCTATGCACAGCAATCTACATTTCGGTTTAAAAATGAACATGATTGATGAAATTGATTGACCGATCGATTAGTGGACTAATCATGCCCATCCCTACTTCACACTACATTACCCAAGATGCATTGCACACACAAGTGGTCTCTGGTGAGGCTGTGCAGGAGGAGACTGTGGGCAGTGAGTGACAGCGCAACATGGAGTTTAAAAAGTGCGAGCAGACCTTATCACTCATCTCATCAGGTGAAAACAAATTCCAACGTTTAATTGAACCCCAACAGTGACGCACGTCGTTCATCTCACATAATGTGAACAAATTCACGTTCAAGTTCTTGATTTACATTTGTGTTGTGTTCAGTTCAAAGTTCACTGAAAAATGAACGTGTTCAATGAATGCGCTCTTTTGAACTCGTTCATGCACAGCGCTGCCTGTAACTTGGTCTGGTTTGGTCGCCATGAAGTTAGAAAGGTTATCATACTGTGAAACATTCCAGACAAAGCAATAACATTTCTATGGAGAAAAGCATTTGACGGACCCTCCACCAAAAAAGTTACACAATCCACCTTAAGTAAAAGTATTAAAGTACCTGTTAAAAGAGTAAAAAGTAAAAGTATTTCAAGCTTCAAGTGTAGTGATTTTGATACAGATTTGTGCTGTATTATTTTCAACAGAAACAATCGAATTGCTTGTTTTTTCTTATCCACTTTAAAATGTTTTTGTGAGCAATAAAACCACCTGTAATTGGGGTCAATCTGTATAATGTCATACTGTGTAAAATTCCAAGTAGAGCAATGACATATCCACAGAAACAAGAAGGCGACGGACCCCCAGCCGGAACGTTACAAGTGCACCTGTCATCCTGTCACTGGTTTGTCTCTTTTCAAAAATGAGATCTGGTTCGTGCGGTTCACAAACGTCGAGTGAGCATTACGCATTACCACGGCAACATTAGCGAGTGCTGTTACTTTTGCTTATCACAGCTGTAATGGTTTCTAATGATAGCGGTGGCTGTGATGACTAAATCCAGACATTACAAAATAACATTAAAAGCACTGTACCCGGATTTACCTTCTCAAAATGTGAAAAATACAAATAGTTCATTAAACAGCAGCAGCTGTTATTCCTCACGTAGCTTATGCATTCAGAATGTCCTAATTATTCACCATGATGAGTTTATAAGGCTACGTTCAGACTGCAACCTGAAGTGACCCAAGTCCAATTTTTTCCTGTATGTGTGACCTGTATCTGATCTTTTAATGACAGTCTGAATGACAGAGATCCGATTTTTTCAAATGCCACCCAGGCCACTTGGATATATGCTCCTAAAACCAATCTTCTGGCATGCGACTTCAGTCTGAGTGGCCAGGTCACATTCATCCCACCTACACGTCACAAATGTACGTAAACGTTCTTCTCGTCAAACGAAAATTCTCGTGTCTGAAGTCTGTGTGAGTGAAGCAGTGAAGCACATAGCAATCCCACCACTCTCGGCTGCGACTCTGCACCCACATGTTCCATTCTCCGGATGTTGCTGCCACTGCCCCACAAAACGCCGTGGCCAAAAACCTCATCCTTCTTCTTCTCAAGCTCCTCCTTAAAACAAAAAAGCTGTACATGTTCTGGCAACTTTAAAATCTCCAAGTGCTCAATGCTCACGTCGATGTTTAGGTGACTTCCGTAAACACTCGCTGAGTGTGACGTCGTCAAGTCCTCCAATAGGCATGTGGGACACTTTTAGGGCGTTTAAAATTCACAAACACATACAAGTCGCGTTTAATTGGAAATGTGAACAACCTCACAAAAATATTGGATTTCACAAAAAAATCCAAATTGAGCATTAATCCCTGCAGTCTGAACGGAGCCTAAACGTTTTTACAACTTTCAGAGGCCTAAGTGGAGCTTACTGTCACAGTCATGCTAATGACAACTAGCATTCTAACACGCACTTCCTGAGTCTTGGACAGTACACTTTATAATCACATGCAGACAGTAGTACACAGATTTACTTTGACCTAAAGAGCTGCTTACAATACAATTTCGATACAATATATCGTAATTTCTGCACCATAGGGCGCTCTGGATTATAAGGCGCACTGTCATAGAATGGTTTATTTTCTAACTTTTTTCAACTTTTATCTGGACTTTAAACGAAACCCAACAGTTAGATGAGTCAGTCAGACATTGTTTGCTGTGTTCACCGTGACTCTGGGCTTTGTTCAATTGTGGCGTGCAGGGAGGGTGCTGTCTGGGACCGCTGGATTGTTGGTGTGTTCACAGTGACTCAGTTGTGGCTAGAAGTGGCACATTGCACTCTCTTTTTCGGTTCGTTCCTCCGTTCCATTCCTCGTCCGTGTGGAGTGATGAGTGTGGCTGCGGGTGTTTGTCGCTGCGCAGTTGCTGTCTGCTCCGTGCGTGTTTGCGTGCACTGCGGGTGGTGTGGCTTTGCAGTTTACTGAAGCCGTGCTGAGACACCCGAGTGGATTCGTGTATAGGGCGCAGTCGGTTTTTGATGGGGTTGGAGGCTTATGGTGTGGAAAATACGGTATCTCTACTGGGGCAAGATCGATTGTGCGTAGATATATGATAGTTTAAACTTTATATATACATGCCGCCACGAAATTGGAAGTGAATATGGAGGCGCTTCTGGCTCCATCGACTCATGACTTCACATTAGAAAAAAGCCGCCCCCTCTCTGTATTTGCTGCTACTTCTTCTTTCTCCACTCTTTTGCCGGACACACAAATACAGCCCCTGTGAGCACAACGCCGCGGACAAATCGTGGTTAAATAATTGGAGATCCGCTCCGCACAACATGTCCACTTGGTCATTATGTTTATATTGTTATATTTGGGTGCAAATGGCTGTTTAATGTGCATGTTTTCGCTGCTTACTGTAGGACTATAATGGCCTTTCATCTGGGAAGTGTAATTTTAGTGACAAAGCGTAATCATTGGCTGGATAAGGCAGTCGCAGTTTCATGTTTTCTGGTGGCAAACTCAGGGCTCCTTTTACAAACATATAATCAGAAATCAATTTTGCTCCGAGTTGTAACCAGAAGCAGATCCGGATTATTTTGAAGGAATTATAATATTGTGATATTATTTGGGGTTTATTAAAATGTTGTGGTTGGTGAGAGAAATTAAAAAATGTGATTGCTGGTTGCTATGTTAGTTTGCACAGGCTGGGGACAGAGGAAGGTTTCATGATGCAGTCTATGACAAGTATTTAATATTGTGTGGGACGAATTAATACGAAAAAAAAAAAAAATACAGAGCCTGGCTTTATTTCCAGACTAATTAAAGTTTGGCTTTCAAGTTAGTTAAGTAGTCAAGTGGACAGATTGTGAAACATTTTAGTTACTCCAAGAGTTTTTAGAAGTAGCCTAATGTTAAACCATCTGTATCTTGAGTGATTTGAAGCTACTGAGTATTAAATTTAACACTCTGCAGCTGATGTTCTCTGGGAGTGTGATGCTAACTGAAGGTACTACTCTATCTAAAACTCTGAGCTTTGTTTTAACTTTTCTGACCAAAAAGAGTTTATTTAGTTGGAACTAGAACAAGTGAGATGATTTCTACACCTAAACAGAAATGAAAAATGAACAATCATAGTGATTACGGGCTCCTGAAAATGTCCTTAGTATTCTTTCTTGAAATTTCAGTCAATCTTAAAAAGTTTGCTATTGAGTCACTATAGGAACTGCTGAACATTCCATCATAGAGATACATGTAGAACACCAAAGTACCAAGAGTAAATAACAACAGTGTACACAAATCTTGAAATAATGGTATATTGTGACACTTAAGGAGGTGATTTTTTTGGTGAGTATTGATATCTTCTTGTGTTATCAGTACAAAACATAACAGTTCCTTATTTAGAGAAATTAACTTTGTTTATTTATTGCAGCCAAATTATTCAGTTTTGATTATTAAATTAAAAGTGAATTTTGTAAATGGTTTATGCAGATAGTGGTTTAACAAAGAAATTCTGTTGTAAAAATGTATTTGTGCCTTTAAAAATAGAGAAATAATGTGTAGAATACCAATGCACTGATTATCTCATGCAGTGCCACTGGGGTTTTCAAAAGTATCTAAAATCAGATACTAAACAGACCTTTTTTCACAACAGGCCGGAAGTGCTGCGATGTAGGGTAAACATCACTTACGTTAATGCTTTTCTATATCAAAATATCTGTGGAAATGTCTCGCTTCTTTTCCACCAGCTTCATAAATCTGCCCCATCACCAAATCTTCATCCAACAAGGTCCAACAAGGACATATTCTATCCTTCTGATACCACGATGATAAGAAACTACAAAATTTTTATCTGTGTTACAGCTATATCTATATAATCTCAGTTGTCCAGGTAGGATTCATAGTGGTCCATGGGCGTATACTAGTCTATATGCTCTTATACTTCTAATACAGCTCAAAATCATTCTAAACCTATTCAGAAAGAGGAGAGAGATGTGACTTTTTTGGAATCCATACCCCCTCAAATGAGTATCTAGTTTCTACTAGATAGACCTTTTTCACAGCGGCCGGAAGTGCCGCGATGTGGGGTAAATGTCACTTCTGGTTAATAAGCCAAAGATGATCATTTTGTCTTCTTATATACTTTAACTTCTTGGGTTCTTTTTAAAGACAATGCAGTAAAGAGTGTTTACCTTTTGACATGTTTCGGCTGCTAGCTGCGAGCCATCTTCAGAACTGTCACCGGTGTTGGTGGTGACGTGTCGTATATCAGCTGTTGTTACTTCCTGTAGGCGTGGTCCGTGCCTCGTTTCCTGATTTCAATGGCCTCCTTGAAACGAGGCACGGACAGCATTAACCGTGATGATGGCGCGTTCCTCCTTTCACACACCTGGGACACCCTCCTCCAGAGAACACCGGGCGACGGGAGGCATGGTCAGTCTGAGCGCCCTGCCAGGTCCATCAGGCTGACCACGCCTACAGGAAGTAACAACAGCTGATATACGACACGTCAACACCAACACCGGTGACAGTTCTGAAGATGGCTTGCAGCTAGCAGCCGAAACATGTCAACAAGGTAAACACACTTTACTGCATTGTCTTTAAAAAGAACCCAAGAAGTTAAACTTCTGGTTAATGCTTTTCTATGGCAAAATATCTGTGGAAATGTCTTGCATATTTTCCACCAGCTTCATAAATCTGCCCCATCACCAAATCTTCATCCAACAAAGAACATATTCTGTCCATGAAGAATTTATCCACAACTATCAAGGTAAGAAAGATGAAAACATAAAGGCTAACAACAACTAGCATTAGCGAACTACTTCTGAGCAAAACTAACATTATGGTCATGAATAAAACATTAGTAACTTGTTAACTCAGACTGATTCTACAATTAAAATAAAAAATCGGTTTCATGATGAAGATATTAGCATAGACAGAGAGATTTGTGCAGTTTAAATGTGAGACATGTAATCTGTGAACATCTGTAGCATTTGAACTGCACTAATCTCTCCGTCTATGCTAATTTCTACATGAAATCAATTTTTTATTTTAATTCTTGAATCAGTCTGACTTCACAAGTTACTTATTAATGAATTACTTATTACTTATGTTTTATTCGTGACCATAATGTTAGTTTTGATCAGGAGTAGTTCACTAATGCTAGTCGTTGTTAGCCTTTACATTTTCGTCTTTCTTACTGTGAAAGTTGGGGATAAAATGTTCATGGCAGAATGTTTATCCTTCGTGGACCTTATTGGAGGAGATTTATGAAGCTGGTGGAAAATACGTGACACATTTACACAGATAATTTGCCATAGAAAAGCATTAATGTAAGTGGTGTTTACCCTACATTGCGGCACTTCCGACTGTTGTGAAAAAGGTCTATCTACTTGAAACTATACTCATTTGAGGGGGTATCAGTTCCAAAAAAGTCACATTCACAGCACAGAAATGAACTCCTGAATAGCTTTAGAACGATCTTGAGATGTATCAGAAATATAAGAGCACATAGACTAGTATACTAGCCTGATTCATCAGCCGGTTTCACTTTGTGGAAACCGTCTGACCTCGCAGCGTTAGAATTCGTTCACTTGACAGTAGGCAGGCACTTTTTTTATGTAACCAGTCGCTGATATTTGGTTGTGACGTATGTAATGCTCCGCTAATGGAGCTTAAGAGTATATTAAGCTTTTCCCCTTGATAAAATTCACCAAACATCCTCTTTGTTCCGGCTTTAAATCCTCGATCTCGGGAATCGTTGCAACACAGAATGTATGGCTCTTCGCTGATTGGCTGGTGCCCGAACTTGCACTTCCGGGGTTTTTGCGAACCGCCTAGTGTATTCCGATTCCTGACCTAGTCGTTGGAGAGAAATGAAACTGAGCAGAGGCACTAGGTAGCGCCAGCCTGACGTCTAGTATACACCCATGGACCGCTATGAATCCTACCGAGACAAGCGAGATTACATAGATATATAGCTATAATACACAAATATAAACAGTTTGTCTTTTCTTATCATCATGGTATCAGCATCAGTATTGAGTATCAAGTCTATTCCTTAGTATCGTGTTAATAATAATCACCACATTGTAATACTGCGCTGTGAATTTTGATTGCTTCAAATCAACAATACCTGTGTTTCATAATGCAAATTTTCAGTTTCTCCTCTGCCTTTGCTTCTCAAAAAACATCACTTTTTTGTTGTTAACTTACATCATCTACACATTCATCTCCAAACAAGCAATTCTTTTCAGTAAAGGCTGTATTTTTGATCCCAGGCAGCACTAAAACAAAGAAGACATGGAAACCTGAAAGGAGAGGGGGAAAAAAACTCCACTAAGAGCCTGGAGCTGTTGTACAGGCTGCCAAACTACAAACACCATGGTAACAGAATGAGTAATCAACCTGGTTTGTATACTTAAAGCTTTGCACCCATCCACAGGCAAGGCAATAGACATATATCAATATAGTGGAAAATAAACAAAACCATAACTTGCTATTATAACAGGGGCCATATGGTACATTTCAATATTATTTTATTTGTGTTTCTGGCATTTTATAGTTCAAAATAAAGCTGTCTCCCGTGTTCAAACGAGACTATTCAAGCATATGGGGTTTATGAATATGCCAGTTGTCCCGTCCCTTGTATCAATATGACTCAATATACGGCCGTTTGCAATTGTGTGTTTGTGGAGTAGTAATTTTGTATTTTGAAATGTATGCACGCGCTGTATACATGTTATAATGAGGAAAGATGTGTGAAAACAGCACACAAAAGAACCAGACAAGCTCGTTCTTATATGGAGGAAACTGAATAATTCATCAAATACCATTATTATATCTTGGTTAATACATAAAAGCAAGAATTCACCACAGGGGCTTTTAAATGCTGGGGTTTGTCAATAAAAAAGAAAATTATATTCTCATTGTAGCTTTACCCACATACACTAATAACATATAATCCAATGTAGTGTTGTCACCATACTAATACTCAATTTCGATACGTAGGAATAGATTTGATACTGATTCTGACAGACAATAGAATGTGATTTTCAACATTAAAGGTGCATTGTGTACATTTTCTGGAGGAGGGTGCGTCAAATGCTTTACTCCATGGAGATGTTGTTGCTTTGTCTGGAATGTTTCACAATATGGCATTAAACCTTTTGTCACGAAGACCAAACCAGAATACAGGTCAGATCTGTGGAGAGGTGACCCCGCTCACAGACAGAATACCTGTTTTTCTCAGTATTTTTGAGCTGTAAAACTTTAATAAATCCGTAATTTCATAAATATAAAGTAGAGGTGTTTAATGCCATACTGTGGAACATTCCAAGCAGAGCAATAACATATTCATTGACACAAGGTGACAGACCCGCAACCAAAAAGCCACATATTGCACCCTTAACTTTACATTTTTAACCTTAAAAAAATTGTGATTAAGGTCCTAGCAATGCAAGTCAGGACAGAAATGAAGCCTAATTTCCTAACTCCTAATGAATAATAATAAATGATTTGATTTGATTTGATTTTCTGAAACCTTGAGATTTGAGGAAAGCCTATTATACCAAAATCCGGTATCCGGATAGCCTGAAAGGTTGGCCCTGATTGGATGAATGTGACATTCCAGCCGGTTTAATTGCAGTTTTGTAATGTTACGCTTTTGTGGGTTATTGTGATTATTGTCTCTTATATTATCATGTGGCCTTATATCTGTGTAATCCCTCAGGCTACGTTCACACAGAGCCGGGTATGTTGAAAAATGAATATTTCCCTCCCTCCCTTTTCCAAAATAACATTGTGCACATAGCATCGTTTTCAAAAAAGTTTTCGTTTACATCAACCCACATAAATATGCCATCGAGCGCCATCGTAACTACGCCAAGACTCTGGGTGGCACTTGGATTAGTTTCAAGCATGTAGCATTTATTTCATTACAATTGTAAATATTACTCAAAAATACCTTGCCTCTCCACAGATAGGTTAAAGAAGTGGCAAAATTGCTGACCTTCAAGCCTCATTCATCTCTGGTCATGGATATGATCCATCAGCTATGTGTGCAAATGCAAACACATGAACAGAAGAAATGTGACTGCTGCTCTCAATGCTTCCATAATCGTTATCATAGCAAAAAGTAAACACTGGTCGCACTTTCGGCTCGTCAGCTGTTTAAAACTCCGTTTATCTCACTTTACATGCAAAAGCCAAACCGTAGTTTTCCAGAATCTCCACTCTAGCTGAAGTAGACTTGTTTTCAGAGGCAGATTCTCCATCTGTGAGAAAAAAGATGGGTACAAACAAAGGGAAATGTGTCTGTTTTTTAGAAATACTCATGTACATGTAAACGGGGGCCTCAGGTAGGTTCCATGGTCCATGGTCGTTTACTAGTCATGTGCTCTTATACTTGTTCTGATACAGCTCAAGATCATTCTAAAGCTACTCAGGAAAGGTTTATTTCTGTCCTTTGAATGTGACCTTTTAGATAAAAAAAAAAAAAAAAAAATCAAATGAGTATCCAGTTTTGATACTAGTTTTTGTACCGATTATTATCTGACTTCTTTGGCATCCCTAATCCATTGTGAACATATAGAACAGAGTCCTGTCACAATACAGCATCAGTAGGTTTTTACGCTCTGCCTTTTCATGTATCTTACAGGATTACTATACTTATATGCTAAATCCATTGGTGGCCATAGTAACAAATATAGTCTACCTCCTGCTATACACATGGGGTGAAATTCATGTCTGTATTTTTAGACACCTCGTTGTGTTTGCACCAGACACCAAACACACATGGATTTAAGATGATATATAAGTCACAATGAATCCTCTTTGTGGCCAGGTTTTTATGTTATAGTAACATTAAAAGGTAAACAGTAACACCAGGTGTGAGATAAAGTCTGGTAGCGCTTTGTTTAAATTTGATTTCTTTTGCGAATGTGGCAAACAGATGGAGAGTAAACATGAAAACGCTGGGTTAACTAATTAATCCTGGGTCTCTGATGCTTTACAAACAAACAAGTAATTTACCTGGTGTTTCAAATGGAACTGAGAGCAAAAGTAAAGGGAAAAAGTCACATTAACACCATTTGCCATTTTGGTAGTTTTAAAGGTGTATTGTGTAACTTTTCTAGTAGAGGGTCAGTCAAATGGGTGTATGTGGAAGGCATGGTTAAATTTTTACAGTGACGCTTTCTGTCTAATGTAGTAATCTAATCTGCATTGTATTGTTTAAAAAGATCTAATTTTCTCGGTTATTTATCCTGGTTTTGTTTTGCATTCTAATCTAATCATTACTTGTATCCAATATCCAATTAAACAGAGTTTGTTGACTGTTTAGTGATGACAATAGAAATCAACAGAAAGATTTCCAACAGCAACAACTCAACTCATGTATTTAGATTCTTCCATTTATGAATATAGTGTAAAACAGAACATCATTTAGACATTAAAGGTGCATTAGGATTTCGCTAGTCTGTAATGTTCCATAGTATAGCAACTTACATGTGGGTGTTTGTTTGGGGTTTTTTGTTTTGTTTTGAAAAATTGTTACCTTGAAAAATTATTATTATTCATCCTTTGAACAACATTGCCTCTCCACAGGTCTGATCAGTAACTGGACCTGATGGCATCATTTGATAATTACTATATCGACTTATCGTTCAATATATAAAAGTTGGAACAATATTTTTTGGGATTCAGTATTTATCGTGTGTACAGTTTTCTTGAAAATGTGTGGAGATTTGGGGTATTTGTACTGTAATAGAATACAACTGAACTGCAGAGAGTTGAATAAATTAGCCTTCATCAGTCAGTTTGACTTCGTGGCGACCGTCTGACCTTGCAGCATTAGGATTCGTTCACTCAACGGTAGGTGGGTACTTTTTTCATTTAACCAATCGCTGCTATTTGGTCATGATGTATGTAATGCGCCAAATCCCTTAAGAAGAAGGGCAATAACGTCTTTCCCCTTGACAAAATTCTCCAAACATTCTCTTTGTTCCAGCTTTAAATCCTCGATCTCGGGAATCCTTGACAACACAGAATATATGGCTCTTCGCTAATTGGCTGGTGCCTGAACTTGCACTTCTGGAGTTTTTGCAAACCGTCTTGTGTATTCCAATTCCTGACCTAGTCGCTGGAGAGAAATTAAACTGAGTGGAGGCACTGGGTGGCGCCAGCCTGGCTACAAGTATACTCCCATGGACCACTATGAATCCTAACTGGACCACTGAGATTACATAGATATACATACATAGACAGATACATAGATAGATATAGCTATAACACACAAATATAAACATTTGGTCATGATGTATGTAAATATGCCGCTAACGGGGGTTAAAAAGTATATTAAGCTTTTCTCAAACCCCGTAGGAAGAAGGTCAATAACATATTTCCTCTTGATAAAATTCACCAAACATTCTCTTTGTTCCGTCTTTAAATCCTCGATCTCGGGAATCGTTGCCAACACAGAATGTATGGCTTCATCTACATCCATCTTGACCGCTTTGTTTACTGTTGTGCTGTACCACAAAATGGACAGAGACAGGTGATTAAGTTTGATGTCATGGGTTCACAGCTCTTCGCTGATTGGCCGGTGCGCTGTCTACAACTTCCGTGGTTCTTGCAAAGTGTCTAGTGTAGAGCCCGACCGATATATCGGCCAATATGGGCACCTGGAGACATATCGGCTATCGGCCGATATGCTCGCTGATATGGGCCGATATTTCACGTGGGCATGTTATACCTCGTTATAAATCTTAGACTGTCTACATTATGTTCATTTAATCCAATTTACAGATAAATGTCCTAATGTGTGGCTCCGCATCAGTATTTATCTGCGGTGTAATTTGTCTGTGTCTGTACTGTCCCTGAACACACCACAGAGTGACGTCACTTCACTCACGTGTTCTTGTTTACATCCGCAGCCCTGTGCAACACTGAGATTATTTTCTTTTTACGACAATCGGTTTGAGTCTGGATTAAAAGGACATTTATTAGTGCAGATGTGATGATGTGAGGAGGAGCCTGTGTGAGCGGTGAGTGTTGGAAATACATCGACTTTGAAGCTAGTATAGGTTTTGTTAGCGGTTAGCTGCTGTAGCTCCCGCACATAAACAGGCTGTTTTCTATTGGTCTATCGTAAAGTGACGATATTGGCCGTATATTGCTACTGAACCAGCATTGATATGTAAATGAGCTGTGAATAGACGTGTGAATGATCCACATTTATGCATATAATTAACTACCGCTGTGCGCACGGCTAAAGGCTAATAGCGGTAGTTTCTTTACTAGCTAGGAGATATGCGTCGGTCGCGATCGAAGCGGCTCTTAGATCCGGCTCTTTGAAGCGAACAACTGGAGCATGTATCTTATTGGGAGCCGTGTTTTCTCTTTAAGCCGCTTGTAGACCCGTAGTTTGACAGCAGCAGCGGCTGAAAACGAAACTTTCAGAAATCTGCGTGTGCGCAGGATAAAAAAAAAAGGTGCATATTTGGCTGCAGTTCAGCATAAAATGAATAAACCAGGACTAATCTTGGGCTCGCGTGAAGGAGAGACCCAGTCCCGACACTCAGTCCTGGTTCAGTTCTGGTTTAGTCCTGTTTTACACATGGTTTAAATCTGTTTTAGTCCTGGTTTAGTCCTTTTTCAGTCCTGGTTCAGTTCTGGTTTAGTCCTGCTTGCAACAAAACAATCTCAAGAGTCGCTTGGGAGCCGAAAGAGCCAGCTGCTTTAGTGAGCCGAGCCAAAAGAGCCGGTTTTTCCCCCAAAAAAATGGAATACCCATCACTAGTAGCTAGAATGTGATGCTAAAATGCCATTAGGCCAATCTACTGTATGTAAATATGATGTAAAGAGTCAGAATAACAATAAATGTTTCCTAAATAAACCCAATTTAGAATCCACTAGAGCCAAACCTAAGTTTTTTAAACAATTCAAGATTTACAGTGAATTTTTACATCACTAAATATATCGGTGATTATATCGGCTATTGGCAGCTCCAACTCACATTATATTGGCGTCATATCGGCCACAACAAAATCCATATCGGTCGGGCTCTAGTCTAGTGTATTCTGATTCCTGATGTAGTCGCTGCAGAGAAATGAAATTGAGCAGAGGCACTAGGTATCCCCAGCCTGGCTAGATAACATTAGACCTGTCACGATAATTACTATATCGACTTATCTTTCAGTATATATAAAAGCTGGAACAATATTTTTTGCGGCTCAATATTTATCAAGTGTGCAGTTTCCTTGAAAATGTGAGGAGATTTGGGTCATTTTTGCTGTAATACAATACAATTTGAGCTGTAGAGGATTGAACAAATAACTTCTGTAACTAAATTTTTTTTTAAAATTCTGCTATTTATTTGTTACAGCTCAGCCTTTTGAATCATACTGTCTGCTTACAAATGGTTTACTGGGATTACCTTGCATTATTGTTATTGTGTCAATGGCTTCCATATTAGTCATAGATTCAATATTATCATTTATAGCAGTATTTCTCTGTAGCAATGTATCACGCTTCAAAATTTGTTCTTGTGAGAGGCCTAGACAACTTCACCATGGAGACAAGCAGCTGACAGGCCCTCAACCAGAAAAGTCACAGGGTGCACCTTTAACTATGTTTTTACTTAGACTACCATGAGCAAGACATATAAGGCTATTATTTGGATGAGTAGCATACCAGCTCAGTCCAGCTCTAATGTTTGTAATAACCTGTCAAACATAAAAAGCTTTGCCTGGGCACTGGGCATTATTCTTTGTCCTCTCTATATTGTTATGGGCTGTGCTTATGCCAACTATCTACTACAGTAAGCAGTCTGCCACTTGAACCAAAGTGCTCTATCCAGTACTGTGTGGAAGGTAACGAAGTACAAGGAGTACTGTACTTAAAGGTGCATTGTGTAGCTTTTCTGGTGGAGGGTCCATCAAATGCTTTTCTCTGTGGAGAAAAGCAAGAAGTTATTGCTTTGTCTGGAATGTTTCACAGTGCATGCAGCTCTACGTGACATTTATTCAATTACAGCTGGTGTTATAGCTTGAAATATACCTAGAAAAACATGTATTCTGACTGTCGGCCCGGTTCCTCTCCACAGATCTGACCTGTAATGTGGTCTGGTTTGGTCTCCATGAAGATAGAAAAGTTTAATACCATACAATTAAACATTCCAGACAAAGCCATAACATCTCCACAGAGAAAAGCTTTTGACAGACCCTCCACAAAAAATGTTTCACAATGCACCTTTTAGTCAATTTATTAGGTATTTGTATTAAGCACATTTGAAAGTGGATACTTTTTACTTTTACTTCACTACATGTGAGTACATGTATCTGTACGTTCTATGCCATTACACTTTTAAACTGGGCTGAGAAGTAAAAAGTATTTCATTTCATTTTTGAAATATGAGGGTTTTAGGGTTTATTTTTACAATGTTTATCGTAACATTCCGACTAAAGTTTTGAGTTCAAGATTTAGCTTTTGGCAAACACAAATAAATGCACAAAATTAATAAGAAGATTAAGAAATTGATTCGTATTGACACTGTGACCAAAATCTGTATAATTTTTAATCAATATCACTTCACTTTAACACAAAATAACATGTTATCAAAATCTGCATTTAGTACTTTTGTGTTTTACTCTTTAAGTACATTTTTAAAAAGGCACTTTACTTTTACTTAAGTAGATTTTTCATGCGATACTTTTACTTTAGAAACCTTTTGCCACTGTGTATCTGTACTTTTATTAAAGTAACTAAACTGAGTACTTCACCCACCACACATTCGGGTGGAAGCGTAGGCTATAGGTGTACAAGAATGAACTGTAGAAAAATAAAAAATGCGATGCAAAATTACATGTGAATGTCAGCGAAAGTTGAGCTAAACTGACACATGACACATAAGTCTCAGAGTGTAGCATTACCGAGGGGGAGCCAGTGCCTCTGAGTCTCAAGGCTAATGTATTTTATAAGGCATTTGGAGATAGGAGGAGAAAAGTCGCTACAGAATGGTGTAGGCAGAGTGAACCAGAAAAGTTTGAGCTGTGAAAGGCTGTCAGGAGTTTGGGGTTGTGTGAGGGTCACTGCTCTGGAAGAATGAACGTGCCTTTTCCTCTGAATGTGTTTTAATTAAATTCAGTTGCAAATCTACACGTCGCGCTACTTACCTTAACAGCTCATTTGGTTTGATTAGTCGTTACGCGTCTGCACGTTCTATTCTCTGCTAAACAATCCCCCTTTCAGAACTGTCAACATAATAGGCGAGCTTTTTACAGTTAAAGATAATTAGCATACGACTCCAGTTCAGCCTCGGCGCAGGCTCCGCTCCGGGTTTTGGCGCCTCCCCCCACAGCCAGCTGCTGCAGAGCGGGGACCGGTGCGCCTTGTTTGCCCGTAGTCCGGCTCGAGCTGTGCCTGCCTGCGCGGCGTGTGGATGAGACGCTGTGGGAGCCCCTGGTACAGCCGACCGAAAAGCTACGCCAAACTACTCGTATCAGCCGTGCTTTAGGACTGGACGTGTGCGTCAAGCCGTTGGGGACTTACGCGCTCACTTCATTCTTCGGAGTTTGGTTTTGGCGACGGGAGAGGGGCGCATCTCGTCTCCTTCAAGTGCTCCTTTTTATGCAGTCGCGAGCGAAACGTTGGAAGTAACGATTCGGCGACTTTTAAGTGCAGCCTCTTGGCCATGGAGCTATCTGTCCAGCGCTGGACGTCTACCCGGTTTGGAGAAGAACACGCGCGCGTACCTGCCACGATAAAAGCCCTCGTGTGTGCGCTGTGAGGAGGAGAAAAGTGGAGCATGCAGACGAGCCCCTGTCGTCTTTGTGCGACCCGCCGCTGCTTCTAGTTTCTGGGGGCCTCTCCTGGAAAAGGAGGGGGTCTCGGTCTTTGACGTTCAGCTCAGTCCCACACTTCACGCGTGGATCCGTATTTTGGCTCAGCGGCTTCAAACCACTGTAAGTAACCCTTCTGAAAACCCCAACGCTTTCCCACAGAGACGCTGTCTGCGTATGCCTTTCTGAATCAATAGCATCTATTTACACTCCCAGGATAGAATAAGGCAAATGTCAGAACGCAGGCCCACGGGCTCCTCGGGCAGTTTTAAACTGTTCTGATGAGATCAATACGGAGCACATACTAGTGGATGTAGTAGCCTCCGCGGCTCTCCGGGGCTCCCAGAGCTTCACACTTATAATTATTCTAAAGTTGTCTGACTAGTAGGAGCACCCTTTGGGGACTAGTCCAAATATCTTCAGTGCGCATGATTTTACTTAAGGATCTGCCGACATTTAAAGTTTAAAAATACAATACAATTACATTTCCCTCTTTTCAGTTTGAGGAATGGCTATTGCACGTAGTTACAATTAAAATGAATGAGCATTGTAAAGGAACCTATTCAGTTTGACTGACCAGGACTCTATTAAAAAAAAAAAAAAAATTGTGTGTACCATTTGTGCATTTTGCAGCTATAAAATAAGATCATTTCACAGAGACATGTATAATTGAGGGACCCGAGTCAGCCATGTGTGATGATGGGACACTCAACATAGCGCCTCTCTCCCTCCCTCCAGAACACACACCTATGGACTTTTGTCCATCCTTCAGCTCACATGAAGCAACGTCCAGCACCCATGGGCGACATAAAGGTTGAATGGCACCTTTACTTATCCATACGCTCTCTTTGCTAAATCAACGAGTGCTGCAGCCTTATATAAGACACAACTTAGGAACTAGAGCTGTACTTATATAACCGTTTTCACGCCGAGAACGTATATGCTGAGTTTTTTTTAGTTTTCAAATCTTCAAAAGAATACATTACAGGCGAGCCTTAGGAGTCCAGCCTGCAAGATCCAAGCTTTTTCATATTTGGGCCATGGCAAATAACTTTTGCAGTCTAGCCGACCATTTTAACTAACCCCAAAAGACAAAAAAAATCCGCTTGGTTCGGATAATGCTTAATTCTGGCATAGCTTTGCATGAAAAGGTCACACCGCCCCATGCCAATAAGGTAATAATCCTGTCCAACTGCTATTAGTGGATCTAATTTATTACTTGTGATGTATTGAGGAAAAACGCATTCCTGGATGGCTTTGTTATCATTCAAAAAGAGAAAATGGAACAACTGTTATCTGCCCCCCCCTTTTGCTTGGACACTCACGCACTCACCCCACGCCACGCCACGCACCCCCACCCCTCACCCCACCCTCGCGTCCACAACAAGTCCATTTGTCGGTGTGCGTTGTCCTGGGAGGAAGTGCCATCTCATCTCACATTGCGCAAATGGTTTCAATGTGAGCTAGTGTGAATTCTGGCGGCTTTTTGTAACTGCCAATTTCCATATCAAAGTGTCTGAATTTCAATGGGGGGAGAACTTGAGCTACCAGCCCCCTTCCCTCTAAGCAGTGTTGGCCTGATAGTGTGTGCTTGTGTGCGCTGGTTGGTGCAAAAGAGGGGCTATTGGTGACGGGATTGCTGGACACTACACGCCGGGGTTGAATGTCTGCAAGGAGCGATTTGCAAGTGTTTTTGTTGGAAAGCAGACCCCGAGCGTGGACTGTTGAGAGAAAGAGAGAGGAAAAAAACAACAAAAAAGGCACTGGCCATAATCTCCGCGCCAAAAGCCATGTATTTAGCTGAAAATTTGGAACGCCACACTGAGTCGTGGTCATGTTAAAAAGATTTTGCTGGTTAGAACAGTTAAAACATCCCTCTTTTTAAGTATCTTATTCCAAGCTTGGTCTGGGAGAGTAGCAACAGCGAAAGTAATAGCCATAAACAAGAAAAGTGTTTACTCATTTTGACTGTCCACAATGGTCTAGCGGCGGAATTTGTTTTTCGACAGTTTTAATTTCACATTCAAGAAGGCGCTCAGAACCCCGTCTCCGGAGTACCTAGAGCTGCTGATTTGTTTTTCTGTGGCAGAGATAATATTTATTTGCCATTCTGTGCAGCTGTTGTTTGTCAGTGAAAAGAAGGCTCCACAGCGCTGTTTATTTTGATGGATTTCTGCCTAGCGTTGTCTCCTTTGTCTTGTCATACACAACTTGGGTTTCCTCTGTACGCCACTGGTGCCCAAGTCCAATCAATGCAGAGCCACACTGGTAAACAGGGACCGACCGGGGTTGACTATGTGGAGCTGGAATTGAAAGTAATAAAGGTAATAAGAAAAAAAATCCAGTCTATTAACTGGACAAAAGTTTTTGAATTGAATTGAATTCTTTTGGTACTTTTGGATAATATGTATGTGAATGATTGAGATTACAAAGACGTTAAATCTTGTTTGGTTTTGCAGAAAATCTCAAAAGTTAAATGGCGAAACTTATTCTCTTGCTATTTTTGCTACTTATTTTGAATGTATTATTAACAATTATATTTTTGACATTTGTTATTAGATTTTTTGTGATGTGTGAGCTACTGGGTACAAGTAATTCCCCTTGTGGATCAATTAAGTTTGTCAAAGTCTAAAGCTGGGTGTACAATGTGCAATTTTTGGACCCTTTTTGAACCTAATTTTCACTTGTGCCACAGTTTTTGGGACCGAATTTTCGCTTAATCGTGTTTTGCGCTTCATGTAGTGTACATCAGGTAATGAGAACCGATTAATACCTCACGACCAGCTCCCGATCGGCAATCGTAGGTCGCAAGAATATCAAACCTGTTTGAAATCCAGTCGCCTCTCGTGAGGGTTTCGCACTGTTGAAGTCGTTCGTATCATGTGAGAACATGAATCGTGAGTTGTGAACTTTTAAATTCTAAGGTCGTCTTTGGTCGTACAGTTTGATGTGTGGCATAAGGGCAATGAGTTTTTAGGTAAAACGTCTGAAACCTGATATGTTCCTCAAAACGGCAACTTGGAAATTCCCAGGGAGACGATAAAAACGCTTGCAGTTAAATAAACGAACGATGGATACGTTTGTAGAACACTGGAACGTTGTCACAAGTCTAGCAGGTGATGGACCGTCCACCAGAAAGCGAACGTACTGCACCTTTAACCAATATCTGCCATATCAAAGCTAGTATAGGGTTTAGAACAGCTAGCTCGAAGCCACACTGTGTAAATAGGTCAAATTGGTAGTGCAATATATGAGAACGAGCTGTTGCCATATTTTTCGAGAAGCTTTTTGCATCCGACTGTCACCAGACAAAATGTACCTTTCGTCCTTGGTAATTTTCATCTTAGTCCTCCCTTTCATTCTCACTATGTATCACCTGTGTGCAGCTTTTGGAGATTTTGCAGGGAAACGAACATTCATGAACAAGAATAGAACATAATGTGTCTTCTCTTGGAACATGGTGAATGAAAGTGCGCAGTTTGACTCGGTGAATGCCGTTGGGAGCACGGGGATGGGTCGTTGGGCTTCCCTTGTAAAATCACTAGTGGGTAAAGCTGCCGTGGCTGGTTTAAAGAGGGGAGCACGACGGTAGCTTCGGAGAGATAAGACGACATCACAAAGCCGAGTTAGGACGCCGGGTTTGTGTTTTTTTTTAACCTACAGAGAGCGGGGGAAGGAAGAGAAGAGAAAAAGTCCAAAAACTTCACCTGCCATGTTCACTCACGGCATGCGGGTGTGACAGCTGTCTGGTTCAATTCTTCCGATGGGCTCGCTGTGAGGGGCTGAAAAAAACAAATGGACAGAGAAAAGGAGAGACAGCTTAGATTAGATATTTTCCAGTGCGAGAGCAGGAATAAAACATCTGACACGGTTAAGTCAGCCTAAAGTTGTCATGTGCCCAGCGTTGTTTGGATTTCGCCTGTCACGATAATCACTACATTGAGTTATCCTTCAATACATGATAGGTTTGTAAACATATGTAAATGACACGTTATGATACAGTTGCAATTTTGGAAGATCCGATATTTATTGTGACATTGTGGCTTGTGACTTGGTGCTACATTAGTGTTATTGTAAAAAAGTTCTTTATAACACTTATTTCTGCATTGAAATGGAACAAAAGATCACGACCTATGCAGTCTCCTCAATTTTTTTAGCTGTTTCTACAATAAAACCTGCATTTACTGTAAGCAAAGAAGCTTCAATTCAATATATTGCAACAGCCCACGATATTATTTTGAGAACTTTGACGATATCACGATATTTCTGTTATTGTCACGTCGCTAATACATGACAGATGGGACCGGATATTCTGACGGTCAGTATTTATCGTGCATAAAATGGGGAACTTTTTGTTGTTTTTCTATTCTACAATGAGATTTGAGCTGTAGAAGGTTGAAGAAATAATTAATTACAAATACAAAGTGATTCATTCTGCTATTTATTTATTGCAGATCATGTTTTTTTTTTAACCATATTGCACATTTTGGATATTTTTTGTTGATAATCCTACATAAAAATTAGGTTAAATATATCGTTTATTGTCTAGAATTTCTTGAGCAATATATCACGCTTCTAGGGGTGTGCAAAAATATAAAAATATCCATATATTGTATCGTTTAATGTGATGACACAGTATCGATATTGTGGGCTGCTGTAACGATATATCGCCAAGAATGTTTTTTGGTATATTTTACACATTTTTTTTTGTTACAGAGCAGGTTTGTTGCTTGTTTAGTGGAAGAAAACCTGTTTATGCGACACATTTAACATTTTCACTGTTTTAGGGATTAAAATGAGTCTGTTTCATATTAACTTTGCACAAGAAGTGGTTTTATTTGTTATTGGGCCGTATCGAATCAATTTGAAATACACTGAATCGAAAGTACACTGTATCGAGATGTATCGTGTCGAGGTATGTATCGTATTCGGCAACTTCTTAATGATTTCCAGCCCTACACACTTCACAATTTGTTATCGTGGCAGGCCTATTCGGTCAATAGTGCCAGTTATTTATTTTACACTGACTTTAAATCTTTCCTCTTTCACTTACCCAGTCCCCCGTGATGACTCTGGACAATGGACTACAGATTATAGGGCTCCCTGCGTTGTGTGTGTGTATGCGTGTGTGTGTGTGTGCGCGTGTGTAGGAGGATAGGGCAGACGAAATACTGAGAGCGAGCTTTGTGAGTACGTCGAGACAAGAAAATATGGAGTGGGAACCATGCTGAGGCCTCTTGTGAATAGTTGCTCAAATGATTAAAAAGCGCTCGGTATATTTAGTGTTGCAGTCAATACAGGGGAGAGGATCGCAGGGAGGAGTTGGGAAGCTCACGATGGCTTTGTACGATGAGACGCTAAATAGGAAATGTCAAATGGTTGTTTTTGCGTTTCTCTAGTCAATATGCACGAACCTTAGTATAACAAATTAGCTCAATTCATTAAGGAAACCGATAGGAATGTATGTCTTTTCACAAATTGGTGCCAACTATTTAATCAGGATTAGAGGTGCACTGCGTAACATTTCTAATCAAGTGTTTGCCACCTTCTTGTCTTCATGTACATGTTATTGCTTTATCTAGAATGCTCCGTGGTAGAGGTGAAACCTATCTATCTGAAGCGAGACAACTATACTGCCCTACAAACGCAGAACGATGCAACATCGTGTCAAAAATGACTTGATGTAATTTTGAGGGTATCTGAGATCTCCTTTATCATGTGAATAAATATGGTGAACAAATATTCAGCTCAAAATGGACCTTTGACCCTTATTTGGCAGTTCCTGTGCTCTGCCTTTGTATCGTGTGCCAAAAATAAGGAGTCGTGCAAAGGCAAAAGGCAAAAGGCAGTAGCAGTGTATGTTTTGTTTGTGATTTAGTTCATAAATATATTTTGTTTTAAAATCCAACCTCTCGCCTCCTTCTTTTTGTTGCGGCCTTGGCACAGGGTCTTAACGCATTAAATAATAAACCGTTGTATTCAGTTATACTTAAATGAACTTTAATGTGAAAGTATTTGGTGTATTTATTCATACTGTACATACTATACTGCAGAGTTACTTCTGTCAAATGGTGTAAGTGTTGCCGCACGATCCTGATCAGCACTAAAATCCAAAGGTCTTCTGTATCATTTCAAACAAACACCATGATGACTCGACCTTGGTGAGGTGTTTTTATAATGGATGGAAGTCTGGGGAAAATCAAACAAATAATGATCATGTCAGTTTCTGCCTTTTGCCTTTGCACGACTCCTTATTTTTGGCTCATGATACAAAGGCAGAGCACAGGAACTAACACATAAGGGTCAAAGGCCAATTTTGAGCTCAGTATTTTTCGCATACACATATTTCTTCATTATAGAAACTAGCTGTCAAATTTTGGGAGCCCTAACTATTATACTTTTGTTTGGACAAAAGAGAAACTTTGAAGTCATTTTTCTCAGTTTCACACTCTGGTGAGTTAATGTCTTTTGCCTTTGTAGGGAATTATAGGATTGATTACAGGTCAGATCTGTGGAGAAGCAACATCTCCAAATATCGGTTCAGCTGATGTCCTAGTTGGGCCTATGAATTAATGTAATAAGACTATTTACGGGTTGTAGTTTCTCATAATTCTCATAGTCTCATAATGTTTGAAACTTCATTTATACAAAGCTGTTCTGTACTTCAAGCCGTAGTATCGGAATCGGAACTGACAAAGCTGGATCGATGCATCCCTGTTTCTTTCGGAACGTTGCATAGATAACTGTTGACATGCCTCGTAATTGAAAATCCTGTCTTGTCCACATCTGAAACTCCAACCATAAAAATTGTGACCTTTAAAAAGTTGTTTCAAGATATGTCTCAATAGCAGGACTTTCCTCGGAGTACTACAGCGATTGTTACACCCTTCTCTCTGCTCTTTCGGAGATGGATTTCTAACAAGCGTTGTTCCAGAGTCTTAAGAGTGTCTGTCTTTGTAATGACTTGACACTAAACCTGACATTGAGAGGTGTCACTGCTCAAATCCACCAAAAACTCTTTCTCCAGTTTGAAAAATGACATTGAAACCCGCCGCTGTTGCGCAAATTTGAATTGTTAACCAGGGCTAGGAGGAAAAACACGCTCGCGCACTTCCAAAAGGGTATTCTATTTATTTTAGTAAAGTGCTTGAGGGCGAGTTTGCCATTTAACGCCAAATACTAAGCTATTTCCGCGGCTTGCCTCAAAAATAAAGACGCAGATGACTGGAACAAATGATCACGCGTACGGGCCAGTTAAATAGATGGATGGACGTACTTCTTGCTCCTTTCAACAGGAAAACGAGTGAATGTGAGAAGAGGGGGAAAGAAAAAAAGAAAACCGCTCCCACACCACCACCTTCTGCGTTTAAAATGACAGTTAACTTTCCCCTACTGCTTTAAAATGGATGTTTAATGATCAACAGAGGCTCACAGCTTAGCTCCAACAGTCACGCTGGTTCTATATGCTTTCTACATTGGCGTAAAGATGGGGTGCCCGTTTGAGTGATGGATTGGCCTATAGTTCTATGGGTGCGTGTTAACCCTTTGGTGTGCGCGATCCCTCCCAGCTGGGGACCAATGATGGATGCCGCCCGGGTCTTTAGGCTCCATATATCAGGAGATTAGCGTTGACCTGTGAGCTGTCTGAGTCTGACCTCACAGCTTCTAGTATTAGCATATGAGGGCACGGCTCTGTCTCCTGGGGGTAAGGAGAGAGTTTATTTGGTCCAGCAGTAGTATAGGTCATAGGAAGTGGAACGGGGTGTCGGGAGTTAGTCAGTTAATCGATTTTTCAATATGTTTTCATTATAGACGTGGAAACCTGTCTCGATAACAAAAATTTTGAAGCACGATATATTGCACAGAGAAATATTGCGATAACATTTAAACCACTTTATGCCACTGACACAAAGCAGGATCATTCCAGCAAACCAGCTTTTAAATAGATTGTATCATCAAAAAGCATTAGCTGCACCAAATAAATCTACAAAAATCTCCTCACTATTGAAAATAAATTGTATACTCGATATATTTATTGGGCTCCAAAATATATTGTTCCGACTTTCATGGATTGAACGATAAGTCCGTATGCAATAATTATCGTGACAGGCGGTATAGGTCATAGGAAGTAGTGCCTCAGTTAATCGATTTTTCAATATGTTCTGATGCACTGATCCGATATTGGTATAAGATATCGGTGCAGATACTGAAAATGTAGCTTGATCAGATATCCACCAAATATCAGTTCTGTCGGTATCCTGGTTGCACATAAAAATGGATGTAAGAAGACAGAAATATTTGAATATTTATTTCTTCATAGTTGTTGTTTCGTTACTTGAGGCATAAATAACAGCTACATTAACAGCTACATTACACATTTGGATCTTTGGATCTTGTTGGAGGGTCTGTCAATGGTGTTCACAGCATGGCATTAAATAGAGCTGAACGATCTATCATCTTGGACCGAAAATAGCGATCTCAGACAACACGATTTTGGGAGCTATTTTTTGCCGTGCTCCTAAAGCCCAGTTTTAAGGGTGAAGTATAGTTCTGCTTCTACTCAGCGCACACTACTCCCGTCGCCTTGTCACAGTCGTTTTTGAATTATGGGTCTGTGTCGAGGTCTATGCGCCGCAAAGTAATTCACCACCACAACACTAGGAGGCGAGGATTTAAACCTGGCGTTCGTGTAAAGTTTAACATGAACCATCTCCAACGCGATAAAAGCACAGAACAGACTCACCATCAGCAGAACATGCTCTGTCACAGGAAGAACACAGATATTCCACTGAGTCGTGTGCTTTAGTCCCACAGAAGCTGACCACATAAATGGCACAAGGAGAGAGCAGATTCATATAGTTAATGCAAATTTGCCATGTGGTTTTAAGTTTCGTTTCTGTAAAGTGTAAACAAATATGCGCAAACAGTCCAGCATCAAATTTCGGTGCAGGACTCTGTGATGTTTGCAAATATTCATGTGCACTAAAACTTGATTTAAAAAATAGTAAAGGAGGCCAAGTCTGTGGAGAGGCAACCCTGCTCACAGATAGAATGCATGTTTTTGTAGGTATTTTTGCGCTAAAAAAACACCCGTAATTGAATAAATGTAAGGTAGAGTGGTTTAATGTCATACTGTGGAACATTCCAGATAGAGCAGTGGTATCGGCCTGATATCAGGTAACAGCAAATACTTAAAGCTCTAGCATCAGAACTATCAGAATTGGTATTGGAACTGAAAAGGCTGGATTGGCGCATCTCTAATTTTGATTACAGATGTCTCCAGTGATCTCAACAAAGCTGCAATGACAGTAATCTATATTGGAATACTACGCCTAAATGTAAATCCTTTTTAGATGACACAGCAAAAGAAAACATTGATTTCGTATGGCAGCTGCTTATTTGGTATAGATATTTTGCCAGTTAACCAGAGGCTTTATTGTTCATTCCCTGCTTCTGGCAAAACACGTCACCCAGCCATCTTTGGTGTGTGAATGAATAGTGTGTGATTGCGAATGGGTGAAACATTTCCTTGATGTAAGACCTTCCAAAAAAGGTACCAATTTAACTCGAAAGTGAATATTGGCTTTCCGTATATTTTGCTATGAATCGGAAAGGTCCCATATTACACAAAAACGACTCTTGTGAACTTTAAACCATGTCTGAACGTTATTACTTCATCAAAAACATAGATTTGATTCTCGTTAAGGTGTATGGAGTTTTATAACACAGTGAACCACTTACTGTATTACCATGACATCACAAGTAGGATTGAGTATCATTAAGAAGTTGGTGATACGATACATACCTCGATACGTAGGCCACGATATGATACTCTTTTTGATAGAGTGCACTTTCGATTCAGTATGATTCAATACGATATATTTCAAAACGATTCAATATGGTACAGTAAAAAACAAAGACTAAATCTTGACTGTGATAGTAAAAGTCTACTAAGTTTGCGCAAATATGAAAAACTAGCCTGATTCATCAGCGTTTTTTTCTTCGTGGAAACTGTTGGACGCCCCATTAGGATTCATTTGCTCTACAGCAGGCGGGTACTTTTTTATTTAACCAATCGCTGCTATTTGGTCATGACGTATGTAATGCACCAAATCCCATAGGTAGAAGGACAATAACGTCTTTTCCCTTGATAAAATTCACCAAACATTCTCTTTGTTGCGGATTTAAATTCTCGATCTCGGGAATCGTTGGCAACGCAGAATGTATGGCTTCGTCTACATCCATCTCGACCGCTTTGTTTACTGTTGTGCTGTACCACAAAAGGGACCCAGACAGGCGCTTGAGTTTGACGTCATGGCTTCACAGCTCTTCGCTGATTGGACGATGCGAGGTCTACAAATTCCCCGGTTCTTGCAAGCCGTCTAGTGTGTTCCAATTCCTGACCTAGTCGCTGGAGAGAAATGAAATTGAGTGGAGGCACTAGGTGGCGCCAACCTCGCTAATGAAAAACACCAATTTTACTCAAAACAGAGAAAATGTCAAAACTAATGTAGCTCTTATGTACATAAAATAATTTTGTGAAATATACCTAAAAATTACTTTTGGCGATATATCAATACAGTAGCCCACAATATCGATACAGTATCATCAAATTAAACTATATGATAAATCGATATTTCAGTATTTTTGCACACCCCTAATCACAAGGTGGATCAGAGTGTTTTCTTTTTGAGAGAAGAAGTCGGCCTAAATACGTAGGATTTGTGTGCTTAAACATGTGTGAATGAAACAAAACATAACTCCAGGTATGTTTTTGGAGAAGAAACATTATAGCATAGATCAGAAAATAGCGTGATATGGGCTCTTTAAAATCTCATTGCTCGGGGAACTTGCTGTCATCTCAAGGGAATACATAGATTTTAATGCATTTGAAGCCTACAGTGCCAGTCATTGGAAGTGCCTGCATTATTGGTAAAGATATTGTGTTGGCGTTGGGTGTGTCTGACAGGCCATCCATCTCCACCATATAAATGAGTTTTCCCTGTCTCGGATTCCTAAATACTGTCATGTAATTATGCCAAAAAAGACTTCCCAGAGCACTTTGATGGAGGGGAAAAATCCTGTTCTCCATCTTTAGGCCCTTATGAATCACATAAAAATGGAAATGGCTCTGATGTGGTGTAGCATTGTTATTGGATCGGAAGAATTAGAGAAGCTACGTAAACTCTCACATATAGAGTAGATTCTTAGTTGATTATTTATTCTGGTCAAAACCTTTCTTTTATTTTTAAGGGAACTATTTTACTTCAGCTACGTTTGTTTGCCATTTGGAGTGAAAATTCATGCTCCAAATTATACTTTGACTATAAATTTTTCACTATAAATCATAATTAAATGGAGATGTTATTGCTGGAATGTTTGACAGTATGAAAACGAACCTTTCTATCCTCATAGAGATCAAACCAGGCCAAGTTACAGGTCAGATCTGTGGAGAGGCGACCCCGCTCAGTCAGAATGCCCGTTTTTCTGAGTTTTTTTGAGCAATAAAACCACTTGTAATTGAATAAATGTAAGGTAGAGTAGTTTAATCTCATACTGTGGAACATTCCAAGCAACAAAAAGGTAAAAGAGCCCCAATCAAAAAGTTACTCAGTGTAATTTTACATTATTTTGTAAAAAAAAATCTAACTTTGAGGTCACTTTTACTTCTTATTTGATAAAAGATTCAACTGTAATTCAGATAAGCTCAACAACCCTGGATCTTCTGTTCGTCCTTTGAATGAATTTACAGGACAGGGGCACAGCGAGACTCGAATTCAAGCATTTAAGCAATATTTTCTGAAGTGGGCCAAATTCACCGCGCTGTTACAAGCACAGAACCTAATGTCCGGCAAATGATTTTTGAAATGCTCTAAATGTTAACAGCCAGCTCATACAAGTGTCTCAAGGTTGCAAAAAGTTCAGTATTTCTCGCTCCGTGTGCATTAAACCTGGGCCGCGATACGATTTTCATGAAAAGATGTCCTTCAAATGCTGCAAATGCTAATGGAAATTATAACATGGGTTTTACTGTAATGGCCATAGCTTGATATGATAAGCTGTAATCCATCGGTAAGATATAGCCTGTCACATTTTTTGAATTCTTAAAAAGACTAATGGTACAAATTCTTCAATAAAGTGCTTATGCAGTTATCCAAAAGCATATTTGGCCTATAAAAAACTGTTCACGCTGTTGAATAGGCAAATTACATAGGCACTTACCTTCCACTTTACAATCTTCAATTTAGCTGTCTTTTACAAATGATCTTATGATAATTCCACATTCCCCGTCGTGGCGTTTTTTTTCCTATACCACGCTTAAATGTCACCTCCCACAGTATTGCTGGCATTTGTTGTCTCTATGTATAGCGCGAGATAATGTTTTATGGCCAATTTCAGCTAAGCATTTTCTATGTGGGGGTTTAAGAAGCTTATACAGGCAGAGCTCCAAAGGGATGGATGGATAGATCACCTGTAGACTGCCATGTCTATTGGCTATTTGGAGCTTGCTTGGTGTCACTCTGTGTCTTGTGATGAAGCGAGTGTGTTTTCAAGGTGAGGAGATATTGTCAGGGCCCTTGAACGTTCCCTTGGCTTTGATTGGCAGCCGTTGTCACCCCAGATGAGAAGCAGTGGGAGTCTCACAGCAAAGAGAATCTATTACCTAGCATGGCAAGACTCGCTTCCCCAGTGCAGTCAGCCATTTTGCTTTGTCTGGGAACAGTCTCCGCTCGCAGTCCCCGCAACCAGGGAACGCCTTTCAAGTTTCATTTCGGAGGACGCCATAAGTAACGTGACTGAAGTTGGCTGCTTGCATTTCAAAGTCCAAAGGGTTTTAGAGGGAAAACATTTGGGCTCATCAGCGACATCAGAGAGCTGCTTGCCGACAATTCATCACAAGGGAGATGGCGTTCACATTGTAAAAATAAAATAAAATAAAGCGAAAAGACAAAAGTTAGGCTGATTTCCTCCATTTCAAAAGCGTCCTTAATGCGGCGAAACTAGTGCCACTGCGAGAGAAGTGAGAGAGAAGAGAGCCTGTTGTTGATCAGTGAAGCAAATCAGATCTTGATATTTGAAGAGTGGAGTTGTGATTGCTAATCACTCCACTGCTGAGTTTTAATTAGGAGCCTCATAAGCATTCTGCCATTTCTCTGCAGAGTATAGCCAAACATCAGATGTACTTAAGAGAACAGATAATTAGTTTGGAGAATGGTATGGGCCATATAATGTAAGCACGCTTCTTGAAGGATTAATGAGCATCAATTGAATTTAAAGTGATTAAAATGTTGCTGGATTTAAGTGTTTTCACTGCGCTAATCTCTACACATTATTTCAGATCTTATCTCAGGGCTTCTTTGACCTTATTATGTTATTATATTGAAGTGCCTATGCCAGGTTGGACTACACACTTTACTAAAACGCAGCTAAGATCATTATATTTAGGATTTTGCAAAACATTCTGTAACTGTTACCTAGCAACCATGATGAAATGTAGGCCCAAACTTTTTTAATATACACAAAGATTATTATTTGGCAAATAAAATGATGAGAAAGCACCTTTACTTTGTTGAAATCATGTTTAAAGTATGAAAAAATTTGTTTTGTAAGTATAAATTGTGTCAAAATTTTGGACAGCATTCTCCTTAGTGTGATGACATCAATATGGAACCCAAAAACAGAACTCTACTTACAGTAATTTTCAACATATTTTTCAGCTTTTCTTCAGAAACTACTTCTCGGCTGGAGTAAAACTATAATTTACTTCTACAACAGGTATTATTGTGCCAAATTATGTAGAAATTAGAGCATCATCAAAACGTGTCATACTCACTTTATATTACGCAAAATGGATTCTTGTGAGATTTAAGCCATGTTATAATGTTGTTATCTCATCACAAAGATACCCAGGGTTGTGTTTTGTTCCATTCACACATGCTTGAGTAATCCTTTATTATTAGTTTCTCACCGTCTCCAAAGCTCAACTGTTCCACCGCTGTAGTTTTCAAGTTAACAGCTACTTTTATTAGGGATGTAACAGTAACCGAAATATCGTGATATCGTATCTTCGCACAATAATATCGCGGGCTGTCACAATATATCGAATTACAAGTTTCTTTGCTTAAATGCATGGTTTTATAGACGCAACAGCTTATAAATATAGGGAACTACATATCCCATGATTCATTTCAGTGCAGACAACATGAAGAAATATGTTTTTGACTTGAATTCTTGGGATTATGGTATTTTCAAAGCAAAAAAGTGTCCTATCTACAATTATAAAATACCGCAATAAATATCGTACCATGAGATGCATATCGTGACAATATCGTACCGAGAGATTTGGATATCGTTACATCCCTACTTTTAGAGCTAAGCAATTCTAGAGTGGAAATGATCCAAACGATTCTGGTGAAGGTGTATGGAGCACTTCCTTTATTACTCCATGACATCACAACGTGGAAGAAACCAGTATTTTCCATTTTAGAGGAGAATTCAGCCTAAACATGCAGGATTTGTGAGTTAAACATGCACGAATGAAACAAAACACAACTCCAGGTCTGTTTTTGATTAGGAAACAATATAATATAGATCAGAAAGTAGAGTAATATTTCAGGATGAAGCAGATTTATCGTGCACGTAGCATTGCAGGGGCTCTTATTTGAGTCGGCCCGGGCAAAAAGGCAAACTACTCTCACAGAGATAGTGCTATAGATTGAAGTGGTCTTATTTTCAGTAGTAGTAGGCTCCTGTCCTGTGCTCCCTAAGACCTTTGTTAGGACATTTTAATTACAGCCAAGCGGGGTGTAATTGATCCAGGCTTAGAGGGATTTCACTGTCAATGAGAATGAGCCCAGGCGTTAATATAGCCGAGTGAACGCTTCCCCCTCCGCGCAGCTCTGCCTCAGACACATATGAGCAGTGGAGATGTGGCGTTCCTTTGACTGCAATACGAGCTAATTCACTGCCTTCTTTTTAAGCTGCTTTCAGGGATATTGACGCTAACGTGTGCCACTGATCGTGCATCGTCTTTGGTTTCTGTTTTGTGAGGTTTATATGGATAGATTCAGGCAACATTGAATAAGGTGTAGTGTAGTCTATTTCAATTCATGACAGATGGAACAACCAGTTTAAAATGTGTCTATCGTGTGCACATTTCATTTGTACTACTTGATTTAAGATGTAAAAAGTTAAATTGATAACTTCTGTGACTCGTTACAGATGCAAACTTAGTACTAAAGTGTTTTATTTTACTTATTTCTTGCAGATCATGTTTTTTTTTAACCATATTGTACATTTAGAATCGTTTTTGTGGTTTAAATCTGCTCTTTGGTTTTTGTGTCGTTGATATAGACCAGTGTTTCCCAAACTTTTTTTGTGGGGACCCATATTTAAGTCACAAACCTTCGTGACCCAAGTCAATAGACATTATTTGTAAATCACAAAATAAAGGTGGTTATTGAACGTTAATGAAGATATTTTATTGTTGACTGAGTGATCGTGTCTCTCTGAACAAGTAGTATTACTCAAGTTTTAAACAATGAAAAATAATAATGAAGCAGCAATAAAAGGATCCTTAAGTCGCCTTTTTGGACTTTAAATGTGGCCCATTTCTTTTTCTTTTCTGCATTCAGTTGAACCATTGGAACAAAATAGTTAATAAAATAATGACAAAAAGATTAGAAGTTATACAAAACATGTCTTAACATTTCAATGTGTGTCAGAACTGTATATTGCAGACCTACATGCAGATCGTGACAAGGCGACCCAAAAAAACTCGACCCAGTCTTTGGGAAACAATGGTATATACTAGTTTCAATCTTATCGTTTATCATCTGTATTTACTTTAGCAATATATTGTACTTCAGGATTTTGTTATAGTCACAGGCTAACTGGCTATCTGTTTCGACACGTATGAACTATATATAGATTTTCTTTTAATGATTGGTCTCTAAGCTGGATTTCCAAAACCTTAGAACCACAGTTTTTCTCTTTCAGAAATATGAGAAATACTGTGAGAAAACCTTATCACAGTTTAACACTTGTATTTCCTGTCAAACACAGAATACATAAACAATACCAAAACTCCAAATTAGCCTTGTATTACCCACACAATCTTTTCTTGTTCAAACTACCCTTAAAAGTTTCTGTGCCTATATGTGGTGTAAAACTCTGAAACAGTCTGGATACACATCTCAAGCAATGCAAAAATATCCATAAATTCAAGTTGTTATATAAACATATGGCCTGGTCACAGTATACAGAGAGTGGGTCTTAATATGAGAACAATGCTGCCTTTTGTAGTGCTGCTTTATGCTCGTTGTTTCCTGTTTCTTGTATCTATTTTCTGTTACCATTGTTGGTATTCTTATGTAATATTGTAATGTGATGATAGTTATGTTACCACGCTATAACAGTTACTCATTGTCCACATATGTAAGTAGTTCATATAGTTTAATGTATAATGTCTGAAAAAAACAAAAGAAACCTCGTGTTAAATTGGAAAAGGTGGGTGGGATTGCACTATGTAACTCTTCACTTGGGGCCCGTCACCATTTTGATTCTATGGATGTGTCATTGTTCTGCTTCAAATGTTCCACAATATGACATTAAACAGATCAACCTTGCATTTATTCAATTGCAAGTGATACCTAAAACAGGCATTCTGACTGTGTCTCTCCACGGATCTGACCAGCAACATGGCCTGGCTTGGTCTAGCCTGATTCATCAGCCGGTTACACTTTGTGGAAACCATCTGACCTTACAGCATTAGGATTTGTTCACTCGACAGTAGGCAGGTACTTTTTTTATTTAACCAATCGCTGCTATTTGGTCGTGACGTATGTAATTCGCCGAAATGATCAGTGGTGTCCAAATAATTGCCGGCACAACAGCAAACAAAGCAGAAAGTGAACATGTCTGTCAACGATCATTGTCGTTTCTGCGAGATGAACTTGCGAAATTAAGGTCCAATAAAAAAGTTTGTTTTTGACAAAATAAGTCCTTGGGTTGGTTCGGCTCTTCTCTGACTGGCCGATGCACAGTCTAGTACTTCCGGGGTTTTTGCGAACCGTCTAGTATATTCTGATTCCTGACCTAGTTGCTGGAGAGAAATGAAATTGAGCTTTGGTGTCCATGATGATAGAAAGGTTTAATACCATACTGTGGAACATTCCAGACAAAGCGATATCTCCATGGAGAAAAGCATTTGACAGACCCTCCACCAGAAGTCACACAATGCTCCTTTAATGGGCCCATAATCTAGTACAAACTTATTAAAATACAAAAAAATGCATTTACGTAATACAGCTAATGTAAATCTCTACAGGAACATATTTTATTTTTTGTTGAAAACTTAATTTAATCATCCTCATTGCAGTTCAAGCAGCCGTCACAAACACTCGCTGATCTCTTGATAATGACAGATTAGCTATTTCCTGTAGCACCCCAACCATTTGTGTTTCATCCACATTCCATCATAGGCTGATGTAACATTTTAGCGATTCTCTGCAACGCTAAACTGTCCCTATAGGTGCTCATTCTCGCCGCGTTAGTTTTTCCTTTGTTAGCACGTTGTAAATAACACAGGAGATCGCCGGTCACGCCAGGCTAAAGAGACCAGGTCGCTCCGGTTCTGTGTCTGTGTGTGTGTGTGTGTGCATGTCTCTGGTACATGGGTGTTGCGTCTGGCGGTGAAGGGGACCCAGACGGTTCAGACTCGCCTGTAGCCGTTATCCTAGCCGCCTCTTACTGAGCGCTTTCCTTCCTGATTCCGTGTTGTCACCCACAGCGTTTAAACTTTGATGGGCCTGTTAGATAATGGTTCCCGATGAGGCTGAATTATTTATGGTCTTGTTTGGTACGGGCAGGACTGGGCGCAGGCTTTTAACTCTCTACAGCTCGCGTGGTCTCTTTAGTCTCTTATCCCGTAACTAAGGGACACCGCACAAACACCCAAAGGAATGATGGGAAGGCGAAAACACAGACGGAGAGGGGGAAGAGGGGCTGAAAATAAAATAAAAAGGAGCATGCGTTTTCTCTTTTACTGTTGGACGGAGGCTCTGCGCTAGTCGTCAGCAAAGGAAACATGACTTTTTTTCTTCCCTCTTGAAGTCCTGCGCCTGTGTTGTATATGGCGGGTGTGGATGGCTTATAGTGCTTCTTCTGTAATGAGGAGACACCTATTTTAGAAGCAAACTTAAGAGAACCTGCAAGTTTTTAAAAAGTATAGGGGCGTATAGGGGTTTGTCAGTTTGTAGATAATGCAAAAAATTCACTATAGCAATAGAAATAACTTTGTGGTTTCTCAGTGGATTTTTATTATTATTTTTTGCCTGTCTCGTATCAGATTTTACTTTATATGTAGCTTTATAAAGACGAATGGTGTCCAAAGTTTTAAGTAGAGCTGTGAAAAATGAGAAACTACTACATTCACTGTGGTTTAGGGCTGTCAAAAGTATTGAAAATCAAATAAATAATACTAAAACTAGTATCAAAACTAAATAGTAATTTGAGCAAATATGGATACTAAAAAAGTCACATTCACAGGACAGAAATGAATCCTTCCTGAATAGCTTTAGAATGATCTTGAGCTGTATCAGAACAATTATAAGAGAACGTAAACTACTATACACCCGTCGACCTCTATGGAACCTACCAGGACGACTGAGATATTACACAGATAGAGAAAGTTCTATTATTTAATGTTGAAAATCACATTCTATTGTCTAAAGGAAAAAAGAAAATGTTTTTAATGATCATTGTGGTATTGGAATCGGCATTGAGTATCAAGTCTATTTCTTAGTGTTTATTTGGTCGAATGTAGTCTGTAGTCTTAGTGTTTATTTGGTCAAATACTTTTCGCAGCTCATCCAAGCTGCTTCTTCAGTTCTGGTCGGAATATTGGTGGACACTTCCTTATATCTACTTGAAGGGAGGAGATAACTAGCCTGATGCATCAGCCAATTTCACTTCATAGAAACCGTCTGACCTCGCAGCATTAGAATTTGTTCGCTCAACGGCAGGCGGGTACTTTTTTAAATGTAACCAATCGCTGATATTTGGTCGTGACGAATGTAATGCGCCGCTGATGGAGCTAAATGGTATATTAAACTTTTCCCAAATCTAGTAAGAAGAAGGGCAATAACATCTTTCCCTTTGATAAAATTCACCAAACATTCGCTTGGGTCCGGCTTTAAATCCTCAATCTCGGGAATCGTTGCCAACACAGAATATATTGCTCTTCGCTGATTATTACTGAACTCGCACTTTCAGGGTTTTTCTGAACTGTCTAGTGTATTCTGATTCCTGACCTAGTTGCTGGAGATAAATGAAATTGGGCGGAGGCACTAGTTGGTGCCAGCCGGGCTAGTACCTAACTATAATGAAACTACTTTGAAACTAACACATCTACTTGTTTATAGTTTCTATTAGTTAACTAGGCCTACTGATCTTGCTCTGAGTGTGGGGTCATATTAGCATAATCATTCAGGGCCAAAAAGGGCGCTTTCACACCTCTGGGTCTGACCTGGCTATCTCTATTGTTCTCTTGTTTGTTTTGATTTAGGTTTGAGGATGGAGTGTTAAATAGGAGATAGATGGTGTCTGAGTCATCCCTTTCTGTTCAAAGATGGATTATCTTTCTTAACAAAAATAGCTTCTTTTACTCCCCTCTCAAACCATTTCTTTTCTCTGGCTACAATCTGTACTTGACTATCTGTAAAGGAGTGACCTGAGGCTTTTAGGTTAGTACAGCAGACTGAGGTCCACTATTGCTCTCTCGTCTGTGTTGGTACATCCTCTTGTGAAGTGGCTGTTTCATTTCTCCAGTGTAGCGCTCACTCCAGTCTTCACTACTTCATACTAGTGGGGAATTATTATTTTCTTAATTTTATGTAGTATTAGGTCTTTCTGATGACATTAGAGTTGTAGATGTAGATTATAGTTACTAACTCCTTTAGTGTGCCATTGTGCTGTTCATATACAGTATTCCTGGCTGCATTATGTTTAATATGATTCACTTTGAAAGCGTTTCCTGTGATGTGATTATCCCGCCTTAACATTATTGTCAAAATGGTATGAGTTCATTCCAATATTATCATTTACTGTGATATTTTTAGAATCAATATATCACACTTCAAAATTGGTTAGAGTCACAGGCCTAGATACGCCCTTCTCACATATCCAGTACTTCATTAGTCATCACGCTTTGTAGCTGTGTTTCAGGAAATGCATATATTTATTGCAGCAGACTCCTGTTGCAAGCTACAGTGCCATTAAATCCATATTAAGCAGAGTCTGGCGGGCTCTCTCCTCCTGACAGCTGTCCTGCTTCTTTTCGCACGTACTTTCACCATTGTCCCAGCTCATTCTGTATGCACCGGTCCAGTTTGCATTACAATGGAGAGAGACGAACTAACACTTGGACATCCTGCAAAAGCGTATAATTTGGCATGTTGGGAATAAACGGCGGTAGATGAAGGACTCAGTTTTGTTATTTAAGTAAAAGTACAGATACCGGGGCAAAAGATTACTCAAGTAAAAGTGTCGTTGCTCTACCTGGAATATTCCATAGTATGATATTAACAGCTCTACCTTTTATTTATTTAGTTATAGTGGTTTTATTGCTCAGAATACCTAGAAAAACAGGCATTCTGACTCTGAGCGGGGTTGCCTCTCCACAGATCTGACCTGTAACTTGGTCTGGTTTGAAGATGGAAAGCTTTAATACCATACTGTGATACATTTTAGACAGAGCTGTAACATCTCCATGAAGAAAAGCATTTGATGGACCCTCACCAGAAAAGTTACACAATCCACCTTTAAGTAAAACTATTGAAGTATTGGTTTAAAAATGTAAATGTAAGTATTGTTGCAGAAATTTAGAGAATTAAAGCATCAAATGTAGTGATTTTGATAAGGAATTTAGCACATTTTAACTGATTTGTCAAATATTTGTGTTTTTATGTGTTTGGTTTGCTCAAAGTTGGGACTTTAACTCAAATTAAATGTGTTAAAAATAAGTCTCAGCCATTTCAGCAAGTCTTAAACTATAAAGAAAAGTACTTTTTATTTCTCAGTCCAGATTTAAAATGTAGTGGAGTAGAAAGTACAGATACCTGCTCTCAAATGTAGTGAAGTACAAGTAAAAAGTGTCCACAGTAAAATATACTTAAGTAAAGAACAGATGTCTAGAAATTGTACTTTTACTTTTGTATTTCGTTACCTTCCACTTTAAATGAACCACTTTAATTTGAAAGTAAAAGTCGTAAACCGTGTTCATACTGGGAGCTTTGGGAGATTGTGCAATAAACCAAGATTGGACAGGTATATTTGGACTGTTTAAAACAGCATGAAGGCCTAGTGCTGTAATTATCTTGTTTTTGTGTATGTGTGTGTTTGACTTCACCAGGGCCCTGTTGAAACAATATGATTGCAGCTATCTTTTTTAGTAAAAAGGTGCTGTTTGAAAGGGGGACATTTCGAGCCCACTGTTAAATCTACTGTGGCCCATCGCTAAATGAGAATGAAGAGGTATACAGCTGAGTCAGGCCTAGTATAACTTTAAATAACCCAAGATTGTCGCAGTGAAGACGGAGGCTGAACAAGAACGTAATTATGTGCAGAGAAAGCCAAAAAAACTAGTCTGACCGGTCCGCGTTTCCCAGTGGAAATGCTGCAGATTGATGCGTGTGCTGTAGTTACCAGAGGAACAGACAGAGTGGGAGGACAAATTAATAGAAACTAATACTGAAAGAGGGACACAGGATAGAAAACAAGCACAAGAACTGTCAAGTCCATTGGTGTGTATTTGTACACCACATCCACGGCTCCTGTCCGGTGTTGGCCGGTATTGGTGGTTTTCAGATAACGTCACAACATTCTTTAGGCCAGAAATATTTAACAGAGATGGGGGCAGCTAAAATGAATATTGTTAAAATGCAGGTTTTAGTTGTAATACAGTGAGTTCTTGAGTCTAGTCCAGGGGCCTCCAACCTGTAGCTCCATACCCTTCAAAGTAGGTCACCAAGGGATTTCTGCATTGTGTTTAACAACTCAAATGTGATTAACTAAATTTCTATTACCACAGGAAATGTATGATTTTGATGCCTTTGTACACGCATGTCGTAACACAGGAAGTGCTCCACTGTGTTTTTAAACTCCATACACCTTCACTAGAATCATTTGGATGAATTAAGACCTGGAATTGCCAACCTCTACTGAACAAAAAGTAAAAGGTTGCTGTTAATTTCAAAACTATTACTGCATAACATCACAAGGTGGAACAGCAAGTTTTGAGCTTCGGAGATGTAGACAGATTTATAAAGGAATATTCAAACGTGTGAACGAAACAAAACGCAACTCGAAGTATGTTTTTGAATAGGTAAGAGCATTAAAACATGACTTAAAGATCACAACAAGACAATTTTGTGTAATATAGGACCTTTCAACCCTAAATGGATAATGGTTTATATTTTATATGCATCTGACGGTTCCCATCTAAGGCTTATTTTGGCTCATATATTTATTCATTTTCTTGCAGACCGTAAAATCAGTAGCTCTCTGGCGTTTTCGTTATGTAAAGGTAGCTCACCGGAGGAAAAAGGTTGGTGCAGTGCAAATTTTTCATCCCTCTGAAACCCGTGGATATTTTTGAATGGTTCTAAATTAACCATTGTAAGATGTAGTGCCTTGGAAGAGGTCTGCTTTAAGCTTTGTAAGGTTCAATATTTATCGTGTGTACCTCTCTTCTTTAATTTTCTGTAGTATTAGGGGGTACATGATCGCATTTGAGTTGTAGATTATCTAGTAATTAACTTACACTAAGCATTATACTAGTAGATTCTTCAGATTAATGCGTTTGTTGAAGAAAGAAGCAGACAGAGTAGGAGGATGAATTAGTAGGAAAAACCAATACTGAAGGAGGGACACAGGATAGAAAACAAGCACAAGAGCTGTCCAGACCATTGGCGCGCATGTGTACACCCCGTCCATGGCTCCAGTCCAGTGATGTACAGCCAATAGCTCGAGCAGGCAATATGGCTAAGAGATATTAGCTGCATGTTTTTAATCCGTGTTGATATTCTTCATCTCAGCAGAAGGATCAGCCTAATCAGAGATGTAAATCCGAATGATCTGCCTTTAATCACTCCTATTACGCACGCACAACACAAAACCAGAGCTGTTTCATTGACTATATTAAATAATTTCTTGGAGTTATTTACAAACCGGAGAGAGTAAATAATCAGTGTCCCTCCAGCGTTTTGGAGGAGCTTTTTGTGATGATTGCAGCCCCAAAATAATTGGACCACAACACGACCACATTGATTAACATATCATTATCTCCCAGTAAAGGACACAAGCTGACATTAGCTGCCTCTTGTGCCATTAGGAGGGACTTAATTGTTTATTTCTTGAGAACTAGCTAGACAGACTGCATGTCATTAAAAATAATTAACCAAAGTCATTGTCTGGATTGCGACTCTTCCGATTTAAATAAAAAATAAACGCACTTGACATACAAAACATCCGCCGTGTAGTGTCAAAGTGGATACCTGTTAGCTTACATATTTAGTGTTTGTAATCGAAGCTGTTACATGAAGAGGGGCTAAACTTTTTAAACTGCAATTTAATGGGCCCATATTGCACTATTTTCAGATCTGTTATAATATTGTGTCCTCATCAAAAACAGACCTGGAGTTGTGTTTTGTTTCACTCACACATGTTTAACACACAAATCTTGCATGTTTAGGCTGAGTTTTTCCAGAAAATGCTCTGTTGCACCTTGTGATGTCATGTGGTAATACAGAAAGTGTTTTAATGGAAATCAGCTGGAAAGTCCCCACAATATTTTTGGACTGCGGAACATAAATAGGCATTTCTTCGGTTTTCTTCTTCTCCTTCCACAAGGAACTGTCAACATCCAGTCTAATATATGTCAAAGTAAGAGTTGTGCATTGATGTTAGCACTGAACCCATAGACATATATAGATGTATACATGCCTATGATTGAACCGAGTAGTAAAAGCAGGACCTTCAAGTTTAAACTCTAAGTCGCCACTGAAAGTCGCTTAGTAAAATGTTGGGTTGTGTAGTGCATTGTTTTACTTCTCAAAATAGCTTATGTCCCCTTCCGAATAAAAAAACTAAACAAAACTATATTGTACTGCCTACTACTTCCTTCAGTATTGTCATCACGGTAGTAGGTCGCCTGCTTTAAGTGCAATCATTTGAATACGAAAAAAAATACTTTCATGGCAAATACTAGTGTTAAGGCTGTATTTGGGCATGTTGCACAATGCAATACATTTTGGACATGAAAACATTTACGGGCAAAACCTCTCGTGAAACACACGTGCCACTGCTTTGCTTCGACCATAGACAGTACAGACTTTAGCCAAGAAGAAGTGAAAAAGCGTAAGAGTGCAAAACTCTTTTTGACTGGTTGATTACACGCTACAGGAATGCCCATTAGGGAGTTTCTGTTGCACGTCTGGAACACCCATGTTGCAGACTGACCCTCCTCCAACAAAAGGTAAAATGTAGCTTTTAATTTGAAAACTACCACTACATGATATCACAAAGTGGAACAGAGCGTTTTGAGCTTTGGAGATGTAGACAGACAAAAAATAAAGGTTAGTGTGAATGAAACAAAACACAAGGTGTTTTTGAGAAGGTAACCACATTATAACATGGCTTAAAGCTCATGAAAAGATCATTTATAGCACCTTTTAAATGTGAAATAATCGTCTAGTTTGAAGTTCTTCTGTTGTTGCTATATGTTGAACAAAGTAGGTCAAAGGGCATTAGGGGCACTTCTACATAGTCTGGACGAGGAAGGCAGAATATATGAAAAGGCTTGGACAATTGCCAAGACGTTTACGACTAAATAATTTATTGGGCAATGAATTTGTAATACTTTGTCCTAAGAGTAGTGATAAAAACTAGGACACAGTGAAAATAAAAGTCCTTTCATGTATGTTGTGTGATGTGTTCACTTTACTAACATTCCGGTATTTTTGTTCGCTCCCTGGTTGGATCATTGGCTGTAAATGGACATAGCCAACTCGCCATGTTCCAAATAGGAAGTGAGCATGGGGGCGTTTCTGGCTCAATTGACTCTGGCTCTAATTGACTTTACATTGGAAAATTGTCACCCCTCTCTCTTTAATTGCTGCTCATTTTGGTCTTAAAGGCCTGTTTACATGAGAACACTTGCGGATAAAAATGACAAAATGATTTATCGGAAGTGCCTTTCGTTTAGACGGTGACAGTGTTTTTGGGTCTTAAAAACGCAAAAATCTGAAACCACCCTCCAGAGTGAAAAAATTGACTATGCTCTGCCATAGCATTTCCGTCTACACTGCCCAAGACGCAAAACTCTGGTCAGATCTGCTCACGTACGCGTTTACGCCACATACGTCACCACATAGCCGCCCAATCGAATTCCACACACTTTTGCGTCACCGTATGCACACTGATTTCCTTCCAAAAATGCTCGTCTAAATGCAGAATAAAAAGTGAAGACGCGAAAACACTTTTGCATCTTCTGTTCAGACTGTCAGCATATAATCGTAGCCAACGTTTTCGTATTTATCCACTCCAAATGATCCTGGTGTTTTTCTTTCTCTATTTTGTCCATAAATACATTAAATTCTGATTCTTAATATGGACCTGGCTCCAAATTCGCTCCTAAAACAGCTAGTCTCATGAGCTTTATTTGACTGGAGCCAAACACTACTGGTGACTCCGCACTCCATTAGTCCACTTCGTTAACAAAGTATCTATGGAGTGCAGTTATCTATGGCTTGAATTCAATTTGTCAGTCCATGTGTTATATTTTTTACACCAAAAAACAACTAAATTTAACAAAGACTGTGGAGATCCTCATTTGAAAGCTAATGGGGTGGTGCAAACTGCGCACTATTTTTGCGATGGACCGTAAATAATATTAATTACACACCAATTTATCTTTCGCCGTGGTTTTCTCAATTTGATGGGATTAATGGGAAAAAATGTGGACTGGTGTTTGCTTTTTTTTTTTTTTTTTTTTTTTGCATTGATTCTAGCTCTGTCACAATAATTACTTTATCAGCAGGAACTGGAACAATAATTTTTGGGGTCAGTATTTATCTTGTGTACATTTTCTTTGCACTGCTGGGAAATCTTTTGTTATTTTTTTGCTTATACGGTAAGATTTGAGACGTAAATAATTTCTATGACTCATTACAGCTGCAAACTAAGTACTAAAGTGTGTCATTCTGTTCTTTATATATTGCAGCTTGTGATTTTCTAACAGTATTGTAAATTTAGAATAGTTTTTCTATCTTAAATCTGTTAGCAGTTGCATCAATTAGTTTCGATATTCATTCATCGTCTGTGTTTACTTAAGTGATATATCTAACTTCAAAATTTGATATCGTGGCAGACCTAATCGACGTTCCTGCTACATTATACAACGGTTAACACAAACATTGCGTGAGTTGGTCGTGTGTAACATCGGGGAAAAAAATCTATTTTGGAAACACAATTTCTTCACTTGATTATAAATATTTTCGAAAACGGAGATTAGCAACTTATTGAATTACCCCGGACGGAGCTGTGTGTTCATTTTCACTTACCTTGCTGACAGCTTTTCCCGTCCGGTGGGGTGGTTATATGAGGACAAGAGCACTCTGTTTTCCATATCTTCATCAGATCATTCCCAGTACTGTGCGGTGAGCATTTAGGTCTTCTTATAAATAATGCAGTATAGGTCAACAGTACAGGCTTCTCTATATATAAAGAACAATTGGCGTGAAGGAAAGCGCACTGACACAGAAGCTCTTTCGCACTAGAATCCTGTGACAAACAATCAAAGCGTGTCCTCGGGTCCTCCGTCTACGTGAAGAATAACGTTTTCTTGGCAAAATCTTATACGAATCCAAAAATGCAGGTATTGACAGTGGGGGTTGCCCTCTAGGAAGTGCTTTTATCCAAGGCCACATACGGCGTGAAACTATGGAGCGGATCTTTCTTCCTATTTTTTTCTCCAACTTTACCTGAAGAAAAACGCTAAAGATATCTACGCCTAAGCCTGCAATGAGGTTCAGTGTAGTGATCTCCGGGGACTCATTAAAAGTGTCATTCACTTTGCAGTACTGCGTAATGGTCCTGGTATTTTAAAGATCTGCGCAGGATCCCTATGATGCAGTATTTAACTACAAAACTACTTTCTTTTTATTACCTTCAGAAATCATTTATACAGCTTTTGAAACTTTTTCTGTTTTGTTAAAGCTTCATACATGTAAAATGTTTTTATTACGCTATTTTCTGTTCTATGTCATAATGTTTCAGCATCAAAATCAGACCTGGAGTTGTGTTTTGTTTAATTCAACATTTAACACACAAACCTTGCAAATTTAGGAGGAGTTCTTCTCTCACACTGAAAATGCTCTCCTCTACCTTGTGATGTGGCAGTACAGGAAGTGCTCCACTGTGTTTTTAAACTCCATACACCATCACTAAAATCATTTGGTTAATTTCAGCCCTGGAATTGCAAATCTCTACTGAACAAAAGGTAAAAAGTAGCTAGTAGTTAATTTGAAAACTACCTCAAAGTCGGACAGAGCATTTTGACATACATGAACGAAACACAACACAACTCCTGGTGTTTTTGAGGAGGTAACAGCGTTCTAACATGGCGTAAAGCTCACAAGAATCCATTTTGTGTAATGTAAGACCTTTTAACATAGTTTCCAAATAATAAAATAGCCATTGTCCCACATGAAACAGCGCAAACTTCATCCGCTGAAAGAACAGATCACATTACCCTAGTTTTACTTTCTAAAGCGTTTGGCTCCCTGCACGTTTTGGGACACATTTTAAGATTTTTACTGATGACTTTTAAAGCTCCTCGTGGCATTGCTCCCAGCTACGTTTTCAGACATTTTAACCCCAGCTATCCCGAGGCTTAAGCACCAGTTCAAAAGGCTTGGCTGGAAAAGACCCCGAACCTGCAATTGTGTATTGGATGCGGGGTTCACGGATTACGGAGCAGCTAGAGAATACGCCAGTCGGAGAAAATGAGTGGGAGACGACCAGCCAATCACAAATGAGAGTATTTCCAGTCAAAGGAACACAAGCTAAAGGTTTACTTTGATAACCGCTACTGTATTCAACCTCAGCCTTGTGTCCCTTCTCGGAAAACCTAGAGCATGTTCAGTTAGTGCACCATTACAATAAAAATAAATTGGCTGATATTAAAAATGTTCTACCTGATTTTCTACTGTTTTAAAATATGAAAATGTAGTAATTTTAAAATGTAAAATAAATTTGCAGCTAAATTTTTAAAAGATCATCACATTTCAAAGGCTTGCACAGGAAAGGACAATAAAACGCAGTTAACAAAGAGCTTGAATAAAATGATAAATGATTCAAAAACATATTTGCTGTACATTGTCTACTTAACCTATGCCATTACAAAAAGCACATCTTTCACATCTTAAAGGCCTTATATTACACAAAATTGATCCTTGTGCCCTTTAAACCATTGTTTCCCAAAGACTGGATCGCAATCCTGTCGCAAAAGATTTTTTATTGGGTCGCCATGTCACGATCTGTATGTAGGTCTGCAATATATATACATATACACCGTCCAGCTCCTCACTTTTTCTCCGTTCATGGAATCTCCACGCACCTTCCACTCCTCACTTCTTTTCTGGCAGCACCGCCTTGCCTAACCAATTTTCTGTGGGAAACACTGATTACTGTTTTTCCTTGTTTAAAGCTTGAGTACCGTATTTTTCGGACTATAAGGCGCACTTAAAATCTCTTAATTTTCTGTGAAATTGGCAGTGCACTTTATAATCCGGTGTGCCTTATGTATTAGTTCTGGTTGTGCTTACTGACCTTGAACCCATTTTTCACATATATTCCACTGAGTCGTCTTCTTTAGTCTGACAGAAGCTGACCACATCAGCGCACAAGGAGCGAGCAGTTTTTTCAGCCCTTATAGTTTATGCAAATTCACCATGTGGCTGAAGGTTCATTTCTGTAAAATGTAAACAAATGTGCGCAAAGCTGCATTAGACACATTATTACACATTATTATATTTGAGTCCTCCTCGTAGGAAGTCAAGTCTCAAGTGTTGTTTGTTGGGCCTTATATATGAAAATAGACGAGGGAATTCAACATTATTGATACTGCGCCTTATAGTCTGAAAAATAGGGTAATACTAATTGTGCACAGAGACACAATCACTCAGCCAACAATAAAGTTAATGTTTAATGTTTAATAATGGTCACAAATTTATTTTGAGATTACGAATAATGTCTGACTTGGGTCGCGAAGATTTGTGACTTTTAAAATATGGGTCCCCAGAAAAAAAAATGGGAAAACACTGCTTTAAACCATGTTAGAACGCTGTTACCTCCTCAAACAAAAATGAAGCAAAACACAACTCCAGTTATGTTTTGTTTAGGAAGCATAATGTACAAAAATAGCATAATAAAGGCCGTTTAAACTACTTTTTGCCACTGCCTTGAGGTCCATAAAGCTTTTCACTTTTCCCTTTGTTGAACAATTGGGGTCAGCTCTATGCTTCTAACCTATGCAACTGTAGTTTCCTCAGCGCAAATTGTGGCATAAATTCACACTATTTTCAAACTGCATGAAAAATTCAGGAACTATTTACTGCGAGAATTTTTTAAACTTTCTTACCTGTCTCTATAGAACCTTTCAGAATAAACAACTTTTTGGTGCCTTGGTTTCCCTATTCCCTTTTACAGTAGCCTCCCAGAACGACGAAATGCTTCTTGAATTATAAATAAACAATACTTTTTAGCCCTTTTCTATAATTGCCTTCTGGCTTCTGTGTTTCGTGGCCCTCCAAGAAAATCCAATAATAATGACCATGTTTGTAGATTCAGTGAAAATAGCCCCAAATACCTCCAAACGAATGCCCGCCTCAGAGGACTCTTTCTGAATCGAGAATGCACAAATGGGGCAGTTAAAATTCACCCCATGTTCTGCCTATGCATAGGTAATGGGTTCTGGATTGGGTTTTAGACAAAAAAGGTTAGCGACGAACAAATGCTTAAAGTTTACATTGAGTGATGGTAGAAAGACGGATGTGTTAGAGCGTATTTATTCAGCTATTAAGTTGTCACTGTGGCTAAATAGTCGCTCACATAAATAGTTTCCAACAAGAGCGTTTAAAATGGGCAATGGCAGTGAGGATTAAGAGAGACATGGTTGGTGCTTAGTGAACTGGCTCTATAATACACTCAAAGTTTCTAATGGTTTATTTGAACTACTCACCACCTTGGCACTGGAATTTCACTTATTTAAAGTAGAGCTTGGGTCTTTGTAATGAAGAAGTCTACAACCATTAGATTATCTGTGGAACAAGATACAATTTGCACAAAACAAGACACGAGACTGGATCTAGATAAGATTTCCTAGTTTTATTTCTCACTGTTTCTATTACTTGAATATTTTTGCTGTAGCTCTGCTTTTTGTGACTACAGCGTCTCTAAAAATGTATCTTAGCAGTACTTAAAGTAAAAAAACATAGGGGAAAAAATCTCACAAGATAATTTTCAGCATCTCTGCATAATCTTGTGGCAATTTTAGATCTTGAGACATGAGATCTTGTCCCATTCCTAATAAAAGCATGTAATTTTGAGCAGAGTTCAAATTTTGGAGGAACACTTTTTTTGTGATTTCATGCTTATTTCACAAACCCAGAAGGCGTTTAGAAACATGCGGATGACGACTTCCTTTGGGCTCTGTTGGCGATGGGAGGGGCGTTTTTCTTCATCTACTTTCTTTTTTTCCCCTTTTATAAATTGCCTATTAATTTGTGCATCATAATTTGTCTAACTTCATAAAAAAACTAACAAAAGAAAGATGTCATTGTAGCGTTTTGTTCAGATCTTCGGCAGATCAACAGTTCCAACCAGCTGCCTGTAAGTGACATTGAAGATGTGATTAGAATCCCACCCCCCGTGTAAAGCTTTGGCAGGTTGTGAAGACCGCTGCTGCTGAATCCATGGTTTTATCACCATTATTATTATTTGTTTAAAATAATTTTAATAGATCCATGTTCATCACATACCCAGTGTCGGTAACTACACCGGAAGTCGCCTACTGATTGGTTGATAGAGATAGACCGATATATCTGTTGGCTGATATTTGGCCTTTTTACCATATCTGCTATCGGCCTTAAAGCTCCAGCACAGGTTGACGTTTCGTTTGACCGATCAGCTGCATAAAGAATACGAACAAAGCTTTATTTGAACACTTCAGTGGTGAAAGGGCACTGCAAAAAATGTGACTACACTGTTGTCTTATAGGTCTGTGGTCAAAAAGGGTTTCGCGTGAGTTTGTAATAAATTTAGATTACAACATTTAGAGAAAATAAACTAAATCGTCCCAAAAAATATCAACCCAAAAATATTGACCATGAAAAAACCCATATCTTGAATTATGGTGATTTTGATCTTCAAGAAATGAATACTGAAACCTCTTTTTTTTTTTTTTTAGTAAGACAAAATGAAATATTCAAATTGTGACTGATCAATATAAGGAATAAAATACTTTTTTTTTTTTGGCCATGTACCTTCTAAATAATAGCGATTTAACCTTCAAAAATCCAAGGTTGCGCAAAGATAATCATCATTTTAATGACTCTACAAACAAAAGACAATTTGTGTGACTACATGATAACAATGAATTTTAAAACCACTGAGGAGCTGCATTTTCTATAGTTAAATAAATTTCACGTTAATCCCAGTTAAATCCAGCCTTTCAAGCTGTGTGTTTTTATGAGAGAAGTGCACACAACCTATTCAAGACACCACACGCAAGGTTACATTACTTGAAGTAGCTTTGTGACATTATTTCGTCCAATACTGTGGTAAACAAATGGCATTGAAAACCACTCCCACTCAGTCAATAAAATAGGTGTACATCGTCCTTGTAAGAGGTACCTATACTTTTTCTCCATTGGCTCTGATTATAGTCTTTGCTTTTATAGACTTACTGTTGGAACAATATAATCCCATCTAAAGCAATTGTACTCCAAGATACTGTTACTATATACAAAGCATTTATTCATCATTTATCATTTTCGCATTTGTACCAACATTATAAGCCATAATTCCGAATGTTTTCCCATTGCTACCTTTTCCAAGGCTACTTACTATTGTACATTTGCATATTTATCTTTATAATATGTTTTTTGTTGCAATATTATGAAATCAAGGCTACCCACAGCAATGTAAATCCTGTCATGAGAATAACTCTATTCAGTTTTATTGTTCAATATACAAAAGCTGCGGTCAGTATTCGTCTTGTGTACTTTTACTTTGCACTACTGGGATTTTTTTGACTATAACCTTTAAGAGTTAAAGGTCTATTATGTAACTTTTCGGTTGGGGGTTCGTCATCTTCTTGTTTCTATGGATGTCATTACTCTGCTTTGAATGTTCTACAGTATGACATTAAACAGCTCCACTTTACATTTATTTAATTACAGGAGGTTTAATTGCTTAAAAATACGTCAAAACTGTCATTCTAACTGTGAGCGGGGTCGCCTTTCCACAGATCTTACCAGTAACTTGGTCTGGTTTGGTCTCCATGAACATACACAGGTTTTAAAAAAAAAAGCAAAAACATCTCCATGGAACAAAGAAGATTGCAGACAGTCCACCAGAAAAGTTACACAATGCACCATTTAAGCTGTATAAAGTTGGAACGTGTAAACTAATGTGTTTCAATTAGGGATGTAACAATAACCAAAATATCGTAATATCGTATCATCAAAGTTCTCACAATAATATCGTGGACCATCACAATATATCGAATTACAAGTCTCTGCTTAAATTAAGAGTTATGGTGCAGCAGTAGCTAAAAAAAAGACAGAGGGAACTACAGAGACCATGATCCTTTGCTCCATTTCAGTGCAGACTACATGAAGAAATAACAGTTCTAAGCACTTTTAGGTCTTAGTTCTTTGGATTAGCTCTTGTCAAGGCATTTTAAGAGGAAAAAGTAGCATATTAACAGTTTTGTTATTGCAATAAATATTGTACCGTGAGATGTATAATGTGAAAATATTGTACAGAGAGATTTGGATATTGTCGCATCCCTAATCGTGAGCCTCCCCACCATATAGTGAGCTTTCCCACGATATCGCAATAAATATCGTACCGTGAGGTTCATACCGTGTTGATATTGTATCGTTGAGACTTGGATATTGTTACACCCCTCGTTTCAATCTGATGTTTATTTATTGCAGCTCAGGATTCTTTTGCAATACTGTAGATTTAGAATGTTTGTGGTTTAAATCTGCTGCAGAGTTATTGTGTCAGTGGCATAAATTAGGTCCAGTACTATAATTTATCATCTATTTACTTCAGCAATATATCACACTTCAAAATCTGTTATCGTGACACGTCTACTTCAAATTAGTATACCATGCTGCCACGCTAGCCTAACTCTTCAGAAAAAGATTAAGAATGAGCTTGCATAGAGTGTAATTTTTGTCCCATGTGAACGTTGCCACGTCAGTAAGTTTTGCAATTCGGAGACCTCCTGTACCCAGCAGTAATAACTTGTGATAAAACCTCGCCTGGTCCCATCCGAACTGGCAACCCCGAGATAGTTTGCAAATAACGTTGTTGCTTTTTGAGTGGGGGCTGAGTGAGTGAGTTGCTTTTGTTTAAACATGTCCTGTCAGTTTGGAAGCTATTCTCGATAATTAGCCCAGAATTCGATGAGACGAAATGGAAGCACATGAATGGACTTTCACTATGGCACCAGAGCGCGTACACACGTTTTAGCTGTGCGTGCATGTGTGTATGTGGTGTGCGTGCGTGCCTGTATGTGTGTGTGTGTGTGTGTGTGGTGTGTTGATTATCGTCACAGATGTTCCCTATTAGCAGTTGTGCACTATGAAAGCGAATACATGAATGGGGTAAAGGCTCGAATAAATTTTTATAAACTCATCACATGTTTGGAAATTACAGTGTCAAGTTTTGAGTGTGTGATTTTAAAACCTAACACACACACACATAACAGAAAATCTAATGTTATCTCATCAGAAACATACCCAGAGTTGCTTTGTTTAATTCACTTTTTTTTTTTTTTTATAAACACATTACATGTTTGGAAGTTGCAGTGTCAAATTTAGAATTTTTGAGAAACTGTGATTTTATGATTTTGCCATTTTCATGATTATAAATTATAGACAACATGGAAAATGTTGTGTTCTTGTATCTCTTGCATTCATACTAATGATAATCTCTGTTTGTTTTCTGATTTCAGAATTGAGTTTGCTTTAAAGGTCCAATACTATTACGCAAAATTGACTCATGAGATTTAAGCCATGTTAGAATGTAGAAATGTTGTTACCTCAACAAAAAATATACCTGGAGTTTAGTTTCATTCACATATATATGAGTCATTTTCCATTATTAATCTGTCTACATTTCTGAAGCTCAAAGTACTCATGACGCAGTAGTTTTCAAATTAGAAACTACCTTTTACCTTTAGTTCAGTAAAGATTGGCAATTTCAGCACTGGAATCATCCAAATGATTTTCATGAAGGTGTATGGAGTTTAAAAACACAATGGAGCACTTCCTCTATCATCAGATGACATCACAAATTGGAACAGAGTGTTTTCTGTTTTGTCTAAATACGCAGGATTTGTGGGTTTAAACATGTTTAAACAACTTCTGATATGTTTTTGATGAGGAAACATTATAACATAGACCAAAAAAATTGCATCATACAGACCCTTTTCCCTTTTACCTGCAGTGTTAAGTGTGCAGTGCCCCTACAGGCCTGGCAGGCACACTACAATGTTTATTCTCAAAGCATCAGCGTTTGCACCTATAAATAGCCAGTCGTTCTTTTGTTTTCTGCACCATCAACTGCTAATTGTCTATTAATTTGAATGGGGAAACCACTACTAGATACCCGGTTTGCTAAAACATCATTGCAACAAATTGTGATTAACCTCGTGGTAATTGTGTAATTTGTCATTCTCGCCAGACATGGTTTCCGCGGCAACACATTTTGGACTCTCCCCGTACTTACAAGCCAATCTGATAAAAGCATGATTTAATTAAAGGTCCTATATATTATGCAAAAAATGCCTCTTGTGAGCTTTAAGCCATATGAGAAAGTTGTTACCTCCTCAAAAACATACCTGGAGTTGTGTTTTGTTTCATTCACACGTTTGAATCTACATTTCCAAAGCTCAAAATTCTCCTTTCCACCTTGTGATGTCATGAAGCTGTAGTTTTCAAATTAACAGCTCCTTTTACCTTTTGTTTAGTCGAGATTGGCAGCAATATATGGCATTTAAAAACACAGTGGAGCACTTCCTGTAGTACCACATGACCTCACAAGGTAGAACTTAGTGAACGGAGTGAAATGAGTTTAAATATGCTGGATTTGTATTTTAAACCTGCATGAATTAAAACATAATACAACTCCGTGTATGTTTGTGTTGAGGAAACGGCATTATAACATATTTCAGAAAATAGCGTAACATGACCCCTTTAATGACACCTTTAAAAATAAACACACATATACATACAAATCCAAATAAGCAAGGCTATAATGGAAGCTTCTGTGGTGCGGGGGTCAGACTCGGCATCTCATGGCGTTCTCCGCTTGGCATTGAAATGAATAGGCTGACCTCGGAGCAGTTGGTTAAGCAGAGGGGTCAGCGGCGGGGAGCAAAGACCAACGTGCTTCCCTGACACGCCAAAAGAGAGATTCGCTTTTCAATCAGCCTCTTCAGAAATTTACTGAATGGCTCGCTTCTCACCTCCTCCGCACATTGCAGCACCACAGCCCCCCCCCCCCCCCCCCCCTCCTCCTCCTCCCCCCTCCTCCTCCCCTCCTCTCTGCACACTCTTCTTCGCTATTGTGCCTGGCCTGCTCATACACACACACACACACACACACACGCACTTTCACCTTTTTAGTTTAGATTATTTGTTTATTTTAAACGGAAAGGTAAAAGGTGCATTGCGTAATATGGGACCTTTTACATTTATACTCTTTTTCTATTTAAAATGTCTACGTTATATTGTTGTTTCAAAACATACCTAGAGCTGTGTTTTGTTTCATTCACACATGTTTAACACACACATCCTACACATTTAGGCTGCGTTCTGCTCCACTTTTTAAAGGGACGGTTCAGAATTTTGGACACAGGGCCTCATTTCCTAGTGAGCCGGAGCGTTGGAGATGTGTGGAGACATTTTTTAAAATATTCCATCCAGTCCTTGAATTTGCAGAGGTCACTGGTGCTAGGCTAGCGCATGTCAATGGCCATAGTTAGCCTGCCACTAAAAGCAGTCTTACTCACTCCACAAAACACCCAAAGCAAATCTGTCGATGTAAATGTACGTGTTGATAGAATAATGTTTGAAATAAAACTAACCTTGCATCGCAGGAATCGTCGCATGTTGAGGGACTATTTTCTCAGCAGCAGTGGAATTTTACTTTGCTTGGAAGATGGCCTCTAGGTGATATCAGTCCGCCGCTGCCAAGTTTTCTATCAGGAAGTACAACTTGCTCCTGCTCAGACATAAATCCTTCAAATGCAAGGTTGGTTTTACTTCTAAAATCGACACAGACATTTACATCGATAGTCTGGCGTAATAATTGTTTTGCTTCGAGTGTTTTGTGGAGTGGGTAAGACTGTTTTTAGTGGCAGGCTAACTGTGGCCATTGACATGCACTAGCCTAGCACCAGCGACCTCTGCAAATACAAGGACTGGATGGAATATTTTTTTAAAAGTGTCTCCACACATCCACACTCTGGCTCACTAGGAAATCATGTCCTATGTCCAAAATTCCAGACTGTCCCTTTAAAGTCCATACACTTTCACTCGATTTTTGGATGATTTCAGCCCTAGACTTGCTGTACTAGTGCTACTGAACTAAAGGTGAAAGGACCTATTAACATGAAAACTACCGCTTCATGACATCACAAGGAGGAATAAAGTGTTTTGAGCTTTGGAGATGTAAAACGACCAATAATAACGGATTACTCAAACAAAAGCCCATCTTCATGTATGTTTTTGAGGCAGTAAGATCATTATAACATGGCTTAAAGCTCACATTAATCAATTTTGTGCACTACATGAACTCTTTTTTTTTTTTTTTCCCTAACAATGTTGGACAAGTCGTTAATAATGGAGTAAGTTCATCTGCATTAGTTAATAGTGAAGCTTTTACACTTGTAACTTAATTGTCTCTAAAGCTAGTAGTTAAATTGCTTGCAAATTAACGTGTAAAAAGTGCTAATTTATGAGTCTGGTACCGCAAAGTGAACAATACACGATTATAAAATATGACGATGGAATTAAAAATGTGAGAAATATCGTGTTACCGTAGCGGGAGTCAATAATCCTTACTCCAGACCAAATGAGTCCACTTCCTTCCTCGGTCTCCATGGTTTCGTATGAACATTAACCCCGTCATTAGTTTTCCTGCCAAATTTGTGTGATGTTACGTGATGGATTGCAGAAGCCATTAACAGATGAACAGATAATGAAGAACGTCATTAGAGGAGGCCCTAAAGTTAAGGTTTGCTGCCACTGGAATAATTGCTGATGGTTTCCAGGCAGATTTCATTATTGGCCTGACAGCTCAAATTCAAGCTTGAAAGTCTAGACAGAGGCAGGCACTTTGGGGCTTTCTCAAATTGTGTGTGTGTGTTTGTTTTTTTTTCTTTTTGAAGCTCACATGTTGGTTTGTCATGATAATTACTATATTGAGTTATCATTCAATATAAGATAGATGGAATTTTTGTTGGGCAATATTTATCGGGAATACTTATTTACAATTTTCATATATGTTTTAGAATCAGAATAGTACAGATAACGATTCTGATATGTACCAAAATATGACTACAAGTTTTTTTATGGTTGACTACTCATAGCTGGTTGATCAAAATTATTATTATTATTTTATTTTTATTTTTTTTGGAGGGAAAATGCTATTCTCATTCATCAGCCAGTTTCACTTTGAGGAAACCATCTGACCTCACAGCATTAGGATTTGCGGGCACTTTTTTTTTTTTTTTTTTTTTTAACCAATCGCTTCCATTTGGTACGTAATGCACCTCTAATGGGGCTATCTGGTATATTAAGCTTTTCCCAAATCCTGTAGGAAGAAGAGCAATAACATCTTTCCCCTTGATAAAATTCTTTGTCCGAGCTTTAAATCCTTGATCTTGAGAATTGTTGCTAACACAGAATGTATGACTCTTCGCTGATTGGCTGGTGCCCGAACTCGCACTTCCGAGGTTCTTGCAAATCGTCTAGTGTATTTTGATTCCTGAACTAGTCGCTGGAGAGAAATGAAATTGAGCGGAGGCAGTAGATGGTGCCAGCCTGGCTAGAAAAATGCTGCTTTAGGGTTATAATATGTCTGGCACAATGGCATTCAGTTTTTGGCATTCTATTTTTATCATCAATATATTGTACTTTAAAGGTCTCATGGGGGACTCTTGTGACCTTTAAGCCATGTTAGAATGTTTTTACCTCCTCAAAACATACCTGGAGTTCACTCGTTTGAGTAATGCTGCATTATTAGTCTGTCTGCTTCTCCAAAGCTCAAAATGCTCAGTTTTACCTTGTGATGTCCTTTTTACCTTTCGTTGAGTAGAAATGGGCAATTCCAGAGCTGAAATCATCCAAATGATTCTCATGAAAATGTGTAATGTTTAAAAACACAGTGGAGCTTCCTGCATTACCGCATGAAATCACAAGGTACAGAGTCACAGAGTGTTTCCTGTTTGAGAGAAGGACTCAGTCTAAATGTGCCAGAGCTGTGTGTTAAACTCATGTGAATGAAAAAAAAAAACACACTACTCTGGTTATATTTTTGATGAGGAAACAACATTATAAAATACATTAGAAAAGAGGGTAATACGAGCCCTTTAAAATCCATTATCATGACAGACCTCCCCACGCACACACACCTTTCTTTTCATTTCCCTGACACTAACCTGGTTGTTGAGCCCGGTTCGTCTTTGTTCTGTGCACTTTTACTAAGCTTCTTTAGTTGCTCCTCTGTGTTCCGCCGCGTCCATCTGCCCGCTGGCACTCCATCTTATCTACAGCTTCCATCGCTTGGCTTGTATCCTCCGAACACACCAACTGTTGTATCGTCTCAATGAAAAGCCCAGGCATCGCACCTTTCAGACCTTTTGGGACTTGACTAGTGTTTAGCTCTAAGCATTCTCAAAGGTTCTCGAGATTGGCTGGTCGAAAAAAAGAAGATGAGACTTAAAAGAGGTGGTTTCGTGTGGTTTGGGTTACAAGGAGTTGGTTGATGTTGGAATAAGCAGGTGAAGTGAAGGGCGCAGCCTGTTAGGGGTGGGATAGTGGTTAGGACTCTTGTAACTGTCACCATACCAAAATTTCAAACTAAATTTCAATACTAAGTAATAGAATTGATACTCAATACCACTGTTGGGCAAATTACTTCAAAACTGTAATGCGTTATTTATTACTTGTTACTGTCATTGCAAAGTAATTCTAAGAGCTGAACCAGGACTGAACCAGGACTAAACTAGGACTAAACCAGAGCTGAACCAGGACTAAACCAGAGCTGAACGTGAGCTGAACGTGGACTGAACGTGGACTGAACGTGGACTGAACGTGGACTGAACGTGGACTGAACGTGGACTGAACGTGGACTAAACTAGGACTAAACTAGGACTAAACCAGGACTAAACCAGGACTAAACCAGGACTAAACCAGGACTAATCTTGGACTACGACTTGGAATCTAGGACCACCCCTGAGAGAACCCTGAGCCCGTGGAGTAGGGTGTCTGCAAAGCATGATCGGGCATCAACATGCGATTAGCCCCGTGGAGCGCAGAGCTCTGCGCCGGTCCGAATGTCGGGACGGGCCCGGAGGTACATTCGGAACCGTAAGGATGGCGTTTCACCTTTGCTGATATCGTGGTGATTTTAGCGAATATGTATGAAGAAAAACAAAAAAGCCACCACTTCAATCCAGGTAAAAATGGATTGTAGCGTGACATACTGACATTTGTACCGAGTAAAATACTAGTTTTTTTTTCTTTTTTCTGTAATGCTTTACATTACCGCGTTACAGCAAAAAGCAATGCATTACAGTAATTCGTTACTTGTATAACGCTCTCAACACTGCTAAATACTGATTCCACATTACTAAGAAAAACACTTTCTTTAGACACTGATTTAGATACAGCTCAAGATCTAAACCTATTCAGGAAAGGTTCATTTCTGTCCTGTGAATGACACTTTTTTTAGCATTTAGTTTCAGTATCAGTTTTAGTATCGATCAGTATTTGATTTTTGATACTTTTGACAGGTGTTAAGGTTCAATTCTTGGTGTGTGTAGAGTTTGTGTTTTAATGGATGACTTACCGCAGCAACCTTTAACATTCACACTATTTCATGTCAGTTACAAATGACTGACTAATCACTATAGTAAATTCCTAATGATACATGTTTTCTTACCTCAGCATAGTATTCTTTGTTGGGTAGTTGACAGCTGAATCTCAGTCTGGTCAATACAAACCAAATGGTGTTGTAAAAGACACGGACATAGAAAAATAGAAAAGCCATTTGCCCGTGTAATTGCACTTAAGGCAAGACCACCTGAGTAGTATACTGTATGTACTTTGAAACGCGTCTCTTGGTTCCTGTTCAGTGGTGCAAGAAGTACTCCATTTTATTACTTGAGCAAAAAATACTCAAGTGGAAGTATTAAAGTATTAAGTCTTAAAAATCTACTTAAAGAGTATTTCAATTTTGAGGTATTATAAGAACTTAAATGTAGTGATTTTAGTAAAGATTTGTGCTGAATTTTGTTCGGTAGAAACTGTTTTTGTGGCTGTTTTTATTATTTGCATATTTTTGCTCAAACTACAAATTTGTTCAAAATAAAGCCCTCAGCCTTCTCTGCAGGTCTCAAACTATCATAAAAAAATACTTTTACTTTTCAATCCAGTTCTAAAAAGTAGTGGGTTGGAAAGTACAGATAAAGTAAAAGTCAAATCTTAAAGCTGTGTAATTTTTCTCGTGGTGGGTGCGTCTCCGTGGAAATTGCTTTGTCTGGAATGTTTCACAGTATGGGATTAAACCTTTCTATCTACATGGAGACCAAACCAGACCAAGCTACAGGTCAGATCTGTGGAGAGGCAGGCCTGCTCAGAGTAAAAATGCATGTTTTTCAAGGCATTTTTAAGCTAAAAAACACCTGTAATTGAATAAATGTAAAGTAGATCTGTTTAATGTCATACCGTGGAACATTCCTGGCAGAGCAATGGCGTATCCATAGAAACAAGCAAGTGACAGAACCAAAAAGTTACATAGTGCACCTTTACCTTCCACCACTGTTACTGCTATTTACAGTATAAGAACATATCACATTCTGTTATCACATTACAAGTATGATTTTAATATTCTACTTTATTTGACATTTTGAAACCCTATCTGATCAAGCTCCCGTACCAGCAACCACACTGAAATACCTCTAATACTGAGCGCCATGCCTCGAGGTTGAAACGAAGCAACGCTATAAAACATGGAAACCAATCGTCTATGTAACACACTTACCCATGCTAGTTATAAAAGTTTTCATTAGCCCCTCGTATAACACAAAACCCGCTCTCTCCCAGGTACCTCTCCAGACTAAATCCACCTACTGTATGGAGTAAGTTACCAAACACATACTAGACTACACATTTCAGCAACCCAAATACACGAGTTGGCATTGTAAAAACCACCAAATTTGGCCCATGAGCCTTGGCTTTGACATGTACGTGTTAAGATCTATTAAACGTCGCCGAAAGAAAACACAGCTGTGAAAACAAGTGAAGGCAGTGAGTGGTAGGAGTGATTTTGATGAAGCGCACAGTTTAGCTAGGCTGCATTTGTACCAGTTAACACTCTATAGCTCTTTAATTCTTCACATGTGTTATTTTTTCTTCAAGTGTGTGAAAAGGTCTCTTAAACTGGCTTTTGAGACTCCAGTAAGTCTTTAAGGGAGCGCTTCCATGTTAAAAAACAGCTTTAATACCCATTGGTTATTCAGTGTTATGAAAATATTACACTTTAACTTCTGACTTTAGTGGTTTGGAGTGGACAAGTCATTTGCACTTCAGAGAGACTTGATGTTTCCTCTGTGTGAATAGCTTTTTACCTGTCAGTAACCTGCGCAATATTTCTTAACCTTTCTTAACTTCTCTTAACTTTCATAACTAAAATTTGGCATGTTTGACTGTTGAAAACTTTAAGATGTACCTTTTTATCCAGTTCATTTTTTATAATTTTTTTTACAAGTTGTTCGTCAATTAGTTTTGCAGATGTCGGCTTCTCAACAGACCTGCGCAAATCATGAACGTTCATGAATCCATTCTCTTTGGCTTATCCGGGGCCAGGTTGCAGGGGCAGCAGTCTAAGCAAGACCTCCCAAACTTCCTTCACCCCGGGCACTTCCTCCAGCTCCTCCAGTGCGACCCCGAGGTGTTCCCAGGCCAGCTGTGAGACATAGTTCCTCCAGTGTGTCTTGGGTCTTCTCTGAGGCCTTCTTCTGGTGGCACATGCCCAGAACACCTCCCGAGCGAGGCTTTCAGGAGGTATTCAGAACAGATTTCCGAGCCTCCTCAACTGGCTCCTCTCGACGTGGAGGAGCAGCGGTTCTAGTCCGAGCTCCTCACCCTATCTCTAAGGGAGTCCCCGCACAGCAAAAACTGGAGGGTTAAAATATTAGGGTAGAATATTTCAGAGTTGTTTTTAACACCAAAAGTATTATTTTAACTATTTGAAAGTTAAATGGGGGTTTGAGTTGGAGTTATTTGTCAGAGTTGATGTGATTGAGGTTAATTCAACTTCCTCTAGTGTTAATTCAACTTCTCTTAGTGTTAATTTGGCTACTCCCATTCACCACTTCAAACTCCTGTGAGAGAAATGTGTTCATAATTTCATCTTAAATTAACTAAAAATTAAACAAAATGCCTCTGTGTGTTGTTTAGCTAAATCAGAATAACTCTACAAAGTGTTATCTGTTTACTCTCAAAACGTTAATATAACTCTTGATTTCGGGGTTAAACAGGAACTTTGGTCCAGTGTTACTTAATTAACATTTCCAAAAAGGTTAAATTAACTCTAGAACAGATTGGACTCATATATTTTAGATTCTGTGAGAGTCAATTTTAACACTCCACTTATTGCTGTGCAGCTACTCTGCGGAGGAAACCCATTTCGAACGCTTGTATCCATGATCTTGTTCTTTCAATTATTACCAAAAGCTCATGAGCATAGATGAACGTTCATATAAGTGCTCTAATTCAATATTGAAACTTTTTTTTCCTACGCACCTGAATTTATGTTTGAAGAATAAAATATCCATCATTTATCCTCATTTATCAGGCAAACTTTATGTGAGCATCAGTTAATCAGACTTAATATAGCATAGCAGCACTTCATTCATAATGAACTCACTTACTAATCGATACTAAAACTAGTTGAGCCATGGACTGGTGCGCAGAACTGTGGAGAATTAAAATATATGTGTTTTTAACATGTTAGAATGAGCCACCAGAGCTTTATTCAAGCTTAGATCCTCCAAAGCACACACTAAATATTCAATTTTGGCTTTATCAGGGTAGATTTTCAAAAAAAAAAGCAGTCTAAGATAATTTGGGCCAATTCATCTGGAAGCCTGAATGCCAATAACAATGAGTCTGAGTGCCTCATAGTTTGGACATGTCTGGTTTAGATTATTGTTCCTATCATCTATTCTTTATGCATATTCATCAATACAAAAACAACCATCCAACACATACACGTCTATTTTCCAGCCAGCTTTAGTAACTCCTTTTCCGCCTGTTTCCCCAATTCCAGCGACAATAAGCGTGAAATACGTATTAAACCGAGCTGCGTTTTGCCCGTGTCATATCTTCCGATGGTCGCGACAGGAAAATCCACTCTGGAGCCCCGCGCGCTGTGGACCATCTCGCTCTGTGGCAGCTGCCGACAGGAGCTCTCCATCAGCTCCGGAGCCGGGGAGATGACATCACGTCCCCGCAGGGCCAGCACCGAGCGGCGCGCTGTCAGCCATGTCATGACAAAAGAGTTCCTTGGGAGCATCTGGTGCATCGAGGACAGTAGAGAAATGTTTAGCGCTTGTGTTTTCTTTGGAGTTCCTGTCTCCTCCACTTTTAGACCGCACGCCATTTGTCTAAAGTACATTCCTTCAAGTCCTTTCTTTTTTCCCCTCCTATGAAATCTTAAAGGTGTATTGTGTAACTTTTCTGGTGGAGAGTCCTTTATTGTACATTAAGAATAGTTTTTAGGAGATGATCTTACTTTCCTAATCCTAGTTTTTGTGCCAGTGGTATAAATTAGCGTTGGTTTTATCGTTTATATTTGTCTAAAGTATATTCGTTCAAGTCCTTTCTTTTTTCCCCTCCTATAAAATCTTAAAGGTGCATTGTGTAACTTTTCTGGTGGAGAGTCCTTTATTATACACTAAGAATAGCTTTTTGGAGATAATTCTACTTTCCTAATTGTAGTTTTTGTGCCTTTGTTATAAATTAACATAAGTATTATCGTTTATATTAGTCTAAAGTACATTTCTTCAAGTCCTTTCTTTCTTTCTCTTTCTTTTTTTCCCCTCCTTTAACGTCTTAAAGGTGCATTGTGTAACTTTTCTGGTGAAGGATCAGTCAAATGCTTTTCTGTATGGAGATGTTATTTCTTTGTCTGGATTGTCTTCACGGAGACCAAACTAGGCCAAGTTACAGGCCAGATCTGCGGAGAGGTAACCCCGCTTGTTTCTATGGAGATTTCATTACTCTGCCTGGAATTTTCCACAGTATGGCATTAAGAGGTGGTTTTATATAGCTCAAAAACACTTAGAAAAGCATGCATTCTGACTGTGAACGGGGTCGCCTCTCCACAGATCTGACCTGTAACTCGGTCTGGTTTGTTCTCCATGAAGACAAAGCAACAACATGTCCATACAGAAAAAGAATATGATGGACCCTCCACCAGAAAAGTTACATAATGCGTCTTTAATTAAGAATAGTTTTTGGAGATAATCCTACTTCAATGGCATAGCTTTCAATATTATCGTTTATTGTCTATATTTAGCTAAAGTACATTCCTTCCTTTCTTTCTTTTCTTTTTTCTTCTTCTTTGGTTTTGTAGCAGATTTAGGCCAAGGGGGCGGGGCTTAAAGTTCTCCAAATTAGTCAGAAAGAGTGCAGGGCCGATAATTGAGTTGGCAGGATCAGCGTCGGGAGAGAGCAGCCAAAATCTATACACTTACTTCAGAAGACAAATGGCTTAATTAAAAATGGTCGTCTAAATCATAACTGGGCTGTTTTGTAGTCATGGTTACTTAAAATATAAAGCTAATTTGAAGCAATTAGCTGCGTTGCTATAAAGCACGCAGATACAAATAAACTATTGGATGTTTAATGTTTTAAGTCTGACATTACAGAAAGGAAAATAACTCGCCTCAAGTTAAATAGTTATTTCAAGCCATTTTTCCAATTTTCAACAGTTTTTGACTTCTTAATTTCGGCTATGTCACAATTAGATTTAGGGTTGTGTGGTTTGGCAGTTATTTTGGATGTAAAATTCATGTGTCCTTTAAAGTTCCTATATTACGGGATTTTTTTTGTTAACTTTTAGCCACGTTATAATGTTACCTCCTCAGAAACATACCTGGAGTTGCGTTTTGTTTCATTCATGCATGTTTGAGTCATTTTTAATATTAGTTGTCTGCATCTCCAAAGCTCAAAATGTTCTGGTCCACCTTATGATGTCATGAAGTGGAAATCAGATGGAAAATCCCCCTGGCTTGAAGGTCCCCAAGCTGAAAAGTCCCCTTGAATTGTACCCTTTATGAAACTCAGTTAGTTAATCTATATACATATAAAAAACAACTTTTTTTTTCATTATATATATTGTATTAATTACACATGCAAATTACTATATTTCTCAACACATTTGTTCATACATACAAACAAAACATGCAAAAATGATCTCATCTCAAACATAGTCCGCTAGTGGAAACTCCTGAGTTTTCAATAAACGTGCCAAAAACTATTTCAGGATTTTATCTTACCTACAGTATGTCAATGAAATACATAGTTAAGACCTTCCTAACAGTGATTCTGAATGATTTTTGAACCTTAACTTTCTTGTGTTGCGCTGCTTACAAATGATGTTCATGGCAGCAGGTAAGGATATAATTATTAGTATTTCTTCCCAAATCCACAATTACAGATGCTATAGGACATGAAGAACAAGAAAAAGTGATTTAAAATATGATTTGATGGTAAACCTCTGCGAGCAAATGAGGATTATACTGATATTACATGCTGAAAAAATGTGTGCCGCTTTGAGAAGATCGGTAAAATGATATAAACAAAGCCCAACATTTGGTCTTGCGACATTCCCATTTCATTTTATTAAGATATAGAATGCTGATTTTCTAACTCAGTACATCACAGTGCGTGATTCAGCGAGAACATCCACCATCTCCCGGGCACAGCTGTTACCCGTGTGCCGCCCAAGAGAAGAGGTCGCCTGGAGAGACTTTCAAGCCAGAGGAATGCTCGAGTTGGTATTCCATGAAGCGGTAGTTTTCAAGTTAACAGCTCCCTTTTTGCCTTTAGTTCAGTAGAGATTGGCAATTCCAGGGCTGAAATGATCCAAATAATTCTAGTGAAGGTGTATGGAGTTGAAAATCACAGTGGTGCACTTCCTGTATTACCACATGACATCACAAATTGGAACACATTGTTTTCTTCTGAGAGATGGCTTCAACCTAAATATGCAGTGTTTGTGTGTTAAACCTGTGTGAATGAAACAAAACACAACTCCAGGTATTTGTGAGGAGGAAACATTCTAACATAGATTAGAAAAAAGCATAATTAACTCTTTAAAATAACAGTAATGCGATTTCTTAACTCTTTTTGCACGTTTTTTTGCAGGTAAAACAATATTCTCTAACAAATTTAAAAGTTAAAAGTTGCAGTCTAGCTCAGATTGAAAATAACTCACAACCTACTTTATTTTGATTGTGTTAAATTTAGAGAGTGTGGTTTGGCTGTTCTTCAGAATTACAAAGTCAACGTCCCCCCGAGATCGATTGATGCAATTACCTGTCACTGTTTTCGGAATCGTTGTTATGGCGATATTGTGCGTCATCTCTGTCACCAATTTAGAAGTACAAAGTTACACGGTACGGCTTAAATGACCTATATTATGCAAAACTGACTCATGTGAGCTTTAAGCCATGTTACAACGCTGTTACCTCATCAAAAATAAACCCGGAGTTGAGTTTTGTTTTATTCACACATTTTTGAGTGGCCCTTTATTATTAGTCTGTCTACATTTCCAAAACTCAAAATGCTCTATTTCACCTTGTGATGTCATGATGCAATAGTTTTTAAGTTAACAGCTTCTTTTACCTTTTGTTTAATAGAGATGGGAAATTCCAGGCCTGAAATCATCCAAATCTAGTGAAAGTGAATGAAGTTGAAAAGCACAGTGAAGCACTTCCTGTATTACCACATGACATCACAAGGTGGAACATAGTGTTTTCAGTTTGAGAGAAGAACCCAGCCTCAGTTTGTGTGTTAAACCTGTGTGCTTGAAACAAAACACAACTCCTGGCGTGTTTGTGATGAGAAAACATAACTTAGATCAAAAAGTAGAGTAATATGGGCTTTTTAACTCTTCCAGACTAACATTTTTTACATAACCACACATAACTTTTCAACCATATAAGATAGAAATGTACTTTTTCCCCCCTTCAAAACCTGACAGTTTTGGCTTTCTGAGCATATTTCTAGCATTATCCTGTGTCACACACATGCTGCATGATGACATTGGGAAAACGAGTGTCCAAAAGGAACTTTGTTTTCTGCCAAACTCATGCACTCCATCCATTTTGATGGCCAAAACTTTTGATGGATCCATTTTTGGCCCAAACTTTGCCAAAGAGTGTAGTGAGTCAAGATGTTTGACTGCTCTGAGCGCCTGTGTTCGTAACAATTGAAAAAGCCGCTCAAAGTGCAGTTATTTCTCAAATAAATGGTAAATTACGCTTCTTTGTATGCGTAATTGCGCATCCCTTTTTGTTTTTAATTGAAAGGTTTATTTCAGTCAAAATGTACAAATTCAAATGTAATAAACACCATGGAAATGACAGGAGCTGTTTACCTGAATGACACCAGGAAAAGGGGGGCTTTTTTTTAAACCTTTTTTTTGTTGTTTGTTTTGAGGGCAATGAGAATATTTTTAGTTTATTCACAGACTTAATATTTTGCACTTTTATAGCTAAGGCCCTAAATTAAGCATTTTTATGTCCAAAAAGTTGTTTATACATGTTTGCAATGTGTCTTGCATGAAAGAGTGTGAATATTATTTTCTATTTTTTTTTTTTTATTACAGCCATATGACAACTACAGCATGCAAACTGTGAAATAGGTTGTACTAAAAAAAATAATGTATAAGACTTCATTAGGAGGTAAAAGGGGGATTTTAACAGCAAAATAAAGAAGAAAATCCAGGCAAAGACAAATGAACTAAAATGCCTTTAGGTCTGGAATGGTTAAACTCAAAATAAGCACCTCCATACTTCCAAATGAACTTTTTTTCCCATTTTTTCTCTCCACCAGCTTAAACAGGACTTTCTCTTGTCTACTTTCTTACTTGATATGTATGTATGCGCTCTTCATCGGGCCTCTCCTCGTCACTGACAATTGAAAATAAATTAACATTCCTGGGCTTTATTTTGGTCTGCTCTAAGCCCTGTGCAGGAACTCCGGAGACTGGGCCCGGAGGTCAGCCCGTACTCACAGCCCGTCAATCCTCGCCGCTGACCCCTCCCCTCCCCCGTGCCACCTCCCTCCCTCCCTCTCCTCCTTTCTCCCTCCTCGCCATAGAAAACCCCAAATCCAGCCCCGCGTCTCTTCTCGGCCTCTTTCAGCTTTGTCAAAGGCGAGCCCCGCGTTTTCTTTTTGTGTGTTTTTTTTTTTTTTTTCTTGCCCTGGCAGCCGCGCACGTCTCCAGCTTAACCATGTGGGCCGACTCCATTCCACGCATTTGTTTTAATTACGCTTTAATTGCCGGCCGTCTTCTTCTGAGGGCTTGCTTATTATTTCTATCAGACCGAAGTGAAGAATTTCGCCATGAACTGTGATTTTCTCCATTATCTGCAACGCGATGATAGATGCGTGTGCCGGGGCTGCTGCCGTGAACACATAGCAGAGAAAAGGAAAACAGATGTTGTGCTTGTTTTCGTATCATTTTTTAAAACTTTGTGAAAAATAACGCGGTAATAGGAAGTGAAAACCTGAGGGACTGGAGGTTTTAAAAGCGAAAAGCCTTAAATGAATAGAAATGCATAAGTTATTACTCACCGGCGTTATGGTCTATATTAAACTTGAGCTCATTAGATCAAGTGTAGGTGGTGACAGTTTTTAAACACATCTGTCTCGGTGGAACGCGATATACATTGTGCGAACATTCCTGGACTCGTAACCTTAATTCCCCAGATTAATATAGGGGAATCTGCTGTATAATTCCTGTACAAGTCTCCACGGATGTTTCACTTACCTCTTTAAAATAATTTGATGCTTGACAACATCTCAGCTCGCCCCCCCATAAACACGATCTCTTGTCCCCGACGTGATATTATGAAACGTCTGTCAGCATCTTAATGTTAATCACTTAATCCTTTTATCTTCAGTCCGAGGCGATCCAGGCCAGAAATCCCACCAAACAAAAACAGTGTTCAGGCAGATGAGCCGAGCGGTGGCCCCTCTCGGCTTAAAGGGGAAAAGAGGACGTGTTTCTCAGCGGGACCGCGGCGCGTTCGAGGTCCTCGAGGAACGCACGAGCTCCCGGGGTGGTGCCGGAGACTGGTTTAGTTCGAGTCCGCGCGCCAGTCTGGTTAAGGTCACGGTGGAGACGGGGGTGCTCCAAGGCCACACAAGGATGAGTTAAAATTGGAACAGTTGTGGTGTTTTTCATTTCACCTTGTAGCTGGTCAGGGAAAGTAGTGACAATATTGTTGTTAATATTCAACACAAAATAATAGTCTTTATTTTACCATGTGTAGTTCCGATAAGACTCCAGATGAAACTGGAAAGGTCAAACATTATACAGTTATGAGATTTTTCTTTTTTCCCCCATATCAATACTTGTTTGAAAGTAGTTTTAGTATCGATTAGTATCCAACTTTTTTATACTTTTGACAACCCTACTGCATGCAAAATACAAAAAATAAATACTGTTTTTATTATCAGCAGCTGTTTTGACAAAAACACTTTTTAGGTTAGAATTTGAAATGACTTGAAGAACACACTTGATGGCAAAACAAAACAAAGATGGCAACTCGAGGTTATATTTACATTAATAATATATGAGCAATGTACTGTAGATTAAAATCAATGGCTTCTATAATAAGCTCATTCCTAATTAGACTTTACAGAAATGTGTTAGAGCTGTGAATTGTGTTAAATCTATGGTAATTGCACATTCAGTATCTGCACTTCAACATACATTTCATGTCAAGAATAATAAAAAACATACTTAGGATCATAAAATTGTTGTTCAGTATTCCAAAAATGTCAAATTATGTGTGTTTATTATTATTATATTTGGTCATTCTTTAACTCTTTACAGTCTACCTACATTATATTCAAACTGATGTCAAAAATAAAACTAAAAAATATATTCAGTTTGTAGAATAATCAAACCAAGTACTAAGTAAGTAACTGAGCAGGTGTAGGCAGAAGTTAAAGCTTATTGTGCCTACGCTTTTCTCCAACTACAGCACGCTCATGGACTTTCATCTCTAAATTAAAATGACATTAATACAACATTTTATTACATAATAATAATAATAATTAAAAAAATGTTATTGTAATTATAACAAAAATGTATTTACTGTTATTCTTTCAAATATTTTTCCATTGTTATTCTCTTAAAAGTTATTTTGAATTGGAAAAAAAGAGAAGTCGCTTGCTTTAGCTCATTGCAGCAACTGTTCCATAATTGAACTCCTTTACTCGATAAACTAGTAGTTCTTCTTATATGTGGCTTGTTGAACATACATATGCCCCTTAGATTATATTTACTTTCTCTCTAAGCAAACACTGAAAACTGAGTGAATTATTATCCATATTTCAGTTTCAAATGGTTTATAAAGTATTTGCATGCTCAGGGCTTTAGTGCACGGTGTAACTGTCTAACTGCTGGAGGGTCTATCACTTGTGTGTCTTCATGGAGATGTGCCTAGAATGTTCCACAGTATACAGCCATAAACATAAATTACAAAAAAATGACAGGTTAGATTTGTGGAGAGGCAACCCCACTCACAGTAAGAAAGGATGTATTTTAAAGCAATAAATAATAAGGGTGTGCAAAAATATCAAAATATCGTTTAATGTGATGATACAGTATCGATATTGGGGACTGCTGTATCAATATATCGCGAAATGGCATTTTTTTGGTATAGTTTACTAAATTATTTTGTTACAACGCTACAGTTTTGTTGCTTGTTTAAAGGAAGGACACACTTTTATGCATCAAATGTTACATTTTCGCTGTTTTGAGGATTAAAATGGGAAAGTTTCATATTCACTTTGCACAAGAAGTGGTTTAACAAAGACTTTAATATCTCAGCCATGATTCAGCCTTTATTTTTTATTGAACCATATCGAATCGATTTGAAATATATCAAACCGAAAGTGCGCTGTATCGAGATATGTATCGTATCGTGGCCTATGTATCGGCAACTTTAATGATACCCAGCCCTAATAAATAATATCTGTAGTCGTACTGTGGACAATTGAAACCAAAGCATTAACATCTCCATGGAAACAAAGAGGTTGCGGACCCCCTCCAGAAAAAAAATAAAATAAATACACGTTTAAGTGTCTCGAAGTTCCGGCTTTTAAAACGAATAATACTTCATCTTTGCCCTGTCTAAGTTATAATTGATCATGACAAGATATCTGTGCTCTTTTATTAAAATGTCCCGAGTTGAATAATTAAACACACTTGTAGTCCAAACCTTGTCAGGGGCCAAAGAATCTTCCATTAAACGAAGATACAATCACATTACGGGCCAACCCATTGAATTATTGCCATGACTTCTTATTGCCCGTGTCACAGCTCCACTTCCTGCACTCTGCTTTTGGGCTCGACGGGCCACGGGGGCAAAAAAAACTACAACCCTCTACCCCGTCCGCCCCCTTCGACCGCCCCCGCCCACCCACCCCCCGACGGCGAGCAATCTCCTCCTGTCAGCCGTCATTATGGTCCCCACGTGCCCCGGGCCTGCTCATATTCACCCGTGATAAATGACAGAGCGCACGGGGAGCTAACGCCGCCGTATGCCAGCGTCTCCGGAGAGATCAGCCCAATATTGAACTTGGGCCTCCGCATTGTTTTAATTGAATTTGAAGCGCTTCTATTATGCTCTTTTCAGTTCCCCTTTGCTTCAGTGGCTCCGATGTTCATATAAAAGTTGGGCTGAAGTTGCGGAGAAGTAACTGTTTTCTGTCAGCTTTGATCAGACTTCAAAAATGATAGCCAGGGTTTTATGGTAAAGAACGTCTGATTTTGCTTCTTTTACGGTCTACAAATCCAGTATGATAAATGTACTGTGATCTTTTAGTATTTTAATAAATCAGTTTTGTGAAACGTACAATGCTTCTTGTAGAATTAGGTCCAATAATGAGCTAATGCCGCTCGATTAGCCTCCTTTTCAATTAATTTTGGATTCCTAATTAAGTCATTTGCTGATTAAATTGTTTATTTTTCAAAACCTACTGTACGCAAACATGGACCAAAGCCAAATCCATTATCGAATAGCATCACTATAGTCTTCCACCAAGGCATTCCCCTCGTTTTTGCAATTTTAGACAACATCTAGACCTCGAGAAAGCAAGAATCTACAGATCTTTTTTTTTTTAAAGGAAAATTATTTCTTTCTAATCAACCATTAAATTATTTCAATAACACATCTAGCCAGACAATCCAGCCTCAGTTACAGACTATTTATCTACGTAAAGTACAGGAAAAGTGTCTAGTCTTGGCTGGTGATCCTTGGCTTTTTATAGGAATGTGAAAAATCCGTCAGTCGTCCAGGTAGAATCCATGGCAAAAGGTGGAATTCAATTTGTGAACTGGACAAAGTTTATTTGGTCGAATACGTTTCGCAGCTCATCCAAACTGCTTCTTCAGTTCGATCAAATTCAGTTCGACCAAATAAACTTTGGCCAGTTGACAAATTGAATTTTGTCTGTGCCTTTTTATAGGGGAGGGACAGGACACGTTGAGAAGAATAATTTGTACCTTTAAGTTCACAAGTTTGTCTTTAAAATTTTTGATTTATTACAGTTTATAATTTTGCTGTCATGGTTTGGTTTTTTTTGGAACCACATCTCATCAAGACAAGTTACTTGGAAAGTAAAGTTTTTTAATTTAAAGCAAATGTAAAAATCTGAGGAAAAAAATCTCACAAGATAATTTTTCTCATGTGTGCACAATCTTTTGTCGGGAACGTGCCTATGTTCCCACAGCCCCGTGTTCCCTCAGCTTTATGTTCCCTCATTTCTAAGTTGTTTTTTTTTTCCCAAAAAATTTGGTTCCCACATTTTCTTTGGGATGCAAAGGATTTTAGGTTGAAGTTACTCTGAATCATCCCTTTAAATGTGCTATAAAAATAAAAATGACTTGAATTAGAGTTTAACTTTGAGAAAAATCTGAGAAATAAGGGAACATAGAGCTGTGGAAACATAGAGCTGATCCCTTTTTGTCTCGTGAGACCTTGTGACACGAGATCTTGTCCCATCCCTAGTGGTTTATGAAGTTATGAAGCCCTTGTATGTCTAATTTTAAAAAGTGATGTTTTGCAATACTGTTATACCCCTAGTTACCTATAGACTTGAGATTGATTGTAATTTTTTATTTTGTTATGTTACACTTACAATTCCACGTTTCTATGTTCACAGTTAGAAAAGGCTTTGGTTTGTGAGGTCGTCTAAGTCTATTTTTAGAAAGCGAATATCCAAATCGACAAAGCTGGTATTATACCTGTGTAAAACTAAACTGGATAAGGCCGGCTCGAGAACGCCTCAAGTTTCACCAAAATACAGCAGTAATGAGCAGAACAGTCACGAAGGACACAAAGGGTTCCCGCACAGAGCAAGCACCTTTCCAATCGTCTCTTATCTGATCTGGTCCGGCGCCACTGCCACATAAACAACTCCAAGACGAACACAAGCACAATTCCTGTAAAGCCACCCAAGTTTTACAGATAAATTATAAGCTAACCCTACATGCGATTCCTTGGCACAGTGTGTACCGCGCCGTGCCGGGTGACCTCAAATGAAAATAAATATTCCCCGGGCTCAGATCCGTTCGACTAGTAGCGCACAGCTGTAAAACTTAGTCGAGACCACGGACTGTAGATATAAATGGACGTACTCTAGGTAACCCGCTAGCTGTCGAACTCCAAATAGGAAGTGAGCATGGAGGCGCTTCTGGCTCCATCGACTCTGGTTCCAGTTGAGTTGCCATTGGAAAAACCATCACCCCTCTGTAACTGCTGCAGTGAGCCTCATTATTTTGGTTTTGAAATATTCATATTAACCTGCTCTACATGATCCTGGTGTTTTATTTACCTATTCTGTACATACATGCATTTCTATTCCTAGTATGGACCTGGCTTCACATTCGTTCCCATAACTGCCAGCCTCGTGAGCTTCATTTGACTGGAGTCGAACGCTGTAGGTGACGTCGCATTCCCTTAGTCCACTTCTCGATGCGTCCTGACCACAGACTGTATAATGTATGGATTTGAATAATTAATTCAATTAAAAGCTTCCCATGTTCCGCCAGTTTTCCATGCTATCCAAAAATACCCCAGCAGCAGCATCATCGGTACACAGCTAAAACAAAAATCTAGCCCAGTTAAGATGACTTGAATTAAGAAAGTTTGATCATGATTAAAGTAAATTTCACTTGACAAGTAAAATATCTTAGCCAGACTGTTCAATTTCATTTCTCTCCAGTGACTAGGTCAGGAATCGGAATACATTAGATGGTTTGTAGTAATTCTGGAAGTTGTAGACCGTGCAATGGCCAATCAGTGTAGAGTTTTGAAGCCAAAATGTCAAACTCAAGCGCCTGTCTGGGTCCCTTTTGTGGTACAGCACAACAGTAAACAAAATGGTCTAGATGGATGTAGACGAAGACATACATTCTGTCTTGGCAATGATTCCCGAAGTTGAGAATTTAAAGCCGAACAAATAGAATGTTTGGAGAATTTTATCAAGGGAAAAGGCGTTACTCTCTTTCTTCCTACAGGATTTGGTGCATTACATATGTCACGACCAAACAGCAGCGACTGGTTAAATAAAAAAAAGTACCTGCCTAACGTCGAGCGAACTAATGCTGTGAGGTCAGACGGTTTCCACAAAGTGAAACCTGCTGAGGAATCAGGCTAAAAATATCTAACAATAGAACAAGACTTTTGTACTTAAAATATGAAAATACATCAAATACAACTCAAATCTAATGTTGTTTGAATTAAGAAAAACACTCTTATTCCATTGGTCGATAATTTTGCTTGCCAATTTGAATCTAGACTTAGATTTAGACGAACTTTATTGATCCAAAAGAGAAATCACTTGGACTCAGTAGCGCATACATCACAATATATTACAATAACATAGAGTAAAAAATATAAATGGTAATAATATATTCTAAATAAGTAGCAATAAAAATAGCAAGAGACTGGAGTCAAATAAGGCATAGTTATAGAAAATGTGTAAGTACAAGTAAGAATGAAAATTAGTCATAAAAATATCTCTGCTATATACAAGAGGTTGTATTAAAATAGCGTAAAGATGATATAATGATTGAAAAAACCAAGGCTTATCTGTTAAATAAAGTAAAATGTTGTTAATTTAAGTCAGTTTAAAGGTGCATTGTGTAACTTTTCTGGCGAGTCTGTCAAATTTTAGTCCATGGAGATGTTACTGGTTTGTGTGGAATGTTTCAGCATTTATTTCCATCATCATGGAGACCAAACCACACAAAGTTATAGGTCAGGTCTATGGAGAGGTGACCCTGCTCACTCAGAATGTCTGTTTTTGTAGGTATTTTTGAGCTATAAAACACAGTAATTGATCAAATGCAAAGTAGTTTAATGTCAAACTGTGGAACATTCCAGACAGAGCAATGACACGTCCACAGAAACAAGCAGGTGACGGACCCCCAACCAAAAAGTTACACAGCGCACTTCTTCTTCTCCAAGTGTAGCGCATTAACCAGGCCCGGAGAGCGGCCGGGCCTGACCGCTCCGCTGCTCAAATTCAGGTTCATTATAAAATCATCATGGCAGTCGACGCGCAGCTATGCAGAAGAGGAAACATTCACTCCCTTCTTCGGTGGATGTCATCTCCGCCGTGCGTGTGCAGCGGGGACACATGGCATGGCGGGCACGGGGGAATAAACAAGACCGTGTGGGCGCATAAATTCAGTTGCTTTCCCTCTGTTTGTGTATGAGAGCCTTGTATGCTATCTCCCGCTATATGTTTACACAGACAGGCTGCATCGCCATCAAGTACTGTAAAGGTCAGCTCGGTACAGTGTGGAATAGGCTGTCTTTGTGAGCTGAGCGAGAGTGAAGGGCTATGGATTTACGGAGGTTTCTTGTCCTGTTTAAATAAATGAAGGGAAGAGTAGAGCGAAACTAGTATGACGGACTATTCAAAGCACTACGTTCCAGATGTCTTCAATATATTACTATGTCTTGCTTCTAAGTGTATAAATGGATGAAGAAATACAAGAAACATGAGTTGAAATCGTACCGTAGCCAGCTGGTCATTTGCTCCAATAAGACGGTTCAGGAATCTTTGCAATTGAAGGCGCTGTACCTGAAAGTCAAACCATTTCCTTTGGTCCAATGTTATTCCTCATTTACCTTATGCATTCTGAGCATCTCAATTATTCACTGTGATGATTTTATAAGCACTTTTCACAACTGTGATACCAAAGTGGAGTTTTGCAGTTACGGTAAAGGTAGCAATGAGAAATCAGCTGGAAAGTCCACCCGAATTGTGCCCTTTATGAAACTCAGTTCATCTATATACTGTACATATAAATAAACTTTTTTTTTTCCATTATATATATATATTGTCTTAATTACACATGTAAGTTACAATTTATCTCAACACATTTGTTCAGACATACAAACATGCAACAACATGTAAAAATTAACTGTGTAACTTCTGCTTAACCAACTCCATGGCGTGGCACAGCAACTCATTTTCTAAGTTTCTTATGTTTCGCTGCTTGCAAATTATGGCAAGCAGGTAAGGAAATAATTAATATTTCTTCCCAAATCAACAGTTAGAGGAAAAAAAATTTAAAATACGATTTCATAGTAAACTTCTACGAGCTATTTATGTTGATATTATACAGAAAAATGTGTGCCACTTCGGGAAGATCGGTAAAATGACATAAAGAAGGCCCGACATTTGGTCTCACTACATTCACTTTATTATTCATTTTATTATGATATAGAATGCTGATTTTCTAACTCAGTACCTGACACTGTGTGACACGGCCGACTGAAGGCTGGCGAGAACGTACCCCCTCTCCCGGGCACAGCAGTTACCCGAGCACCGTCCAAGAGAAGGGGGCGTCCGGAGGGAGAAGGGGCATGTTCCCTCCAAGCCGGGATTCCTAGCATGATTTTGCACACATGAATAAAAATGCTTTCTAACTGGATGTAGACAAATTTTGCTCATATATTTGCGGAAAAAGTATAGACTGTATATATATAAATGGACATAGCTAGTCTGCAAGCCACTAAGTTCCAAATAGGAAGTGACCATGGGTGCACTTCCGCCTCCAATTCACTTTCTATTGAAAAAATGTGGCCCCTCTCTCTGCAATTGCTGCTATCAGGCTTCTCATATTAGTCCTAAAATATTCATATTAACTATGATCCTGGTGTTTTTATTTCGCTATCTCTGTGGCTCCAAATTTGCTCCTGTAAGTACTAGCCTCAGTGAGCTTCATTTTTCTGGAGCTGAATGCTTCGGGTGACATCACACTCTCTTAGTCCACTTCTTTATACAGTCTATGGGAATAAAAGTCTGTTTCAAGTCTGTTTTAAATCTTACCTGCCTATTCACAGCTTATTTTTTGTTTCCATATTTTTTTAACAATAATGATTGTAATTATTGTTTCCTCTACATTTTCATGAAAATGTCATTTTCGTCATCAATGGCTTTTGAGTAGTTTACTTATTCATTGTAAAACTTTCTTTAGCAGCAACATATTTCACCATCACTTGTCAAAAAAGCATCTCACCATCTCATGCATAATTCGGACTCAAATCAAAACGGAAACGCCACTTAACCCAATAATATGACAGTCTTGTGGCGTCTTTGTAATTTTTTCTTTTAATATCGCCTCACTTGATCGTTTGCTGTCAATCATTAGCCTTCAGTTAGCATTTTTTAGCAACACTGGCCGTGGGTTGATGTTGAAAAGAAAATGCATATCTAGGCCTGTCACTGTAACACATTTTGAAGACTAGATGATAATATTGAAACCAAAAACATAAAGCTGAATTATTCACAAAAAAGTATTAATGCAAATGTAAAATATTGTTAAATAATATTGAGCTGTATAAATAAAGAGCTGAATGTAACACTTAAAGGTGCACTGTGTAACTTTTCCTTCACCTTCTTGTTTCTATGGAGATGTCACTGCTCTGCCTGGAATGTTCCACAGTATGACATTAAACCGATCTACCTTAAATATATTCAATTACAGATGATTTTATAGCTGAAAAAACAGGCATTCTGACTGTGAGCGGGGTCACCTCTCCCCAGATCTGACCTGTAACTTGGTCTGGTTTGGTCTCCATGACGATAGAAAGGTTTTATGCCATACATTTGACGGACCCTCCACCAGACAAGTTACACAATAGGGCTGGTCGATTATGGAAAAAAATCATAATCAGGATTATTTTGGTCAATACTGAAATCACGATTATTCAAACCATTATTTTTTTGTTACACGATGCATTTATTCAACGTTTCTCTCTCAAAAAAACACTTTGTTATTGATAATTTACGCAAAACTTTCAAATTGAAGATAAATATAGGCTACAAATATGTACCTTAGAGCAGTTTTGCGAACTATAAAATGAATAAAATATACTTTGAATGTGAAATAAGGCATAGAAACACACAGAAGTATCCAAAATAAACTATATATCCAGCTGTTCTACAATCTCTGTATTTAAAATGTTATCATATTGCAAAAAAACCCTAAATAAATACCCATGATAAATACTGACCCCCCCAAAAATTGTTGTTTCTTTTACAATATATTGAACGATTAGTCGATATAGTAATCCTCATACCGATCCATTCCAGACTAAAGCTCTTCATTAGCCCATGTTGCACACAGCATTAGCATCTGGTGTCAGCAGCCACATATGACACTGAGTCTCCTCTCTGTGTTTGATTTCCGTAAGCTGCTTATCCGTCTGCCAAGTGCAGCTCTAACCTTTTTTTGATTTTTTTTTTTTTTTTTCCACCAGACAAAGAGGCATGCTTTTTTTTTACTCTTGATACGAGACTGGGGAGACAAAAGTAGTTCACAAAGCAGCCGTGTCCCTAATGGCGTCTTACCATGTTACCGGAGCGACCGTCTTTTCTGTCCCACTGGGGCTGCGGTAGTAAATAGTGGGGTGTAAATAGTGGAACTGAGATTAGTTGCAAGTGACATAAGTTGTGTCCTTGCACTTTAAGACTCAATTTTTTTTTTCCCCTGTGAAAGTTTAGGCTGCTTAAAGGCCCTATATTACGCAAAATTGACTCTTGTGAGCTTGAGGGCCTGTTTACACAAGAACGCTTGCGGGAATAAAAACGACATGGACGAGAAATGGGAGAACCAGTTGATGGTGGGGGAAGGAGTAGCTGATGAAAATGCGTGGCGTGAAAACTCCCGTATGTCCAAAGACGCCCTTGTTACTTTAAGTACGAACATACCCAATCGAATTCCATACACTTTTGGATCACCACATGCCCGCAGATTTCCTCCCGAAAACGGTCATCTAAATGTGGAATAAAAACTGAAGACGCAACGCCACTTTTGCGTCTTCTGTTCAGACGGTCATCATATAAACGTAGCCTCAAGCCATGTTTATAATGTTATCTCATCGAAAACATACTGGAGTTGTGTTTTGTTTCTTTCACACATATTTGAGTAATCCTTCATTATTAGGGTGACCAAATATATCCATTTACCCAGGACAGTCCCAGTTTTGAAGCCCCAGCAGATTTATCCAAAACCAATGATTCGTACCAGTTTTATGATACAAGAAATGTCCCAAGTGTCCCTATTTTTGACCAGTCTAGACCCGCCAACAGTAAAGAGAGGAATATACTGTCATTTGTTTTTGTTAAAATGCAGAAAATCGACCTTAAAAATGACCATTAGGCAAATGCAACGACAGAAGATTATCAGTTTAGCTGAGTCGAGAATGGACAATGCTACACTCTTTTCACAATTTTATTTATATCAACCCAGGTGTGTCACAGTTTTTAATTCAGTAAATCTGATCATCCTATTCATTATTAGACCATTTACATCTCAAAAACTCCAAAGTGCTGTATTCCACCTTGTGATGTCATTAAGATGTGGTTTTCAGGTTAACAGCCACTCTTTACCTTCAGTAGCTTTAGAGATTGGCAATTCCAGGGCTGAAATTATCTACATGATTCTAGTGAAGGTGTATGGATTTAAAAAACACAGTGGAGCACTTCCTGTATTACCACATGACATCACAAGGTGGAACAGAGTGTTTTCTGTCTTGAGAGAAAAGAACTAAATATGCAAAGCTTGTGAATGAAACAAAACAAAACTCGAGTTATAGTTTTTATGACGAAACAGGAGAAGGACTTTCAAGTTACATAGTGCAACTTTAATAATAGTTTAGTAAAATAGTTTAATATAATATAAATCCATTAATACTAGGGATGTGATAATAACTGAAATATCGTGATATCGTATTGTCAAAGATCTCACAATAATATCATGGACCATCACAGTATATTGAATTACAAGTCTCTTTGCTGAAATTTAGAGTTATGGTGCAGCAATAGCCAAAAAAAAATTATAGACGAAACTACATAGACCATGATCCTTTGCTACGTTTCCGTGCAGATTACATGAAGAAATAACTTATAAGCTTTTTGAAATCTTAGTTCTTTGGATTATGACAGAACCAAAAGCTGTTCAAGACATTTTAAGAGGAAAAAAGTTTTGTTTGTCTCTACAAAATATTGCAATAAATATCGAACCGTGTGATGTACATCGTGAAAATATCGTACCAGGAAATTTGGATATCGTTAGCATCCATTACATCCCTACTTAATATACATAACACAAGCCTAGTTTTGGCTGTCGACTTATGTTGATTTGAAAAGAAAAGTAAAATGGCAATATTCATCTCAAGTTAACAATTTTAATTTGCACTATTGAATCCCCCTTTGCCCTAATGCTTGCCATGGTGAGGAACATTTTGTACTAAGAATGTCCCTTTTTGTCCAAATATATTGCCAAACGACCATTTGTGAATAAGTAATGAAACCTCACCATGTGTTTACTATTTGCATGTTGGACAAATGGAGTTGCCACATTGGAATGTCCCATTGGAGGCCAAAATAAAATCACAAGAAGTCGAACCAAATGTGAAAAGTTTTGTGACACCAACTATCTTCGGAGGAACTAGAGGAACTTTGTGCTGGCTCTGCACTGATCTACACTGAATCAATCAAATGTTTTATTATTGGTCTGTCTTCATCTCTAAAGCTCAAAATGCTCTGTTCCACCATGTGATGTCATGAAGCGGTAGTTTTGAAGTTAACAGCTCCTTTTACCTTTTAGTTCAGTCGAGATTGGCAATTCCAGGGCTCAAAATATCCAAATGATTTTAGTGAAGGTGCATGAAGTTTAGAAACGCAAGGGGTGTAAAGATATACAAGTCTCAGGATACAATATCGTCACGGTATGAACCTCACGGTATGATATTTATTGCGATATCGTGGGAAAGCTTACGATATGGTGGGGAGGCTCACAATTAGGGATGTAACAATATCCAAATCTCTCGGTACAGTATTTTCACGATATACATCTCAAGGTACGATATTTATTGCGATATTTTGTGGAGGCTAAAACTGTTAATATGCTACTTTTTCCTCTTAAAATGCCTTGACAAGACTTAATCCAAAGAACTAAGACTTAAAAGTGCTTAGAACTGTAATTTCTTCTTGTAGTCTGCACTGAAATGGAGCAAAGGATCATGGTCTATGTAGTTCCATCAGTCTTTTGCTGCACCATAACTCTTAATTTAAGTAAAGAAACTTGTAATTCGATATATTGTGATGGTCCATGATATTATTGTGAGAACTTTGGCAAAGTGATATCACAATATTTTGTATGTTACATCTCTAAGAAACACTGTGGAGCACTTCCTGTATTGCAACATGACATCACAAGGTGGAACAAAGTGTTTCCATTTTGAGAGAAGCCTAAATATGTAGGGTTTGTGTGTTAAACATGTATGAATGAAAAAAAAAAAAAGCTTATGATGATGAAAAATAATGCATTATCACAAAATATTAAAGCATCCACCTTTAATATTTTGTGATATTGAATGAAGAAATATAAATATTGAAAGTTCACTGTATTCCAAATGCAAATATGTGCTGTACAGTCAAGGTGAAATGTCTTAAACCTCTTTTCTTTTTGTTTCCAGATGAGAAGATGACTGGTGATGCTAGTTGGAGGACCACTGATCGCTGACATCTCTCCAGCCCCGCTCTCTCCCTCTTCTTCTTCTTCTTCTTCATCATCCTCGCCGGTGTCCGCTTTAGACTTATACTTCATTAGCATACGACGCACAATGGCCTCTGCACTGTGGAGGTGTCCGACGCCCGCCTGCCTCCTGCTCCTCCTCCTCTGCTTTCACTCCTCGCAAGGTATGTACACGGAGAGCTTGTTTTATTTTATTACACCTTTTTTTCTCTCCGTCCTTTAATGTGGCGGAAAGCAGAATTATCAGGTATTCAAGAATGCACTTATTATGCATGTTATGAATAGGTTGAATTAATTAGCGTGCGCACAAAAGTGATGAAGTGTGTTTGTGGACCAAGGTTGCGAGGTTTCATAGTCATATTTAACATTGACCATAGTGTAAAACCTCTAAAGGAATATTAACCACACTTTTTATTTATTTATTTAGTGCTTCATTATTCATGTTTTGAAAAGCTGTGCAAAACAAAATAATAATGGGCGATTTTAGATGCAGCTCTCACGGACACACGCTATGCTGTGGTCTGTACAAGTAATGGTTAAAATAACAATGTGGAAAATCAGATTCACTGGGCCTTTACAATGTGAACTTAATGCTTGTTATGACCAAGCTCAGTTCTGCCCAAAATTGGATTCAAAAATTTCCATGTATTGATACTTTGCAGCTGATGTCATCAACATTCTCTGGGCGTGTGAAGCTAACTGAAAGCACTGCTCTATTTGAAGCTCTGATACTCAACACAAGTTGACCACACGCACCATTAGTCTACAGTTAATAATAAAAAAAATAATGCATAATACGTGTATTCCGCTTTTCAAGATACTCGGACATTTCACATGAAGAGACAAAGGCACACGAAAGAAATAAGACAGCGTTAATGAAAGGTGGTTTAAAGAGATGTTTTTCACTTAGTCACTCTCACTTTTTTCATGAAAATCAAACATCAAACACCAGTAGGGATGTTACGATATGGTTTTCTCACTATTCAATATGTATCTCAATACACAGGGCTCGATATCGATTTGATTTAGATACGTTTTAAGACACACAAAAAAAATCTCATGTAAATTTTTCTGCTAATGAGTATAATATAATAACACTACGATGTTAATGAAACATTGCATTCATTTACATACAATACATTACAATAGAACTCCTGTACAGTTGTAGTTTAGATGTGAACTGTTTTAGTTCATTTGGTTCAATGATTTACAGCTTTGAATTTTTATTCAGTGAAAATAAGAACAGAGCTTTCTCAGGCTATTTTATATTTTATAATATAGCCAGTCTACTTTTAATATAGAGTGGTAGGGGAGTTACATTATCAGACGTTTCCTTCTTTGATGATGATTTGATGATTTATTTTCCTCATGACTATCACTGCGTCACACGCCTGTGTGTCCAGCAGAGACAGTACGTAGCTCCTCCCACTCTCACCCCTACAATCTGTGACACACTGCACTCTCCCATCCTCTTTTGGGACACGCAAACTATATCGTATTACATAGCAATGTCTCAACAGACCATTTTCTGACTAAAACTTGTGAAATGGAGTTTAAGAAAAAGATTGTTTTTATCGCAAGTCACGGGTGCATATACGAGCGCATTTGATTAAAGCCGATGTAAAGCCAAAAGCAATTCTAAAGTATTTAAAAGTTCATATCTTTATCCCTGGGTCTATCAACATAAAATAAAAAGTGACTGAAAGATAAAACCCACCTCCGTTAGAATATTTCAGCTGTAAATCCCTATGGAGCTGTTTTCTTGCTGCATCTGAGAAGGACGCTGATAACAGTTTCTCTTACAGACCAAAATAAAAGACAAAACAGCGAGCATGGAGGTACTCGTGCATATCGACACATGTATCGAACTAACATGTGTATCAAATCATGAGACCAATATCGAACAACTCGGTATTATATCGAATATTGTTGCAACACTAATGACCAGGACTATGAATGCTCGTAGTGATCAGACATTCCTGAAAATGTGCTGTTTTAAATCCATTTGGTCTTAATATGTGTATTATGTCTCCATGGGAACTACTGACTATTCCACTGTATAGACACACACGTAGAACCACCCCCAATAAGATTTTGCTGCAGAATATCATTGCCTGTTTAATGCCGTACAGTGGAACATTCATATAATCTGAGATAGATTTTACCCACAGATTTCCACACAAACATCGATTTTTCAAAGTTTATTTATTTACTCATTTGTATTTTTATCTCAATCAGACCATTGCCTACCTGGGACACGAAACCCAGATGCCAGATGTGAGGAGCTGCCGGTGTCTGTCAGTGGTTTTTAATTGTTCGCCATGACAACCCTGGGCTCTTGTTGCGCAGCTTCCTTCCCTCACTTTTGATTAGCACATTTCGCCGTAATTACAAGTATTGTCACAAAACACTCCTGTCTGTTATATGCCCGTCAAAAGCAGTGATGTCGCTATGTCTCCTTAATGATCATGATTACGTTTTTTTCCCCTCTTTTCAGCGCCATTGTACCAAGAAACAAAGTAACCCAAAATTTCATGTCTGCGCGCCAAGCATTGATTACAGTTAGACATTGAAGCACATTATTTTAAGGGATCTCTTTTCAATTTGGACTTTGTCTCGTCCCGACTGTTTTTGTTCTGTGATAGATTTCTCTCCCGATTTTATTTTAAACATGACTGCGCTGTGCCTTTTGATGGATTGCGCTGGAGCAGGCTATCCCATTAGCTTTCAAGCCGAGTATTTTTGTGCATTAGGAATTTTCAATAATACGGAAGAGGCGGAATGTTAGCGAGGGAGTTGAAGAATAGTTTTTTGATTTGGCCCGGTCTGAATAGTCCAGTTGAATTGCTTTAAAAAGGACTTTGGCATGCACAAAGTCTCGGTGTCAGTTTTCACTTGATGCGAGCACTTAGTTCAGAGAATGCATATTTGGCCATCCGTCAATATTGAAAGAATCCAGGTTTGAATGAAATAAGCACTGATTCTATTAGGGCTGTAGCTGACCAAAGAAATTCTTGGTCGATTAAAGACATGTCCTGATGATTCAGAGAAACCAATAGCCAGATAAGTTTGACGATATTTTTGGGCCATTGTGTACAATTTACTACAAACTCATCCACAAACCACAAAACTTTAAAGGTCTTATATTACACAAAATGGATTCTTGTGAGCTTTAAACCATTTTATAATGTTGTTTCTTCATCACAAACAGACCTGGAGTTGTGTTTTGGTTCATTCACACATGTTTAACACACAAACCCTGCATATTTAGGCTGAGTTCTTCTCTCAAAACATTATAACATAGATCAGAAAATATTGTAATATTTTAAGAGAGCTGTGTAGTCACATTTTTACTCTAAAGTGTTTAAATTAATCTTTCTGTGCACACTTTAGGCTACGGAAGACAGATATTGGTAACTGATATATAGTCTCTCTCTAATTTATACCAGGAAAATGTGTATTTATGTGACGATTAAATTCATGATTCACTTCCAAATCTTTATCTAACTCATGTTGTGTCCTTGGGCAAGACACTTAACCCGAGTACGAGTGTGTTTGTGAATGGGTGAGTGGCTCCTTGATATAAAGTGCTTTGAGTGCCTCGAAGGTGGAAAAGCGCTCTGTACCTTGCTCTAGCTGCTGTTATCCCATATAAATCCTTAAAGCTGCACTGTGTAACTTTTCTAGTGGAGGGTCTGCCATCTGCTTGTCTCCACGGAGATGTTGTTGCTTCATCTGGAATGTCCCAGTATGGCATTAAATGTATCCATGTTCCTTTTAGTTAATAACATGGATTTTTATTGACTTAAAACTGTGCATTCTGACTGTGAGTGGGCTCGCCTCCCCACAGATATGATATGTAACTTGGCCCTGTGGCATCAGCGGCTGTTTACATAGTGTTAAATAAGTGTAATGCCATACTGTGGAACATTCCTGGCAACACAGAGAATGGAGAGAAGCTGGTGACGGACCCTCCACCAGAAAAGTTACACAGCGCACCTTTTGAAATCTGAACAAACTAGACTTAGGCTACGTTCAGACCGCAGCCTGAAGTGACCCGAATCTGATTTTTTCGGCCCTATGCGGCCTGTATCTGATCTTTCAATTACAGTCTGAATGAAACAGATCAGATCAGATTTTTTTCACATGTGACCCAGGCCACGTTAGTATGTGCTCCTAAAACCCATACATATCTGATTTTTTGAAATGCGACTTCAGTCTGAACGGCCAGGTCGCATTCATCCCACCTACACGTCAGACTCGGAGTCTAGTCAATAGAGGGAAAGCGAGGTTAGCGAGTTTATTAATATTTGGGGGGATCGCTGTATTCAGGCCAAATTGGAGGGGTCTTATCGGAACCAAGCAGTTTTTAAAATGATCGGTGAAGAAATGTCCGAGCGCGGCTACAGGCGGTCCTGGCTCCAAAGTCAATGAAAAATAAAGAGACTGCGAGCCAAATGCAAGGAGGCTAAAATCTCAAACAAATGAAGTGGCCGTGGACTTGTGACCTGTCCATTTTACGAAGAACTAGACCCTATTTTGGAAGACAAACTCAGAGTTAAGGCGACTTCCGTGTGATGTCGGCATGTCCTCCAAAGCACATGCAGGACACTTTTGGGGCGTTTAAAGTTCACACTGAAGATCACATACAAGTCGCATTTAATTGGAAACGAGAAAGACCTCGCAAAAAAAATCGGATTTCACAAAAAATCCAAACTAAACATTAAGCCCTGCAGTCTGCACGTAGCCTAATAAACACGTTGGTGACCAGTTAATCGACCAAATGGCGAAAAGACTACAGCTTTAGATTCCATCCACCTCCCACTCACCTTGGGCCGGTCTTGCCTCCAGGGCCCCCATCCGGGCTCTTGTGATCTGTTCCTCTGTATGCCCGCTACACAAACTCGACCTGATAATTACCTCCAGGAGAAAGGATAATCGCATTATCGTTTTCGCCCAAAACAGTCCCCGGTCTCTTTGAAATTCTCATTGACAGCTTAAATGAAAGTACTTTTTTTTTTTTTTCTCCTATCCTCCGTCCTCTCTCCTGGTTTGACTCGCGTGGCCAGTGGGAAAAAATGAGCAGCAGTCAGGGTTCGCCATCGACAAAAGAAGTCAATTTGCTCGAAATCAAACGGCACTGCTACGAGAATGAAAAGGCGAAATCATTTAATCTGCACACATACTGTTTATTTCAGCATTTTTATAACAAGTCGGTTAAATAAGCTTTGTGTAAGTAATTCAAGAGGAAGTACCACCGAAATAAAACCTTATGACGCATGCACTACTGTTATCAATTTCTGTTCCATCAATACAAAGTGAGTTAGCTCTTAGATTCATATGATGCTTTTATAATTCAGCTCTTATCTTATCTTCATGTTGTCTTAAAGCTGCAATGTGTAACTTTTTGGTTGAGGGTCCATCACCTGCTTGTTTTTGTGGGTTACTTTGTTTCATTAAGCAGCTCTGCCTTACTTTTATCCAGTTAAAGGTGGTTTTACTGATCAAAAATACCTAGAAAACAGACTTTCTGACTGTGAGCGGGGTCGCCTCTTTGTAGATCTGATCTGTAGCTTTAACTGGTCTGGTTTGGCCTTCATGAATAGAAAGGTTTAACTGTGAAACATTGCAGACAGATCAATAACATCTCCTTGAAGAAAAGTAGTAGGCCTGTCACGATAATTAATATATTTTGTGTAAGCGGGAAGATTTGGGGTATTTTTTTTGTGATACGATACGATTTGAGCTGTAAGGGGTTGAATAAGTACCGTATTTTACAGGCTATTAAGGTGCTCTGGATTATAAGGCGCACTGTCATTAAATGGTCTATTTTTGAACTTTTTTCACAAATAAACCACACCAGACTTTAAACGAAACAGAACCGTTCGATTGGTCAGTCGGACTTTGTTTGGCGTGTTCACGGTGACTCTGGGCTTTGTTCAATTGTGGCGTGTAGGGAGGGTGCTGTCTGGGACCGCTCGATTGTTGGCGTGTTCGCAGTGACTCAGTTGTGGCTAGAAGTGGCACATTGCGCTCGCTTTTTCGGTTCGTTCCTCCATTCCATTCCTCGTCCACGTGGAGTGATGAGTGCGGCTGCGGGTATTTTTCGCTGCGAGGTCGCTGTCTGCTCTGTACGTGTTTGCGTGCGCTGCGGATGGTGCGGATTTGTAATTTACTGAAGTCGTGCTGGGACACCCGAGTGGATTCGTGTATAGGGCGCTCTGGCTTGCGGGGCGCGCGGTCGTTTTTTTGATAGGGTTAGAGGCTTAAGAGCGCATCTAATAGCCCGGAAAATACGGTAATTTCTATGGCTCATTATCGGTTTATTCTGCGATTTATTTGTTACAGCCCAAGCCTTTTGAATGATACTGTCTATTTAAAAATGGTTTGCTGGGATTATCTTTTGTTATTGACAGTCCTACATGCTCCACTATTACCAACTTCTGTTCCATCAATACAAAGTGAGTTAACTCTTAGATTCAAATGATGCGTTTATAATTCAGCGTTCATCTGCTTATCTACATATTGTGATAAGAATGCTTATTAACAGCTATCATAAAAGTTTTAATTAGCATAGTCTACTATATTGGCTGTGGAAACTTGGGAATTGCAAGTTCTGGAAGAAGAGTTTGGTTGTTGCATGAAATATAATGCCACAAGTTTCCAAGAGAAACACTGCGACAAAATTGCACCATGTCACTTGTTTCCATGGGGATATGACAGTAGAACATAACTGTCAGATAAAGACTAGACGATCTACGGGTTAGATCTGTGGAGAGGTGGCATGTTTTTGAACTAAAATGCAGGATAGGTAAGTTAAATGGCATACTATGAAACACGCCAGCCAAAGCATGTACATCTCTATGGAGACAAGCAAGCTCTGCACCAGGAAGGTTACATAGTGCTGCTTTAAAACCATCACCACTGACAACGCTCAAGTTATTTGGAAACTGTCAAATGTTTATCTATTCAGGTAAAGGTACAATATGGAACTTTCTGAACGTGGCACGCCCATAATTCAGGACATTTTCCATAGATATACATTTTATGCAATATTGTGGAAGATTATTAGCCTGATTCATCAGCCAGTTTCACTTTGTGGAAACCGTCTGACCTCGCAGCATTAGGATTTGTTTGCTTGACGGTAGGTGGATACGTTTTTTATTTAACCAATCACTGCTGTTTGGTCGTGACATATCTAATGCACCAGATCTCGCAGGAAGAAGGGCAATAACGTCTTTCCCCTTGATAAAATTCACCAAACATTATCTTTTTTCTGACTTTAAATCCTTGATCTCAGGAATCGTCGCCAACACAAAATGTATGTCTTCGTCTACATCCATCTCGACCGCTTTGTTTACTGTTGTGCTGTACCACAAAAGACAGACGCTTGAGTTTGATGTCATGGCTTCAAAGCTCTTCGCTGTTTGGCCGGTGCGCGGTCTACAACTTGCAAGGTTCTTGTAATCTGTCTAGTTTATTCCAATTCCTAACCTTGACGCTGGAGAGAAATTAAATTGAGCGGAGGTACTAGGTGGCACGAGCCTGGTTAGAAGATTGCTCTGTAAAGCGTCTTTGAGTGTCCAAAAAACACTATATAAAACTGATGCATTATTATTATTAAGATTATAGCCAAAGGATCAAAGCCGTGGGAGCCAAAAGCCAAATAAGAGTCACGTTTGTGGAGACACAGACTCAATCAGAATAGAAACTCTTGACACAATAAAAACACCCAAAACGAAAAAACAGGCTTTTATTTGACTCAAAGTTGAATACTGCAGCTTTAAGTGTTACTGTTTATCTTCACATTCGTATTATCCATGCTCCATTTCCCATCCCTGTGCCAATATTATATAACCAAACTATAAAAACCCCACTTCCTTCGTGCCCAAACTAGGTCACACAGGTATCTTGTGTTTTTCATTTTTTAGCTCGAGACACTTCCGACCGCCCAGTCTGCACAAATGAAAAGAGACAAGCGCGTTTTCAAGAAAGAGAACGCTAACAAACAAAGGTGGGGTTAGTTCCTTGGTGCATACCTGCTGTGAATAGACCTGTACACGGTGTTATCATAGCCTTTAAAGTGAGGAAAAGGCAGATTTAAAGGATTAAGCCTCGTAGTTGGTGTCAACATTTTAGGCCTTTTCTGTTCAAAATGAGAGCTTTTGTATCCAGCCTTGCACAAAGCGGTGTTTAAAAAAGGAAGAGTTTTTTGTTGCTGTTGTTTGATATTTCCATCATAACTGTAAGAGAAGGATTAGAGGCTTGTTTGCTCAGCTTGGAGTTTAGCTATACATACAAAACAGTGGGTGCTTTTAGATCTCGCATTACGCATTTCCCATGGGTGTTGAAATTCTACAATGTCAACTTCAATGTTAAATTCTAAATAGTCAGCGTTTGGCAGAATTGATAATAGAATCTGAAAACATATCCAATTGTTTGTCAAGTTATGGCCAAGTCTTATATATTTTAAAATTCCAAACTCTCTATGACAGACACCAGTGTAGAAACTACTCAAGAATGCACGCTATTAAAATACTATCTATGCTACAAAGACGATTTCTCTGTATTCTAAGAAATACAGTGAGATACAAGGCCGTGGAAATGTTAACACTTTGCTTTTGAATGTTCCTAAAAATGACAAACTTGTATAACTTGCATTTGTTCAGTTATAAGGTGTTTTGTATGTTCGACAAAATGCATTGTTACTGAGAGCAGAGTCACGTGTCCACAGATCTGATCCATGACTTGGCTTGGAGGCACATACAGTACTTGTCTCCATGGAGATAATTCTACAAAAGTAATTATATTTAAGTAGCTCAAGTAAAAGAAGTTTATTTACCAACGCATTATGGTAATATGGTTTATTCTAGCCTGATGATGCTTCTGTTGTAGGGACTATTATAAGCTCTAAGGACTGTCCTCGATAAACTAGTACAAATTCTCTATGAAGTATCATAGTGTTTTTCCACTGATCTCAAGGTTGGCGGTTCAAATCCCACTTCTGATGTAGAATGGGTGAGTGGTTCTTTGACATAAAGCTCTTTAAGTGCTTTGAAAATGGAAAAGTGTTATATAAAATAAAATTTAAAAAAATTTGGCCATTTACTATACTATACATTGCAGGCAAAGCAAGAACATCTCCATGGGCACCAGGAGATTTGAGCGTTTTTAAGTTCAAAATTATGGAATTTCAAAATTATGTTTCATCAGATTTTGAATTTGAAATACCGTTGAATTTCTCACTTTGAATTTTTTTACTCTGAAAAAAGATGTTTGAATTATTTTTATTTAGAATTTTAGTTGCGTGTTTAAAATTCAACAGAAAAGAAAAAAACACGCCTTTTAAATATTCAACAGTCAAAATTCAGAGAGTAAAATTTGCAGCAAAGATCCAGTATCTAAAGCCTAAGTAATCGATCCAAAATGATCCTGTCTAACTTAGTAACATGCAGGAAATGGTGCAGTGAATTGATCTCAAAATGAGTATGGAAGAAAATTTGTTCCAATAGATTTAGAATTTTAAATCCTGCTGAATTTCTCACTTTGAATTTTTTTTAGCTCAACATGTTTGAATTATTTTTATTTTGAATGGCAGTTGATGAAATTTGAAGTGTACATTTGTGTTTTAAAATTAAAAATAAAAAAAAAATCACCTTTTAAATATTCAGCACAAATATTTTCAAGCCCTCAAATTCAACAGTCAAAATTCAGAGCGTAAAATTCGAAGTGAAAAAAATTTGCAGCAAAGATTAAAGATTTAATACGTAAGCAATCTATCCAAAGCAATCCAATCTAACTTAGTAACAAGCAGGAAATGGTCCAGTGAAGCGATCTGATTGGTCGGAATTAGCCACATCAAAACCTCATCTCTCTTATTTCTTGAGTGTAAACCCCGCCCACGGATAAGAATGGCCAATAGGAAACGGCCTCTGTCCTCCTCACACACGACACACTTCTGTCTTGGCATCTTGGGTCTTTGCTGTGAAAATTTTCGCTGCGAATTTTACACTCTGAATTTTCACAGCTGAATCTGAGGACTTGGAAATACAGTATATGTGCGGAATGTCTATTTAGAATTTGAAACCTATTGAAAAAGTGTAATTAAAAATTCAGCAACTCAAATTCAGAATAAAGTTTAAAAAATTCAAAGTGAGATTTCAAATTCACAATCTAATGGAACAAATTATCTTCCATACAAAATTAGCTGGTGTAAAAACCACATTTCCCAACGCTCTCAGTAGTTAACCTTGAAAAGTGCTTGATTTTTGTCTAAAACTTCCCCTCCACCTTTGTGAAGAACAAAGGGCCCAAACCATTCCTAACAAAACAGGTTATTTCTGTTGATTTAGTAGAGCCCAGCCCCCCACCGCGCTGCACACTCTCACTCAGGGAGCTCTTCCTGATTGGGGAAATATTCCACGTTTAAAATAGCTGCATACAAAGGCCGTAAAGGTTAACGGCGTGTCTGAGTACAGCAGTTATCTGTAGCGGTGGCATTGTCCTTACCCCACCCCCGTCTCTTTCCTCCTCCGTGCCTTCCCCTGTGCCAAGCTGGTATTTCCAAACCAGGGGGAAAACACCATTGTGCGCCGCTACACTGCAAAAACCAAATTCCAGCCAAGTCGAAGTCCCAAATGTTCTAATTTTGACTTATTTTGGCGGGATTATAACTATTGTAACTTAAAGGAATGATAGTTTTACACCAATTAACAAACAATTTACAAAGAAAAGCTGAAAAATGTGTTGAAATATTCTACTTTTTTCTGATCTGTGTCATAATGTTGTTTCCTTATCATACCTGGAGTTGTTTAGTTTCATTCACACGTATTTTAACACATAAACACTGCATATTTAAGATGAGTTCTTTTCTCAAACGGAAAACACTCTTTACTAGAAACATTTGTAGAATTTTAGTGTTAGAATTGCCAATCTCTACTGAACAAAAGGTTAAAGGTTGCTGCTACACTGTTTTGTGTAAACAGTGTTTTTCTCCTTTTAATGGTGACAATAAACAACTTAAAGGTCGTCTATTACACAAAATGGATTCTTGTGTGAATGCAGCACTGACAATACAAGCGTACAACTGTCAATTAAAGATGGTTGGATATCGATTTCAATTAAAAATGTATTCATTAGACTGCCCTGTTTTGTAGGGATGTAATGATATGCATCTCACGGTACGATATCTATTGCAATATTTTGGAGAGGACACGTATATAGGACACATTTTTGCCTTTAAAATACTTTGACAAGATTTTGGTGCGAATTATTTCCGTCATAATCCCAAGAATTCAAGTATAAACCTATCTCTTCATGTTGTCTGCACTGAAATGAATCATGGGATATGTAGTTCCTGATGTTTATAAACTGTTATAAAACCATGCATTTAAACAAAAGAACTTGTAACCACGATATTATTGAGACTTTTGACGATACGATATCACGATATTTCGGTTAATTAAATCGATTATGATTCTGAGTTTAGTATTTGATGCTTGTAAAGTGTGACAGTAAATTGAGGTTAAAGTATTAAGTATTTGGTAGTACAGTGGTCCCTCGTTTATTGCGGGAGTTATGTTTTAAAAATAACCTGCGATAGGTGAAATCCGCGAAGTAGTCAACTTTATATTGTACAATTATTATATCTGTTTTAAGGCTGTAAAACCCCTCACCACACACTTTATACACTTTTCTCAGACGGGACAGTTACAACCCTTTTTGCATCCACCACATCCGCGCAGTTTAGCACCACACCTGCCCGTTAACCCGAGATTATATCAAACTTTTGCGCTGCATACTCCATGGACTGAACCAAGACTCAACCAGGACTAAACCAGAACTGAAACAGGACTCACTGTTCGGAGGTGACTGCAGGATAAAGGACCGACGGAGAGCTCAGCACCTCACGGAGGTAAGCGCGGCAATTGCCCGATCGCACTTTGCGGACAAACTGCTCAGCGTTCTCTTCATACACTGTAAAAAAAACATGCAAAATTGCACAAAAAAATATCCGCAAAACAGCGAGACACTGAAAGGTGAACCCCGATATAGCAAGGGATGACTGTAGTAAGTATAAAGTATTTGGGAAGAAGACAATTGAAAACTACCACTACAAGACATCACAAGGTGGAGCAGAGCATTTTGAGCTTTGAAGATGTAGACAGACTAATAATAAAGCGTTACTCGAACATGTGCGAATGAAACAAAACACAACTCCAGCTATGTTTTGATGCGGTAACAGCATTATAACACGACTTAAAGCTCACAAGAGTCCGTTTTGCGTAATATCTGACCTTTAAGCTGTTTTAACTCGTCTGGGTATTTCAGTTTTTTGCAGTGTAACTCTCGTCTGGCTCCGGCCCAGTCTCATCCGGCCTGCGTTCCATTGATATGCTAGCCTAATGCATATCGGAGACTATGGGCGCATGATGAGTTGTCAGTGGGGCCGCGGGGAGCGTCACAGATGACTGGTCAATCTGTGCAGTGAGAACAACTCATCCGCGCCACAGAGACATTGTTTCAAGTGTTTGGACAAGAGCCGCTTCACTGTTTGTGGGTATAGACGTTTCACCTATTAGGTTGGACTACAATGGGATACAGGGGCAAGTCTGCGTGGCCTTTGTGCGAGACGCTAACTGGGAGTGAGGGCGGATCGAGGAAAGCGATGCCAAGTCGATATGCAAATAATCCTGTGAATCCCAGACCTCAACATGGTGCAATCTTGAGTGCAATTTTTGTTTTGCTGTAGTGTTAAAGTGCCTAGACTTGGACTTAGACTTAGACAAACTTTATTGATCCACAAGGGAAATTATTTGGACACAGTAGCTCACACATTACAATAAATATAATAACATAGAGCAAAAATATAAATGGTAATGATAAATTCTAAATAAGAAGCCAAAAAGATAGCAAGAGACAAGTGTGAAATAAGACATAATTATATAAATGTAAAGTATAAGTTAAAATAAAATAGAAAGATAAGTAATAAAATATAAACTCACAACTTTATACAAAGGTCATAGGAAGACAGTGCAAATATGACTTAACTCATTGTACTAAAACACAGTTAAGGTCATTATATAAAAACTGAAAGCATTTTTTCCCAATTTGGCCATTTTTAAGTTTTCAAAATGTACTTCATGGCTGGAAATCATTAGCCAGGTTGGCGCCACCTAGTGCCTCCGCTCAATTTCATTTCTCTCCAGCGACTAGGTCAGGAATCAAAATACATTACACGATTTGCAAGAACCCCGGAAGTTATAGACCACACACACCGGCCAATCAGTGAAGAGCTGTGAAGCCATGACTGGGTCCCTTTTGTGGTCCAGCTCAACAGTAAACAAAGCGTTCTAGATGGATGTAGATGAAGACAGACATTTTGTGTTGGCAACGATTCCCGAGATTGAAGATTTAAAGCCGGAACAAAGAGAATGTTTGGAGAATTTTATCAAGGGGAAAGACATTATTGCCCTTCTTCCTCCAGGATTTGGCGCATTATATTTGGTCACGACCAAATAGCAGCGATTGGTTAATTAAATAAAAGTACCCGCCTACTGTCAAGCAAACGAATCCTAATGCTGTGAGGTCAGACGGTTTCCACGAAGTGAAACCGTTTGATGAATCAGGTTAAGAGGTCATAGGGAGGCAGTGCAAATATGACTGGACTACTCATTTTACTAAAACACAGTTAAGGTCATTATAATTAAGATAAGATTCTACTAAAAAATAAAAGCAATTTTTTTCCCAATTTGGCCATTTTTAAGTTTTCAAAATGTACTTCCTGGTTGGAAATTATGACATCACTCATCACCAACCACTCTAAATTTTAAGACAACACCTTTATTTTTATTGTTACATATTTGAAAAAATAAATATGTTTCTTATGTGCAGATTGTGCTGAACTTTTAGATGGAATTCTTTGTTTATAGATGGAAAAAAAAAAAAAAAATGCATATATGTAATACAAAATGGATTTAAACAACACAGCAAGAACCTGTGCTGAATCTGAGCATTCATAATTCTGTTAAGGTGAGAATGATGAAAAACTGTTGCTTGTCACTGTTGCTTGTGACTAATTTTATGTGTGTGAGAGACAAAACAGCTCACTTATTATAGTTCCAACCAAGTCCGCTCTTTCTGATCCCACTGTGTTCAGATAAAGCTCAGATTTAGTCTAAGTTGAGTAACAGAGCCTCAGACAGAGCAGTGCTTTCAGCTTCAGCTTCAGCTTCACACTCCAGGGGAACGCTGATGACATGAGTATCAATTAGCAAAAAATAGTGGAGTGAAGTAAGAGCAGTATGCGGTGGTGTCTTATATTTTACCCAAATTTGCATAAATCACTCTAAATACACGGCGCACACTGTAAAAGCTCTTAAAAGTGAATTTCGCATAATCCGTCTCCTTGAACCCCGTAAACGAATGTCCAGTTGTAGGTTTTTACCATAAAAATATAAAATGTGCTCGATGATTGATTTTTGATTTCATGCATTTGTCCTAATACTCCCCTAACAGTTTCTGAAAGTACTTAATACATATGCATATGTACTTAACGTAATCACGAAAAGTACTTCTCCCTCTAAAATGTTTCGATTTTACTTCCAAATCCTCCCATTTACATTTGAGAGGGTGGTTCGTGATTAAACGCAGATGGCCGTTATGCGCCGTGTTTTCGTTTTTGGTTTTTGCTACAGTCAAATATTTAGCTCTCAGTCTCGCCGAGGGTCTTTATAAAATGATAAATAAGCGTGTTTAAGATTGAGTAAGGGGATGCTCCTTTAATAACTGCCTGAAATATTTGGGATGATAAGAGGACATGAAATTGAAATGAAGAGTCATATGAATGTGGAGGATCACCATTTCACTCCGAGGAAATGAAATGCAATCTCACCCTTGATGGGGTCAGCGTGGATTTACAGCACAGCCACAGCGGAGAGATGGAGTTTGGGTGAAGAGGCACAGACTCAAGGAGGGAGCGAGAGAGTGAAAGAGAGGGAGGCAAGGAGGGAGGGAGAGGGTGAGAGCGAGAGAAAGAGGGAGTGAGAGCACGAGAGGGGCGAGAGAGTACGAGAGGAGGAGGGAAAGGTATAGTGAGAACGAGAGAGAATGCAAAAGAGAATACGAGAGAGTGAACACGAGGGAGAAGGAGAGGGAGAACAAGAGAGACAAGAGGGAGAGAGTGAACAAGAGAGTGAACGATGGAGGGTGAGCAAGAGGAAGAACAAGAGAGAAAGAGAGGGAGAATGAGACAAAATAAGAAGGGGAACGAGAGAAAATGAGAATGCGAGAGAGAGAACGAGAGTATGAATGAGAGGGAGAGGCAGAACGAGAGAGAGAGGGAGAACAACAGGGAGAACAAGAGAAAGAACAAGAGAAAGAACAAGAGAAAGAACAAGAGCGAACACAAGAGGGAGAGAGAGAGAATGTGAAAGAGTGAACGGCAGAGCGTGAACAAGAGGGAGAAAGAGAGAACGAGACGGAGAATGAGAGAAAATGAGAAGGAGAGAGAGAAGGAGAAAAAGAACGAGAGGGAGAGAGAATGAGAGGGAGAATGAGATGGAGAATGAGAGAAGACGAGAGGGAGAGAGAGAGAATGCGAGAGAGTGAATGAGAGAGTGAACAACAGTGAACGACGGAGAGTGAACAAGAGGGAGAACAAGAGAGAACGAGAGGGAGAACGAGAGAAAACAAGAATGTGAGAGAGAATGAGTAAGAGAACGAGAGAGTATAAATGAGAGGGACAGGCAGAATGAGAGAGAGAACAACAGGGAGAACAAGAGAAAACAAGAGGGAGAGAGAATGCGCGAGAGTGAACGAGAGAGTGAACGACAGTGTGAACATGAGGGAGAACAAGAGAGAACAAGAGGGAGAATGAGAGAGAAAATGAGAGGGAGAACGAGAGAAAACGAGAATGCGAGAGAGAGAACGAGAGAGAATGAGAGAACGAGAGAGTGAACGAGAAAGAATGAGAGAATGAGAGAGTATGAAGGAGAGGGAGAGGCAGAATGAGAGCGAACGAGAGAGTGAACGAGAGAGAATGAGAGAACGAGAGAGAATGAGAGAACGAGAGAGAATGAGAGAACGAGAGAGAATGAGAGAATGAGAGAGTATGAAGGAGAGGGAGAGGCAGAATGAGAGCGAATGAGAGAGAGAGGGAGAACAAGAGAGAGAACAACCGGGAGAACGAGAGAAAGAACAACAGAGAAAACGAGAGGAAGAGAATGCGAGAGTGAACGAGAGAGTGAATGACAGAGTGTGAACAAGAGGGAGAGGGAGAATGAGAGAAGGCGAGAGAGAGAATGAGAGAACAAGAAACAGAACGAGAGACAGAACAACAGGGAGAACGAGAGAAAGAAGAGAGAAAACAAGAGGGTGAGATAGAATGCGAGAGAGTGAACGAGAGAGAGAATGAGAAGGAGAACGAGAGAGAAAGAGTATGAACGAGAGGGAGAGAGAGAATGAGAGGCAGAATGAGTGAGACAGGGAGAATGCGAGAGAGAGAGAGTGAATGAGATGGAGAATGAGAGAAAATGAGAGGGAGAGAGAGAATGAGAGACAGGAGGGAAAGAGAGAGACAGAACATGAGATTTGATTTTTAACAGACCTTTATTGTGTCTGTCAAAAAACATTTACACTAAATTGCATCCACACCTCGTGCTATTTACATAAAAATATTGACATTACTTACACATACTATTTACATTATTTACACTATTTACAAAAACAGGGGTCCAAAACAGAGGTGCCCCTCCTTAACAGAGGCCAACACCCCCCCAAAGCCCCAGCGCTCCTCAAATCCTTCCTCATCGTTGTTCATGGAGTACATGAGAGGGAGAGAGGAGAGAGGTAGAGAGTAAAAGAGAGAGGAAGAGGAGTGAGGAGCTCTGTTTCCTCCAGTCCTGCTCTTGTATTGTGTGTGTATTATGTGTATAGTGTGTGCGGTGTGTTTTGTGTGTATTCTGTGTGTGTTGTGTGTATTCTGTGTGTGTTGTGTGTTTTGTGTGTATTCTGTGTGTGTTGTGTGTGTTGTGCGTGCAGACATGATTGTAAAAGTGGCTGTTACGCGTCCGCCTGATGAACAAACACTTGATTTAATGGGAGAGGAGCCTGTGCTTGTGACACTTTGATTTCATTTATTAAAGCCGCTTTAAGTCGCTCGAACACTGAGCCCGTTCCTCGTGCTAACAGGTATAAACACGGACCAGACGCACAACCTCCTCGCGCCCGTTGTGTCGTACCGGCTTCATTCACATCATAAATGAGAATGTGTGTGTGTGTTTTGTTTTGTTTTTTTGTCTTTGTCACAGAGTCTTTTTGTTTCCAAGCTAAACTTTTTGGATGTTCTGGGTGTAAGTGTGCGCTACAGGGGAGTTCAGCTGTCAAAACAACGCACTGCCTTTAAAGTTGAGAAGAAGCAGAGCCGAGTGTGTGTAGCGCAGCCATAACCTCATAGTTTAAGGAGGGAGAGGTGTTTGCCAACGACACGGATCACGTTTAAAACATCTATACTACGCTGGTTTCTGATCTGCGTTATGTTGTAATGTTGTTTCCTCATCAGAAACATACCTGGTAGTGGTGCACAAAATGTATAAGGTCGCTGTTAACTCAAAACTACCGCCTGATGACTTCACAAGGTGGAAGAGAGCGTTTTGAGCTTTGGAGATGTAGACAGACTAATAATAAGGGTTACTGGAACATGTGCATGAAAACACAACATGCAAAACGCAACTCCAGGTTGGTTTTTGATGAGATAACAGGATTATAACATGGCTTAAATGTGTAAATTTTCATTTGCGGTTCCATCATATTTTAGTTTCTACGGATATGTCATTGTTCTGCAATATGGCATTAACCCTTCCAGACATGCTTTACATAACCACACATACATTTCCAACTATAAAAGATAGAAAAAAGTAATTTTTCCCCTTGAAAAGCTGACAGTTTTGGCTTTTCATGCATATTTCTGGCATTATCCTACGTACGTTAGAGTGACCATATTTCCGTTTGTAAAAACCCGGACACCTTACAGGGCGTGGGACCTCAACATTGAGCTACTCTCACCGCGCAACCTGTGCACATGACCTCCTACTTGTCCCGACCTGGATGGAAAACGGAGAATTTGTTGTACAAGTCATTGTTAAATGCACATTTGCAGACTGACCCACTGTTTGTGTTTACTCGCTCCTTCTAAGTGTACAGAGAGCTACGAGAGCCGCTCAATTTAATGGCTCCAATGAACGGTAATGAAAACCCGGACTTTTCCATCACCTTATGAAAAAAAACCCGGACGCCCAGGACAGGACGCAAAAAACGGACATGTCCGGGGAAAAATAGACGTTTGGTCACCCTATCCTTCGTCACACACATTGGGAAAACAATTGTCCAATAGGAACTTTGCTTTCTGCCAAACACATACGCTCCACCCATTTTGATTTGCCCAAACTTTGCCAAAGAGTGTAGTGAGTCAAAATGGTCGACTGCTCTGAGCGTCTGTGTTCGTAACAATTGAAAAATCCGCTCTAAGTGCAGTTATTTCTCAAAGAAATGGTAAATTACGCATCTTGGTCTGCACAATTGCTCATCCCTTGCTATTTTATTTGAAAGGTTTATGTCACTCAAAATGTACAAATATAAATGTAATAAACAGTGGAAATGCAGTGATGTGTCTTTGTGCCCTGGACCTGACAGCAGCTGTTTCCATGACTGACACCAGGAAAGTCATGGGGCAATTGCACTTTTTTTGTTTTGTTTTTGAGGGCAATAAGGATATTTTTTGTTTACTTACAGACTTGATATTTTACAGTTTCATAGCTAAGACCTTAGCTTAAGCATTTTTATGTCCAGTGTCCATGTTTGTTTTGTATGAAAGTGTGCATTTTATTTTCCTTTTCATTTGTATTTTTGGTCCAATTGCTTTTAGTACAGCCATATGTCACAACTACAGCATGCAGATTGTGAAATAACAGGTTGTATTAAAAAAAAAAAAGAAAAGATGTATAAGACTTCATTAGGAGGTAAAAGCGGGAGTTTGAACAGTAAATTTGAGAAAAAAATCCAGGCGAGGACAAATGTAGTAAAATTACAGCTCTACCTTACATTTATTACATGTGATTTTATTGCTCAAAAATATGTAGAAAAACAGGCATTCTGACTGTGCAGGGCTGCCTCTCCACGGATCTTACCAGCAACTTGGCCTTGTTTAGTGTCCATGATGATATAAAGGTCAAATGAAGCCACGCGGGGAAACATTTCTGACAATAATCTTCACATCATCTTCACAGAGAAAAGTATCTGCTAGACGTTTCGCCGGAAAAGTTTCACAGTGCACCTTGAAAGCTCAGATCCAATACCTGCAGAGCTCCTCTGTGGCTGCATGTTGTAGGCTAATACTGTAAATCAGCTTGGAGGCATGTTGAGACTAATTTCACCTGACCACAAAAGCCCAAAGCTTAACAAATGCTCCAAAAGCGGGGCATAGCATTTATCACAGAAGGGACATTGTGGTTAGTTATTCAAAGCACCGCGCGCCCCTGCTAAATACCCATGGCACTGAATTTTCAAGCACTGCCACAACTATTTTCCTCTTAATGGTGAAGGCCTTTAAGGGAGCTTTTAGACATCGCGTGTCTAAAAAAAAAAAAACACGAAGGCCACTGGAACACAAGCACTATTGGCAAAGGGGAAGAAGGGCGGCTGCAATTATATTTACTCGGTGTGAAAATGGTCCAAAAATGATGTTCTTGTCTTTTTCCTGTCTTCTGAGTTCACACGTAAGCCGTATGAACAAGCGGACTAAAGGAGTGTGGCATCATCTGTAGCGTTCAGCGTTCGTGGCTAGAGGTTATGGGCTCTATTCACGCTTATGTCACAAATCAGGAAAACGTTTGGAAAGATGGGATGATGATGGGAACTTCCAGTGTAGTTTCCGACGCTGGGCTCGCGTACAACTTTGATAAAACCCACCAAAGTAAATGTGATCAGCGGTAAAATGAAGTCTGAATGCGTGCTATGTGCTGTTTGACCTCACCTCTTCTAATCGCATGTACCCAGTGCACTCAGAGTTGTGCGTCAGTGGGGAAATGATGAAAACTATGGTCGTAATTGTTGATGAGCCGAACATAATGGAACACTACAATGACATTTAGATGAAGAAAACTGGACCGTTTTGTCAGATTTACTTCTGCGTACAGAGCCCGCCGGAAGTTGTAATCGCATGATTCCAAACGTCTTTCTGGTTTGTGATGTAAGCGTGAATAGAGTCAAGTGGATAGAATTTAGAACCAGGTCCATACTAGGAATTCAAATTTATTTACGAGCATTTGAAGACCAAAATGACAAGGCTCACTGCAGCAGTTAGAGAGACAGGGGTGACAATTCCCCAACGTAAAGTTAAATGGAAGTGCCCCCACAAATGCTTCTGAGTAAGTCTTTTAATAAGTAAGTCTTTATTTACACAGACATGTCACAAAGATGCTTTACAGAGCATTATTCAGCATTATTCGGTCACTCCATGCCCGCTGGTAGTAAGCACCGCTGCCATGCCAATCAGCGCCATCGGTCCCTCTGACCACCACCATCAGTCACGCACACACCACTTTCATACAAAGCAATGTGGGTGAAGTGTCTTGCCTAAGGACACAACAACAGTTTTGCGACTGGTACTACACTTGTGGCCCCTGATTTTCCCAGTGGTCTCCCATCCAAGTCCTAACCAGGCCCAGCCCTACTTAGCTTCTAAGATCTGACGGGATCTTTGACAAGCTGGTAAGGCCAATTTGGAATTCCTATTTGGAATGTGGCAGCTTTATTAGTTTTATAATAAATGTATTATTAGTTGTATTATTTGTTATTATTAGTTATTAGTCTTCAACGCTCAAATTCTCCACTTTGTGATGTCATGAAGCTGTAGATTTCAACTTAACCCTTCCAGACCGACGACATGTTTTACAGAATCACTCATAACTTTCCAACCATAAAAGATAGAACTTATTACCATTATGATTAGCCCAAACTTTGCAGTGAGTCAAGATGGTTAACACTTTTTTTTGTCTTTTTTTATTTTTTTATTTTGCACTTTTGTAGCTATGGCCCTAAATTAAGCATTTTTATGTCAAAAATGCTGTGTGTTTTGTATGAAGAAACGGTGTGAAATTCAGTTGTTTTGTTTTTTTCCCCCATTTATATTTCTGGTCCTATAGCTTTTATTACAGCCATATGACACAACTAGAGCAACAGATTGTGAAATAACAGGTTGTACTGAAAAAAAAAAAGATGTTATAACACTTCATTAGGGGGTAAAAGGGAGAATTTAACAGCTAAATTAAGAAAAAAAATCCAGGCGAGGACAAATGTACTAAAATTGCCTTTAGGTCTGGAAGGGTTAACTACTTTTTACCTTTAGTAGTTAGTAGAGATTGGCAATTCCAGGACTGAAATTATCCAAATGATTCTAGTGAAGGTAGTGATGCAGAGTATTTTCTATTTGAGATAAGAACCCAAGCTAAATATGCAGTGTTTGTGTGTTAAACATGTGTGAATGAAACAAAACACAAATCCAGGTCTGTTTTTGATGAGGAAACATTATAACATAGATCAGAAAATAGCCTAATATAGCCTTTAAACTATTCACAGTGAACACTACACTAACTGTAAACCTGAAGAGACAGCCGGAGAATGATGCAGATCAATACAAGTGTGATGGATCAGGTAAACACGCGTCGTGAACCATGAAGCGCGCGCATAGTTTTGAGAATCATCTTTAAGGCTTCAGCAGATGCGCATAGCAAAGAGCCGGTGATGTATGAACATGAATGGAAAGTGGCTACGCTTTAGTTCCCTGCGCGACGGTTTCTTTTTCATTTTGCATACCTTGGCACGGCCCATAGTCACATATGATTCAATCTGCGAAACGATGTGAGCCCATACGCAGCCCCTGAATGGCCCTCACTGTATTAACGATCTCTCCGGGCTCAGAGGTAGTGCCATAGACCATGACCGCGCTTTTTCTTTTTCTTCTTCTTCTTCTGTTCAGGAATTAAATGTCACGTAGGGTGGGTCACCGGCAAACAAAAGGCCAGCAGTCGATTTGCAGGTATAAACAGTGAAAGATAAGGAAGCCCTCTCTTGCCTCTCAGGAAATTGAATAAGTACGACGCAAAGGAAAAACTCCACCGGGCACAAAGGGTGGTTTTGTTTGCCTTACGCTATCAGTATTGAGCCTCTCTTGTAGCAAAGAAAATGGCCTCCGGTGAGCTCGTCCAAAGGCGCAATGTTCACAGGCAAGGAAACTGTCCGTCATCAACATCTTCCCATCTCTGCATCTCTTATCAGCTCCTCTCCCCCTGCTCCGGTGAAAGCCAACGGGCCAAGGTCATCGCGCGCCCAGTCAATCAAAGTGGTCAGCGTCGAGGAGATAGCAGCCAAACTATTGTCCAGGAATGTGCGTGGAAATGATTTGGGAATTTCGACATTATTCAGCATGTTTTTGTTCGTGTAAATCTGATGGAAAGGAGATAAGTGCTCAGAATCCTCCGATCCACCTTGTGGTGTCATGAGGGGGTAGTTTTCAAGTTAACAGCTGCTTTTGTTTAGTGGAGATTGACAGTTCCAGGGCTGAAATGATTCAAATGATCCTAGTGAAAGTGTATGGCGTTTACGGTATTTTTTGAACCATAAGTCACTCCGGAGTATTAGTTGCACCAGCTAAAAATGCATAATGAAGAAGAACGAAACATACAAGTTGCACTTTTTTGGGGAAATTTATTTATAAAATCAGAGACCAGGAACCGACATTTCATCCTATATCATGAACAACAGAACATAACAAGTTTACCAAACTCTCACTCTCACTCCAAATCACTAAATCCATTGAATTCTTCATCCTCGGTGTTGCTTCTGAGCAACTCCACAACCTCCATAGCTAAACAGAGCGTCGCTTTCTCTTCTGTGTATCTGTCGTCAGACTCAGCATCAGTTTCAGTTAGAATTATTCCGGCCTTTCTGAATCCCAATAGGATCATTTCGGTTGTCACTAAAGTCTATGCAGACGTCCCGGTTGTGACAAGTTTCTCGCTCCAAACTTTCTTTCTGCTGCTTGATTACCATTTTTGGCTGCATATTTTGCTACTTGCAGCTTGTAATCTGCAAAATTTGATTTTCTTTTTGAGGGCATTTGTATTCAGTCTTCTCGGTTATTGGTTTGTTTAAATTTTAAATTTTCAGTGGTACAGAAGTAATGGTGCAACTGACATGATACCAGACATTACGGAGGCTCATTCTGCAAGAGACATGCGAAGTAGAGCCAAGTGACAGTGGTACAGGAGTAACAGGAATAGCAGATACTGACACACAAGCCTAGAGTGGCCTTTCGCAGCTGTCAGTGTGAAAATTTTAATATATGTCGCACAAGGATGAAAGTCACACCCAAACCATGAAAAAAAGTATGAATTATAGTGCGAAAAATATGGTAAACTCCATACACCATTTGTGTTTGAAAGAAGAACTCAACATAAATATGCAGAATTTGTGTGCTAAACATGTGTGAATGAAATAAAACACAGCTTTGAGTATGTTTTCGATGAGGAAACATCAGATCAGAAAAAAGTGTAATATGGGCCCTTTAAAGGTGCAGTATAACTTTAGTGGTTGGGAGTGAATGATCCACATTATGGCATTTATTATATTTATTTTATTACCCCAAAACATACTCTGATCTGTAACTTGCCCTTTCAGCACCGCCCACTTGTTACTATGGAGATTGATAAGTTTAGTACTATGAACCATGCAAATCTGAAAAGGAGACCATAAGTACAAGTGCTCAAAGTTCCACCTTGTGATGTCATGGGTATTTTTCAACTTAAGAGCTACCTTTTAACTTTTGTTTAGACGAGATTGGCAATTCCAGGGACTAAAATTATCCAAATGTGAAGGTGTATGGAGTATACTGATCTGTAACTTGGCCTAGCGGCACCACCCACGTGTAACCATGGAGATTGAGAAGTTAAATACTGTGAAACATGTAAATCCGATGGAAGGGAGATGAGAAGTTTGAGCAAGAAGTTCTTAACGGCTACACAGAGCTATACAGTTCTACAAGTTTAGGCGGGTGCTGTATTGTTTGAATTGCAAATAGTGGACAAACTTGTTATATCTTCTACCCTGAGGCAGAGTTTTCTTTCATGCAAATGGAAGCATCCGGTGTATACAGTAGGCTGGATGTGAAACCAAGCCTCTCTAAAATAAATGTTTGTCACTGAATGCCTGCGTTTGACAAATATGGTGTAACTGGAGTTGCTTAGATTTCAAAGTGTTTTTTTCTCATTCACAATGGGTTTGGATGTTTACAGTGAAAGACAACAGGTATAATTATTTGTTCTGTAGCCTCCCACACAACAGTTCTTAGAAAATATCTTTGGACAGAAATGGATTTTTGTATGTGGAACTTTGGTTTTGTAGTCCGTGGATGTACACTATACACGAACAGAATATTTTTAACTGCGTCAGTTATAGGGACGTAATGATATCCAAATCTCTCGGTACGATATTTTCACGATATACATTTCAGGGTACCAGATTTATTGCGATGTTTTGTAGAGACTAACAAAATCGCTGCCCCCTGACACCCCTACTTGACTGTCTATCTGACGTCAAGGCTTGGTTGACCCAAAACTTTTAAAAACTGAACAAAGCAAAGACAGAGTTGATACTGTTTGGATCCGGCAATGCCCTCATTGATGTGGGACCCCTCGAAAATGATGTTTGCCCCACAGTCACCACCCTTGGCATCACCTTAGACAGTGATTTTAACATTTGACGAGCAAATCGATAGCGTTTTAAGTTTTTTTTTTTTTATACAAAGCCAAACCTTTTTCATCTTTTAAACTTTCTGAACAAGTCATGCACGCTTTTATTTCATCACACCTGGACTACTGCAATGCACTTTATTTCGGCATCTCACAAAATGCACTTTACTGACTAAAGTTAGTCCAAAACTCTGCGGCGTGACTTTTAACAGAAACCAAAAGAAGAGCGCACATAACCACAATCCTTGCGTCTTTGCACTGGCTTCCTGTTCGATTTAGAATTGATTTTTAAGATTTTATTGTTTGTTTTTAAAGCTTTGAATGGACTGGACCCGCAGTACATCTCAGACCTCGTCCAAATTTACTCCCCAGCGCGCGCTCTGAGGTCCGAGGGCCAGCTCCAGCTTGTGGTGCCTAAAACGAGACTTAAAACCGGGGGGGGACCGGGCCTTCTCTGTGGCCGACCCGAAACTCTGGAACGCTCTGCCCCCCCGTGTCCGAACAGCCCCCGCTCGTGGAGGGTTTTAAGTTTCATCTTAAGACCCATTTTTGCACTGAAAAGGAGCAAAGGATCATGGTCAATGTAGTTTTGTGTTTATTTTAGCTGTTGCTGTGCCCTAACTATTCATTTAAACGAAGAGACTTGTAATTCGGTATGTTGTGATGGTCCACGATATTATTGTGAGACCTTTGACTACACGATACCACGATATTTCAGTTATTGTTACATCTCTAATCATTTACAGTAGCCTCTTTCACATTGAAATAAAGTTGGTGCTCGAAACTCGAAGAAAATAATCATACTCACAAATTTTGGTCTTAACATAAGGTCTTTAGCACAGCCCTTTTTCCTGGTTGGTCGTCTGTATCCATCTGTGGTGTTAATGAGAATTTAAGTGAGTTTAGTAGATTCTTGCCCTAACAACTATTAAGTGAAAAAAAAATTCTAAAAAAGATGAACATTCCTCCCCATTGAAACTGGCAATAAACAGAATCCTGTGTACAGAATAGAAAATGAGATTGTGGCAGAGTCAAGAGGCACCGCTCCAACAATATTTAGCCTGTTTCTCCTTACTCCAGACTAGATATATAAGACAACTTTTTATTTCCCAAGACAATTTTCTACTCAAAGTGTTCAAATAGTTCTTGCCCAAAAGCGACTGCCCCTCCAAACTTCCTGGTCACCCCTTTGCGTATCTCCAAATCCCAGTACTAGCTCAGCAGATACCCCGGGAGCCCTAACAATACAGTCTGAAAAATGGGCAAAGCAGACGAAAGTTGTTAGCAGCAACTCAGGAAGTGTCCCCAAGACACTACAGATAAGGATCACCCATTAATCAAACCCGGCACAGAATCTGCATTAAAAATAGTATTCTAATGTTGGCCATGATGAATAGCATATGCCAAAAAAGACAAAACAACATAAAAGTCTTTTGTGTCTCCCTTGCTCCAAACGAGAACAGTGTGACCGCCACATCATTACGCTCTGACCCCGACTGAACTGGCCACGAGCAGATGAGAGGTTCACTGGTTTTACATCTCGGGAAGATAACGGTAGCCTGTCTCATTGTGATTGTCAGCGCGCCGACGTTTTCAAGTCCCCCCGATCTCAATTTCTAGTCGGCCGCGCGCTCCTCTCCCCCTCATTATTCATGTAATCCTTGTTGCACTCTTGCTTTCTCCTGACACCTTGTCTCCACCACGGCTCCCAATATGAACCAGGGTGCAGTGAAGGAGGGAGGAGAGAGAGAGAGAGAGAAGAGAGGGGGAGGGTGGGGGAGGTATGGCATCAGCAAAAATGAAAGATGGCAGCGTTGTTTTTTACCGGAATGGAGTGACACGCCTGGACTGGGCGGGTTAAGCAGATTTTGTTGTGTGTGTAACAATACGTGGAGTTGTGGGACTGTGCAGAAATTGTTATCTCTCACGATGTTAAAGAAGAGGTTACGCAAAATTGACTTTTAGCCGGGTTAGATTGTTGTTACCTCCTCCATACCAGATTGGTGTTTTGTTTCATTCACACATGTTTGAGTAACCCTTTATTATTAGTTTGTTTACATCCCCAAAGGTGTAGTTTTCAAGTTAACAACTACCTTTTGTTTAGTAGAGATTGGCAGTTCCAGGGCTGAAATTATCCAAATGATTCTAGTGAAGGTGTGTGGGGTTCTGTTGGAGAGAAAAACACAACCTCAATACAGACATGTGTTAAACATGTGTGAATGAAACCAAACACAACGCCGGATATGTTTGTGATGAAGAAACAACATTACAACACAAATCCCAAAATAAGCGTAAGATGGGCCCTTTAAAGGTGCAGTTTCATTCACACATGTTTAACACACAAGGCCTGCGATTTACACGGAGTTCTTCTCTCAAACAGAAAACACTCTGATGGCATGTGGTAATACAGGAAGTGCTCCACTGCGTTTTTAAACTCCAAACACCTTCACTAGAATCACTTGGATGATTTTAGCCCTAGAATTGCCCATCTCTACTGAATTAAAGGTAAAATGAGCTGTTAACTTGAAAACTACCACAAGCATTTTAAGCGCTGGAGATGTAGACCGACTAATAAAAAATGATTATTTAAACATGTGTGAATGAAACAAAACACAACTGCAGCTTGTTTTTGATGAGGAAACAACATTATAACAAAACTTATACTGTATTTTTTTCAGACTATAAAGCTCACCAGATTATTAGGTGCAATATCAATAATGTTGAATTCTCTCATCTATTTTCATACATAAGGTGCACCAAATTATAAGGCGCTTTAACGAAACAAACAACACTTGAAACTGATCCTTAGTCCAGGCGTCTATGATCCATTGGCAGATCGTCCAGCATTGCTCACCCGGCATTGCCTCGCCGTCTTGGTGAATGTTTATTATGAATGTAAATGTGGGTGGATTATTTTATTTTATTTTTTCTGTGATGGGGACTCAAAAATACATTGAGTAATAATGTGTTTAATGCAGCTTTACGCACATTTGTTTATGTTTTAAAGAAACTACATGGCTAATTTGCATAAACTATAAGCTCTGAAAAAAAGCGGCGCAGCTTCATAGTTTATCAATGTCGTACTAAAACATTTCGACAGGTTTTTGAGCACTGTGTACCACATAAAATCGGTTCGAGGTCAGTAAGCACAACCAGAAGGCGCACTGTCGATTTTTGAGAAAATGAAAGGATTTTAAGTGCGCCTTTTAGTCCGAAAAATACGGTATAACAAAGACTCCATAGGATGTTTAAATCCATTTCTAGAGATGATAATGACTGAAAAACATCTCTCAATGCTCATTCATTGTTTTATTTGCTTCATCTTGTGGGGACAACAACGTCTGCATAGTTCCTTGTGGTTTTCTCTCGGTTTTTCCAGTTTACGGTCTAATTATGCTTCAACACCGTGCACGTCTACCTTTTGTCAACACAACCTCGCATTTGGCACCGACACAAGCGCTAAACAATACCACTTTGGAATCGCAACCACCGTCGAGCGTAACCACATCCTCCCTTCTTTCTTTTTCTTTCTCTCTCTCCCTTTTTCTTCGCATTCTACCCTTTCTTCTCGCGGCCTGGTTTCCCCTTGCCCTTCCTGCCCCATGGGGAGGCACCTGACTTCTTCACAGACATCTTCTTGAGCGGAAAATCCATGCCGGCTTTAGGAGCGATGCTGAAATATGGGCCTTAAGGGGAGCTAAGCGTCGCTAAATCTGCCAGTGACCTGTGCTGCCATAGCTGCTCATGCTTCACCCTTAACCACTACCTTCGCTGAATAAAAATTAGCCCTGTCACTATAATTACTACATCAGCCTTGCGTTCAATAAATCACATAACAATATATAGTATTTGGGGGCTCAGTATTTATCCTGTTGTACATTTACTTTGGAATAGTGGAGAGATTTTTTTTTTGTTATTTTTATTATTGTAACAGGCTAAGGTTTAAGCTGGAGAGGGTTGAATACATTAACTTCTACGGCTAATTATAGGTTCCTTCAGTAATTTATTTGTTGCACCGAAAGCTTTTTAATGACAGAGTATATTTAAAAGGGTTTAATGGGATAATACTGCTACTTTGCTTTGTTGTTATATATTTATATTTTTTATATATTTACGTCAGTGGCATAAAGTAGTTTTAATATGTTCTTTTATCACAATATTTATAAATATTGTGATTCCAAATTTATTATGACAGGCCTAATCCAGATGATCTGATTCTCAAAAAAAAATAAATAAATAAATAAATAAAATAAATAAATAAATAATAATAATAATAATAATAATAATAATAATAATAATAATAAATAATAATAATATAATAATAATAATAAAAATAAATAAATAAATAATAAAACTAGTATGTAAAAAAAAAATATATATAAATATACTGGCTATTACAAAAAATTTAAAATGATAACTAACGGGAAAAAAAGTCAAAATAAAATGTGATATTGTTTGCAATTCTGTTTGGAGCATTGAAAGCTGAGACTGAAATATGAACTCATGAACTCATCCAGAAATGTATTTCCGAACATGTTTGTAGAGGTCTAAACCAATGTACAAAAACATCTTTCTATAAAAAGCCCGGATGTTTTGTTCTTTGCTGAGGACATTCTATTATCAAAATAACGGCAGCCTTTTGAGTTTTGCACTCATGCTGCGATTTTAGTTCATGGTAGTGTATTTTTCAAAATGTAGATATAAAGTGATATCTCTCCACTTGTTTTTTTTTATTTTTTTGTGAGAATTTTATGTATTCAAGACACAGTGTGGCATTTAACTTATCCAGCTTATCCACCATTCGTTCAGTTATGAGTGTTTTTATTGCTCAGAGACCACAGTCAGAGGGCCATCCTCTGCACAGATCTGACTGGTATCTTGGTCTGATGGCATCGTCTGCTTGTTTCCCTGGAGACAGGTAAAGGGCCCATATTGCACTATTTTCCTCATTACAAATATACCAGGAGTTGTATTCTGCTTCATTCTCACATCTTAAACACACAAAGATATTTAAGCCTAGTTCTTCTCTCAAACAGAAAACACTCTGTTCCACCTTGTGATCTCGTGGTAAAACAGGAAGTGCTCCACTGTGTTTCTAAACTCCATACACCTTGACTAGAATCATTTTGTTTATTTAAGATCTGGAATTGCCAATCTCAACTGAACAAAAGGTAAAAAGGTAGCTATTAACTACCACTACATGACATCACAAGGTGGAACAGAGCATTTTGAGCTTTGGAGATGTAGACAGATAGAACACCGGCTCGAGTGTCCCCCCCGGCTTGTCCAGTATGAGCTTTCTATTCTCTCGGCACGGCCTATGCACAATTCAATATTCCTGGTGCCTCTACTGGTGCGTACTTGCATCATGGGGCTCCGGAGCTGTTTTATATAACTTTTCCTCACACTCCTCTTTGCTGCTTGCAATGAGACAAAAATTGCAGACATTACCCAGAGTGGCAGCGCTTTTAAATGCTACAACGAATACTGGCTTGAAAGTCCCAGCTCGAGCATCCCATTCTCTCCGCGGGAACGTCCCCTCCTCCTTCCAGGGGCCTTTAGTCGGCTGCATCATGCACTGTGATGTATAGAGTTAGAAAATCAGCATTCTATATCTTAATAAAATGAAATGTGAATGTAGCCAGACCAAATATTGGGCCTTGTTTATTTACGTCATTTTACCGATCTTTCTGAAGTGGCACACATTTTTTCAGTATGTAATATCAATATAATCCTCATCTTCTACTATGAAATCATATTTTAAATAAATTTTTTCTTGTTCCCTGTCTCCTATAGCATATGTAAATGTTGATTTGGGAAGAAATATTAATTATTTCCTTACCTGCCATGAACATCATTTGTAATCAGCGCAACATAAGAAACTTAGAAAGCTACAGAATTTTTTCCAAAAATCATTCAGAATCACTTTTAGGAAAGTCTTACATATTTAATACATAGTTAAGACAAAAATCCTGAAATAGTTGCAGCACTCACTCCTACTGTGATTAATGAAATTGACAGACTCTACATAAAGTGTGTGGACTATTCCTGAAGAGTAATTTGAGACTCTGCATTTACACTGTTTGTGTGTGTTTGAGACCACCAATTTTTGCACGTTTTTTTTTTTTTTTTGTACGGATGAACAAATGTGTCGAGACATATTGTAATTTGCGTGTGTACAACATATATAATGATATATTTTTAAACGTATAGATTAACCAACTTAGTTTAATAAAGGGGTACAATTCAGGGGGATTTCCTGACAGACTAATAATACGGGATTACTCAAACGTGTGAATGAAACAGAACAACTCCAGGTCTGTTATTGAGGAGGTAGCAACATTATAACATTGCTAAAAGCTCACAAGAGTCAATTTTGTGTAATATAGGTCCTTGAAGTTTAATACCATACTGGGACACATTCCAAGCAAAGCAATTAGTGCGTCGTCATGGAGACAAAAATGAAAAAAGACCCTCTACGAGAAAAGTTACGCAGTGCACTTTTAAACACCGATATATTCATTTTTGTTTATATCCACCCTCCCGTATGAGCTCATAGTGTCTTCATCTTGTAGTGATATGTTTTTATGTGCTTGTTTAGCCTTTCTTGGGCTGTTTATTAAGAGGTTACATTCCCAGCTTGTCAAATTATACCTTACTTTAATCTTGCTAATGTGCTCACGGTCAGAGACGGCATTAAATCAGGCAATATCTCTTCTCGTATTCTTGTCATGACCGGTATAAAGTGCTGACCCTTTGTGCCTTGGCGGATGATACATATTAGTAATTTAATGATTCTCCCTTGCTTTCCGAGCCTCTGTTCTTTTTGATATGCACCCACGGGGTCAGGGGTCATCTAGCCAATCGACGCGAGAGACAAGAAGAAGAGGAGAGCGCTTCTGTTGGCCAAATGAAGACGCAGTCATTACAGCTTCTACTTTTCTTCTCCCCCCCCCTTTCCTTAGTTTCTCCGTCTCTTGGGAGGGATTCTTTATTCGCAGTCTTGTGCAGCTGAACCGAAATAATCCTCTGTGTCGAGCGTGCATCAGCAGTAGCCAAACTTATGTGTGGAGTGGAAGATTGCAATACTGTGTCCTCACCACTTAGATGCCCAGTGATAGTTCAACAAGGGTTTTAACTGCCACGCTGGCCTTTTAGATCGGCCCAAAGTTGGTGTGGGAATATGAAATTTGAATGTGTGTGTGAGAATTGGGTGTAGTTAATCTTATTTGTCCAAAATTAGGTGGGCTTCCTGTGGTGTTGGCTGTAAGATTTTTGGAGAAATATTATGTTTAAAGGTCCTATATTACACAGAATGGATTCTTGTGATCTTTTAGGCATGTTATAATGTCGTTACCTCATCAAAAACATACCTGTAGTCGAGTTTTGCTTCATTCACAGATGTTTGACTAATCCTTTGTCTACATCTCCAAAGCCCAAAATGCTCTGCTTTCACTTTTTTGATGCCATGAAGCAGTAGTTTTCAAGTTAACAGCTACCTTTTACCTTTAGTTCAGTAGAGATTGGCAATTCTGGGGCTGAAATGATCAAAATTATTCTAGTGAATGTGTATGGAGTTTACCCTATGACATCACAAGGTGGAAGTGTGCACTCACATATTTGCAGGGTTTGTGTGTTAAACATGTGTGAATGAAGCAAAACACAACTCCAGGTATGTTTTTGATGAGGAAACAACACAGATCTGAATAAAGTGTTATATGGACCCTTTAGGAAGTGTGATTCTGGTCAAAGAACATAATGTAAACAACTCAATTTCCATTACACCTGAGAAAAGAGATACAAAATGAAACATGAACTGATTATCTAATACAAAAATCCTATGAATTTCAGAACATGACTGTGGACGTCTAAACCACAGGTACAATGCCTTTATCTGTAAAGAGACAGGATATAGTGTTCTTTGCAGAGGACATTTTATTATCAAATAATTGCAGCCTTTGTGGTTTGAAAATTGTGCCAAGTCGGAAAACGATTCCAATTAGATTGTGATAGTCCCTCTGTGGTGCATAATTTAACATGTATCTGACTTTAGCGAGGCTGTTCATCTGCGCCATCGGCCTCTCTGACCACCACCAACCCCACACACAGACATCCTTTTTACATCCTTTATAGGGACATTATTTTCTTATTTTAATTTCCTAGAGACTGATCCTAATCTTAAAAAGGTCTTAAATTACTCAAAATTGACTCTTGTGAGCTTTCAGCCCTGTTAGAATGTTGTTACTTCCATCAGAAATGTTCATCAGCCTGTTTCACTTCATGGAAACTGTCTGACCTCGCAGCATTAGGATTCACAGCTCTTCGCTGATTGGTGAAGAGCTGTGAAGCTGTGAAGCTGTGAAGCTGTGCGGTGCACGGTCTAACAACTTCCGGGGTTCTTGCAAACCATCTAGTGTATTCTCGTTCCTGACCTAGTCACTGGAGAGAAATTAAATTGAGCGGAGGCACTAGGTGGCACCAGCCTGGCTACAAAAATGTACCCAGAGTGGTATTTGTTTTATTCACCCATGTTTGAGTAACCTGTTATTATTAGTCTGTCATCTGCAATCTCAGAATGCTCTGTTCCACCTTGTGATGTCATGAAGCAGGAGTTTTCAAGTTAACAGCTCCTTTTACCTCATCCAAATGATTCTGGTGAAGATGGAGTTTAAAAACACAGTGGAGCACTTCCTGTAATAGCACATGACATCACAAAGCCTTACATCATGATAATAACCGAGTATCGATCGTGTATATTGATTTTAGTCTCCACAATGCGACAAATACTCAGCACTTCATTTACATTATAGTTGAAGTCTTGCCCAAGGACACAGCTATAATATCCACTATTGTGAAACATCAAAATACATAAATATAAAAGACAAAAGAAGCGTGTATTTTGTAATATCGGTAACGTCTCATATGTTGAGCAGTGAAGATCAGACCCTCTTTTACTGGAAAAAACTAACTATTCAAAATGGCTGACACATTTACATTTGCAAAACTCAAATTGGTACAGCACAAATCATGTTCTGAATCCACTGTGCCTGGTATGCTGCACACGGGGGCCCACAAAGCAGAGAAAAACCAGAGCTATTTTAACATATGCACCATTAAAAGTCTATGACAGCCTGCCCCGACTCAGGTCATAGGTCTAATGATGCGTCCATGTTTGACATTCACAGTGTGAGCTATAGGTAGATGTAATGTCTCCTGGCGGGACTCTACAAAGCATGGGAACACACTGGGAGAGCAAGGCATTAGAATATCTTTACCCACAGAGTGCTTTATGTTTAATCTAACAAAAACTAAATAATTCTGCTTGAAAAATTAGTCTTTGAAGCCTGTAGCATCTAGGGCAAAGAAAAACACTGGCCAGTTCTAAATGCTCTATTACAGCGGAACACCTTACAGATAAGCTTGGAAAATGGATATTTACCAAGATTTTAGTTTTATCATCTTATTTTTTCTTTCAAAGGGAGTCTGCTTAAGAGTCTGCCTAAAGCCGGGCATACACTGTGCAATTTTGGCCCTTTTCTGAGCCAGTTTTTCACTCATGCCACTGTTTTTGGGATTGAGTTTTCACTTAATCGTGTGTCGTGCTTCGTGTAGTAAACATGGGGTAACGAAAACCTGATTAAAACTTCACGACCAGCTCCTGATCGCCAATCGTACGTCGCAAGAATATCAAACCTGTTTGAAATCCAGTCGGCTCTCGTGAGGGTTTCACACTGTTGAAGTATTTCGTGTAGTGTGAGATAATGAATCGTGAGCTGCGAATTTTTAAACCCTGTGATTTGGTCGTACAGTTTGAGCTGGGGCCGAGTGAAACGATCGGAAATATTGCACAGTGTATATCTCTGAGAGAGCTGTATAGAGAAGCATACAGTGAGAACGCTTGCGGGTAAAAATGACAAAATATTCTATCAGAAGTGCCTTTCATTTAGATGGTGACGGCGATTTGGGGCTTTAAATGGCAAAAAAAAAGAATACGCTCCGCCGTATCGTTTCCATCTACACTGCCCAAGATGCAAAACTCTGGTCAGACTTGCTCACGTCGCATACACGTTTACATCATATACATACCCAATTGAATTCTATACACTTTTGCATCACGCAGATTTCCTCCCAAAAATGCTCGTCTAAGCATGGATTAAAAAGTGAAGACGCGACACCATTTTTGCGTCTTCTGTTCAGACCGTCATCATATAAACGTAGCCTCAGTTTATAGTTTAATTAATTATCCTTGTAATGAAATCAGTTCTTTGCATTTTACCAGTCCTTGTTGCTGCATAGGGTACACTGTCTCTACATCTTAAAGATCTAAGAGACGGAGAGGGAGAGGGTCCATCACCTGCTTATTTCTACCGATCTGATTGGAATGTTCCACAGTGTGACATTAAACAGCTCTACCTTACGTTTATTAAATCACAGGTGGTTTTATTGCTCAGAAATACCTAGAAAAAAACATTCTGACTGAGTGGGGTCGTCTCTCCACAGATCTGACCTGCAACTTGGTCTGGTTTAGTCTCCATGAAGGTAGAAAAGTTGAATACCATACACAGGCGGTCTACTCTTTTTCACTGACAACATTTCAAAACTTTCCTGACTTTTTCATAACCTAAAGTGAATTTTCCATGATCATACTTTTAGGACTACTGTAAATATAAAATGTTAACTCTTTCCACTCACCATATTGTTTTGGATTATAGTTTTTTAACATTCAAAATACTGTCAGGGCATTTATTGTCGTCTCTTTCAAACAAAAGGCACATACCTTTGGAAAAAATCATAATGATAACCTAAGAGAACACCGTAATTGCATGAAAGGGATATTAAAATTCCATGACTTTTCCAAATCTTTCACTGAATTTGCAAATGTCCATAACTTTTCCAGGACTTCCAAGACCGTTTTAACCCTGCACACTATGAAACATTCCAGACCAAGCAATAACATCTCCAAGGAGAAAAGCATTTAAGGGGCCCTTCAACAGAAAAGTCACACAATGTTTTTTTTGTGAATTGTCAAAAGTACATGTCTGGACAATTAGAGTAGCTTGTGTTTTTGTCTCAGTGAATACCTCATTTTCACTATTTCTGCGCAAGACCGAGCCCGAGTTCCTGATTGCCATTATATCCTGATATTATAGTTTCTTTGATAACTCATGTCCAAAAAAAAAAAGAAAAATCAAACTCACTCCCACCTCAACATTTATTCTCGTGTGTAACATTTTTACGGCACTCCAAAGTGGGAATAATGAAGCCACCTGAGGAGTTAAGAGCTGTCAGCGGGGTTGATCGGGGTTGCTCCGGCTCAGGTAATATGACAAAGCTCTCCGTTTTTTAAAATGTATTTAACTAGTCACCACAGGCCAGCGCATTCTCCACTACCCTCTTACATCTCTTTTTCACCCCGAGAAGTGAATTAGAGCCGTGGACACGAACACAGACGCGTGGTTTTGAATTTAAAGTAGCAGCGCGTGGATTCTTGTCTGTATAAGAGAAAAGGAATACCAGCTCGCCATCCTCATGTAACCACAAATGGACTCGGGCCATGTATTGCCAGTTGCTATTTTCAAATCCTCATATCGGAATCGAGAGTGTCTCATAGCAGCAGTCTCGGAAAGGCGGGGTATAGCCTCGGGGCCTTGCGGTCTTGTCTGACACTGTCTTTAGAAACTATTCCCAGCAAGGTGGACCGGAGCGAGGGACTTAGGTGTCAAGGGAGACGGTGCCATATGTCCAACTAGATTTTCAGTGTGTGTTTTCGCTCGCTTTTGTCGACAGTTTGAAATGAAATGTGAGATGACGGGGGGGAAGATGGGCGCGCTGCAAAACAGTTCTCAGGTGTTGTCTTTTGTCGGAGATACAGGTGTTATTTTGCAAAATCCCAAATCTCCTGGCTCATCTGGCACCTCGCTCCTTTGTGTGCTTGGAGTGTGCTGGGAGGGTCACACTCGGTGCCTGGATGGTGCGGATGTGGATGGGTTTCACGTTTAAGGATGTCAAAATGGAGTTTGAGTGGTTTCCTGTTTCAGTGTAGAGCTGATGTGTTACTATGAAGTTTGGTAACAGTTGAAGCCGGGGTTCCTAAATGTTAGAAAAGAAGATTGGTGCTGCTAGTTGAATATAATTAGAAAAGCTGCATTTTAAAGTTGCACTGCATAAATTTTATGGTCGTTCAGAGGTGGAAAAAGAAATTGTAAATAAGTAAAAGTATCTTTACTTAGTTTGATTCCTACTTAAGTAAAAGTAAATGTAACCATCTAAAAACCTACTTGAGTAAAAGTAAAAAAGCACTTTATTTAAAATGTAATTTGAGTAAAAATACTTAATTACCTTCAATTATTTTATGTAAAAAAGGATGAGTCATAAATGTAATCCAGCACAAATTGTTTTAGTCAACTTTTAGGTGATACAGTGCAAACTTTGTTCAGTGCAAACTTGCAGATAACTGAGCTTACGAACACTTACTAACACTGAGCTCTTCCTTCTTTTAATAGAACTTTATTGAACTTTTTATTCAAAAAATTTTACAAATTTAACAAATTCTGAATTATATGGTCCAACTCACAACACTACAATAAAAAAGAAATAAAATTAAACTGAAATCAAAGTGCGCAAAATGAAAATGTTGCACACATTGCACACGGATTGCTGATAAAAGAAATGAAAAAGTGCCATGCCCTCCAGAATATTCTGCCCACTGAAAACTACGGTATCAGACTGTAAAGCTTCTCTTCATTTTGAGCAGGAGTTGATTTTGAAGTTTGTAGCTCTAATCTGTGCTCTTTTCAATGAACAACAAACTTCCTGTTTTTTTTCTCTATCAGTCTGATTTTACTCAGTAACGTGGGTGGATTCCAATGTAATAAAGTAAAATACTTGGGTCAAAATGTACTCAAGTAAAAGTAAAATTACCTATGTCAAAAACTATAAACTAAAAAATACTAATTACTCAATAACAGTAACGTGAGTAAATGTAATTATTTACTTTCCACCTTTTTGTTGTCAGTATCCACAAGCTTCTTGTTTCCATGGATATGCCAGGAATGTTCCACAATATGGCATTAAATGTGCCTGGGAATTGTCTAACTTGTCTGGTTTTCTAGTTTAAATGCATGCATTTATCTACCCTTTATTATGTTTGTTTTATTGCTCAAATATACCTCAAAAAACATGCATTCTCACAGTGAGCGGGATTGCCTCTCTGTAGATCTGACCTGTTACACAGCCTGGTAGCATCACCTGCTTAACTCCTTGGAGATTCATGCCACGCTTAATGCCATACTATGAAACTTTCTAGCCGAGCCAATAACATCTACATGGAGAGAAGTGGTAGTGGACACTCCATCATAAACATTACACAATGCACCTTTAAGGCAACACTGCAGGTCATGTCTGTGGAGAGGCGACCATGCTCACAGTAAGAATGCATGTAGTTGAAGATATTTCTGAGCAATAAAAACACCTGGGATTAAATCAATGCAAGATGGATGCAGCCTGTGGAGCATTCGAGTCACAAATCAATACAGAGACAAACAGGAGGCGGACCCCCAAACAGAAAAGTTATATAGTGCTCCTAGAAGTTAACAGTGCGTGAAAAAACGGTCAACTAACATGGAAAGTTGTTTGGAAGTGATAAAAAAGAATCTTTGCAAAGTAATCCCAGGTCAGATACAAAAGTTCAAACTGTATAGTCAGCGAAAGGCAAAAACAAAATATCTATTACACGGAGAACCATCCTTTGAACCTGATAACAGTTTGTTTTTTAGATGTAGTGGTTAGTGATCTTGATAGATCGTGAAGCCTCACAGTCCAGTTTACGGTTCACACAAGGTCTCCTGCACATATGGCTTGATATTGTTCCATGGAGCTGTCTAGGAAACACAGTAAGACAGGAAATCGAGACAAACAACAGATGACGCTTTGTTCTCCAATATTACAAATTCAAATATGTTTTTAATTTACTCTGCTTCCAAATGTCTCCCTCGCCTGAGCCAACATGCAGTAAGACCAGTGTGATAGGCGCCGGATATTGGATTATGGAGGCTTCCCCTGGCGTTGGAGGAAGCGCTTGACTCTTAAGATCTTGCAAACACGTTGGCTACCAGTAATATTAAGAATAAACCAACATAAAAAGACAAACAGCCTTCGAGTAGTCATGCTGGGACCTCTATGGGGGCACTCTTATTTGACTAAAGGCTACACCCGCCTTTATGCTCCTGAGAAAGAGTCCCTGTCAAGCTGGGGCCTACAACAATGGGGGCCAGCCGTGGGGAAACGGGCCCATTTGCATGCAGCTGTTTGCCGTTTCCAGGCTCACAAAGGCCAATCAAAGGAGCCTTAATGGAAGATGACAACCATCAACCAACGCCTTTGCACTCAGTCTATGGCAGGTCTCGCCACCGTGTCTCCCCTCCAGAAGTGGCCCAGTTTTTAAAAATTCAACATTCCTCTATAGTTTTTGCTCCCACAGTCTGATGTCTTGACAGTGGAGGTGGCGAGGTTAAAGGTTGGTCACGATGAGTTTTGAATGCGCCAAAGATCATCCCCAACATATGTGTAATTTGCGTATGGCTAGAATGCAAATCTCCATTTTATATAAATATTCTTTTTTTTCAGTTAAGACCAATTAATTTAAACTATTTCTTTGTAAATGTAATGAAATCTGCAATTTAAAAATAAGAAAGAGTCTTTTCTTTGATTCAGCTATGGGGAGTACTGTACTGAATCAAATTGCTGGCAGAAACATATTCAAAATAACAATAGAAATAATAGAAAAGCTTTACTTTTTTGGGGACATTGAGTGCAGGTGTAATTTATTCATTAAATTGAAGTAGTTTGCCAGGAATCTTTTATGGCGAGGTCTGGGGCTACGGTCTGTTGCCAAACGCCAATATCTTCACCAAAGCTTCATTATCTCCTGTTTCATCTCCAGGGTGTTAAAAGCCTCAGAGTGTAACTCCGCGAATGGCTTCAGGCACACCCATCTGAGCCACAGTGCCACTTCCAATTTCAAGGGTGTTGATAGAAAACAAAATATGTATTATGAGGAGGGATTGTCAGGGCTGAATTATAGCCTGTCAAGTGAAGGAGAAGAAAACGGGGCAGATGCATCACACTGAGGAGCAGTGCTGTCCCTGGCTTTGCCCTCTTGAGCTCAATAGGAGGCTTAGCGGGCAGGTCAGGGGGAGGATTCTCAAAAGCTACTTTCCCCAGTCACTCACTGACCAGAATACGCGATAAAGCTTTGTGTCAACAAAGCCAGGAATAGGGATCTCAGCCAATTAAAGCTTAGCAAGAGTGGTTACCATGGCGATTAGACTAAATGTTTCCTATAAAACCATTTTAATTCCCACCCTGACTGTGGCATTTAATGTTAATCAGAATGGCTGATAAGAACAGAGCAGTCTTTCCTGGATTCACACCCTGGCAGAATTGTGTTATGGATTTTTCTCTTCCAGTTTTCTCGACACCGTTCTCACTGCAGCTGATGCCCTTCTGCTGCAGTCTTTGGCTGCTGCAAAGTTGAGCAGTCAAACAAAGCACCACAATCGTTTCATACCTCTGTAAGACACTGACATTTGTGTTTTCTTTGCAAATTCCTCTGGAAATAGATTTGAAAAAATATCTTCTTAAACTTTTGATGTCCCAGTTTTCTTCTTTAGCTCAAACGCTGGATCTTTAGTATCTTCACATTGAAATACATTCCATCTCCATTGAGCAAAAATCTCCCTTTTATATGTATTTGAAGCTTTTAGACAGATTTGTCATTACTTGGCCAATTACAGGCTGACAAGATGGTCATTAATGAGGCTGAGGCTACCCGCAGTTTGGAGAAGAGATAATTTGTTCCTTGGGCCGCCAGTACAGTGTAGCTACTCCCCCTAATTGATGTACTGTTAGCCTATGACCAGTGCGATCTATACTGTGGAGGCTGGAGGACGAGGTTAGTGAGACCCAGGTGTAATCAATTGCTATAGACTTCTGCTGACAGTGCTCCGCCTCCGTGTCATAGCGCTGTGACGGATGCTCCAAATCTGCATGGGACAATAAGGAAAAAGGTCATGAAAGCAGATTGCTTTTTTTTTTTTCTAAAGTCTACTCGCAAAAAAAAAAAAAAAAAAAAAAAAAAAAAAAACCTCTTCCCAGTGCATTCTGGGTGAGCGTAGCCGCTACGATAAACCCGTCACTCCTGCTATGACAAATGGCGAGCAGGGCAGATCATTAGTCGTCATAGTGAAGCCAGGACTCTCTTCACTCTGCCGTTTTCATCTTCTAGTTCGTTGGACAGGTTTTCTGAGAGGTGCGCGTAATTGTATCAGTTATTGGAATAGATGGAATGACCCCCACAGCCCTACACTTACGTCGCCGCGGCTCTGTCGTCTCGTAATGAGGTGATAAACAGTCCAGATAAGCAGAATCTACTGGCCATTAGACAGATCACGGCTATGCTAATGAAATGTCTGCTGGTGTAGGAACCACATTGATACCTTTGTTTTATATTGTGAGACGACATTATCCCCACGTGAACTACATTCTAGCGTCAATGCTTCATGTCACATCCTGTTTTCACATGCCACAGCGCAACGTCACTTGTAAACTCACATAAAACATGATCTAGGCCTTAAGCTGATGTTTCTGTCACCTCATTTTCACTATATCTGTGCAAGACTTCTTTGATAACTCACGTAAAACAAACAGCATTCCGCTTCATAATGCACTGGCCATTTGACAGATTAAGGCTGTGCAATTAATTGAATTTTGATCGCGATTTCAATTTGTGTGTCCAATGATCTCATAATAGAGATGTAACGATATCCAAATCACTTGGTACAATATTATCACAATATGCATCTCACGGTACGATATTTATTGAGATATTTTGGAGAGGCTGATTTAAAATACCCTGACAAGATTTTGGTGTGAATTATTACCGTCGTAATCACAAGAATTCAAGTCAAAAACATATTTCTTCATGTTGTCTGCACTGAAATGAATCATGGGATATGTAGTTCCTGATGTTTATTAGGGATTCTATTGCTTCTATAAAAAAAATGCATTTAAGCAAAGAAACTAATTTGATATAATGTGATGGCCCACGGTATTATTCTAAGATTTTTGATGATATGATATCGCAATATTTTGGATGCTTATATGCTTTTTCTATGCCTTATTTCATACATTTTTTAATTTTATACATCGCAAAGCTGCTCTAAGTATATATTTGTAACCAATATTTATTTTCAATTTGAATGTTTTGTGTAAATTATCAATAACAAAGTCTGTTTTTTTTTGAAAGAGAGAGATGATGAATAAATGTAGACAGGCTGTTGCCACCTTGTGCCTCCGCTCAATTTAATTTCTCACCAGCGACTAGGTCAGGAATCAAAATACACTAGACGGTTTGCAAAAACCCCGGAAGTTGTAGACCGTGTACCGGCCAATCAGTGAAGAGCTGTAAAGCTGTGACTTCAAAGTCCAGCGCCTGTCTGGGTCCCTTTTGTGGTACAGCACAACAGTAAACAAAGCGCTTGAGATGGATGTAGATGAAGCCATACATTCTGTGTTGGCAACAAAGAGAATGTTTGGTGAATTTTATCGAGGGGAAAGACGCACTTCTTCCTGCAGGATTTGGTGCATTACATATGTCACGACCAAATAGCAGCGATTGGTTAAATAAAAAAAGTACTCGCCTTCAATTGAGCGAACAAATCCTAATGCAGTGAGGTCAGACAGTTTCCACAAAGTGAAACCGGCTGATGAATCAGGCTAGAATAAATGCATCGTATAACTCAAAATGTAATCATTTGAATAATCATGATTGACCTATAATGATTCTTTTTCCATAATCGAGCAGCCCTATGACAGAACACGGCGATGCTAATGAAATGTCTGCTGGTGTAGTGACAACATTTATACCTTTGTGTTATATTGTGAGACCAGATTATCCCCATGTGAACTACATTCCAGCAATGCTTATTCAATGCTTTATGTTACATGCTGTTTCCCATCATGCCCTGGTGCGACATCACATGTAAACTGACATAATACATGATTAGAAACTAGTCAAGCATGACGGGTTGAAATGACTTGCATTGTTATGTCCTCTCGTACAAAGCGCATGTACTGTAGCTGAGAGACATTACTATAGTTTTTACTTTCATTTGTACATATACATTTACACAATTATGCCTTATTTGACACCAGTCTCTTGTTATTTTTGCTTTTTTAAAATGTATTATTACCATTTATATTTTTGCGCTTTGTTATTATATTATGATGTGTGAGCTACTGTGTCCAAATAATTTCCCTTGTGGATCAATAAAGTTTGTCTAAGTCTAAGTAAAGGGATTATTTATTGCGAATAATTCTCTCTAAAATAGAACTTTTGTCTCATTTTTTTAATATCATGTCATATTCATTCTTTTTAAAATGTGAACTTGCTCGTAGTGAGTAATAGCTCGCATCTGGAGGATTTAGCAGCACTTTGATCAGGTACTTTGGTGTTCTTTTCATATTGATATTGACAGATAAAAGCCGGTTTAATATGTACCAAACGTTCTCCAATATCTGCATGCAATTTAATGTATTTTGAGTTTTACCCTCAGTGAAGCTCTTTATCCCAGAATCCATATGGGCAATGAAGAAAAGATGGCTCATCAATCCTCAGAGGAAGTTTATCTCCAATTTACACAATTTGCATTTTAGATCGAGGCTGCTCAGAGAATCTCATTTATGTTATGTTCTTGCAGTACAGCATATGTACGGAGACGCCATATCATAACTGAGACGAGCACAGCGGGCAAAAAAGACTCGCAAACTTTAGACTTTGACTTGGATTTAGACAAACTTTATTGAGCCACAAGGGAAATTATTTGGACACAGTTGCTCACACATCAAATATATTATAATAACAAAGAGCAGGAATATAAATGTTAATAATAAATTCAAAATAAGTAGCAAAAATAACAAGAGACTGATGTCAAATAAGGCATAATTATATAAATGTCAATGTACCAGTAAAAATGTAAAAAAACAGTAATATAGTAAAACAAATATATCTCTCAGCTATGTACAAGAAAACAATGCAAATATGAAATTAGGGGTGTGCAAAAATATGAATCGTTTAATGTGATGATACAATATCAATACCGTGGGCTGCTGTATCGATATATCGTCAAGAGTATTTTTTGGTATATTTTACAAAATTATTTTGTTACAGTGCTACAGTTTTGTTATTTGTTCAGAGGAAGGAAACTCGTTTAAGCGACACATTTGATATTTTCTCTAATTTGATGATTTAGACATGATTTAGCTTTTATTTTTTATTGAACCGAATCGATAGAAATATATCGTATTCAATCGTATCGAATCGTAAGCTCACTGTATCAAGATATGTATTGTATCGTGGCCTATGTATCGAGGTATGTATCGTATCGTGGCATATGTATCGAGGTATGTATCGTATCGTAGCCTATGTATCGATGTATGTATAGTATCATGGCCTATGTACTAAGGTATGTATCGTATTGTGGTCTGTGTATCGAGATATGTATCATGGCCTATGTATCAAGGTATGTATCATATCGTGGCCTATGTATCGATGTATGTATCGTATCTTGGCCTATGTACTAAGGTATGCATCGTATAGTGGCATGTGTATCGATGTATGTATCGTATCTTGGCCTATGTATCAAGGTATGTATTGTATTGTGGCCTATGTATCGAGGTAGGTATCGTACAGCAACTTGTGAATGATGCCCAACCGTATATGAAATAGCGGATTAACAAGATTAATTTTGTCTGTCTCATTCGTTTTACATGTACGAACCGACTTTTCACTCATCTGTCAAGTCAACGTATCACGTAATTGAATCAATAACTGACATCCTAACATGTATGCTAATAAACCATCTGCAGCATTAGAGCATTAGATGGCTATTTTTAAACCAAGCCGTACAAGTTTCTCTCCAGTGCAGAGTGGACTGACAATTCATACCATTTGTACTATTCTGAACGGCTGCCGTTTCGATGAATAGATTCATGTTACATAGATTTTTTTTTCTCCTGCTGGAGCTAGTGTGACATGTGCGGACTGACACAGAATATCATTATAAGCGAGCCGAGCGCAGCAGGCTAAAATGACTAGCAGACATGTGGGCCGGGGTTTAAGGGGTAAGGATTTCAAGTCTGGAGCTCTCAGGCTGAAGCCGTTCAAACAATGCTAATTGCGGCAGGGCCTGACTGTCAAACGTGTGAGCGTAATTAGAGTGAGGGGGCGAGGCGGTCCTGGGGTGGAAGTGTTTGTACATGACAAAGCACAGCAACCAATGGGAGCGCAACAGAGGTAGGGGGCTGAAAGTAGGGCCAATGGGAGAGCAGCAGAGTGAAGAGGCTAAAAGCTGGGCCAATGGGAGCTGTGCAGAGGTAAGGGGCTAAAAGCAGGGCCAATGGGAGCTCTGTAGAGGTAAGGGGCTGAAAGCGGGGCTAATTAGGACAGAGTAGTGCAGAAAATCCAAATGCTCTTGGCCCCCTCAGGGACCCACTAGAGCTGCAAACAACGCGATTATTGGCAGTTGATGCGGTGCTCGTCTTGCGTGTCTTAAATGGAACACATTTGCATGTTCTACTTAGATTTGTACCTAATTGTTTTCCCTGAATTGCAGACAGTTACTTTTTTCCACACTGGATCATTTAGACCTCAGATAATGGATTTCTCTCCTTGTTTCCTCGTCCATGACTTAACGTTGTACTTAGTAAGAGAATGAAAATCGTAGGTTCAGCAAAAGTTTTTAAGCTTGATAACCACTGATTTACGAAGTGGTTCATTTAAGTGAAAGTGTGTTTTTTAAAACTGCAGACACATAATTCTAAAACGTAGTAAGCTATTGTTGTAATTTGGTTTAATACCTAATATAAGACAGTTAGAGTTCATGCATTTACCCACAGACTCAGATGTCTGTTTACAGAGTGAGCTTACATTAATATCTTAACATAACAATGGAGGAAAATCATCTCCAGGCAGTGTGTTTACATGTGTCTCAGATGTGTTCATTAACATACACTGTCACTAACAAATATGCTAATAACAATGGCATGACCTGCTACTCAAATAAGCTGAGCTAAGTGGCCTGGCTTGTATGCTTGGTACATATATGATTAAGTAAACCACATTAACAAGTTGTGGTATTTGTTGGACTATGGTTGGTTTGCAGAAACAGGTATTATGAAAAGTATTCGAAGGCTTGCAGTTTTACTCTACTTTGTACAGCCAAATGCATTCATTTTTTTTCCAAAATGGAGATATCTGGTTTTACAATTCAACTCCCAGCATACCTGTGAGTCAGTTACCATTAGCATGTAGCCTCTGGCTGATGTATTCAACTATTTGAAATGACAAGCTAGTTGCTGGCATGTAGACTACAATAACGAGTGAGTACAAGCTTCACACACAGTTTATTTTTACAGTTGTTTCTTTCAATACATTGTAAATCTGTAGACTTAAAAGTGCATTTTCTGGTAGAGGCTCCGTCAAATACTTTTGCCCATGGAGATGTGATTACTTTGTCTGAAATACTTCACACTTTCTATCTTCATCGAGATCAAACCAGACCAAATTATAGGTCAGGTCTGTGGAGAGGCAACCCCGCTTGCAGTCAGAATCAGTGTTGGGAGTAACGTGATATAAAACACAGTAATGCAAGGCATTACAGGAAAAAAAGTTGTAATTTTTTAATCTGTACAAATGTCAGTAAAGAGCGTTACAATGCATTTTTTACCTGGGTTGAAGTGGTGGGTTTTTTGTTTTTCTTCATACAAATTTGCCAAAATCACCGCGATGTCAGCAGTGGTGAAGCGCCATTGTTATGGTTCCAAGTGTTGGGATGGGCCCTGTGGTGTGCCCGCATAGACTTTTGGGTAACTGCGGGCGAAAGGACCTGCATGGAGCTCTGTCTGATGCCTGATTGCGCTTTGTGAACACCCTGCTCCACGGGCTCGAGGTTCTCTCAGGGGCAGTCCTAGATTCCAAGGTTAGTCCTGGTTCAGTCCTCGGTTCAGTTCGTATACCACGCAAGTTATTTTGGTGAGAGTAACTTAAAAGTAATGTAGAGTAGAGTAATGCCTTACATTTTAAATGCAGTAATATTGCAATGACAGTAACAAGTAATAAATAACACATTATAGTTTTGAAGTATCAGTGGTCAGAATACCTGCTTTTCTGGGTATTTCTGAGATAGAAAGCCACCTGTAATTGAATAAATCAAAGGTAGAGCTGTTTAATGTCACACTGTGGAACATTCCAGGCAGAGCAATGACATCTCCATGGAATCAACCAGGTGACGAACCCATAACCAAAATTTACCTTGAACCTTGGGACTTGTGTTGTAAGTTTTCCCTTTATTCTCTACCCACTGAAGACTTTACAACAATCTCTACCCCACAGTTAAACCTCACTGTTACATTTTCCACAGTAACTAACATCTGCTGCTAAACCCTGAAAACCCCAGCACGTCCTCAATATTTTCAGAAAGTGGGGACAGGCCTGATTTAAATAGTTAATTTCCCCTAAAGTAGTGCTGTTTAGCTGCTGCTCCCATCTGTTGTGTTCCATGTATAGATTTTTCCTCCCGTGTGGACTCCAGACAGTCCCCTCTTCGATCACAGACACTGTAGAATAGATTATATTACACTCCATTCTACCGGGATCCAGCCTTTTCCCCTCTATCTTTACTTCCCAGAGCACATAAAGGAAGAGAAACAAATGAGTTAGCTTGTAGAACTGTAAAACAAACTATCTTCTAGCTTTAGCGTCGTCTTTTATATTTGCTCAAGAATTTATGAGGTCACCATTGGTCTCCCATGATTTTTAGTCCATGTCCCCGCCAACAAGTGAAGACCACAGAGAACTGGGGAGATGGATTGTTTCGTCTTTGCCTATTTCGGTTTGGTGCGTAATGGCCTTGCTGTTTAAACTGTGGTAAACACCGGGCTGCTGTTGTCTATTATTTTGTGCCGGAGGAATCTTCCAGCGTAATGTGTGGTCTTTGTTGTATTAAAGCGCAGATCCTTTTAAGCCATTAATTTTATTTGCTCAAGTATTTCTTTTGTCTGTTTTAAAGCGCGCTGGAGATCTGTAGAAGGTGGGCTGAACCGCAGACATAGTACAAAATTGCCTTAATGGATAAATTGGTAGACGAAGATGTCATTGCAGTAGAGACCTTATATGGCATTTGAGAATTATTGAAATAATTATAGGATTTCATGGTGATTGCTCAAACCCCATTACAAAAAAGTTGGTTACAAATGTTTACAAAACTTTTCAAAGTCTGACATTTGGAGCAAGTCAAATACTGTGTTCAACATCATTAAAGGGACATATTATATGAAAAAAAGACTTTTATGAGCTACTTTCTCTGCATCATTGGCTTACTCACAGTTGTATTTCAATTGATTCATGCATGTTTGTTAAAGGCCCTGTACTGAGTAAAACTGACACTTGTGAGCTTTAAGTCATGTTATCATTAGGGCTGGGTATCATTCAGAAGTTGCTGATATGATACATACCTCCATACATAGGCCACGATACGATACATCTCTCGATACAGTGCACTTTTGGTTTGATACGATATATTTCAAATCGATATGGTTGAATTAAAAATAATGGCAAAATCATGGCTGTGATTCTAAAAGTCTTTGTTAAACCACTTCTTGTGCAAAGTGAATATGAAACAAAAACATTTTAATCATCAAAACAGTGAATATTTCAAATGTGTCACATAAACGAGTTTACTTCTTCTAAACCAGGGGTCATCGAACTAAGGCCCACGGGCTGCCTCTGGCCCTCCTCACCCCTTTGACCGACCCCTCAGCTCCTCTGCAAATAATAACACGTCTGCATCTTGTATTTTGTCGATTTTTGTCCATTTAAAAATTATATTTATATGAAGTATTTATATTTATATTTAAATGATTATATGATGTATTCATATTTGCCCCTAAATTTTCATCTCCTGACAAGCAACAGTAACAGTCAAGGTGCGCACAGAGTACTGAAGTGCAGTTAAGGACAGCAAAATGGCTCGTGTTAAAGTACAAAAAGTCGATAGACAGTGCAGAGTTTTCAAAGAACAGTGGACGACCGATTATTTTTTTTGTTCAGTGTAAGGACCGTGCAGTTTGTCTGTTATGTAAAGAAAGTGTGGCGGTTTTCAAAGAATATAATCTGCGTCGTCAGGGTCATACAATTCTGTTACACGGCCGACCCAACCCCGGCCCCCATCACAATCAGGAGAGATAATGTGACCCCCAGAGAAAAAAGTTCGATGAGCCCTGTTCAAAAGAAGCAACAAAACTGCATTGCTGTAACAAAATAATTTAGCAAAATATACCAAAAAATACTTGCTTCTGATGTCATGAACTGGTAGTTTTCAAGTTAGTCTTTTACCTTTAGTTCAGTAGTTTGGTAAATCCAGGGCTGAAATCATGAAATGATTCTTGTGAAAGTCTATAGAGTTTAAAAACATAGTAGATTCAAGCCGTGATTCCTTCAGGTCTTTTCTTACCCGCTTTCTCTCTTTCTCTCTCTCTGTGACAGCTTTCAGTCGCGCTGCCCTGCCGTTCGGCCTGGTCAGGAGGGAGCTCTCGTGTGAAGGGTACGCCATCGATCTGCGCTGCCCGGGGAGTGATGTCATCATGATCGAGACGGCCAACTACGGGCGAACCGACGACAAGATCTGTGACGCTGACCCTTTCCAGATGGAGAACGTCAACTGCTACCTCCCGGACGCCTACAAGATTATATCACAAAGGTAAGGGGCTGGTGGGGGCCCGGGCTCCTGTTTCAAAACGCTGCCAAGAGCTGGGGGCGAACCACCTCATGCAGACTGGGGCTGTTTTTGTCTGTGGAGTTTTCACAAAAGAAATCAATTTATAGATGTAGCCGTCTGCATTCTGAGGCATTTATTAGTACTGGCATTCTTGACTGAAATAAATTGTGATTGGTTTTGAAGTAATAATAATAATATATATATTTTTTTAACATCTGGAAATTTTCTAACCCCTCCCAACTTAACTTCTGTAAATCTCTGGGGCACATTAATATGGAAGAACAGTATAGACAAAAATTAATCTCTTTTAAATAATCTCTTTTTTTCTACAGTATTCAGATAATATTTTAACAATTTGCAGAAATGTGCTAAAATTCCCAGTAAATGTGTTGGTTGAGATTAAAGTATCGCATAAAAGGTGAATGGACCCTGAATTAACCACAAAAGTGCAGGAATATCACTTTATACCCTTGTTTAGTATTAGTATTTTTTGTAATAGTTTTAATTATAGAGGCTATATATACTCAATATTAATTAATTAGGCATAACTCCAGAACAACAATTGCACTTTAAACAATGTATAAGTATATAAAAAAGCAATAATTAAGATATAATTATCTTTTTCTGCATACAGTATTTCATTTCAGTAAAGCTTTCCATAAACACGATAACAGATAATGCCAACTAGTTAACTTTCTGCACTTCCTGATTCAATTGACAATAAAATACTTTCTAATTAGTTGCAGACTGCATGGAGCGGAACACAAGAGCTGCTTATACGATAAATCTGTACTGGGGCAAGAGGATTTTGTTCAAGTACATGGACAAAATTACGTACAGGGCCTTCAGATGAACTCTTGAAGTTCTTTAAACACAAAGTAGACTTTTGTGAGTTGTAATCTATGTTAGAATGTTGTTAATGCCTCAAAACCATTCCCGGAGTTGTGTTTGGTTTCGTTCGTGTATGAGTAATCCATTATTTTTAGTCTGTCTATATCTCCAAAGCTCAAAAGGCTCTGTTCCACCTTGTGATGTCATGAAGCGGTGGTTTCCAAGTTAACAGCTCCTTAGTTCAGTAGAGATGGGCAATTCCAGGTCTGAAATTTTCTAGTTGATTCTCGTGAAGGATTTTAAAACCACATTGGAGCACTCAGAGGCGGCGCTTCCATTAGGCAAAAGTAGGTGGCTGCTTAGGGCCTCCAAACCTGAAGGGGCCCCCAACCATTTGCCCTCAGTGCTATTAATGACCGAGGCCTCAGAGTACTTACATTTTCTCTCAATATGACATTAAATGAGAGTAGTTGACTTTTAAACAATAATAAAAAGAATAATCATATGTAATGGATGTAAACAAAAACAAAAAAACAACTTTGAGCTTTGGTTATCTAGTAGGCAAGTTTCAAATCCGCCATAATTCTAATAAATAAAGATGTGCATGTCTCAATAAATATATTAAATAATAAATATATTAAAAAAACTGTGCATTATAGTGAGGGCCCCAAACTCAAGTTCGCTTAGGGCCCCCAAACTGCTAACTCCGCCACTGGGAGCACTTCCCGTATTACAACATGACATCACCAATTGGAAGAAAGTGTTTTCTATTTGAGAGAAGAACTCAGCCTAAATATACCGTTTTTTTGTTGTAATTATATGTGAAGGAAACAAAACCAACTCCAGGTCTGTTTTTGATATACTATAGATCAGAAAGTCGTGTTCTATGGGCCCTTTAACGTGCTCAAATAAATCAAAGAAACAGCATTTTGATCTATGTCTTATTCATACATTTTTTTAATCATCGTCTTGCACCTTATACAATTTTCGCTCTTTTATCAAATAACGTGTAGGTGGCTTGTTAAAATAAAAAAAAAAGCTTTATTCTTGACGGGGAGAAATTGACAAGCATGTGGCCGATCTCCTCACACCAGCTGTGCGTTCTTATTGCAGTTTGAGTCATTACGGCCATCGCGCACACACTCACCTACTTCACTCCCATATGAGGGCCGCTGCTCTCGCTTTGTTCTTGCACTTCCACTTGCTCCGTCGCGTACTGTACTGTGGCACGATTTATGCACTTCTGAACTTCATAACTCAAGTGCGCTTACTCTTTTAGCAGGATGCACTGGACTACTTTGTGTGTAGAGATATTCGCCCTTTAGACTAAGGACACAAACAAAACTCAAAGCAGTAATGACTTGGATGTATAAAGAAAAAAAAAATCTTTGTGGAATATTTTTGCGGTGTTTTTTGATGAGAAAAAATTCAAACACGGCTTAAAACTCACAAGACGTGCCCATCCAAGGCCCCACTGGTAGAGTTCAGTCAGTTTTTGAAAGAGAGATCCAAACTTATGATCTACAAATGTTGAACCTTATTATCTTTGTACCAGTAGATTGGCTCCGCAAGCTTGCCATATCAAATCCTGTGGCTTTAAGTCGTTTCAACTGACTACAATCATGTCTTTGGGATTGAAAGAGTGGCACCACTGAAGCTATTGTGAACAAATAATTTGGAAAAATGTTTATTCATGCAGACAGAGGAGCCATTGAACTTTGAGCCAGTTTTTTGTTTCATGTGGATAGGCCCTGTATTTTAACCATAAACCAGGTCAACAAATCTGCAATCTGATAGTTAAACCGCAGATTCCACCACAGACGTCTGACCTGTCCCTCAGCTCGGTTTAAACCCTAGGGATCCATGAAAGTTGTGAACACTTTAACGTCCAACCACTAAAGGGCCCACATTACACTATTTTCTGATCTATAATGTTGTTTCATCATCCAAAATATACCTGGAGTTGTGTTTCGTTTCATTCACATGTTTAACACACAAACTATATTTAGGCTGAGTTCTTCTCTCAAACACTTTGAAAACTCTTTGCTCCACACACCTTCGCTAGAATCATCTGGATGATTTCAGACCTGGAATTGCCGATCTCTATTGAAGAAACCATAAAAGGAGCTGTTAACTTGAAAACTACCGCTTCATAACATCACAAAGTGGAGCCGAGCATTCTGAACTTTGGAGATGTAGACAGACTAATAATAAATACTTATTCAAACATGTGTGAATGACCACGTTTACATAATTTTTTTTAAATTCAGAATTAATTGTTCTGAATTAAATAGTTCAGAATTAAAATAGTCTCCTTTGAGTTTACATGGAAATAATAATTCTGAATTGAGGTTTAGATGGAAAACACTTTAAATCGGTTTTATTTAATTCCGCTCAGCGTCTGGGGTATGGAAGGGTTCTAATTGGATAGGGACACGAATGTACTTACGTTTACTGTAAGAAAACACACTTCAGCTGCTACCGGCTTTTTGTCATCTCAGTTTGCGCACCGCTATCCCCTGTCCACACAAACTGGGGAACAGCCGTCCAAAGTCAGACTCCTGAACCAGCGGGAGCGGCTCCGGTTCAGGTCCAGATGAGCTGGACTGGGGAGCAGTGTTCGGTGCCTCGGCCTGAGAAGCACTTTCCCCTGAAGAACCAAGCGCGTGGAGGACGGACTGCTCAGAACTAGATATAACCAACCTAACGGTATTCACGCTTCAGTCTGGATGTGTTGCACCATAGAAGACAGAAGTAACCTGCCTGGACTTGCACTCCACAGCGCATTCTCACTTCTGCTGCACGGGCTCCGAATAACTTTAATTCCAAATAATCATTAGGAGTTAAATGTTTACGTGGCCTTTTTAAAGCGGAATACATTTTTATTCAGAATTAAATTATTTTAAATCGGAATTAAAGCTCTCATTTAAACGTGGCAAATGAAACAAAACACAACTCCGGGTATGTTTTTAATGAGGTAACAGCACTTTAACATGCCTTAAAGCTCACAAGAGTCTATTTTGTGTTATATAGAACCTATAATTCACAGTAGAAGTCCAATTAATAGTCTGTTAGTTTGATTAATCCAATTATTTATTTCTGGACTAAGCAATAGGCTACGATGAGAGAACCAAAGTAAAACAAACAAAAAACAAAAATCTGTCTGGCCTTCAAAATGTACTTCTTTTGTATAGAAGTCTTCAACTTGAAATTTGAAAACTGATAAATATAACACCTTTTATTTCCGAACTAAATCTTTACTATCCCCGTGTGCAAAGTGTAGTGAACCCTGATAAAACGCCTGTGACAGAAGTATGTGATTTGAGACCCAGCATTAGCCTCAGGTAGCGAGTCAATGGTGCTCATAATCGTGCCTTTTATCCCCGCTCCCCCTCTCTCCCACTGCTGTTTCTGCTGTCAAACGCCATAGAAACACCTCCGCTCCTCCACTGCTTTTTCCCCTAGAGGCGCTTCTGAGTGTGGATTTTTTAAAGGCCACTGCAGGATGCACTATTCATAGCGAGTAACAGGCCCGGTTCATCTTCTAATGCACTGCTATGTCCTGACCTGCCTCCTGTGGCGGATGGAGCAGTTTTGTTACTTAAGTTAAAAAGAAAAAAAAAAAACAAAAAAAACAGTAAAAGTATCACATGAAAAATTTTGCGTAAACATTTTAGAGATGCAACAATAACCTAAATATCCTGATATCGTATCGTTAAAAGTCTCACAATAATACCGTGGGGCGTCAAAATATATCGAATTACAAGTTCCTGCATTTTTTATAGTAGCAATAGCTAACAAACATTGGGAACTACATATCCCATGATTCATTTCAGTGCAGACAACATGAAGTTATATGTTTTTTACTTGAATTCTTTGGACTATGATGGTAATAATTCACACCAAAATCTTGTCATGGTATTTTAAAAGCAAAAAACTGTCCTATCTACAATTATATCAGCCTCTCCAAAATATCGCAATAAATATCGTACCGTGAGATGCATATCGTGATAATACTGTACTGAGAGATTTGGATATCATTACATCCCTATTAAAGAGTGAAAAGTAAATGTATTTCACACAGATTTTATAGTGTTTAATGTGGTGATATTGGTTAAAAATTACACTGATTTTGGTTAACGGTGTCAATACGAATCAATGTTTTAATTTTTTTGAATGAATTTTGTGTGTTTATTTGTGTTTGCTGAAAGTCAAAAGCTTTAGTCGAGATGATACCACAAACATGGTAAAAATAACCCCTAAAGTCATATGAAAAGTACTTTTTACTTTAAAGGTCAGTTCAAAAATGTAGTGGAGTAAAAAGTACAGATACCTGAAAGTAAGTAGTAGTTACTTAAAGAAAGGTACACTGCACCACTTTTCTGGTGGTGGTCCATCATCTCTTTGTCTCCATGGAGATATTTTTGCTTTGTCTGAAATGTTCGTTACAATATATTTCAATGAAAAATAAAGTCTAAATCATGGCTGTGATTCTAAAAGTCTTTGTTAAACCACTTCTTGTGCAAAGTGAAAATGAAACACAAACATTTTAATCATCAAAACGGTGAAAATGTCAAATGTGTCGCATAAACGAGTTTCCTTCCTGTACATAAACAACAAAACTGTAGTGCTGTAACAAAATAATTTAGTAAAATATACTAAAAATACTCTTGGCGGTATATCGATACAGGAGTGCACGATATCGATACTGTATCATCACATTAAAGGATACGCTATATTTACATTTGATATTTTTCTTCTCTGGTTGTCTCTCCACAGATCTGACCTGTAATGTAGCCTAGTTGTCTCCCTTCAGATAGATAGAACATTCTAGACAAAGCAATAACATTTCCACGGAGACAAGCAGGTGGCGGAACCTCCGCTAGAAAAGTTACGCAATGCACCTTTAAGTAAAATACAGCTACCTAAATTTTTACCCAAGTACAGCTCTTTACTACTTGTACTTTGTTATACTTCCCCCACTGCCTGCCTCATACAACTATCATCTTGTACCATATCTAAGCTCACTCCTGAGGATTCACAGAGACCTGTCATGACATCCTGCTCTTCCAAATTTAGCTCCTTTAAAGTTGCCCCACCCCATGCCCCCCGGTCCCCCTGTAACGTTCCCATTGTGCATCTGTTGTCATGTCAGCCAATCGCTTTGGCAGGAACCTGCTTTTCAAACTTCTCTCTGTCAAAAAGTCCCCGGAGGCCCCGCGCTACGAAACAAGGCGAAGCTGCCGCAACACAAACCAGAATGTTTCAAATGATCCAGATCAGAGGGAATATCATAATTAAGCTTGGAGTGATAACCATGTGAAAGTATAGAGAGAGGGAGAAATGCGTTGGCAGCCTTTGATTGGTCCTTTTTTTTTTTTTTTTTTTTTTTTTTTAAATTAAACGCCCAAATTATGTTATTTTGGGATATGCTATAATGCCATTTCCTCATTACGAACATACCTGGAGCTGTGTTTTGTTAAATCCACACATGTTTAACACACAAATCCTGCGTATTTGAGTTCTTCTCTCAAACAAAAAACACTCTGTTCCAACATTCGCTAGAAACATTTGGATAATTTCAGTCCTGGAATTGCCGATCTCTTCTGAACTAAAAAAAAAAAGGTAGATGTTTACTTGAAAACTATCACTACATGACATCACAAGGTGGAGCAGAGCGTTTTGAGCTTTGGAGATATAGACAAGCATGTGTGAATGAAACTAAACACAACCCAAGGTACAGTATGTTTTTGAAGAGTTAACAGTGTAACATGGTTAAAGCCTTAAAGCATTTTTATTTTCCCACCTCTTTATTTTTTATGTCTTTATTGTATCTGCAGAGAAGTAGAGTGGCCGTGCCTGCATTAAGCCACGATCCAGTACCCATGTGGGGATGATTAACAAAGTCCGAAGACAAATAAACATATTAAACCAGGCTAAAAGCGGATATGGAAACCGAGGCTCTTCCGCCGATTTGGAAATTGCATCTAAAGTATTTATCATCACCAAGGCCAATTTCTACGCAAAAACAAGCCGTGCTGGATGGAGCCAATCTTTTATATTTTTTTGTGATGTTGTCAAAAGAAAATGTTTGTTTCCACGCTAGAAAGAGAGGCAAGATGAAAAATGTATGAAGGTACGAATGGAAAAGGGGCTTGTTTAATATTCAGGTAATGGACCAGCCTGACCACGTCCTCGTAGACTTGTTTTCACTACCTAACCAGGCTCAAGCTCTGACTATTCCCACACAAAACATAATATAAACTGCTTGGCTGAGTTGAGTTGCATCATTTTTACTGGCCACCTACTATCTGACCCAGTAAAATCGGATAGGAGAATGAATCTTTTAGACCGCTGGAGGTTGCTTTTCTTAGGTAAACAAGCACACGCTTCCATAACAAAGGAGAAAGGCTAAGGTTGCCATCCTCCAGCAAAAACTACAATATAGTATCATGTAAAGTAAACTTGCCGCCTAGGCTGAGATCGCAATAGGCTTCATCTCTGTAACTGTGTAGCCTATGGACATTTGTATTACTGCCGTGGAAGTCAGTTGTGTACAAGGAGAGACTGAGAGGTTGTGCTGGATGTAGTTCAAGCTGTAAATGTGTTATATGGGCTCGGTCAAGCAGAAGTATACAGCAAGGCCAAAAATTCAAGTTAATGCATCTGATATAAACATTTATTCAACAGATAGCATATGTACTCTAGTTTATGAAACTGTTTACCTTTTTTCTGTACCATTTTTGGTTCTAAAGTTACATACGTTTTAAACAGACCATGTATGAAACATGGAACAAAAATTATATCCCAAATTTCAAAGACCTGCAAATCATGTCAATAAACTGATGTATTTCATCATATCTTGTGTTATTCCATCTTTGAACTGTTGATGAGGGTACATGATTAAAAAAAAAAAAAAAAAAAAAGTATTTAAAATGATAAAAATTTGCTTGGAAGGACTGACATATTTTATATAAATAGTTTCCTTTCATTTTGAAGTAATATTAAAGTATTCGGAAGAAAAAAGCGACAAATTATGCAAAATCATGCACCTTCTACTTGCTTGAACAATTTTCCCTCCGTTACCATGACCTTTCTTAATAAAAAATCTCATGACTCAAAAAGTAAGAGTTTTTTCAACCTAATCTTGTACCATATGGTAGAAAACTATATGAAGCAAATATTCAAACCAGTTTGTTAAGGATATGTAAGTGAGAACCACTAGTTATCACTGTTTGTATTTATTGCCCAAAAAGTGCTGCATATTTCATTCCCTCCGTTACCGACATGAGTTTTTAAATTTTTTGTCAACAACTTGAAATAATATCACAGGTTTAACTTTACCCTGTTGGAGTGTAACTCTTTCCTACATTCTGATACTTTACTTATTTCAATAGTCCCTCTAGTTTCTGAATAAGAGACATTTGAATGTAAAAAATCTGCCCGTTTCCCTCCGTTACCGCTTGACCGGACCCATATTTGATGGCATAGATGATGGCATACCAGTCAAAAGTTTAAGCTCACCCTCTCAATGTTTACTACTTACTAAATTTGATATACATGCAGAAGACATCAAATATACAAAGTATGATTTATAGATTTATGTAGCAAAGATAATAAAAGTCAAAAATACAATTAAATGACCAAATACTCCACCTTTTCCACTTTTTGCTTTGTCAAAAAACATTTACAGTAGTAGATTTATGGCAAAGGACTTCAATTTGTCAACTGGACAAAAGTTTATTTGGTTGAATACGTTTCACAGCTCATCCAAGCTGCTTCTTCAGTACTGGTCAAAATGCTGGTGGACACTTCCTTATATCTGCCTGAAGGGAAGAGCTACCTACACTGGAACTACTCTGAAACTAACACATCTACTTGTTTCCAGTTACTGGTAGTTAGCTCGGCCTATTGAACTGCCCTGAGTGTGGGGTCTTATTAGCATAACCATTCAGGGCCATGATGGGTGCTTTCCCACCTCTGGGCCTGACCTGGCTATCCCTATTGTTCTCTTGTTTTTTCTGATTTAGGTTTGAGGATGGAGTTGTAAATAAGAGATAGATGGTGTCTGAGGCCTCCATTTCTGTCTTTCTTAACAAAAAAGCTTCTTTAACTCCCCTCTCAAACCAATTCTTTTCTCTAGCTAAGATCTGTACCTCACTGTCCTCAAAGGAGTGCCCCGTGGCTTTTAGGCGGAGATGGACAGCAGACTGAGGTCCTGTGTTGCTCTCTCGTCTGTGTTGGTACTACGTGAATCCTGGCTCTTTACTACATAATTCTATACAACTTACTTCATATACGTGATGTCTTCTCAAAGTACAGTATATCAAATGTAGAACGTTGTAACCATATAGACAAAAAATTGAATTGAGAGAGTAAAACTTTTGACTGGTAGTGTTGGTTTGTAATATTGCAAAGACTAATGATAAATGTTGGCTGATTTCGGGCACCAATAGTGACCCTGCAGCTTGTTCTGTAACTTTTCGTTAATCTTTTGAAAATGGTTTCAGGGTGGGAGCTGAACCATCTTGATCACCGATAAAACCTTTTCGACATGGAGCTTTTTGTTTACTTTTTTATAGTCTTTTGGCGAAGTAATCTCTATTGACGTTTTGCAAAGTTTTGAACACACCAAGTTGCTTTGTACATTTTATTAGTAGCATGAAAAGACAATTTTTAACTAAATCCATTAATTAAGGACAAGTAAATGTAAAGGTGACAAGTGTTGGAGCATTTTAATTTTAATTTTATAGCCTATTTTTAAAAAGTAAATCCATTAAGTACAAGTAAATATAACACGTGTTGCTAAAGACTTGCAACAAACACGCATTAGAATTAGTGTTTTTCATTAGCAGCTCCCTCTCTCTCTCCTATCTCTCGCTTTATGTCGAACCTAACAGCTCTGAGGCGCGTTTTAACAAATGTTTCTATACAACCTGATTGCTTAGTGTGCACTTTTTCACACACATTCTACTTACTATTAAGCCAGCAATTAGCGGCTAGATCTGCACACAATTAGCAAAATTACCAGTTAATGTAGTTATTTAGCAACTTGCGCTAATTTGCACGTTAATTTCAATGAAGTCAATTACCTTTTCTAAGTTGAAGAAAGTTATTTTGAGCAGTTGTGTAGTTTGGGTTTCAATGGGTGTGTTCACATGACAGTGCGTTTCATAACCCTACAGTTACAATGGAGCGGTTTTGTTACTCAAGTAAAAGTATCACATGGAAAAATCAACTTACCTTCCGCCACTGATTTATAGTTAATATTTATGGCCTATCCACAAAAATGTTTAAAATATTTTCTGTCAGCATAAATAAACAAAAGTGATTTTTTTTTTTTCCCCAATAGGCTCGGAAAGTGGTGCCATTATTCAACCACAAACACTGTATAAGATTGATGTCAGTTGTGGAGTTTGTGGAGCCAATTCTCAACAAATAATACGATTCAACATTTGTGGATCATAAGTTTTGATATTTCTTCCAAAACCCCCGTAGAGTTTTCCAGGCCCTGGCCCTCTGAAAATGTGCCATAATCACTGACTAGAATATGAGCACAACCTACTGATAAGGCCTATCCATGGGTTTCAAAATGATATAAATATAGGACAATTGCCATAACAATTAAAGGTGCACTGAGCAACTTTTCTAGTGGAGAATTTGCTACCTACTTCTCGCCATGGAGATGTTATTGCTTTGCCTGGACTGTTCCATGGTGTGACATTAAACAAATCCATCTAGTAAGGGTGTAACGGTACATGTATTCATGCTGAACCATTTCAGTACAGGGTGTTCGGTTCGGTGCAGGGCTGTGCATGAGTGAATTCATGTAATTTGTGTGTGTTTACATTCCGCCACTCCATGTGTAGCTACATGGAAGGGTCAGCTCTTTAATATTCACAAGGGAACTCGTCCGTGATTGGGGTGGCAGTGTTTCCCACGGCGCTTTATAGTTAGGGTGGCCACCTTGACAACAATTGCCCCCCGCCTTGACTACGTCCCTCTGAACCACGTGAATCCTTGCAAAATCTACGGTTGTCGTGCATTCTCACTCTCTCCTTTTGCCGGCATGAATCTCTGCCACCCACCCGCCAGCAAATCTGCTCTCACTGCAGACAATGTGGACAAGTTGGTTTTTCTGGCCAAAAATATGAAGATTGAGTAAAACTTCATGCTGGAACTGTCAGTGCTGTTTTACTTTCTGAAAAGTTGTGTTTACTGTTTACAAGGATTTTATTTCTTATAATATTTCATACATTTGTTGCTTATTTGAGAATATTTTATTTAGATTATTGGTATGATCAAGCTGCACGTTGCATTTATTTTATTTTTCTGTTTGTGTAATGTTAAAACAAATAGTTAGTTTAATAAACACACAAATTAACAAGCAAATGGTTTTGTTCCCATACTGTCAAAAGAAACAGAAAACGCACACCAAAATTCTTGTAGAGGTGCAAATGCAAGGAGCAGCCAGACCAGGGTGAAAAAATGAATAGCACACTCGGTTGGCCGATGTCCAAAAGATTTTTTATTAACAAAATAACGTTTTGGCAAAAAAAGCCTTCATCAGATATTTTTCTTGTCTTGGACCACAGCACACAAAATGGTTGCCAGCCCAGGTGCCCATAGACCCCTTCAATGAATGGGAGGTCCCAAAGTGAGGTCACTCAGTGAGTTCAGCCAATTCTACAACAAGAAACAACAGTTTAGATATTTACATAAAAAAAAACATTTTATAAAATACAGAAATAGTTTAAGTCTATCACAAAAAACATGCAAGCTAGAGTCTTAAGTTGGTGAATCCAGAAGTGTTCTCTTTTTGACAGGAGCATCTCTAGATTCCCACCTCTAGGGGGCAGTCCCACATGTTCAATGCCAATATATCTTAAGGAAGAGATAGGATGGTTAAAATCAACATAATGAGCCACCACAGGATAGTTCATGTTTTTACATCTGATTGTACTCCTTTGCTCTGCAATCCGTTCCTCCAATTTGTTCCCATACTGTACCAACAATGAACCGAACTGTGACCTCAAAATTAAGATATGTACCGAACCGCGATTTTTGTTTACCGTTACACCCCTACCATCTAGTATTTATTCACTATGGATGTTTCTATTGTCTCCCTTGTGATAGATAAGTTCAGTCTATGCTGTGGAAGATTCGAGACAAATTAGTAACATTTCCATGGAGAGAAGCAGGTGGCGGACCCTTCACTAGAAATGTTATGCAGTGCGCCTTTAACAAATGAAAACACAGGTTATTATGGCTTTAGAAAAAAAAAAAAAAAAATCGTGAAATGTTCCATATCACAGGAAGCTGAACCACATGAATAAACATACATTACCAACTTCGGGATACACCAGCTACGATCACAGAATGGAGGCCAACTATAAATTAGCATAAACCAGACATGCAGTATTTAATGGCCCTGCTACTTATCATCCATCAGTCTCATACGGTGAGCGATGAAGATTGAATTAAACGGTGTCTCTCTGGATGCATTTAAAAGACTGTCTTGCTCTTATGTCCCGTTCATCCATTCTCATTTTGATGTAGGGACCCAGTAGCCGGCGGTAGCCCTGCAGAGAGCCCCGGCTGCAGACAGACCATTAAGGCGAGCTTCTTAAATGCAGCTGGCACCATATTGTCCAGCCGATGTTAAAGCCATCACTGCCCGGGCTCTTGTTCTATTTTTCAACCTTGTAATGGACTGTGTGCCTTTCTTTTATTCACATATACAATGTTTAATAAGCTATTAGTATCTAAAGGGAGACGTGCTCAGTGGAGTAGACAGGGAGCACGTTAAATAGTCTGGTTGTAATATATGTTGGGTTGTAGGTGTATATTTTCATGCACTGTCAAGTTATAATTTAAATTTTTCGATCGGGGTCCGTCACCACCGTTTCTATGGATATGGGATTACTTTGCTGTTTCACAATATGACATTAAACAGCTTTACAATTATTCAGTTACAGGTGGTTTTATAGCTCAAAAATACCTACAAAAACTAGTGAGTGGAATTGCCTCTCCACAGATCTGACCTTTAACATTGTCTGGTTAGGTCTCCATGAAGATAGAAAGGTTTAACTCTGAAACATTCCAGACAAAGCAATAACATCTCAATGGAGAAACGCATTTGATGGGCACCCCACCAGAAATTATACACAATGCAGCTTTAATTTTAATTTTAGTTTTGCAGTTCTGTGCATAGGCCTGTCATGATAAATACTATATCTACTTATCATTTGGAAAATATTGAGTAAAAGGATGAAATGTAGTGATTTTGATAAGGAGTTTAGTGGATTTTAAGTGATTCAACTGATTTGTTAATCTTTGTAGCGGTTTAATTTGCTCAAAGTTGAGACATGAAAAGTATTAAACATAAGTCTCAGCCTTTTCAGTGGGTCTCAAACCATGAAGAAAAGTACTTTTTACTTTTCAGTCCAATTAAAAAATGTAATGGAATAGACAGTACACATACATGCTCTCAAATATAGTGAAGTAAAAGTAAAAAGTATGCACTGTAAAATGTACCTACAAGTACAGTACAGATGCATACAAATTGAACTCCCAACCAGAAAACTTACACATTGCAGCTTTAATTGTAATTTTGCAAATTTTGTGCATAGGCTTGTCATGATAAATACTATACCTACTTATCGTTCAAAACATGACATATTGGGAATCAATATTTATCGTGTGTACCCGTTTCTGTACTAGTGGGATGTTTTTGGTTATTTTTTTTAAATATAAGATTGAATTAGTAACTTCCATGACTTGTTATAGACACAAACTAATTACTTAAAGGTGCACTGTGGAACTTTTCTGTTGGAGGGTCCATTAAATGCTTTTCTCCATGGAGATGTTTTTGCTTTGTCAGGTTACACAGAGAGAACAATATTAAACATGTTTATCTTCACAGAGACCCAACCAAACCAAGTTACTAGAGATGTAACGATATCCAAATCTCTCGGTACGATATTATCACGATATAAATCTCACGATACGATAATAATCGCGATATTTTGAAGAGGCTGATATAATTGTAGATGGGACACTTTTTTGCTTTTAAAATACCTTGACAAGATTTTGGTGTGAATTATTATTTCCATCATAATCCCAATAAACATATCTCTTCATGTTGTCTGCACTGAAATGAATCATGGGAAATGTAGTTCCCGATGTGTATAAGCTGTTGCTACTGTAAAGCCATGCATTTAAGCAAAGGAACTTGTGACTGTCAGCCCACGATATTATTGTGGGACTTTTGACGATACGATATCATGATATTTTGGTTATTGTTACATCCCTACAAGTTACAGGTCAGATCTGTGGAGAGGCAACCCCGCTCACAGTCAGAATGCCAGTTTTTTTAAGGTAGTTTTGAACTCTAACACCACCTGTAATTGAATAAATGTAGTTCTGTTTAATGCCATACTGTGGAACTTGCACACAGAGCAATGACATCTCAATAAAAACAAGCAGGTGACAGACTTTCCACCAGAAAAGTTACACAATGCACCTTTAATTGTTGCAGTTATTTATGTTATTTATGCAGTTTATTTATGGCAGCTCATGTTTTTGAACCATGTTGTACATTTAGAATATATTTTGAGGATAATTCTGCTTTATGGTTTGTTTGTTTTGGTTCAGTATTATAATTTATCATCTATATTTCCTTCAGCATTATCTCGTACTTGAAACTTGTGCTATTGTGTCAGACCTAGCTGTGCAGTCCCATTCCACGGTGCCTCTACAATAACTAATGCTTCTTTAAAAGTGATGTGCTGTCTTGAGATGTGTGTCCATCTTGCATGCCGGCTTCTAACCCGCTGCAATATTTATCCCCAGCTTTGCAAACTGTTCAATGTCCTATTTGGATGCCATTTTGTTTTTCTTCATGTTTGGATTGTTTATGTTGCTGCTGACATTCTTCTCAATCCCCCGGCCTCCAGAGAGCTTGACTGAACTAGAGCCAATTTCATCCTATACACTATACAGGGTTTATTCACACAAACATGGTGCTTTTTACAATCCTGATTTTAACTTTCTTTAGTTCTGCTTCAGTTCACAACATACTTGCAAGTCATACTAAAGCATGGCTATAGTGCAACTCTACTGAAAGGCACACAATGTAACTTTTCGTGATAGGTCTGTGCTGGGTTTCACGTCACATCATTTTGTAGGACAATATTAATTAATACAGATGGGGGGGGCAGCTGAAATGAACATTGTTAAATGCAAAAACATGTTGTAATACAGTGAATTCTTGTGAAAATACCAGGTTCAAAATTTGTGTGAATTTACCTTTTAGGTTTCATGGCAAAGACCTTAAGTCGCCAGAGTGTGAATCTGAGAAAAATGACTTCAAAATTTGTTTTGTCCAGACAAAAGTATAATAGATCGGGCTACCAAAATTTGACAGCTAGTTGCTATAATGAAGAAATATTTGTATTCGAAAAATACTGTGCTCAAAATTAACCTTTGACCCTTATTTGGCAGTTAAATTAATGTACTTTGCCTTTGTGTCATGAGCCAAAAATAAGGAGTCGTGCAAAGGCAAAAGGCACTAACTGATATTATCATTTATTTGCTTGATGTTCCTCAGACTTCCATCCATTATAAGAAAAACACCTCACCAAGGTCGAGTCATCGTGGTGTTGTTTTTGTTTGTTTTTTGTCCCCTGAGGAAAGCCATAGGCTGAAACACGTCGGGACTTTGTAAGTTGTCCATTAAGACATGCCGTAAATTAATAAAGGCATTTTATTTTAACCAGTGAGTGCCTTGGGTTTTTTGTATCTTTAAATTGACTTCCCTTCCCAAAGAGCATCACTGAGTTCTATCTATGTGTATTATCCTCTGGAGATCAGGACGCGCTCCTTTTGAAACTTTTTTATCATCATGGTGTTTGTTTGAAATGATATAGAAGAGCTTTGGATTTCCTGTTTAGTGCTGATCAGGATCATGCGGCAACACTTACACAGTTAAACAGTTTGACAAGTGACTTTGCAGTATAGTATGTACAGTATGAATAAATACACCAAATACCTTCACATTAAAGATAATTAAAGTATAACTGATTACAAAGGTATATTTATTTAATGTTTTAAGACCCTTTGCCAAAATAAAATATATTTATTAACTAAATCACAAACAAAACATACACAGTTACTGCCTTTTGCCTTTTGCACGACTCATTAATTTTGGTTCATGAAACAAAGACAGAGCACAGTAACTGCCCAATAAGGGTCAAAGGTCAATTTTGAGCTCAGTATTTTTCCACGATATTTATTCACATGAAAAAGAAGGTCTCAAATACCCTCAAAATTAAATTAACACATTTTTGACTGAACATGATGTTACGGCGTTTTGCCTTTGTAGGACATTTGGCCCTTGCCCCCCCATACCTTCTTGTCTCCATGGAGATTTTACACAGAAAGGCTTTAAACTTGCCTATCGAACCTCGTCAGTGTTTCTACCAAATGCAAATATCTTGTAAAACGTGCATATTTACTGTGAGGAGGGTCTCCACAGATCTAACCTGTAATTTGATCAGACAGCATCACCGTCCTGTCTCCATGGAGATACATGTTTAATGCCATACTAACGAATATTTCATCATCTCTAGGGAGGCTATAGCAGATGGCAGACCCTCTTTTAGAAAAGTTACAGAGCAGCTTGCGTAAGAATATAAAATGCATAAAACTATTTGAAAAGGAAAATATCCTCCTGGGATCTGAAGAAAAAAAGTGTAATGCAATATATATTTTTTGAGATTTTCTATCTATTTGGAGATAAATGAACACGTTAGCATTTAGATTTAGTTCACTTTATTTTTATTTATAATTTTGTAACATGTCCTCTGTAAAGGACATCGGGGACATTTTGGAGTTAAATCCATGTGACGTTGACAGCCTAACAAAAACAACATATTGATGACCAATAGGGCTGGGTATCATTAAGAAATTGCCGATATGTACATACCTTGATACATTGGCCACGATACAATACGTCTCTTGATAGAGTGCACTCTTGATTTATGTGATATATTTCAAATTGATTCGATACAGTTCAATAAAAAATAAAGGCTAAATCATGGCTGTGATACTAAAAGTCTTTGTTAAACTAATGCTTGTGCAAATTTTAATAAGAAACACAAACATTTTAATCATCAAAACAGTGAAAATGTCAAATGTGTTGTATACATGAATTTCCTTCCTCTAAACAATCAACAAAACTGCAGCGCTGTAACAAAATAATTTAGTAAAATATACCAAAAAAATACTCCTGGTGATATATTGATACAGCTTTCCCCAATATCAATACTGTATCATCACATTAAATAATACAATATAGTGATATTTAGATATTTTTGCAAGCCCATAATGACCAAGATGCCTCAAAAAGGTTTTAGACTCCCTTTTAATTTCTCTCTTTTATGTGTGTGTGTCATAGTGCAGCCACAAACTAACTCCCATTGAGATCATTTTGTATCCTGGACATGATAGTACCCTATAATCCCCCAGCCCTATTTAGACAGAGGAAGCTAGTCCCCCCCCTCTAAGAGTCTTATCTCAAAACACTTCAATAATCGACTGGTTAACTCCATGTCTACTACAAAGGACAAAAATGAATAGGCCGGGTCTCAGGAGGATATAACATGGCAAACAATAAGTCCATATGCAGCACAAATGAGTGTAAGTACAAGCAGTGTTATGTGTATAGTCAAATAATTAGGTTAGTTTATTTGCTAGTTTAAAAAACACGTTGGAAAACATGTGCAAGAAGCTCAAAGTGCTTCATGAGAAATAAAAAATACGACCATATAAACAAACAATGCACAATCATTACGGATGACATATTGACACTGTGAAATAAATAATCCTGTGACTGCACGCCAAAATAAACAAGATTTCAAATGGAACAAATTCTGAATAAAGGGATTTTGTTACGTAAAGAATTATCTAAATACAACAATGGTCGAAACATGCACATAGCAGATTTTGGTATTTTCTCAGCGTTATATTTAGAGAAAACATTATAATGGAAAAATTTTATTCTTTCGTGACCTCAAAGGAATAAAACAGATTTCTTAAACTTAGACAGACTTTATTGATCCACAAGGGAAATTATTTGGACACAGCAGCTCACACATCACAATATAATATAAAGTCAAAGAGTAAAAAATATAAATGGTAAGAGTAAATTCAGAATAAGCAGCAATAATAGAAGGAGGCTGGTGTCAAATAAGGCAAAATTACCCAAAGGTATATGTACAAGTAAAAATAAAATATGGTAATATAGAAATACAAATATATCTCAGGAATACTGTAAAAGAGACGTGCAGAAGAAACACTACAGAGATGAAATTACCGAAATTCCAATAACATTCTGAAGCAAGTTTATGAAATATTAACAAAATTATAAGATCATGTATCATCGTCTTTCTATAACCAACACCTGGATCCTTGTATACAGCTCCATTTCCCTCAGCGAGACACATCCTTTCTCTCTAAAAGACATATTTACGCCATGTTTGCTACATTTTTACACTATTCTACCCCACCGCATGCCTTAGCCTCCTGCCGGGTTCCTCTAATGAATGTCTGCTCTCTCAATAGCACCATACAAAAACATGCTAACGCGAAATGCCATGGCTAATTCCTCACATGCCTTTAGCTGCTCCTTCACACCCATTACTACATTGATTCATTTAATGCTCTCATTCCTCTCCTCAAGGTTGTGTGTCGCTAGCTTAAAAGCCCGGGATGCCATCAAATTCATTGTAATGGACCTTCTCACCTTTTTGCTTTCACGTGTTGTTTACGAGCTGGAGTGACTGTGGAGTAGGGATGGGACAATGAACAATAATATCTCTTATCGTGATAAAAAAGGGTAGACAATAATCGTTCATGGGACATTTCATAGACAGTATTTTTCGGACTAAAGGTGCAATGTCAGTAATGTTGAATTCTCTAGTCTATTTTCATACATAAGGCGCATTAAGTGAAATTCTCGACACTTTAGACTAATCCCTTAGCCCAGGCATCCACAATCCATTGGCAGATAGTGGCCTAAGTCGCCCCGGCCTAAGTCGCCCCGGCCTAAGTCGCCCCGGCCTAAGTCGCCCCGGCCTAAGTCGCCCCGGCCTAAGTCGCCCCGGCCATGCCTCCCTGTCTTAGTAAATGTGTGTTACTCCACGAAGCACTTGACTGAGCCGTAATGCTCCGCCAATCTATCAAGCAGTGCGGTTTCACTGTAGAGCACTGCACTGCGGGACCTGACGCAAAACAATGCAGTGCGGGACACATTTTGAAAGCTCATTGCAGGTGCAGGCAAGAGCATGACTGCACAATATGGGAGTGGATGGGAGGATAAACTGCAGTCCCACAAACTAAATATGAGTGTAAAGTAAAATATACAAATGATTAATGTAACCTATCATACATCATTGGTGCTGGATATTTTATTTGGCATTAATAAAAACATTTTAAGCAGCCTAAACTTGCGGATGTGGTCTAATCTGACGCACATTTTAGACCATTCCCTTCCGCTGCTCCGTGTTTGATAGAGCTTAAGAAAGCGAACGTCCACATCTTGCGGGATTTGCGGCCTGGAACTGGACAAAATATCGCCGATGTAGGCAGGAACGGGAATGAAAATTACAGTTCTTAGACGGCGGGAGTGGAACTGCGCCGTGCGGGTGGCAGTGGGACTGAAAATTCTGTCCCACGCAAACCTCTACTTTGTAGTTTACCAAAGTCGTACTAAAACATTGACAGATTTTTGAACGCCATGACCCCATAAAATCAGTTTGACGTCAGTAAGCACAACCAGAATGGATACATAAGGCACACTGTTGATGTTTGAGAAAATTAAAGGATTTTAAGTGCACCTTATAGTCCGAAAAATACGGTAATCGTGATAATCGGTGACAAAAAAAATCACTATAAATGACAGAAATGTGCAGAAATCATTACTTTTTTCATTTTCACTAACAAAGTACAGCAGTATAACAGTTGTTTAAATATGGAATCTATTGATAGTATTCAAATGATCATTATTCATATCCATAACATGTTTAACTTTGATAATTATCATGATAGAATCGTTGGCGATAATCTTGACACCAATTTCTCTATGGTCCCATGCCTACTGTAGAGTGCGTGTGTGGAGATGTATGGCAAAGAAATCCCTGGTCAATGGCATATTTTTTCTTCCTAGGTGCAACAATCGTACACAGTGTGTGGTTGTCACTGGCTCTGATGTCTTTCCTGACCCTTGCCCCGGCACCTACAAGTACTTAGAGGTCCAGTATGAGTGTGTACCATATAGTAAGTATTGCATTTCCATTTCCAAACCAAAAAACAATGCTGTGATTTGTATGTATTTCATAACTTCAAACAGTTCTTTTGCAGGTGCCTCAAGTGTTGCAGAAAAGAAAGTTGTATCTGTGCTTATTATTAACTTGTATTTAGCATGTTTGAAAGGCTAGAATGTCAGAAATGTCAAATCGTATTAAGTATAAAAAAAAAAGTGGTAGCTCTGAAGGGCAAGTCACAACACCAGTAAAATGAATTTGTAAAGTGTGAAACAAATCTCCAAGTAATACAAAAAATAAATAAAAAAAAAGCACCCAAAGTCATTAGTAGTAGCTTTTTACTTTTAACTTTTCTGTTTTTTTCTAATTAACATTTTGTCTTTCTGACTTGCCCTTCAGAATTGCAGCAAAACACCTCATATTCTCACTCAAAAGCGCTGCCATATTGAAAAGCAATTACCCAAACCATAATCATAAAGGTTTTACTGGCATGCATTTGTCCTACGTCTTTAAGAACATCACAGAATCTAGTAAAAACCCAGCTATTTACGAGCGAGCGTAGATTTCATTTTTGCCACGAGAATGTACTGTAAAATATTTTTCCATTTCTCACTCCCCGAAACTAGCCGACCATTTTATACGAATGGCTGCGTAGACGTGCCACCATCTGAATTCCTGTGATATTAGACTTACAGCTCTGTGATTTCATTTGGAGGCTCTTAAATGCGAGAGTTCATACACGAGTAAGCATTGTAGTACTAGCTGTAAGTCTGAAAATAATTTAATGGTCATTCGTTAAGAAAAAAAAGAAAAGTGCTTCGATTTTTATAGTTTACTTTGCTCGTTTTCAAGTGGTAATTTTCCCATGTGGGTAATTCGTAGCGTAAGACAAATATCACTTGTATGTAAAAGTTGTCTGGGATCTTAATCTACCTTAAAAGGGTGTTTTCAGAGCGATTTCACCGAGCAGCTGCATGCTACATCTCTCCCGTGGCAGTGTAAAACGTATGAAAAGTAAACATTTTTTAATATATTGACCCCATTTCGTTCCTTCTCTCAAACAGACCTCGCTTTCACCTTCTCAACAGCTCCCAGATGACTAACCTCTTTGCTCTGCGTTTTGTTAACTTTCAAATTTTTCACGAGATGTCTGCAGCGTCCACCTCTTTCCCCCCTCTTCTTGACCCCAGGTATTTGCAGCTTCCGCGAACTCCACGCCGGCCGGATCGCTCATCAGTCATTCCCATGCACCGCTGTGGCTCATTTACAAAAGTTTAGTCTGTGTCATGTTTGACGTGTGTGGGCGAATCGCTTTTTCGGATTCCATTGTTTGATTTGTGTTTTTTAAAAGTTTGAACAAAATCCACGCTCAGTCAATAAATGCCAAAAATAACTCCTGTGCTCGATCTGAGAATCTCATCCGTCAAAAAATATGAGTGGGTCTGGAGATGTCTTCACGATTTGCTATTAACCAGATGCATTGTAGGTGGGTTTACACGACAACACTGTGCCAAATTTGTGATTGCTTTGCGTAGCCTAAACAGTATGAAGTTGGTATCACTCAAATTAAGAAAAGATGATTGATATTTGGCAGATCAAAAGATAATCTCTTGAACTCAGGTAACAACTTGTCATATTTTCCAACAGCAACTTTTTTCACTCAGTATTTCATCTAAAAATAGTCAAAAAAGCCAAATTTGTTGATGTTATATACCCCCCAGCATGTCCTTCTGTTCTTACCTTATTGTTTCAGCTGAGATCAGAGCACCCATACTGGCCCGGAACAGCATTGTTTTAACAGCTGAGAGCCGCTGTGTAAATGCATTTTATTGGAATTTCACACGCTACTAGATGAGTGCCTTTTGGCGTCACGTAAATCTGTAAACAACCTTTGCCAGTTTGGGTTGCCAGAGTATTGAAAATCTAATACTAATCCATAATAGAACTAGTATTGAAACCAGATACTAATTTCAACTGGTATCCATAATAAAAAAGTCATTCACAGGACATAAATGAACCTTTCCTGAATATCTCTAGAATGATCTTGAGCTGTATCAGAAAAAGTATAAGACCACATAGACGGGTATATGCCTGTGGTCCAGTACGGTACCTACCTTGTCAACTGACGGATTACAAAGATTTAAGGCTACACGAAAGTACTATTATTTAATGTTGAAAATAACAGTGTTTTTCAGGCCTGGGTATCATTCAGAAGTTGCCGATACGATATATATCTCGATACATAGGCCACGATACGATACAGATCTCGAAACAGTGAGCTTACGATTCAATTCGATGTATGTCAAATTGATTTGATACAGTTTGATAAAAAAATGAATTTAAATCATGGCTGTGATACTAAAAGTCTTTGTTAAACCACTTCTTGTGCAAAGTGAATATGAAACACAAACATTTTAATCATCAAAACAGTGAATATGTCAAATGTGTCACCTAAGCGAGTTTCCTTCCTCTGAACAAACAACAAAACTGAAGCACTGTAACAAAATAATTTGCTAAAATATGCCAAAAAATACTCTTGGCGATATATCGATACAGCAGTCCATGATATCGATACTCTACTCTACTCATCACATTAAACGATATGATATATTGATATTTTTGCACAGTACTAGTGTTTTTTATTATCGTCGATGAGTATGGAGTCTATTCCTTACTATCAAACTTGAGTTGAAATGACAGTATCTGCAGCCAGTATCCGCAGCCCTGATCTGATAATAACTCAGTACCATCCTATTAGCGGGTTGGTACACCTTTACACGCGAATGCCACTTTCCGACTTAACACTTTGTCAGCACAGGTGCAATTTTCACCAAAAATACTACTGTGGAGGTTGTTATCAAAAGTTCAGAAGATTCTGTTTTCAGGGAGCTCTGTTGGCTTGTAAACAGCACCTCTGAGGCATTGATTCTGCATTTACAGTGGCTTGTGTGTTATTTTGTCGGCAGTTAAGGATAATAGGAATGAAAAATGTCATGCACCGCGAAGCACAGCTCTTTTCGCTTGACTTCAAACTGATTCTATGTCCTAGGATGAGACAACCCTGACTAACAAACTCTCTCTCTCTCTCCCCTAGTGTCTTAAAACAGCAGCCTGGTTCACCAAGGGGTCATCCTCCAAACTAATTCTTCTTTTGTACCTGCTAGTTGACACATGATAACCTTTCTCTCCCTTTGCACTCTTTTTTGCTTTCTTTTCCAATGCCTGAAATAGAAGTGGAGCAAAAAGGTAAATGCGTGGTCTGGTCTTTACCCACCCCCCCTCTGGCTCCTTGTTCTGTGGTGTTAAGTACAACTCCCCTCTCGTCTCCCACCCCCCTCCTCTATTGCCTCTTCTGTCAGACGCTAAATAAAACCCCATTGGAGGATTGTTTGTGCACCTACGGGAGTCCAAATGAATCTCAAAACGCAATTCCAGGTGACACCCAGGGTCACCAATTGTAGCTTCAAACTCCAGTGGATTTTTTGCAGGGACTCTTGAACAATGCAGTGTATATTTGGCTTCCAGTTAGCTTGCTTGGCCCCAGTTCTGCTGCACCCATAGCACGTGATGTTGAATAGCAGTGATGGCTGAGTGAGATTGGCACAGGCTGAAAAAAAGAGAGAGAGGAAAAACAGGAATTCTGTGTTCCCTGTTTATTTGGAACCAATTTAAAGCGGGATCCTTGCCATGGCCTCCCTCACCCATCAGTGGAAACACTCTTTTGTCTTTTGCCACGGAAAAATAGTGACAATCCTTTAGCGCTGTTCAGTCTTGAGCCCCCAATCTTCACTTTTCATTTTCTACCAATGCTTTGCTGCCGCCACTGCCATGACAACCTGTTGTTCACACCAAGATGTGAAGTCTGTCCCCCTTTTCTCTCACATTGTTTTTATGTCCATGACATGTGAATATGCATGTGTGTCCATGTTCCCAACTGTATGTGAACGGCAGCATTAGGGAGGCTTTTCACGATTTCCCATTTTCCATGTCTTTATTGCAGGTTTTTTGGTTTCTTTAGTATGGATCTGTCCCCGTTAGGTGTAGCAGCAGACCTTTTGATGCACATGATTCATTCATATTTTATGTTGCCATTCATTAGTTTGATTTAAAAAGACTTTAGTAAAACTCTTTCAAATTCACAGTCCCTGACCTTTTGTTCTAAGCAGCAAGAGTGATGCGTTTCATAGAGAAATGCCTGAATCATTTCATTTGCTCAATTTAAATGCTAATAATTCTTTTCATTCTTCTCTCTGTCACTAGTTTTCATATGTCCTGGGACATTGAAAGGAGTAGGAGCTGCCACTTTCCTGTTCGAAGCGGAGCAGCAGGCTGGCTCTTGGTGCAAAGACCCCCTTCAATCCGGAGATAAGGTCTTCTTCATGCCATGGACTCCATACCGCACTGACACACTTATTGAGTACGCATCCTTGGAGGACTTCAAAAATGGCCGCCAGACGACCACCTACAAACTGCCCCACAGAGTTGACGGGACAGGATTTGTGGCGTACGACGGCGCCATTTTCTTCAACAAGGAGCGCACCAGGAACATTGTCAAGTTTGATTTGCGCACCCGTATCAAGAGTGGCGAGGCAATCGTCAACAACGCCAACTACCACGACACCTCGCCTTATCGCTGGGGTGGCAAAACGGACATCGACCTGGCAGTAGACGAGAGGGGATTGTGGGTAATCTACGCCACTGAACAGAACAATGGGCGAATAGTGATCAGCCAGCTCAACCCGTACACCTTGCGATTCGAGGCAACATGGGATACCGCCTATGACAAAAGATCGGCCTCCAATGCCTTCATGGTGTGCGGGGTGCTGCATGTTGTGCGCTCCACCTATGAAGAAAATGAAAGTGAGTCTAGCAGGAGCCAAATCGATTACATTTACAACACTAAGCTGAACCAAGGCGAGTACACGGACATCCCCTTCCCCAATCAGTACCAGTACATAACCGCTGTGGATTATAACCCCCGAGATAACCAGCTCTATGTTTGGAATAACTTTTACATTCTCCGCTACGACCTGGACTTCGGACCGCCAGACCCCGCTGAAGGTGAGTCCGCCTTTGTTTTCTCCTACTTTCATTTAGAGTAATTATTGTGTCTGGTTGCAAGGATGGGAAGTCACAGATGGCTGCCTTTTAATTTTGGAGGCAATTCAGGTGTGGTGGTGGGAGAGCAAAGAAAAAACACAGAGCTTGTGTTAGTCTTGGGAGAAAGGCCTCATTTGCAGACAGAAATTACAGATTCACCTTGGAACGAGGTATAGCTCCCACCGGGATTGTACGGCTACAGAAACGCGGCGCCTTTTATTACCGTGAACGCTAGCCCGGGCGCTATCCTCGTCTCAAAGCTCGGACCCTATCAAATTCTTTAATCTCAAGCCCTTATCCAACCCCATTATGAACGCTGGACTCTTAAACGTCGGATACATCTGAGTAGTATTGTGCGCAGTATGTAGCCTTCCATTTTCCCATTTCCTCACCTTGGTTCTTTTTTTGAAGTTGTGTTGCCATGGCTACCTCATCAACTTTTTTCACACAGTAATAGATCAGGAGATAATAGCAGCCCCATTGTGACAAAATATTTTTAAAAGCCAGAGTGCGCCACGCGGTGATTCAAGGGTGGTAGATGAATGGTTGAAGGCTGGAATGAGAGATCAATTACAGTGGAGAATCTTGTCAGGCGCCCAGGGCTTAAATTAATCTACGAGGAAACGAAGAGGCGACGTATGTGTCATCAGAAGACGACCTTACATCAAGACGATAATAGGGCTAATTACCTGACAACTGCCTTATCCCGCTGTATCCCAGTGAGCTCAAGCGCTAAAGCTACTGAGCAGAACTGGAAACTGGAACCTTGACCTGACTTTTTCTTTGCCCCGAAGCGCTGGCCCGGATTATGATTTTAACTTCTGGATATTCAGGAGGGCTTTGCGAGTAGCAGCGGTGCAGAGAAACGCGATTCCCCTTGAGCCGGTGCTGTTTAAAGAAGGGGGGTCAGCGCTGATGTCTCAATGGAGTCTGTGTGCGCCTGAACTCTGGCCTCTTGTCAACACGTCTGTTTGTTTTCCTGCTATTCCCTGGAATCTCCTCCGGCATGATAACATGACACCCAAGGGAGAGGAGAAACTATACAGACAACTCAACGCGAGGTTACGGCTGTGAAGTCTGGTGTCTGTTTTTGCGCCCAACCACCTCCCCGGAATTAAGCACGAGAGATATGAAAAATACTCAAAGTTTAATGAGTTATTTATTTGCACAATAGCTTAATCGAGTGGTGCCGTTCTTCAAACCCAAACACTTTAAGGCTGTCTGTTCAAAGGACTTCAAGCTCTAAGATTAAGACGACACATATATGGAACCAAACCCTGATAAATAATGTTTATCAGGGGTGTAGTGGACGAAGTACACCAGGGTACATCGTCCACCCACTTCGCCCGACGTGAGATTAAAAAAAATAACAAATATAAAATAGCCGACAACTTAAATGTCAAACCGGAGCTACTGGTAATGGTGAAAACAACCTGCATAGGCTCATGATATCTGCAGTACTGTCCTATTGTGACCTGAGACATGAGGGGACCTGGACGTGAAGCGCAGGACATAAATTGCAGCCGTCACCTGATCGTGCTTTATGGACACCCTACTCCAAGGGCTCTCTTGCTCTGAAGTTCAAGTTGGACCAAGATTAGTCCTGGTTTAATCCTGATTTAGAGCGGGATTTTAGTGCTGGTGTAGTCCTGGTTTTGTCCTGTTTTAGACCTGGTGTTGTCCTGGTGTCGTCCTGGTTTAGGCCTGGTTTAGTTCTGGTTTAGATCTGGTTTAGACCTGGCGTACCTCTGGTGTAGTCTTGGTTTAGACCTGGTTCAGACCTGGTTTAGACCTGGTTTAGTCCTGGTGTAGTCTTGGTTTAGTCCTGGTTTAGACCTGGTTAGTCCTGGTGTAGTCTTGGTTTAGTCCTGGTTTAGACCTGGTTTAGACCTGGTTTAGTCCTGGTGTAGTCTGGTTTAGACCTGGTTAGACCTGGTTTAGTCCTGGTTTAGACCTGGTTTAGACCTGGTTTAGTCCTGGTTTAGACCTGGTTTAGTCCTGGGCACACGTGTTGTAACCTATTATTTATGTAAAAAAAAACATCACATATTACTGATTTTTACTGGGCTGGCGCCTTTTACGTTTGTAATGAAAGTGATTTTTTTAAAGGTAGGTAGTTGGGCAGGATTCGTCACATCGATGACGTCATGAATCGCATATCCCCATTAAAAAAATCCCCACTACACCACTGATGTTTGTGGATCATAAGTCTGGATTTTTCAACACTATGAATCTCCCATAGTTACACAGGCCCCCTGCCCACCACTCCCTGAAATTATGACATCAAATTCAACAAAAACTATGCAGGCCTGTCACACTAAAACATTTTGAAACGCGATATATTGCTACAGAGAGACTATAACTGTACAGCCAACTCAACGCGGGGTTATGCTTGTGAAGTCTGGTGTCTGTTTTTGCGCCCAACAACCTTCCCGCAATTAAGCACGAGAGATATGAAAAATACTCAAAGTTTAATGAGTTCCCCGCGTCGGCTCCACCATTCACATTCTGATGTATGTAAATGTAATTAACAAGTGAATTATCATAATTAGCCTCCTTGTCTGAAAAGAGGCTTAGGGAGAAAGGAAAAGTGGTCATCACAGACTATTTTCATTGAAGGAGGCTTAATGTCCCTTCTCAGCTTTTGTAACGCGTCAGTAAACACACCGCCGCATAGGCTAACTCCAGGCTACGAGCATTTAATCAACAAAGGGAACATACAGTAGTTAGCTGTTGAATCCACTCATTATTCCGCACACTTGTTTTTTTTTCCGTGTGCCGCTATTGCTACCCAATCGGAAGTTGCATAAATGTCACCAGGGATCATTAAGCGTTCTTTATAGAGAGCATTCGGAATGACCAGGCATTTGCAGCGGAGTTCGCCCGGAGCAGTAGTACACCCCGACCATACTGAAAGCCACTCCAAAGTAATTGCGTCCGTGTTTATTAGTTTTAATTTTAGATCATCTCCTATAACTTCTTTAGCCATTGGGATTTATGATATGCAGTCCACGAGCCATTCTGCACGGCTAAGCTAATGGCGCTGAAATAACTCCAATCGTGCAGGCATGAATGAAAATTAATTGCAACTGTTAAGATTCATCAGCTTGAAGTTACGGCGAAAACTGTGTTAGCATTTGTTTAGCTAGCACAAACAAAGCGGCCCGTTCTTTTTATGTGAGCTGCTTCAACCTTTCCCCGAGATGCATCCGAGTGCGGTTTACATGACGGGATTTTTTATTTATTTTCTGATCAAAGTGGAAAATAATTGACCTCCGCCTCGTCATTATCGGCTGGACTTGCGTGTTTGGCAAATTCGCTAATTCTCTGCTCCGCTCGGAGTGATTAGCTGCAATCATTTCCCGTATTGATCCCAGGTTGAGCATTCCTGCAAAACAATCCACACCTGTTTAAAGATCATTTCTATGTTCCGCTAATGTCTTGTGCAACAGCAAACAGCAAGAGTCAATACCCAGCGTACGCCGCCTCTTATAATGGAACAGGCCAATATTATTACATGCAAATTGATACTTCACAGCTTATGTCATCAGTATTCTCTGGGGGTGTGACGCTAACTGAAAGCACTACTCTGTTAGAAGCTCTTTGACTCAAGTTAGAATTTAATGTTACATGCTGCTATTCTGACATGCTCCTATTTAGACATTAACTGTCGGAGTAGGGACATAAACATTATTTTTCAAACATTCTGCATTTCCGACATGAACAGTATTAATGTGATTATACTTTGTGCTCCCATATATCATAAGGTGCTTGGGCTGGTGCAAAGAGATAGTAAAGTATGAGGATACAAGGACGTTTGTGTATGCAAGTGTGACATGTAGTGAAATTTCACTTGTTCTGGGATGATGAAGTTGGCTACTGTGTGTGTCGGTTTTGTGTATGACTTGATAGTTGTTGAGATCAAGAACATCGAAGAACAGTGAGAGATGCGCTTGGGTAGACTATCGCAACTCTCAAAAAAACCAAACCAAAAGAAAACAAAAAGAAATGTCACATCTAAATAGAGGCATGTCAGAATGAAGGGATGTCAGACCCCAAAATTTAATCTGGTCTTTATTTTAATGTAATCTAACCAGAAAGAGCTGATTGAGTTGAAACTACAACAGGCAATCTGATTTGTGCTGTTAAGTTTCTCACACATAAAATTGCAGTCACAGATAGGCAGCATTAGCTAACAGTTTTTCACTCTCACCTTTTTTGTTAAAAATCAGAACAGCTTAACAGGCTGCTGAAAATGGGCTGTTTAAATCAATGTTGTGTGTTTTTTTTTTGAGTTTTAACTTTTTTGTTTTGTATTTGCTAATGTGTGAATTGTGTCACCGTGGTAACTGTTGAACATTCATCCATAGGGATAGATGTAGAACACCCCAGCTTAATGTCACTGCAAGGTTTCAATACATCAGTTACCAGTAGTTCTCCACCCCCTTCTAAGTAGCTTGCCAAGGGATTTATGAATTATACGAATTGTGTTGAGGAACTAAGATCTTATGAATTAAATGCTTATTATCATTGTAAATGCGTTTAATGTCTAACTTTTTGCACTAATAAATGGGTAACGGTTTATGTTTCCTAAGCATCTAACTGTTCCCATCTAAGGCTCACTGTGGCTCTTATATTTAAGCATTTTTTCCAGCCTCTAAAATTTGTAGCTCTCTGGCATTTTTGTTTTATAAAGGTAGCTCACCGGAGGAAAAAGGTTGGAAACCCCTGCCATAGATTGTGTTCACATCAAACCATTCTAAAATCCCTATAGTTTCAAACTGCGCTGGACGACGGGTCTGATTTCTACGGTGTGGAATCTGGTGTTTATCTCTGCAGATTTGTTGACGTGGTTTATGATTAATATGTCTAATCACTGGGTCTAACCACACGAAACAAATACTGGCACAAAGTTCAATGCCTTCTGTGTATCAGTATGAATAAACAGATAATTATTTATTTCCACAACTGCTTCAGAGAGGGGTACCATTCTTCAACCCCAAACACTTAGAGGTCGTTCAAAGGACTTCAAGCTATAAGATTAATATGGAGCACGTACTGTATTTGGAGCCAATCCCTAACAAATAATGATGTTCAGCATTTGTAGATCATGAGTTTGGATTTTTCAACACTATGAATCTCGCATAGTTAAATAGGCCCCTGCCCTCCACCTGAAATTATCATGAAATTCAAAGTGAACGCAACCTAACATTTTGAAGCATAATATATATATTGCTATAGAGATTTACTGTGATAAACAATAATACTGAAACTACTTTATGCCACTCACACAATAATAATAATGCAAGATAATCCCAGTAAACCAGTTTTATAATTTAAAGGCCTGAGGAAAATAGCATAATAAACCAATAATTAACCATAGAACACAGTTGAATAACAACTCTCTTCTTGAGTTATCCAACTGTTGTAATACAAAAATACAAAAAAAAACGGGGAGAGTATTTTTGTATTACAACAAAATACGCAAAATCTCCCCACTTTTACGAAGAAAATGTACAGAAAGCACAGTCGTTTATTTTAAAGGGGGGCCCACGTGAGGCTTCTTGCCCCTGGGCTGCAAATTTCTGTCGACGGGCCTGTTTACAGACAATAAATATTGAGCCGCAAAATATATTGGTCTAGCTTTCATTTATTGAACGATTAGTCAATATAGTAATCACCGTGACAGGCCTAACTCTATGATGCATTTGTTGTGATATGCCCAGACATGAGCTGATTTCAATCCAGACGAGCTCTCTCTCTCATAAGAGGCGGTAATTACAGCGATAAACTAACAAAAAAGGAAGAGTAGAGAATGAATTTGTCTTTGAGGCTGCATTGATCTTAAGACCAAAGACGAGAAGGCTGCCTGGGAGTGTAATGTAACCGTATTGGAACACAAGCGACGATTGAAATGTCAAGACAAAAACGCTTATGTACATAGCTACTACTGCTATTGGGGTATTTTGTGCTAAGAAAGACACCTCAAGGTAAGATTTAGACTAGAATAGGGGGACATTTATAGCTCTCATGCGCTTAAGCTTGTACTCCACCTGCGCATCACACAGCAACGGAAATAGACAGTGCAGTCAGGAGGGACTCGCTCTAATTGTCCTTCTAGTTGTTGGCATGGCGAGACAGTGTTTTGGAGGTTGAAATTGTTTAAGTGGCCATGACAGGGGAGTGCTTTTTTTTTTTTTTGGAGCATGTGGTGTATCCGGCTAGCTGGTTTGATGGTTGCGCAATGGCTTCCTCTGACTCATGGTTAAAAGATGGTGCTATTGTCTGCTTGTTTTTGTTCTGCAGTTTAGTGGTTTCCTGTACACGGCCAATCACACACGTACGGTGACAATGTGTATGATTGGACTGGAAGAGGGTGGGTCAGGTTTGGAGAAAATTAGTAAGCGGTGACAGCTAGAAAACAATGATTTAATCCATTTCTTATATTGGTGGTTATGGCATGGATGGGAGGAAAGAGACAGATTTCCCTACGTATAACATCGTACTTGACCATTATTAATATCCAAAAGGTAGGAATGTTGAGTCTGACTGGGAATCAGCTGGAAGGTCCCCCTGAATTGTACCCTTTATGAAAGTTAGTTACTCTATATCTAATTTAATCTATAAAACATTTTTCATTTTATATATACATTAGACACACAAGTTACTATATTTCTCAACACATTTGTTCATACATACAAACAAAGCAGACAAAAATGATGTGGTCTCAAACATAGTCCACTAGTGGAAACTCCTGTCTCCTCAACAAATGTGCCACAACTATTTCAGGATTTTATCTTACATACAGTATGTCAATGAAATACATAGTTAAAACCTTCCTAAAAGTGATTCTGAATGATTTTTGAACAAATTCTGTAGCTTTTTAAGTTTCTTCTGTTGGGCTTCTTATAGATTGTGTTCATGGCAAGCAGGTAAGGATGCTATAGGACATGAGGAACAAGAAAAAAATATTTAAAATACGATTTCATAAGTAAAGTTCTGCGAGCAAATGAGGATTATATTGATATTACATACTGAAAAAATGTGTGCCGCTTCAGGAAGATCAGTAAAATGACATAAACCCTCCGCCCGCCTCCCAGGGACAGCTGTTACCCATGTGCCACCCAAGAGAAGGGGGCGCCTCGAGGGAGGAGGGGGATGTTCCCGCAGAGAGAATGGGACGCTCCAGCTGGTACTTTCAAGCTCGCTCAAGACGCTCGTGCTGGTATTTCCTGTGAGCATGTTATAATGGTTCCTCCTCAAAAATATACCTGGAGTTGTGGTTCGTTTCATTCACACATATTTGATTAAACCTGCATTATTCGTTTGCTTCTTCAATGCTCAAAATGCTCTGTTCCACCTTGTGATGTCATGTAGTTGTATTTAACAGCTACCTTTTACCTTAGTTCAATAGACATTGGCAGTTTCAGATCTTAAATCATCCAAATGACTCAAATGAAGGTGTATTGAGTTTAAATACAGTGGAGCACTTTCTGTATTACCACATGACATCACAAAGTGGAACCAGAGTGTTTTCTGTTTGAGAGAAGAACTCAGCCTAAATGTACAGAGGTTGTGTGTGAAACATGTGTGACAGAAACAAAACACATTTTCTGGTATGTTTTTGATGAGGAAACAATATAACATATTCATTTTAGCTTCATCCCATCTGTATTTAATAATAATAGAATGTTGAGACGTGACTTTACAATTGATAATTATGATTAATGTGTCAAATAATTTTAATTATTTTTGTGCTTTTGCCAAACCTTGGTGGTGTATCATCATATTATGAACATTATGATTCAGCATCTGTTATGAATCATACTGGAAATGAACATGTCTGGATGGTTCTGAGAGATTTCACAAACAATTCTGTGTTTCCCATAGATTTGGTTCAGAGTGTGGTGGCTCAAATGCCTTCGAGATTAATAATTTTCTTTCATACAATTTGCGAGTTGAGTTCAAATGTCACTTTCATATTTAAGCAGTCTCTTTGAACATTGTAGTTGCTTTTTATGTGAATGGCAGTAAAGGAGCAACAAAGTGAGATTTTGTTATGCCAAAATTTAGTCCTAGTAGTTTTAGACTATGGGGAGAATTTTAGACTATTGTGGGTCATTAAAGTATTTTATTCATGAACTTCAACTTCCCATTATATGCAACATTTTGAGGATTTTTTTCCATTCAAATTTTGTTTTAAATTGTTCATCACTTTGGCAATAGTCCTCACCATTCTGAAACCACACTAATCCGATGGAAAATGGCTCCAGAGATGGAACGATCTGGTGCCGCCAGCTCCCACGAATTCATCTGAGTAAGGATCTGATCCGACACCATGTGGACGCCTGATACTCTGACGTAGGTCTATGCACCGAGAAGTAATTCACCGCCAAAACGCTAAGAGGCTAGAACTGGCATGTCCAAACTATGGCCCGTGGGCCAAATGCGACCCTCAGACACATTTTTGTAGGCTTTAGGCTTCCAGGTGAAATGTCCCAAATTACCTTGCATCAAAAATGTACTTTTTACTGCAAGTTTTTGAAAATCTACCTTGATAAAGCTCATATTTAATATTTAGTGTGTGGTTTTAGCATGAATACAGACTGATGGTTCATTCTAACGTGTTAAACCTGCACATATTTCAATTATTAACTGTATTGAGCACCAATCTACAGCCCTCGATCGGCCCTCTGCTTTGTCTGTGTTTAGATATGTGGCCCTTGATGAAAAAAGTTTGGACACCCCTGAGCTAGAATATATATGTCCATTCATATATACAGTCTATGCGTATGACCTGCAGACATATAATCTTTGAAAAGTTTAACATGAACTATCTCCAGGGTGATAGAAGCACAGAACAGAATCATCATTAGCAGAACACCCTTCTATCACAGAAAGAACACATATAATCCACTGAATCATGTCCTTTAGTCCAACAGAAGCTGAACCACGTTAGTGCACTTTTTTTTTTTTTTTTTCCTTTTTGAACACTCAGTTTATGCAAATTAGCCATGCGGTTAAATATGAGCAAAGCCGTGTGGCTAAGGAAGGCCTGCGGACACAGAAACGACGTGTTTGGATGCAAATTGTTTCTGATACAGTGATACGGTGATTCGTTTCAGTGTAAACGTAGTCTGAGAAGAGCCTAACTGTTCAGGCTAAAGGCTGAATTATAGTTCTGCGTCGACTCCATCACCATCGCCGCCATCGCCTTGTTGCCGTTGTTTTTGATTTATGAATCTGTGTCGAGGTCTATGTGCTGTGAAGTAATTCACCGTCACAACGCTAGAAGGCTAGGATTTAAAGCTGGCGTTCGTGTGTACAAAATGAAGCAGGAAAGTGGAGTACCAGAAATGTATCTAGAGCAGATGTAGAAAGGACCAGTGACAACCCTTATCTTTTCAAATTTCGGAAGTGCACGTCGGTCGGTAAACAGGGAGTTCACAGCGACGCAGACTCTGACGATTTGACACACGACCATAAATTAGGCTTACGTTTTTTGCTTATTCTACTTTGCGAATGCTGTGTTTGTGTCTCAAAGTAACACACCATCCTGGCAATATGTCTGCAAAACAAAACATTGACATTAAATTGCAGTTTTTTCACAACTAAATGAGCTTAATTTGAGTTTTGGTCTTTGTAAATTTGCATTATCCAATCAACAGAACTGCAGCAGCTCACCAGTATGAGCCAGTATTTCATCCTTCTCCTTCTTTGTTTTTGGCTGTAGCCCTGAGCAAACCAAAGCTCACTGAAATGAAATAAAAATAGAGAAGAAAAAATGTGCTCAAAAGCCAGAATAAACTTTAATAAGGAAAATACATTTGAGCTGCAAATCATGAAGTGGCTTTTTATGTTTCATTGCTACATCTAGAGTTATCTTGCCATAGTAAATAATAGGCACTGACATTAGAAGTCTTTTAGTGAGGGGTAAATGCTGAGCGCCAGTGCAGTCGTAGCTGTATCTGTTCATTTTAAACATTTTACAGTGGCCCAAAATTATGCCTCACTTACTTTACACATTCTGAGTGTCCTAATTATTCACCACGGTGAGTTTATAAGCAGTTTCATTAGACCAGACCAGAGCGGAGTTTTGCCATCACAGTAAAGCTATCAACAAGTAGAATGACTATTGGACAGAAAACGCTTTATAATGAGATTCAGACAGCACGGAGCAGATTTTTAATTTTTTTTTTACCTCAAGAGTGTCTTATACAATATATCAGTACTAGTAATAGGGCGAGATACATTTTGCTCGTAAACATAGCAATAAATGACTGCAGGGCTTTTAATTGCCCTATAACAACATTTTATTACAGGAATAAACACAATACAAAGTACAAAGTTTATTCATTGATAAGAAACTTGTTTTTAGGTGGCTGCCTGTTGCTGAAGTTATATATTTTACTGTATCCTGCAATCATGCACATTTTAAAAGGTCCTAATTGTGTTTTGAGTCGGCCAGTTATGACAAATCAACAGACCAGCAAACGAACCAAGCTTACAAAAACATGTTTGAGAGAAAGACTAAATATTAGGGCTCGACCGATGTAGATTTTTTTGTGGAACATATGATACCAATAAAATGGGATTTGGAGGTACTGATAGCTGATATAAAAGCCGATTTATTTAGTGACATAAAATTCACTATAAATCTTCAATTGATTATAAAACTCTACTGGATTTAATTTTGGGTTTATTTAGGTTACATTTATTGTCGTTTACAGTCATATTTAAAAACGGCAGGTTGGCCTAATGGCATTTTTGTGTGACATTCTAGTCTGTAAACAAAGTAAGTAAACTACCGCTATCTGTCTTTAGCAGTAAATGCATGCGCGCTGCAGCAAATAATTATATGTGTAAATGTCGATCATTCACACATCTATTCACAGCTCATTTACATATCAGTGCAGGTCCAGTAACATGTACACAGCCACTGTAGTCACTTTACAGTTGGTCATTGTCAGAGGAAACAGACTGTTTATGTGTGGGAGATTACAGCAGCTAAGCACTAACCGAGAAAGAACCAAAAGTAGCTTCAGAAACCGACACATTTGCAACACTCACTGCTCACACAAGGTCCTCTCAGATCACAAGTCTTCACAAATAAGTGTCCATAAATATAATATAATCCAGCATGTTGACAGCAGCTGTGTGTGTAAACAAGTGCACATGAGGGAGGTGACTCTGGGGATGTGTTCAGGAGCAGTACGGTGTCACAGATGCAAACAAATTACTCCACAGATGAATATTGATGCAGCGCCACATATTAAGATATTTATCTATCTGAAAATTGGATTAAATTGACATAATATAGAGCATTGTTTCCCAAAGACTGGGTCACGACCCTCAGGTGGGTCGCAAGAGATTTTTTTTGGGGTCGCTTGATCTGTTGCTGCTCTTTCCTCCTGCACCCTGAACTGGAACGAGCTACAAAAACACAGACAGGCCCACGTATATCATTAGAAATGTTCAAATGTTCAGACATGTTTTGTGTAATTTCCAATCTTTTTGTAATTATTTTGTTGACTATTTTGTTCCAATATTGCTGGTTCAGTTGAATGTTGAAAATAAAAAGAATGTGCAACATTTAATGTCCAAATAGGTGACTTATGGATCCTTTTATAGCTGGTTTGATTACTGTTTCTCATTGTTTAAAATTTGAGTAATACTAATTGTTCAGAGAGACACGATCACTCAGGCAACAATAAAATATCCTCATTAATGTTCAAAAACAGTCAAATCTGCTTTTGTTTTGTGATTTATGAATCATGTCTATTGATTTGTATCGCAAAGGTTTTGATTTTTAAAATATGTGTCCCAGAAAAAAAGTTTGGGAAACACTGATATAGAGAGTGTAATGAGGTATAACATGCCCATGTAGACTATCAGCCCGTATCGACAAGATTTAGGCCAATAATATCAGCCAAACGATGTATCAGTCGGGCCCTACTAAATACGCAGGATTTATGTGTTAAACATGCATGAATGAAACAAACAACAACTGTGGGTATGTTTTTGACAAGGAAACAACATTATAACATTAAAAAAAGGCCCTTTAACTGTGACTTAACCCTGTGTCCTAAATTGCCTTACCCCAGACTCCCTCTCTCCCCGCAGCCATCACTCAAACAGCCGTACGTCATAATACATCACCAGCGAAATGATCCCGGGGTATTGACATATAGATTCACCCAGCTACGAACCCGCGGCCTTCACATTATCTGCCTCGCCCTCTGCCCTCCTCAACCATCTGAGACTGAACCCATCTGAACAGCATATAAACAGCCTAATACAAAATTCATGTCCTGTGGGATTTGTTGCCTCTGTCATTAATTACCGGCACAGCTAAGTAAAGCACGCAAAAAAAGACCAACGCTAGCTCTCATCCTCGGAGACAGTCTCATTAAATCGGAGCAGTAGCAGTAGCGCCCGGTCCAATAAAGCCATGGATGTATTTTTTTGTATTACTCATAGTGGTATATGGAGCATCATTAGCGTAGCAACATGCCTGTTAGTTTGGTTAATTGCTAAGCGCCGCTGTCTTCCTGGTTAAATGAAAAAAAAAAAAAAAAAAAAGTCTGCGTTTTTTTCTTTTTTTACGCTTTGAAAATTTGGGTCCATTATTGTGGCTTTTGGGTTTTTGTGATACGCAAATTGAAAGCTGCTAATGTTGAAGTGATTTTAACCAGCGCTGCCTGGAATTTGACATTTCCTTTTACATCTATTTGCTATGAAAGCAGGAGGAATTGCCTTGTTAGCGCTCCTTGTGAAGATTTGAAACCAATTATCAGTGAGCAAAGTGGCTGCAGGTTGCTTGATTTGAGCCATTTGTTAAAAAATATACGACTTTTTTTTAAAACGTGGGATAAATAATAATCATGCAAAATGGTTAGTGGTTTTACACCGTGGTAGATCTTATGAAACCCAAACGTCCCATCCCGACATCCCATTTAGCGTCATTTGAAATATTCTACATTTTTCAGTATATTTCTTGTTTATTTACCCAAAGTCTGCGTTGATTAAGGTCAGTGTTAAGTGTTTTGTGTCCTTAGGGAGATGTGTCCTCGACATTTGACCTTCACCTCAGTGTCACTGGTGTAAAGTGTCAGAGCGACGGGAGGAGCTCACAGTGTCTGGGGACCTTTCTCCTCGTATGACTCATATCCTGTTAGGAGTACCTAGCTGGGGGATTATGCACATGTATATCGGGAAAGCAGAGGAGAATATACAGAACTACTACTACTACTACTACTACTGTTACAACCTACTACTAACATTACCGTAACTACTAATGTTACTAAATTGTAAATGGTAAATGGGGCTCAAAGTGCTTTACAACAAGGAAACACTCAGCCATTCACACACCAGTGTACACAGACACCGGGTCTGGGTGAAGTGTCTTGCCCAAGGACACAACAACAGCATTCATCTGTGGAGCCTGAATCACACCACTCACCGCTCAACCGTGATTTTTGTCGAAAGCGGGATTCTTCGGATCAGTGGACAAACGCTCTTACCAACTGAGCTGCTACTACTACTACTACTACTACTACTACTACCTTATATTACGACGTACTACTACTACTAACCACTAACTACTACTACAACTACAACTACTACTAGCTACTACTAACTATCTACTACTAACTATCTACTCCTACTATTACTACCTTATACTACTACCTACAACTATTGCTACTACCTTATATTACTATATACTACTACTACTACTAACTACATACGACTACTACTAACTACATATGACTACTACTACATACTACTACTACTAATACGTACTACTACCACTACCGTATATTAATACTACTAACTACCTTTTAGTACTACTGTTACCTATTACTACTACTACTCCTACTGCTTCCTACTACTTCTTACTGAAACTACTACTGCTACTACTACTACTACCTTATACTACTACCTACTATAACTACTGCCTTATATTATTACATACTACTACTGCTACTAAATACCTTCTACTACTACTACTACTACTACTACTACTACTACTACTCCCACCACCACCACCTTGTACTACTACCTTGTACTACTACCATTTCATGTAGCACAACTGCTGGTGCTCTTTTAAACAGTAAAAGTATTATTTAAATGAATTCAGAACTTGAAGCATGGTCAGATAAATAATAAAGTGTATATTTTTCCTTCATGCCTTTGCCTTTAGCAAACATTACAGTTGAAGTAGGCAGAAACTGTGCTGTCCTTTTGCACTCATTTCAAGGCCGTTAGGATCATAATACTAAAAAAATAATGTATTTTGCCCTGAAGTTTAATGTCAAAAGTCCTGTTAAAGTGTACAGGAATACAAATTATGCCGTGTTTATATTTTTAGGCTATACGAATTGTTTAAAGTTGCAGATGTCAAGAGCTTTAAGTGCTTAAGTATTTCCTATAGCTGTGTTTACATGAAGTGCTCCAAGCTCCCAAGACGAAGCCAAACCAAATCTCTCCATCTCTCAGCATCATCTTGATTATGTTTTAATATTTTCTGTCATTTCTGCAAACAAATTCCTCCGCAGTTCCTCTGGGGGGCTATAAAACTAATCTGGATGACGCTCTTAACTGTATGCTGGATTTCAATTCAAACTCTGCGACATATGCTTTTCTCACAGAGCTCAATCCTGAACTTTTCCATGAGGGGTTCTCCAGATATCGGTTAGAGATCGGTAGAGATGTTTTTTTTGTTTGTTTGTTGGTTTTTCATGGCCTATTGCCAATACCAATTGTTCTCCAGACTCCATAGAGACACAGCTGGTCAATATTCTTTTTCCAGTTTGTAGGCCTGATTTAGATTTATTTTCCCCATATTATTTATATAATTTAAATTTACTATAGACCTAAACCAAATATCGGCCTATGCTGGAGACTTAAGGCCAATAGCTGATTCATTGTAAAGTGCAAATATCAGCCTGTTATACCGGCCAATGTTTATAGCGGTCTCTCTTTAATATTGATATTGGTTTATATTGAAATTTTTGCACATATTTTCCAATATTTTTCTGCACTGCCCATGTGTGGGTGTGCCCATTACGTTTGTCCTCAGTGCCTCAGAGTTGTCTTTTTGAACAGACTCATGAGTGAAAATAGGGCTGTATGTGCACATAATTATGCAGCAAATAAATACATTTTGTTATAATGTTTTTTTGTGTGTGTTTTTTTTTTTTTTTTACAAAAGCAGTAAGTTAAAGGTACAGTATGTAACTGTCTGGAAGTTGCACTAGGGCTGACGCGGTTAGGGAATTTCTCCTTCGGTGCGATATAGCGGGTCAACAGGGCGATATGCGGTGATACTGCAACCCCTCCCCCACCCCCCATCCCCCAGAGTTACAATATTTCTAGCGGCACTGAGAACTCTCTCTGATGATGTGCTTGTTAAGCAGATGCACATGTTCCTTTGGTTGTCGTGTGGATATAGTGTGTACAGCGTAGGAGAAGTAACATTTGGCTGTGGAACGAGTGCCGCTGTATCTCTCCAGCTTTCACTGTGGCAGCTCGGGTCAGAGTCCTGCACCAGGTCGGGTACCCACAGACTTAAGAGAGGGAGAACCCTGAGCACAAGGAGCAGGGGTCCGCAAAGCGCGATTGGGCGACGGCTGCACTTACCTCCGTGCAGCGCAGAGTTCTACGCTGGTCTTTTTACCTGCGGTCACCCAATGGTCTACGCGGGCGCACCTTTGTCCTGGGTTATCATGGGCACGGACAGTAACGGGTGGAATGTTAACTGGTCTGGGTGGGTGTGAGTATAAAAATGGACCCGTGCAGGACTCTGGGTCGGGTCACGTTGGTCACGTGCGGCGATCGCAGTGGCCCAACATGCACCGCGGTGGACTTCTAAGTACTGTGGTGATTCATTTTTTTTGGTTATTCTTTTTTTGGATATTTCAAGGAAATATAAAGTTAAAGCCATACTTTAGAAAATTTTTATGCCGTACCATGGAAGATGATGGCCAAATGAACAGCTCTCCTCTAGGGCAGGGGTCAGATTTGTGGAGATGCAAACTTTGATTTGTGAACTTTATTATAACTCAACACGGTCAAATATCAGTTACCGGCCACAACAGCAAAACACAGATCTAATATCATCTCATAACCTCTATTGGAGAATCCCTGTTATTTGCAAGAGTTGGTATTTTTTGGGCATTTGGCTGCAGCGTGGCGTTTTGGTGTCAGGTTTCTGGTGGAGAGTGACTTCACCCGCTCTCTAGAGAAACGCTGGCTAATTGGTGGTGCCCTCTCCTGGTTTGAGTGCTATGAAAGGACACGTGCGCTTTTCACTACAAGAGAATCTCCACAATCAAAAGAAAATTGCAGCACGCACCGATTCCAGACATCAAAATAAGCCTGAGTTGACGTGTGACGCTTACTTGATGTACTATTGACTTTCAGATGCATATTTCATGTTCTTGATGTTTTAACAATGGTGCTGTGATAGAAAATGCATCACGTACCAACTCCAAACAGAGATAGAGATTGGTATCTTTGCTTTGATGAAGGGAAAAAAAATACAAATCAAGTCACTCATCCCGGAGCCATCCTAATTAAAGTGATATGATTTTCCGATGAGAATGGCAGGCATTGTGCTATCATAACAACCCATTTTAATTGTGTGAAAATGGCACGTTTGAGGCTTCTTTCAGAACGCACAAAGACTAAACTGAATGCAATGGACACATGATCTTTTTTTGGAAGTCAAACAAATTAACCTTTTTCTCTGTCAACTTTGTGCACTGTTGCCAAAGAAAGAAAAAAGACATTAAGATCTGTAAAAATGACAGCTGAAAATGACAGGAAACAACATCTCATTTTCTCTCAAAAAAGCCTCATAGAACACAATGTTTTTTCCCACTATGTTTGTCAGGGTAACCCAACCTTGGATTGTGTACTTCTCCGTTATACAAGCAATTATGCTCTGGGCCCTGTCAATTTGAATTATATTTCCAGGAGCCAGGAACACGAGAATAATTCAACTAGCCTCCTGTATTTAATGGATAAATGATAAGGATCGCTGTGGAGGATATGAAATATGGGATTCCAGGAGCAGCACAGTTTGATTTTCAAGTGGGTGGGTCCATATGTCCAAAGATTAGCTTCTTTTCTTTGAATCCATAGTTTATGTTTGTTTGTTTTTTAGATTAAGTACATTTACATGTGTCTGGTACAGATGTGCTCAGCCTGAGAGCTTTCAGGAGGACAGGCTTCAGACCCCAGCTCTTTTAAAGGGAATAAGCTTTTGAAGAGTAAGGACACCGTATTAATATTCTTATTAAATATACAATGTCAAAGTTTTATTTCATGGTTTTCTTAAGAAGCAACTTTACAAAATGAAACAGCTGTACATTTAGATGTATTTTTTTCTTTTTGGACAATCACATTACAGTGCACTTGTGAGACTTGTGAACAATACCACAGAGCTGAATATTCATATTGTGTGGAAACCACATTAGCCTGCATTATAACAATACAAATAGATGTGTTGTAGACTTGCTCAGATGAATAGCAGCTCTTGACTGTGGCACATAATGTGCAGTGGATTGGTTGAAGAGGTGCTCGGGACCCCTGCGTCTCCACAGCGCAGGCTAATCAGGTGATGCACGCATGCTGTTCAGGCACATGCAGATTACACTCATATCTGCAGCACAGAGCAGGGCTCAGGTACGCACAGCTTTAATATCGCTAAACCCAATTACACTTGCCCTCGTATTGCATTATATGCATATATTGAATCAAGCCAGTCAGCCGATGAATCATCCCACTTTTCCTAAGTCAATAAAAACTTCAGAGGCAACACGGCGTTTTCAACACTTTTGGTTTCACTTGTTGCTCTCATGTATTCAGGTAGGAGGGATTGATTTCTCCAAAATGCACTCGATGACTCATGGCTGTATTATTGTGGAAATTTATATTAATCAATATTTTGAGCCAACCTGCTGTTCAAAATGTCCAATCAATAAAGACCTAACAGAGACGACTTCCTGGTATTTCGCCTTACCAAGTGTTGTTGCTGGCCTTCACCATTTTAATGGTGCGAAAACTCAGACAACGCAGTCAGTGCAGATTTCAGACTTTTCCCTTTTCTGAATCAAACCTCTTATCAAATCAGATCAGGTCACATTTGGAAAGTTGTATTATATTTCTGCAGTTGGAAAACAGCATGAAAAGTGTTGAAATGGTTCTAGTGATTATCTTGTGTAGCCTGTCTAAACGTCAGTCCCATGATTCTAAGTTGTTTGACTTTTAGCCTGCCAGCGTATTGTTAAAACATCACGGCGTTGGTTCTGCTGTTCCGATCACTTTCCTCAGCTGTAGTAGCATTAGCATTCACCTGAAGTGCTCATTAGCCGTTGTTGCTAACCGCAGTCTCCTTTCTCCCCATACTAACCACGCGTGTCAGTTGTGCTTTTCGCCGCCTGTGCCCGTGCCCGTGCCCGTGCCTGTGTGTGAATGTGAGAACGTGTGGCTGACAGGCGCACAATGACTGAATGAGTTTTAAGGTAATTAGCCCAGGCTCTGTGCAGGAAAAAGGTCACCCACTAAAATGTCAGTATTGGCACGCGGTAACACAGGGCGGTCTAGTACTTAGCCTCGCGTTTCTGACCTTGTCCTAGTACATCTACTGCAGTACCCATTTGCAGTACCATGATTTTGTCGTGTACTCATTCTCCAAATTACTAAAAATCGTTAAAAGGGCTATTACTACTCTATTTTCTAATCTATGTTAGAATGTTGTTTCCTTGTCAAAAACTGACTTGGATTTGTGTTTTGTTTCATTCACACATGTTTAACGCACAAACACTGCATATTTACACTGTGTTCTTTTCTCAAGATAGAAACTTTGTTATGTCATTTTTAAACTCCACACACCTTCACTAGAATCATTTGGATAATTTCAGTCCTGGAATTGCCGATCTATACTGAACTAAAGTTAAACGGTACCTGTTAACATGAAAACTACCGCTTCATGACATCACAAAGTGTAACAGCGTTTTGAACTTTAGATTTGTAGATAGACTAATAATTAATGAAGAGTTACTCAAAAGTTTAAGAGCGAAACAAAACCTAACTCCACTTTTTGAAAGGTAACGACATTGGTTAAAAGCTCTTAAAAGTAAATTTTGCACACTATAAGACCTTTAGCATATCCCTGTGATTTGTAGCCTATAGCAATTGTGAATCATATGCACAATTTCAGCAATGACCTATTCTAATGATGTCTGATGAAATAATGAAAAGAGTCTAGCTTACAGACTAAAACATAAAAGACCTATAAAGTAGTTTCATTGCAGGATGTTCCATTAGGAGAACTACTAACCTATATAATTTTGGATGCATCATTAGGCTAATTGTTTATCCATTTCAGAAGAAGCAGAAGGCGTCAAGTCAAGTTATAAAAGTTATTAAAACATTTCACAACTTTTACCATTTTCTTGTGCTTTATTCACTTAAGGTATATATTCTATTCTGAGCAAATCTCAAGAATATCAGATTTTGGCTTTGAAAACAGTTGTTCAGTACCAGTGTTGGGCAAATTCCATCCAAAAAGTAAGTAAGTTATAGGCAGTGATATGAAAAAACTTTATATGTATTTAGTTACAGAATACTGAACACCTGCATTAAAATATATTTTGCAGCATATTCTAATACGTGTTCCAATCAGAGTACTGTATTCTGAAATCTTAGAATACTTTTACATTGAGTCGCATTTAAATTAGTGTTAAAAAAAAAAAAAAAAAAAAAAAGGTACTAATAACAGCTTTATGTTTGTTTCACAGTTTTTAAAGCACTTCCTTTCACTGATTGGAGATGTAAAAATCACACCTGCACTCACCACAAGGGCAGAGTTGTGTATTTTTCTCACTGATTCTGTGTTATTCCTTTTAATTTTAGAAAAGTAAACATTCTGAATAACCCTAAATGAAAGAGAGAGAACAACAGGGTGTTAACTTCCACATATCAACAATTATTCAGATAACTATAACATAAACAACAGAACAGAACAAGTTTACCAAACTCTCATCTCACTCCAGATCACTAAATCCATTGAATACTTCATCCTCTTTGTCACTTCTGAGCAACTCCACGACCTCCGGAGCTAAACGTAGCGCCGCATCCTCTTCTTTGTAGCTGTCTTTAGATTCAGCATCAGTTTCAGTTAGAATTATTCTGGCCTTTCTGAGTCCCAACAGGATGGTTTCACTGAAGTCACTTAAATGTTACATTTTCACCGGTACAAATAATAGTGCGATCGACTGACATGATACAAACAGGACAGCAGCTCTTTCTGCAGGAGACATGCGCAGCAGAGCCAAGTGATAGTGGTACAAGAGTAATAGAAGTAGCAGATAACTAGAGCGCCCTCTCGAGGTTGTCAGTGTGAAAATTTTAATATATAAGTCGCATCGGAGTATAAGTCGCAGAAAGACCCAAGCCGTGAAAAAAGTGCCACTTATAATCCAAAAAATACGGTACTTCCCAACACTGGTTATAGAACTTGTTATTTCTCCCAAGTATAATAACTTAGTAGCTTTGGAATGAAAGTTATTATGTGAGTGAAATGAGAAATAGTCTACTTTTTCCTAATATTGAAAAACTAAACTCCTGCTTGTAACAAAGTAGGGCAACATTCCAAGTAGGAAGTGAGCACGGGGTCTCTGTAACATCTGCAGTGAGCCTCGTCATTTTGGTTTTAAAATGTTCATATTAACCTGCTCTACATGATACCGGTGTTTCTATTTCACTATTTTGTCCATTAATATATTCTTATTCCTAATACTGACCCCAAATTCGCCCTTGTCACCTCAAGAGCTTCATTTGTCTGGAGCCGGGCGCAATGGGCGACGCCACGCTCCTTTAGTCCGCTTCTTTATTCACGCTACGGTACAAACTGAGCCATCTCCATTTTGTCTTTATTTGTCATATCAACCGCCGTTCCCTTCCTGCGATGTGACCTTTTCGTTGGTTAACAATTTGACGATAACGTGGGATGTTTTACAGAAATCGGGCCCGAATCCCCCTGGCTGCGCGATTAGTGTGAAACGTGAAATACAAGCTTTGTCACTGCGGCTCTCACAGGAAATGGGTAGATGTGTCTGGTGATGGAGTGTCAGATAGCATGATACTGGCTTTTTTTTCTACAGAGGCACCCGGGGACAACACTGGAGAGAGAGAGAGAGAGGGGCTTTCAGAACACCAGTTGTGAGGAGTTGTGTTCATCTCAATACAGACAATATATATGCAAATCACATATACAATAAAGCATGTGGTTATTATGTATGGATGTTATTGACAAGTTTGTGCAAAATCGTTCAGGTTGCTTTCACACCTCTCTATCAGGGGCCTGAACGATTATGCTAATATGACTCACACAGTTCCCACTTAGTGCAGTTCAATAGCCCTAGCCAACAAATAGAAAGTGTAAACAACCTTCAGGCAGTGTCCACCAGCGATCTGAGCTTAAACTAACCTCTTATTAGGGATGTAACAATAACCGAAATATCATCAAAACTCTCACAATAATATCGGAGGCCATCGCAATACATCGAATTACAAGTCTCTTTGCTTACGTGAATAGTTATGGTGATTCCTTTGTCTTTATTTATGATTTTAATGTCTTTCTTATTCTAAAGCACTTTGAATTACTTGACTGAAATAAACTTGCCTTGCCTTGCCGGGGTGTAGCAATACAAAAACACAGAGGGAACTACATTGACCAAGATCCTTTGGTGTTTTCAGTGCAGACTACCTGAAGAAATATGTGTTATGAAGCAGTTTTAAATCTTAATTCTTCATATTATAACAGTACCAAAGTCTTTTAAAAGGAAAAACTAGCACAATTTTTTTTAAACCTCCACAAAATATTGCAATAAATATCGAACGTTGAGATGTATATCGTGAAAATATCAAGGGATTTTGATACTGTTACATCCTTACCAATTATTATTGTTGAAGTTTTCAGCTTGTCCAAGAAAGGGCGGAATTAAAAAGCTGGAGACCAACTGGATGTCTTAAGCAGGAGAAGTTTATTTACATCAATAACACGGGCCCGGGGGGATTTGAAAAGTCAACATAGTATGATTTCAAAAGTGAACATAGTATGATCTTTGAGTGTTCAAGCCCCTTTACTCTGCTTCCAAAGGAGGAGGTTTCTAAAACGAGTGTGGTGAGACTATGAAGGCCAGTCGGCACCGGTTAGACAGCAATATGCCACAATTTAGATAATGGTATGGTATGCTAAGGGAAGATGATCATGTTACTATAGCTCCTGTGAGTCGATGTAACTTTGAGAGCTGTACGTAGAGGATAAATTACAATTATAATTCTAATTTCTACTCTATTTATCTTAGAACAGCTAAATATGGAACCATCTGCTAATTTCTCTTTCTTCTGTGACCTTTTAGATGAATTATGAGTCATTGTTTACTTGATGTTATGAAATTGGGCCAATCTTACGCCAGCATACTGGTATTTCCCGCTAATCATTCAGTCTTTGATGAAAATAAATAAATTGAGTGAGTTTTCTGCAGCTGTTTTTGAAGTAGTAGCTGGGGTTGATTGGTTCTTGGACCTTCTTTGTCCTGCTTCCTTCTGGGCATCTACGGTGGCCCTGTATGGACATTCTGTTAGCAGCATGGTGTTGCATATTATGAATAAATTAGAAACTTAATCAGAATCAATATAGTTCCTATATATGCCCCTGAAGCCTCAAACCATATTGTAGAAGATCATGAATATTCTTTTGCTCCAGGGTACATATCCATTCTCTTCTTTTACACATCTTAAACGGCCACTTCCAGTCCTACCTTTCTCATAGATTCTCATATATTAGCACTGCATATTATAATAATGGACAGTTCACTTTTAGACCTATACATAGTAGTTCACGAAAATCATTAAGACCTCTCTAGTTCACATTATTGTTTAAAAAAAAAAAAAAAGGAAAATTAGCTAATCTTGATATCTGTGGGGGGGAAAAAAAACACAAAACATTATGACAATTTGGCGTGCAGGGTCTCCCACCTTTACATCTCCATGAAAATGTTACTGCTTAACCTGGACTGTTCTGCAGTATAGCATTAAATCCATAATTCTCCATGGAGACACAAAAATCATATCTGTGGTGTGGCAGTCCTACTCAGCCTGATTCATCAGCCTGACCTTGCAGCATTAGGATTCGTTCGCTCAACGGTAGGCGGGTACTTTTTTATTAAACCAATCGCTGCTTTTTGATCATGACTTATGTAATGCGCCAAATGTCGTAGGAAGAAGGGCAATAATGTCTTTCCCCTTGATAAAATTCTCCAAACATTCTTTTTGTTCCGGCTTTAAATCCTTGATCTCGGGAATCGTTACCAACACAGAATGTATGGCCTCATCTACATCCATCTCAGCCACTTTGTTTACTGTTGTGCTGTACCACAAAAGGGACCCACACAGGTGCTGGGGTTTGACGTCAGGGCTTCACAGCTGATTGGCTGGTGCGTGGTCTACAACTTCCGGGGTTCTTGCAAACCGTCTAGAGTATTCAGATTCCTGACCTAGTTGCTGTAGAGAAATGAAATTGAACAGAGGCACTAGGTGGCGCCAGTCCAGCTTGCAGTAAGGATTACAATTTTTCAAGACTAGTTGTAAAAGCATTTTTTGTCCTAACAACATGAAACTTGGCACTGCACACACCATTAGGATGACACCCTCCGAATTTAAGATCGGTCAGATGAGCGGTTTGAGAGTTATATGTGTAACAGGCAAATAGACACGCAGATAGACACACAATTTATACACATTTAATGCCATACTGTGGAACAATCCAAGCAAAACAATTACATCTCCAAGGAGACCACCATCAGACCCATCAGAAAAATTTACACAGTGCATGTTTAAACTATCAAAGAAGTTGACTTGGTGACCTGTGACCTTATTCATAATTTTTTTGTTCATTAGTTTTCTTTGTAACTTCAAATTCAAATCACACAACCAACTCCGAACTGTAAGTCCCGAACTAAAACCATATGAGGACCTTAAGCAAACCGCCCCAAACAAACAACCGACTGTTTCCCTTTAGTCTCATTGGTTATTCATACAATATACAGTCTTATAGATCCCCCTATTTCTTGCTTTCATTTCCTACTTATCTCCAGGCATTTTTTTTCCTCAGATACCCATCGACCCTGCGCGTACCTGGAGACGCTAACACTAAACTCACACACAGGGACAGACTATAGTAGGCGTGGATTGAATACAGGGGAATCGCATTATTGCTGATGTATGGGTTTAGCTCGGAGGGACTCGGTTTCTTCTTCCGTGCGCTAGCTTTATCAAAATGAGCCAGATAAACTAGGCGAACGGAAAAAAAAAAAGAAAAAAAATACTACCAAAATGCATAGCGGCTTTGTCTTCGTGTTGACATTTAATCAGGTGTACTGGCTTCCTGGGGCCGAATCAACACATTGTCAGAGGATGCCCCACTAAGAGACTGTGTCTTATTTATGGTCCCCAGACAGCTAAGGATAAAAAGAGATATGTATGTACGCAGAGTAGGAAAAGAGGGGGTGGAACAAGTTGTAGGTGGCTTTAAGTCCGCTGTGAGTCAATACACAGTTAATCTAAACAGCATGCGCAGTATTAAGGACAGATGGGGTATGTGAGTGGGTATTTATTAGACCTTTATGTTGCCTGGTTTAATTTTAAAGGCTAATAAATTATGTTATGTTGGAATGGACTGAATAGAAATGTGGTACTACTGAGTTTATCTGGCATTAAATTATGAATATTGGTAATAACTGTAGGTATTATCATGATTAACCTCAAAGCCGGATATTTATTGTAGAATTGAGAAGACTGCTGAAATGTTTTGTTAAAAGCAGAGACCAGTCTTTTGTGCAGTGATCAATGTCATATTTTCATATTCAGGCTCATTTCTCTGGCTGCACTAAAATGGAACAGTGGATTTTGTGGATTATGAAACATTTAATACCACAACATGGTAAAAAGCAGAGGGGACTAAAAATGTATCATAGCTTGAGCTTTTGTAATACCCGAGTCTTCGATATAATATTAAAGGGACAGTCTGGAATTCTGAACATAGGACCTCATTTTCTTGTTAGCCAGAGAGTTGGAGACGTGTGGAGACACTTTTAAAAATATTCCATCCAGTCCTTTTATTTGCAGAGGTCGCTGGTGCTAGGCTAGCACATGTTAATGGCCATAGTTAGCCTGCCATTAAAAACTGTTTTACGCACTCCACAAAGGACCGGAAGCAAATCTATTATTACACCAGACTGTCTATGTAAATGTCTGTGTTGATAGAATAATGTTTGAAATAAAACTAACCTTACATCGCAGGAAGTGTCACATGTTGAGGGACTATCTTCTCATATATGAGTCTGCTGTTGCAAAGTTTTCTATCACAAAGTTAAACTCGCTGCTGCTGCTCAGACATAAATCCTTCAAATGCAAGGTTGTTTGTACTTCTAAAATTATTCTATCAACACAGACAGTTACATCGACAGTCTGGTGTCATAATAGATTTGCTTCGTGTGCACTGTGGAGTGGGTAAGACTGTTTTTAGTGGGAGGCTAACTATGGCCATTGACATGCACTAGCTTAGCACCAGCGACCTCTGCAAATACGAGAACTGGATGGAATATTTTAAAAAAGTGTCTCCACATGTTTCCAACACTCTGGCTAACTAGAAAATGAGGTCCTATGTCCAAAATTCCAAGCTGTCCCTTTAAAGTGTTTTATTTTTGTGAATGCTACTGATGATGAATGTACCGTTGGTGTAAAGAATGTTAAGTACACCAAAGCAATTCTTAAACGTTATAGTAATTAGGTGAAAATTTAGTTAAAGCAGACCTACTGTATTATGCAAAATTGACTTTTCAGAGCTTTTGACCATGTTGTAGTTGTTTCCCCTTCTGATTGAACCTCTTGAGTGATTCCTGCATGTTTAAGCAGTCTTTAATCACTTATTTTCAAGACCCCATCAGCATAGGCCCACACTCTGTATTTACTTCATTCCCCATTCATTCATTCATTCTCATGTCTCTCATTTTATTTTCTTAATCTGTGATAAGTGTAGGATCCGGCAGCGTCGCATCATTTTGGTACAAATGAAAAACACTTCTGCTACTCACTAACTTGATCTGCAGCTATCCATCGGAGTTCCTGACTACTGTTGTGATGACGTTTACAACGACGTCAGCTCCCATTGTGCTCCAGTTTTCTAACACGGAACTCAGCAGACTTGTTTCTTTTAAAGTCGTTTTAGATGTATATTGCGATTTAAAATGCACCATAGATTATAACTATATAGCAGACAAAAGCATAGTAGGTTTTCTTTAAAGAATTTCATATTTCTCATAAAAAGGTGCATGTATTACAGACTATTTCCATCACTCACGTTGATTTTCTGTTTAATGTGCTACAGGCCCATAGACGCTAATGGCACTGGCACAAAGCTCAAAGTGCTGTTCATGTGGTACTAGTCGACAGGAAATCAGATGATAATGCACCTCTGGCACTATGCTGCAATGCTTTTCCAATAAGTCTACGTGAAATACAATGTTTACTTTTGTTTAGTGACAATACAATCTGTGCGCTTGACTAAACATACAGAGACCTCCTGCCTAATATCGGCACCTCTGATAAAATCTGTGCTGATGGAGGTGACTTTGGGCTGTGGAGTTTCACACACTTTACAAACTCAAGGCTCAACACATTTTTATAAAACTCAGTCGTGCTTTACATCTTTTTGGGTTCAAGGATAAAAACATGTGGTGTATATATATATATATATATATATATATATATATATATTATTATTTTTTTTTTTTTTATTGCAGTGTTTAAGTTTTTGTTTGGGGCTCTGTCACCTTTTTATTTCTATGGATATTTCATTGCTCTGCTCCGAAACTTTGCAGTGACATCGTGCTTGGGGGGTTTTAGCATGACTTTGTAGCCTGGCTTATGACTTTAATGTTATGAGCAAGGAACTTATTAAACAGCCCAAATCAGCTCACGTGATGTATTTAAAAAAAATACATATTCTTTATTAATTTATTGACAAAGTAAACGACATGTCCAAAAACATTTGACATGAAATAGAAACCCCCGCCCCCACACACACCATTAAAAGACGTATATTTTGTTGTTGACAGAAAATATTATAATATCTAAATAATTGCAGCCTTTGTGCTATGATACTTGAATCCATCTAAGTTGCGGTTTTCATTTGATTTGAATAGATTGTGCACCCCTAATGTTTTTATTATGTGTCCCATTTGTAACATTTCTGGTCTTCTCTTATTCCAGTAGAGGAAAGTTCTATCATAGAAGGGAGTTCTTGCAATATACTGAAACTTTGCAGTGACATCATGCTAAAATCTGATAAGATTTTAGATTGTGTGAAAAGTCAAGAAAAAAATACAACATGGATTTAAACTGCACATTTTCTCCAGCTGTAATCATTGCAATCAATCACAAGTTTAGGTTTAGATGTATATTTCAAAAGGTCAGTTCTTCATGGTCAGATTGTGTTAAAATAAAGCTTAGATTAAAGTCTAACTTGTGTAACAGTGCATCAAAGAGAGTAGAGCCTCTAGTTAGCTTCACCAACTAGGGAATGTTAATGAAAATTATCAATAGCCATTCTAGCAATATATAACTCGTAACAATTTTCATGCTTCTCTTTTTGCAGTACCGACCATAGAGGACTTCTCGGCCCCTCCCTCCAACTCTAAAACCACCACCATGTTCACCACCACTGCCGTGTCCACTGTCCGCCAGCACAGTGACACCACCATGTCAGGGCCGGACCCTCGGGAAGGCCGGGACCCCTTTGAGGACTCGCGAGGTCCCCCGGTGCCCTTCACTGTGGAGCCCACTGTGGCAGAGCTGCCCCCCACCCCACGCCGCTTCTGTGAGGCCATCCGCCGCAGAGCCATTGACTGGCCCCAGACCCACACCGGCAGCACCGTGGAGAGACCCTGCCCCAAGGGAACACGAGGTACTGCTTCAGTGTACATTTACACTCACAGTGTACTGCAGGGTATGCAAAGAGGTTTACACTCATTTTATAGCTATACTCTATTGTCTTACTGTAGGTGCACTGTGTAACTTTTCTGGTGTAGGGACATTATTTGCTCCATAAAGAGGTTATTGCTTTTCTTAAAATGTTCCACAATATGGCATTAAACTTGTTCATTTCCATAGAGGGAAACAGTTATAGTTTACATTTATAAATATGCTATATAAATTGCGTTATGTTAAAAGTGTGCTATGTAACTGTTTATTTATTTTTTTAAACTTTCTTACTTATCTCCATGGAGACAAGCCGGTGGCACCATTAGATCAAATTAGAGATTACGTCTGTGGAAAGGCGACCCCACTCATAGTAAAAATGCATGATTATCTTGGTATGTTTGAACATTGAAAACACCGAATAGATGCGAGATAGACAAGTTTAATGCCATTGTGGATCCTTCCAGACAAGTATCCACATCTCGACAAACAAGTGGAAGACCCCTCTACAGAAAAGTACTTCAGACAAATACAAGCAAAGTGCAGAAATATAATTACAAAACTGATAGATATTGCCAGTCAGATGACATCAGTGAGATGGCACTGTGAATACTGTATTAATTAAAAAGCTTTTATTTGTACAAGCAGGAATACAACTTTGCCAACTTTATAATGCAGTGCCATTGTGGTTTGCTTCTCGGGGTCATCAGGCTGGTCACAAAAAACAGTAATTTATAATTGTTAAAGAACTTTTGAACGTAAGCAAGTAAACAAAATACTCATGCCAGCTCTCATCATTCAAGCAGTGGGTTAGACGCATTTACTGCTTCAGGGCACTTTTATCCTAAGGGCTCTTACTCTCCTCAAACTGCCCTAACATTGTATCTGATGATTTTATCTACCTGTTGAGCTGAGATTTTTGTTTGAGCTTTTCTATTATTATTGTATTTTACTGCTTAATGTTCTTAAATTACCCCTTTTTGACAAATTCAGTGATTGATGAATTGAATTTGTGTTAGAACAGGAACAGCAATCGGCATAAACCTCTGGCCAATTACGAATGATGTCATGACCATGGACTCATTCTTTCTCTTTACAACATAATTCAAAAATAAATAATTGGGGAAAAGTAGTGTAGTATTAAATAAAAGATATATAGCGTTCACTAGACCATGCCCAAACCCCTGTGAGGAGGTGCCCTAAAGAAATACAGGGTACATGACTTCAGTGTTTGTCTTGGAGTTAATGGTAAATACTATAAACACTTAATCACCACCTCTCTGCAGTCAAGACATACACTTCTGCAAGTCTCCCCAAAAAGTTGTTTATGTTTCACATCCAAGTCGGGCCCAAAAACCATTTCTCCCGTTGTAACTAGAGTAATCCGAGTGCAGAATGCCCATTTCCTGTTTCGCTAAGCACATGCATCACCATGAAGATGATGGATAATATTTGGAAAGGTATGAAAACAAACCCGACAAAAAGAGCAGTGTTTTTGAATTCTCTAATTAAATCCAGAAAGCACAGTCGTTACACTACAAGAAAAAAAAAAACAGTAGGAAATGTGGGAAGCCAGGCATCAAAAGTGGAGCGTGGAGGGGAGTTCTAGCAATATACTGAAACTTTGCAGTGACATCATGCGTGGGGAGTTAGCCTGATAAGATTGTAGATTGTGTGAAAAGACTAGAAAAATACAAAATGGACTTAAACAGCACATTTTCACTAGCCTATGATTAATACAAGTGTTTATGGTCACGTTAGAAGTTGGATTAAAAAAAGCAGTGCACAGGATTTACTAAAACTTTTTCTAACTAGGTCAATAACTAAGTCAGTTATTTATGGTAATCTGCTTGTTTTTATGGATATGTCATTGCTTTGCCTAGAATGTTCCACAGTATGACTTCTAACTTTCATTTATTAAATAACTGGTGATTTTATATCTCAAAAAATACCTAAAAACAGGCATTCGGACTGTGATCAGGGTCACCTCTCCACAGATCTGACCTGTATCTTGGTCTGGTTTGGTGTCCAAGAAGATAGAAAGGTTTAATACCATACTGCGAAACATTCCAGACAAAGAAATAACATTTACATGGAGAAAATAATTTGACAGACCTTCCACCAGAAAAGTTGCACCTTTAAAGTCTAATTTGAGTAACAAATCTTCAGACAGAGCAGTGCCTCCGGTTAGCTTCACCAACTAGGAAATGTTAAAAGGTAACTATAGCCATCTTAGCAATATATAACGCTATCTTCAGATTATAATTAAAGTGATTTATGAGAAACAAAATGTGCGCTCTTTTGTTGCGTGGACCAGCAGACGCAAACAAAAAACAAAAAAGCCAGGTCTCAAAACCGGGCATAGAGGGGGAGCACTTTTCGGCTCGCGGTTCTAATTGCAGATGGGGTTGCCAGTGCACGGGATTCTCACACGAGTCAGCCCTGGCACCCCGTCACTGAAACTGACAAGAGCTGTCAAAATAAAAGCAGGGCTATTGTACGATGAAAGTGAGGACGAGACTCTGTTGTGACTGGGGAGGTGAGAAAGGAAGGCTGAGATTACACGCGAGTCAAGGTGTGGTGGTCTTTATTAAGTGTAGCTGAGTTGATCAGGGCACATGACAGGTTAGACTACTTAAAGGTGCACTGTGTAACTTAGATGGAGGGACAAATGCTTTTTTCCTTGGAGATGTTATTGCTTTGTCTGTCTTCATGAAGACCAGTCTAGATGTTGCAGGTCCAATGATACTCTATATCCAGAGAAACAAGCAGGTGATGGACACCTAACCAAAAAGTTGCATTGTGCGCCTTTTAAAGGGACAGTCTGGAATTTTGGACATAGGACCTCATTTCTTAGTGAACCAGAGTGTTGGAGACATGTGGAGACACTTTTTAAATATTCCATTCAGTCCTTGTATTTGCAGAGGTTCGCTGGTGCTAGGCTAGTGCATGTCAATGGCCATAGTTATCCTGCCACTAAAAACAGTCTTACCCAGTCCACAAAGCAACCAAAGCAAATCTATTATTACACTAGACTGTTGATGTGAATGTTTGTGCCAATAGAATAATTTTAGAAATAAAACCAAGCTTGCATTTGAAGGATTTATGTCTGAGCAGCAGCAGGGAGTTGTACTTCCTGACAGAAAGCTGAACAGCGGCGCACCGATATCACCTAGCACCTGTCTTACCGACAAAGTAAAATTCCGCTGCTGCTGAGAAAATAGTCCCTCAACATGCGACAATTCATGAGATGCAAAGTTTTATTTCAAACATTATTCTATCAACACATACATTCACATCGATATTCTGGTGTAATAATAGTTTTGTTTCGGGTGTTTTGTGGAGTGGGTAAGACTGTTTTTAGTGACAGGCTAACTATGGCCATTGACCTGCACTAGCCTAGCACCAGTGACCTCTGCAAATACAAGGACTGGATGGAATATTTAAAAAAAGTGTCTCCACACATCTCCAACACTCTGGTCAACTAGGAAATGAGGTCCTATGTTCAAAATTCCAGACTGACCCTAAAAAAAAAAAAGTTGCGTTATTTAATTTATATAAATTTCATATATCTTGCTTCATATGATTTGTGTTTATATCTATGAAATGTAGAAAGAAAAATGAAAACACAGAAAAAAAATGTTCAAACTTTTGACTGGTAGTGTATTTTTAAGGTTTCACTAAAAATCTTATGTTTTTTTTTTTTTTTTTTCTACTTTCTTCTAGTTATTTTGGCTCATATTAATAATTGAATTTCTTGGTTGGACATGGGCAGCAGATGTGACATGCAAAGTACTAATTCCATAGCTGTTACTTAGCAACCATAATGCTAAAAAGGACCAAAACTTGTTTAAATTACAGTTGTTTTGATAGGACTAATACAAAATAGATGACAACGCTGCTATTTTGCCATCTATCAGAAAAATATTATGCTTTCACGTAATTGTCCCGGCATTTTGGATGGAATTTTCAGTTGTTTTCGAACGCCTCACTACTTCCTGTATTTTGGTAGGCCTGGTTTTTTCCCCCACAAACTGCCACTTAACTGATGTAAAACTATGATTACATATTTACCACAAGTACTATCCCACCAAACCAAGTGATAATTAGTAAAACGTGAAAACCTGTCATTTACAATATAAACCTGAGTACAATGTGTTGATGACTATTACATGTGGGAATAGTGAAGAATTGTGATAGTAAATATTGCGTGTTCTATAAGTTATTTTAATGTAGGTAAATGGATTGCAAAAGAAAATTTAAATCTATGGACCATACTGAATGACAGAGATTACACAGAGATAAGTAAATCAGTTGTTTTCAAGTTGTTTTCAAGCTCGCACGAGGGATAATTGGCTGCTGGTTTATAATATCAGACAATATTGTATTTTAGCAAATTGACTTTCTTTGTGAAACCGCATTAAAATATTCACAGGGTAGACATTTAGCTAACTATGTTGATGCCAATTTCAAATCAACACCCACTTGCAGATTTGTTAACAATGAATGTGTTTTATATGCAATTTTGCTGGAAGTTTTAAATTTTATCAAAATATTAACAATTCTTATACAATATACCTGTCACTCGTGAGAGCTTTTAGTCATTTTAGAATGTTGTTACCTCCTAAAAGCATACTTGGAGTTGTGTTTTGTTTCATTCATATATGTTTGAGTAATCGTGGTGTATTAGTCTAACTATAATTCCAAAGCTCAAAATGCTCTGTTCCAACTTGTGAAGTCATGAAGCAGTAGTTAACAGCTCCTTTTACCTTTTGATTAGTAGAGATGGACAATTCCAGGGTTGAAATGATCCAATGATCTTTGTGCATTATCTCCATTACATCACAAGGTGGAAGTGGTGTTGAAGTGGAAGTGGAGTGTTTTCGGTTTGAGAGAAAATAACTCTGCCTGTATATGCATTGTAGTGTTCTAATCAAGACCAAGACCTGTCCAAGACCACACTGTCCCGAGACCAGGACAAGACCGAGACCTCTGAAGGTCAAGACCAAGACAAGACCAAGATTTTAAAAGTCAAGACCAAGACAAGGCCGAGACCACGGACTATCAAGACCAAATTGAGACCATCTTTGTAATTTTCTACATTTATTTGTATTGTACAGTTACTTTTCGTGCATAAATATCAATGTTTTTATAGATATATCTCTGTTTTATCTGAGAAATGTTAATTTAAGGCAAGGAGCGGCACGCTGATGTGAGGTAGATGGACAAGTAGAATGTTTTTTAAGAGGTTTATTGCCAACAACAGCAGCCGTAATGAAATATGATCGCTCTCGTCGACTGTCAGACCTCGAGTCCGAGACAAGCAAGTCCAAGCGCCTTCAAAACTGAGAGGAGACCGAGTCCAAGCGCCTTCAAACTGAGAGGAGACCGAGTCCAAGCGCCTTCAAGACCGAGACAAGACCGAGTCCAAGTGCCTTCATGTCTGAGTCCAAATGCGGTCGACCAAGACCGTAAAAAAAATGTCTTGAGGCCAGTCTCGAAACCAAGACCGAGTACATGGCACTAATGCAGGATTTGTGTGTTAAACAGGCTTGAATGAAACAAAACACAACTCCAGGTTTGTTTTTGATGAGGAAATGACGTTATAACATAGATCAGAAAATAGTGTAATAGGGGCCCTTTCCATTTTAAAGTTTCAAGCTTTGTATATCCATAAATGCTATTTGAGGATCCAACATTCAGCTGTGAGGTCCTCTGCACACGTACAAAGACTTTGGTGTCTGTATTTTATCGGTCCATTGCTTAAATATGCCCAAATGGTGTAAACGCTTTATATTGTTCATTTTTGTTTGGTGCGTATTGCTGGCAGCATTTCAAAGTGTCTGTAGCAGTGACTGGCCTCCATCAGAGCGAGTGGGTTTGTACAGAGGGCCAGCAGGGGAGAGGGTATCAGAACCACCATTTTGGCTCATGTCCAACCCCTGTGTGCTCTGTGTGTTTGTGCAGGTATGGCCTCCTACCTGTGCACGGTGTCTGGGGCCTGGTGTTCCCGGGGGCCTGACCTCAGCAACTGCACCTCCCACTGGGTCACTCAAGTGGCTCAAAAGGTAAGGCCGAAATACAGGAATATTTCACATGTTCAGGAAGATAGTGAAGACTCTAGCTGGGGTTTTAGTTGTTTAGTAAATGGTAAATGATTATACATAGCACTTTACATCAAGGAAGCACTCAGCCTATTTCTGTTAGTCAAGTAATAATTTGATTTAGATTAAAAGGATTTATATGAGATAACAGCAGAATAAAGAAGCAACTGAATGAGTTATTCTGTATTATTATTATTATTATTATTTTGCATTTGTAGATAGACAGACATAGACAAACTTTACTGATCCACAAGGGAAATTATTTGGACCCAATCACTCACACATCACAATGTATTATAAAAAAAAAAGAGCAAAAACATAAATGCAATGAAAATAAGTAGCAAAAATAACAAGAGACTGGTGTCAATAAGGTATAATTATATAAATGTATATGTACAAGTAAAAATAAAAATGTAGAAATATAGTAATACAGATGCAGTTGAAACTCATGATTCACACATTTAATCTGTCTTTTTATAAATACTTTGTTTCCTAGTACTTTTTCCTGCATAAATATTATAAATGTTTTTTGTATGAACTCCAGTGCAGTTGTAGTCTTGTGAATGCGGTTTGGGTCAGATCATAGACTGTAGAAAGGAAGTGGAAGAAGCGACTGTCACGTATTGCGTTTAGCTCCAGTCAAATGAAGCTCCGATGCAAAAGCTTACAGGAGCGAATTTGGAGCCATCCATATTTGGAAATCTGACCGCATGTGTCATAGCAACCACAAGAGCCAGTCATGATCGAGGTTGTTAAATTTCTTTTTTCATCTGAAGACGGATGTGATGGTAACATTGGGCTATTACTACTACACATCCGAACAGTTTATTTAACTAATACAGCAGTTACCATCAGTTTATTTTATTTATTTTACTTACCAGAAAAACTGGACTAGGTCTATTAGGTCTGGTAAAAGGTCTATTAGCAAAATTAAATGCCAAACAAGCCTTGACGAACTGTAAATGAACCTATATCGCTATATTTTCAAGACTTTTTATAGAACAAATTAAATAGCAGCAACACGAAAAATAAGTTGTCTAACAAGTTAAAATTGTTAGATGTACTCCTTGATGACAAATCAACCAACACAGTTAAATCCACAAACAAAATGGCAGAGGTCCTTTGATAGTTTTATGAAATGCCATGAGCCACTTGTTAAAACCCCAGAAAAGCCGCTGTCATTGGATAAATGATAAACGATGATGGAAGAGGCAGGAAAACAGGAAGAGGCTTACTTAGCAACGAAACACTCTAGTCAATCAAACCTGTTGCTAACACTAGCGGGAGCAACCTCAGGGGAATAATACGAACATTTTAAGATCAAAATGTCGAGGCTCACAGCAGCGGTTACAAAGAGAGGGGATACAAGATCCCAATGTAAGCCAATTGGAGCCAGGATCAGAAGGAGCCGGAAGAGCCCCCTGGCGCACTTCCCTGGAGGCCACGTTAGCTATGTCCATTCATATATACTGTCTATGATACACAGATACATAGATACTTTTGCCACACCCCAGTTTTTTGTCATCTTATCATTTGGCAGGACATTTCTTTAGTTGACCCAAAAATTTCCTCAGAAAGCGCCTGGAAACATGTGGTGAGATAGTCCCAAAGCAGAGTCAGTGAAGTGGCTCCACTGGCCAAAAATCACTGGATTAGAGCCGCACATTTTACTTGGGATTTGTAGTGAGAAAGAGTCTAAAAGGATTGCCCACACTGCTGCAAATTTAATTAGCGGTGGTAATATTAAATGCTAGACCTAAATACTTAAAATTTTAAATCCAGTTTGTTAGCTTTGCAAAATATTTTTTTAAAAGTAACAGTGTTAACTTTCTGAAAATGGCACGTCTGCATGATTCCCCTGGAAATAGAGTTAAAATCATACTCGGACATTTCTCGTTGGAGATAGATACTTTTTATGCCACACTGCGGAATATCATAGTGAAAAAAAAAGAACTCTGAAAAACCTGAAAGAGTCAGGTTTGTGGAGATACAAGCCCCATCACAACAAGTAAGAAGTTTTGACCCCATCCACACTAGTACGTATTTGAGTCGTTTTCATTGCAGATGCATTGTTTGTCCACACTAATCAGAGATGGAACGATCTGGTGCGTCCAGCTCCCATGAATTCATCTGAGTACAGATCTGATCCGGCACTGTGCGGACGCCTGAAAATGTTCATATGCTGATGTAGGAGCTCTAGTTGCTGTCCTTATTGGACCACGTCACTGCACTTTCCTGATTCGCTGGGTTCGTGGCATCAATCATGTGACGCTATTGTGGAAAACTGTTTAAACAAACCATAGACAAACGAGAAACAGCCTAACTAGAACTACGTACTAGTAGTAGGCCATGAAAAACAAGGAACAACCTTTTATGTCTGTGCTCTCTCTCGCTTGCCATCTTCCTTGGCTCAAAATTGGCTGCTGCAACTTCAAACACGGTGCTCCACTACCTTGTTTTTACTGCCAACGTGACGTGGAGATGACATGACGCCAGCCTAGTCATGTGACCAGCATTTCAGGCAGTTTCGCGTTACTGTGTGGATAGGGAAGGCTTTGATTGCGGACACAGAAACTACGTGTCTGGAAATAGTTTCTAATAAGGTGATTCTTTTCAGTGTAAATATAACATTTGTGTGCAATAATATCCAAAATAAATATGTGTTCATTTTAATCTTTTTTATGGTTAAAAAGTTACACGCTGTATTAAAGAATACAGAGAAATATCAGACATATTATACAAGTTTAACAGTGTAAATAATTTAGAAAAATGCTAGATAATTTTATAATATCCCTTTAATGTTTGTTAAAGCTGAAAAATCCAAAACAGTACAAATTAATGTGAAACCTAATACAGCTATTTAATTTCTAAACCATGTGACTAATTATAATTATATTCTACTTTTTTTGTTTCCCTGCTTGAAATACCCGTCCAACAAGCGTCCGTACAGCCTCCATAGAGTCTGCAGAAATCCAATGACTGCGGATTTGATATCAATAATCAGACATGATCACAGCTCTGTATCGACTGAATCTAAAGATCAGAACTACAGTGCACCGTTTCCCAGCCCTCGTCTGAGCTTGGCACAATCAAAGAGCTCGGAGGAGATGCTGTTATTTTAGAGACTTTGAAGTTCCACTCTCTCCTGCAGTTGGAAGTCTGTCAGATGTACACATTCTACACAACAAAGCGCAACACCAAACATGCAGCATTCAAAGAGGGAATACCACTCCTCACTACTGGAGGAAGAGCTTTATAACGCAACAGGTTCTAGCAATATTGACATTCCTGCAACATATAACTCTATTTTCAGCTGTAAATAATTAGAATGTTTGATGAAAAATGCAATGTGCAATCCTTTACTGTATAGTTAGTAAATACACATAAGTTGTCCCCATCGCATAAGTTGTAGCGTAAGAAAATCCTATATATTTTAATGCTTGCAGTTTATGTTGTACCTGATCTTCAAAAACGTAAAAGAAAAAAATGCAGATTGAAATGGTTTTGCAGCAGTCATGTTATTTATCACTTTCTTAACACATTCCTAGTGTCCTAAGTATTCACTATGATGAGTGTACAAGCTCTGTCACAGTGTTGCAAACAATTAGCATGCTAATAGTGCACTTCCTGGTTCACAGACGATAAAATCCTTTATGCATACAATGATCTCAGTTTGATCCTAAAGGGAGTACAGTTTACAATGGTTTGTGTCACAATGGTATATTATTAAACAGTGAAATCTAAGTATTATCCAGGTTTCATTTTCAAGGTATCCTCTAGTTCAGGGGTCATCAAACGATTCCGGCTCACCGCGTCCCTTTGACCGTTGCCCCCCCCTCGGCCGCTCTACCCCCTGGTTTTCAAAGAATATAATCTGTATCGTCAGGGTCATACAGTTCTGTTATACGGCCACCCCACCCCGGCCCCCCATCACAGTCAAAAGCGATAATGTGACACCCAGAGAGAAAAAGGTTTGGTGACCCCTGCTCTAGTTCCAGGGTTAATGCTCTGTTAGCAGTAGACGTTGTTATAACTGACCTTTATGAACAATTTTAACTCTTTACACTTTAATTTGAACTTATTTATAATATACGATGTTCCAGCTCCACATCAAAAACAAAGGTTACTAATATAACTATGGTTCTATGAATAGGTGGCCTTAATGACCAGCAGGCTATGAATGAAACATTTCTTACTCAGAATTTTTGTTTAGGTTTGGGACAGTAAGCCCATCTTCTAAAATGTATACATGTTTGTTAAAGGTGCACTGTGTAATTTTTCTGGTGGAGGAGCCGCTACCTACTTTCCATGGAAACGTTATTGCTTGGCCTAAAATGTACCAGGGTATGACATTAAACATATGCATCCAGAATTTGTTCATTATGGGTGTTTCTTTTGTTCAAAAATACAATAACTCCTTCTGTGAATAGGAGCGACTCTTCACAGATCAGAGTTGTAAATGCAATCATCTATTCATGGAGACAAGCATATGGCGGGTGCTCCACTTGAAGTGTTGCGCACTGCACCTTTAAAGTACTGAATAATCTAAAATTGTGACTATTACATTGAGTTCAAACATGTCACTTTGTACTGATCATTTCACTTCCTTCTACCCCTGCTGGCGATGTATTTCAAGTGATACTCACACTATTACTTAAGCCTGACTTGAACCCATCTTGACAAGGCTCCCGCTGCTTTTCTGTGTCTATTTTTAGATCCGAACAGGAGAAAACGCTGCTAATTTGGCTAACGAGCTAGCGAGGCACACCCAGGGGCCGGTGTTCGCGGGGGACGTCAGCTCCTCCGTGCGTCTCATGGAACAGCTCGTGGACATTTTGGACGCGCAACTGCAGGAGCTCCGACCCAGCGAGAAGGACTCCGCCGGGCGCAGTTTCAACAAGGTACACCGCCCAGCACGGAAGGGTTTGTTAAAGCCAGAGACCACTGTGTGCTTAGAAGTCCTTTATTACTCAAATTGTACTCTTGTGAGCTTTAAGACATGTTATAATGTTATCTCGTCAAAAATATACCTGGAGTTGTGTTTTGTTTCATTCACACATGTTTGATTAACACTTTATTATTAGTCTGTTTACATCTCCAAAGCTCAAAATGCTCTGTTTCATCTTGTGATGTCATAAAAGCAAAAGTTTTCAAGTTAACAGCTCCTTTTAACCTTTGTTTAGTAGAGATTCGCGATTCCATTGCTGAAATTATTCAAATGATTCTAATGAAGGTGCATGGAGGATAAAAGTACTGTGGTGCACTTCCTGTTTTACCACTTGACATCACAAGGCAGAACAGAGTGGTGAGCTCAGCCTAAATATGCAGGATTTGTGTGTTAAACATGTGTGAATGAAACAAAACCCAAATCGAGGTATGTTTGTGATGAGGAAACAACATTAGTGTGAAAATAGTGTAATATAGTGTCTTTAAGGTTTATAAATCTAGTTCAACATGAGCAGCAGATATGACATACATAGAGGTAATGGGTCTGCCCTGTGTTCCCTCAGCCCTGTGTTCCCTCATTGCTACGATTTTTCTTATTTCTAAGATTTTTCTCAAAATTAAACTTTAAGTCAAGTCATTTTTATTTTTATACCACATTTAGAGGGATGAGTCAGAGTCATTTCAACCTAGAGTCCTTTGCACCATTAGCCAGGCTGGCGCCACCTAGTGCCTCCACCCAATTTAATTTCTCTCCAGCAACCAGGTCAGCAATCAGAATATACTAGACGGTTTGCAAACACCCCAGAAGTTGTAGACCACACACTGGCCAGTCAGCGAAGAGCTGTGAAGCCATGACGTCAAACTCAAGTGCTTGTCTTGTCTGGGTCCCTTTAGTGGAACAGCACAACAGTAAACAATGCAGTTGAGATGGATGTAGACGAAGCTATACATTCTGTTTTGGTAACTATCCCCGAGATCGAGGATTTAACGATGGAAGAAAGAGAATGTTTATGTCATGACCAAATAGCAGCGATTGGTTAAATAAAAAAAGTACCCGCCTACTGTCAAGGAAACGAAACCTAATGCTGCAAGGTCAGATGGTTTGCACGAAGTGAAACCGGCTGATGAATCAGGCTATTGCACCATGACCTATATATTATATGTGTAGTCGACTGCTGCTGGATAATAGGTTGGGTTAGGAGAAAATTGGGATAAAATCTGATGCAAATTGATGATAAAAGAAATGAGGGAACATAGGGCCTAATTTTTTGGAAAAAAAAAAAAAAAACAGAGAAATGAGGGACATAGGGCTGTGGGAACATGGGCATGCTCCCGAGGTAATTGTAGAAGTAGCAGCTATAATGTTAACAACAGCCAAATTGTATCTAAATTGCAAAACTGCTGGGAAAATGCCTTTCAAACATTGTTCTGAAATCCTGTGACTATTTTAACATTATATTGTACCAGATTAGCCAAACAGCCACTGTGCTATAGCTTTCATCTTTGTTATACTATGTAGTAGCAGTATGTCTGACTGCATTGCATCTCAAACTGATTCAATTTAGAGAACACATTGCGTCATTCCAGTGTCTAAAAATGGATTTGTATTTTCCGATTTGTTAAAAAATTCACAACCACCAGACAATTTCTAGCCACCTTTACCCCCTGTAAAGCAAATTGGGCATGTTGGCAACCTGACAAATCTGCCTTATATTTTGCCTCAGAAAAGTGAATTTATTTTTAGTTAGCTACAACCCAAACAACACCACACACCATAATAGCCAACGTGTCCTCGAGCAGGACACATTTGGCCCTTAGTGGACAACATTCGCCGGTCTAATCCAACCTACACCAACCTGTGCCATGGAGCTACCAGTGGAACCAACGGTCTGGTAACCTCTCATTAAACCGTGTGTGTATTTTGCCCCAACTCTGTCAGCAAGGCTTGGGACATTCATTAGCCGATTAGCAGGAGACACACTGGCAAAACAAAAGATGGCGATGTGCACTGGCCTCCGCACCACATCCGCATAGCCCCAGGTGCAGCCGTGGCACAGGCAGGTCCAGCCCGGGGCTAGACTCATCCCTTCGCTGTTGCCTGGTAATTACCGCGCTTTGGAAAAACAGCCTCACCTGGCAGTCACACCTTAAAGCGGATAATGGCCACGAGCCCCCCCCCGCTAACACACGGAATAAGTCTTCATCGCTGACACGTTCGGGGTTCTTCTGCCGCGAGAGAAAGTAGGGCCCTCAAGACAAGACTGTGCTCACTCCCAGCTGCTACCAGTGCCATGGAGAGATGAGTGACAGTTTGAAAAATTACATTGTTATTCGGAGTTTTCTCGGCAGCACTCGCTCGGTAAACAAGGTGATTTGCAACCAAAAAACGGCGGCGGTTGTTTCTGCCCTTATGTTCCGACAGCTACGTTGCTATTATCCATTTGCAGATAAGAGTTAACAGTTTTTTTCCTTTTTGCACTGATGGCGCTGCATTGATTTGCATCACAACTACCCATGATTGGCTGCTGACAAAGAACACTGACAGTTGCTAAATGACCAGAGATTTTTTATTTTTATTTTTTTGGACTTCTTACCTGGTTAAAAGGCAGCACAATTTGCCTCAACTGTTTGGTAAAAATGTTTCTAAAATAGTTTGATTACTTGGATTGGCCTCGAAGAGAAAAGTACACCGCTGATTGCAGTAAGTAATCAGCCTCCCTTTACACCGCAACACAAATTTTGGATTTTCTGAAAATTTTATTCCATTTTATTCTTGCATAGTGGCAGAGTGGTTAGCCCTCATGCTTCCCGTGCCACTTTATGTGAATTGGAGACTCTAAATTAAAGGGCTTATATTACGCTGTTTAATGATCTATGTTATGATGTTTCCTCGTCAAAAATATACCTAGAGTTGTGTTTTGTTTCATTCACACACAGTTCTTCTCTTAAACAAAAAACACTCTGTTCCACCTTGTGATGTCATATGGTAATACAGGAAGTGTTCCATCGTGTTCTTTAGCTTACACCTTCACTAGAATCACTTGGATAATTTCTGCCCTGGAATTTACAATCTTGACTAAATAAAATGTAATGTTGGACGTGTACTGTGCGATATTTTCGATCGTTTCAATCAGCCCCAGCTCAAACTGTACAACCAAAATGCAGGGTTTAAAAGTTCACAGCTCGCGATTCATGTTCTCAAACTGTACGATCGACTTCAACAGTGCGAAACCCTCACGAGAGGCGACTGGATTTCATACAGGTTTGATATTCTTGCGGCGTACGATTGCTGATTGGGACCTAGACCTAGACCCTAGGCCAAAACCCGGCCCGATCCCAAAAACTGTCGCACGAAAAATCGGCTCAAAAAGGGCCAAAATTCGCAGCGTACATCCATCTTAAAATGTAGCAGTTAACTTGACCTGACAGACATCACAAGGTGGAACAGAGCATTTTGAGCTTTGGAGATGTAAACAGACTAATAAAGCAGGATTAATCAAACGTGTGAATGAAACAAAACACAGCTCCAGGTCTGTTTTTGAGGAGGTAATAACATTGTACCACGGCTAAAAGCTCACAAGAGTCAATTTTGCGTAATACAGGACCTTTAACTGTAATGATGGATCGTCTATCTTTGTAGCTTAGTTGGACCATAGCTGCAGAGCTTGCTCCAGCCAGACCCACTGGGAACAATCAAAAGATGAATAAATACTACATTTTATCTACTTGACAAATGTTACTAATGCGCACCTCGCCCCTATAAAAGCTCCCCATTAATTATTCTACTCAACAAAAACTGTAGAAATAGCAACGTCTTAACTTGGATCATTTCGAATTCCTTTTTAAATTTGCATATTTGTTTTAATCTAATATCCCATGTGCGGCAATTCTTCAGCGCCTGATATGCTCCTCGGACTCAACTAGGCAAGCAATGAACTGACTATTTAAAGGTGCACTGTGTAACTTTTCACCACATCGACTCCGTGTTGTTTTTTTTCCTGAAATAATCTACAGTATGGCATTTAGTCTAACTGTCTCCATGGAAACAAGAAGGCCACATCACCAGGCCAAATTACAAGCAGTGTTGGGAAGGTTACTTTTAAAATGTATTTCCCTACAGATTACAGATTACGTACCCCAGAATGTAGTTTGTAACATAATCCATTAAATTACTTAAAGTGAGTAACGTAATCTGAATACTCTGGATTACTTGATTTGCTGTAGAGAAGCAAAGACGAGAATGCTTAACCGTATACAAATATTATTGATAGAAGAGAAGACACGTCCACGCAGCATGGTTTAGTCCTGTTAAATCCTGTTTTAGTCCTGGTTTAGATCTAGTTTAGACCTGGTTTAGACCTGGTTTAGTCCTGTTAAATCCTGGTTTAGACCTGGTTTAGTCCTGGTTTAGACCTGGTTTAGTCCTGGTTTAGTCCTGGTTTAGATCTAGTTTAGATTTATTTAGACCTGGTTTTAGTCCTGGTTTAGATCTAATTTAGATTTGGTTTAGACCTGGTTTTAGTCCTGGTTTAGTCCTGGTTTAGACCTGGTTATATCTAGCTTAGACCTGGTTTTAGTCCTGGTTTAGATCTAGTTTAGATTTAGTTTAGACCTGGTTTTAGTCCTGGTTTAGGACTGGTTTAGATCTATCTTAGACCTGGTTTTAGTCCTGGTTTAGATCTAGTTTAGACCTGGTTTAGTCCTGGTTTAGACCTGGTTTAGACCTGGTTTAGTCCTGGTTTAGACCTGGTTTTAGTCCTGGTTTAGATCTGGTTTAGACCTGGTTTAGTCCTGGTTTAGACCTGGTTTAGATCTAGCTTAGACCTGGGTTTTGTCCTGATTTAGTCCTGGTTTAGATCTAGTTTAGACCTGGTTTAGATCTGGTTTAGATCTGGTTTAGACCTGGTTTAGTCCTGGTTTAGTCCTGGTTTAGATCTAGCTTAGACCTGGGTTTAGTCCTGATTTAGTCCTGGTTTAGTCCTGGTTTAGATCTAGCTTAGACCTGGGTTTTGTCCTGATTTAGTCCTGGCTTAGACCTTGTTTAGACTTGGTTTAGTTTCCAGCAATGAGTGGAATTACCGAAAAAAAGTAACTGTAATCCAATTACCACTTATTGAAACAGTAACTGTAACTGGATACAGTTACTCATAATTTGTACTCTGATTACGTAACTCTGGTACATGTAATCTGTTACTCCCCAACACTGGTTACAAGTCAGATCTGTGGAGAAGTGGACCCGCTCACAGTAATAAAGCACGTTTTTGCGGTAGTTTTGAGAAATAAAAAAACGCTGTGTAATTGAATAAATACAAGCTATGTTTGTTTACGGCCATACTGTGGAACATCTCAGGAAAAGCAATAACATCACCATGGAGACGAGCAGATGGCGGACGGACTCTCCGCTAGAAAAGTTACACAGCGCACATTTAACGCCAAGAACACGCTTTTTTTTCTTGGCTTTTTTTTTTTTTTTTTTTTCTCAACAAAGTGCTACATTATTCTCGCCCATGCCACGAAGCACAAATTGCCACAGCGTTTATCTTGCCCGTGCATCGCTAATGGCTAACGCACGAGCTAGCCTTAGCACTTTCACTTTACTTTTCCCCCCTCTACCAACCATTATCTGATCCATATTCACTTATTAGCATTCTCACAGCATCCTCCCCTTGAAAACATTTTAAACCTATCTCATCATTTGGAAGTAGTTCATTAATTCTCGACTGTTTGGTAAGTGGCCTGATTGTGATCTTTTGTTTTCTTTTTTCTCTCTCCCTCTTTTTCTCCTTCTCTCTTCGCCACCTCTTTCTGCGATCTGTCCCTTGCGTTGTGCGGACAAAGCTCCAAAAAAGAGAGAAGACTTGCAGGGCGTATATGAAGGTATAAAGTGAAGACTATTTTGTATTTGTCTGACCAGAAGCATGCAGCCCTGTCCGTATACCTGTCCCCGTCCGATTGTCTTGTTAAAACTACAGCTATGTTTCCACCAAATGTTGAAGTATTTTTCAGTTCTGTACGTTTTGCTTTGGTGTACCAGTGTGTGCAGCCAAGCTAAATGGCTCTAAGGACAAAATGAAAAGGAAGCAGGCTTTTAAAATGTTGATGGAATGTTAATTAGAAAAGTAAAGACTGAAAGAAAGTGAAGTGAACAAGAGAAGTTGACGCTTTAGAAATGTTAAAGTTTTAGACAGTTCTGGAGAAATATAGTGCAAAGTTTGAATCGAAAATTTTACTTCGAAATGTAAAATACTCGAAGTTTTAAGGCGCACTGTGGAACTTTTCAGTGGGCCATCTGCTCGTTTACATGAAGATTAATCTGTGTATCATTTGTTCATTCATCCGTTTGTCTCCTAAACCAAAATGTAAAAACGGATAACAATTTGTTCTTTCAGTTTTTCGATTTTGTGTTTAAATGAATTATGGAAAAACAGATAACTTCTGGTTTGCTTGTTTAACATTTTAGGCCATCATGTTAACAAAATAACACTATTTCCAAAAAAAAACAAACACGAATGAAAAGTGTGTAAGTATAGCTTGCACATGCTTACAGTTTGCACTTGCCTTATGTATTGATGACAGGACAGGACAGCAGTCTCCAGTTCTGCGTCTGATACATGTATGGAGTAAGAAAGTTTTCAGAAATATTTGTGTACATAGGATAGAAACCCGTGCATATTTGGCTGTAGTTGAGTGTAAAATAAATATGGATAAACTCTCGAATGAGTCCAGCTGTACATATAATGTACTGTGCGTATTTTATCCATCAGAAGACAAATTGAAAAGTTACGACATCAAGAATTACAATCACCAAATGAAAATGTACGATTACACTTTCTTCAGTATGAATGCGAATTCACAACTCTGTAACTCTACTGTGAAAAATATGTCATCACTTCACAGGCATTATTTATTGAACCGAAGAAACATCGATCGAGATGCTGGACTTTTGCACCGCATATAGACTGAATCAGGACTGAACTAGTCTCTTTCTCTCGAGTCCAAGATTAGTCCTGGTTTTAGACCTAGTTTAGTTCTGGTTTAGTCCTGGTTTAGACCTCGTTGAGTCCTGGTTGAGTAATGGTTCAGTCCTTGTTCAGTTCTGTTTTAGTCTTAGTTCAAACCTGCTTCAGTCCGTATGCGGTGCAAAAGTCCAGCATCGCGATCGATGTTTCTTCTGTTCAATAAATAATGCCTGTGAAGTTATGACGTATTTAAGTTTAAGTTACAGAAACTGGAAATGCCCTTTTTTTTTTCCATTATTCATTTAAACACAAAATTAAAAAGTGAAAAAACTAATCCTTATCCATTTTTCATTTTGGTTTTGGAGATAAATGAAGAAGATAGTTGTTTTTCCATTTTCTTATTTTTGGTTTTATTTTGAAAAAACGAATGAACGAATGATACATGGACTGTTATTGGTAGCTTTGCCAAGAATTTAAGGCATTGAAATTAGCTCTTGCATTTATGAGTAAAGGTGTTTTTATTGCCTCTAAAACAGTGGATGAATTCATTCATTTTCTAATATAATAATAGTTTTTCAAATATCACGTACCATAACTATACGTGCAGGTATGTGTTTTCAGTTATACTTAATTTGTGCAATACTGAAAACAAAAGAAGACAATTCAAATTTAAAACTCAATAGCACTCCTATTTTCGAAATTTTCTTTCACCTGTCGTAACTATTTAAAACAGACCACAATCTAGGCTGTTTTAATTCACACAAACGCACACTAACACACATGCACGCACACAAAACCCAACAAAAAAAGGAAAAAAAGAACCTCAGAACCAGCTGTTGATACAAGATGTTCACTTTCAGTTGGGATTAAAAGTGCACAATTTCATATTCTTTCATCATGGCATACGTGAACAAGACAGGCTTTGTTTTCCTTTTAATTTGTATTTTTCAACCAATCAGTAATGTGTGGCGCATTTAGAGCAACCTTTTTAGTGGAAGCCTGCCAACATGGTGGTGGAATGATACTTGTTTTGGCTCGGCGACAACGCAAACAACCATAAATAGTGCCGTTGCCGTGCCGATCTGTTCTACGGCGCTTGGTGGAAACAGAGCTCCCGTGCCTGGTGTAACTCCCTTGTATAAAATCTGGTAGTCTGTCCTTTCCGCCATTGTGTCCATCCCCCGGAAAGCTACTGTCAACATCCCAGCGCTTTTGTCCTATATATTCCTCCACTCACGTCTTCTCCATGTCTGTTTCTCCTCCCCCACTCCTCTCCTCTTCTTCCTCTCCTCTCTCTTCTGTTTCTCTTGTCGGCTTCTTCCACGTTGTGTGAATAATTGTCGTCCCATGGTTCGTAATTGCGCCTCCCTGTCAGCCAGAAGTGTGATCAAAGTGGCAGCGTGCTCAATTTTCACTTGCTTACATTGTACAATTTCTACTCTCCCTTGTCCTGTAACTTATCACCAAAAATGAGAAAACTGGCAAAAAAAAAATCTCCCTTGGGTTTAGTATCTCAATGCGTAGGCCTGTCACGATAGCAAATTTTGAAGTGTGATATATTGCTGAAGTAAATATACACGATAAATGATAATATTGAAACAAATGCCACAAACAAGCACGATTTAAAACTATTCTAAATCTACAATATTGTTAAAAAAAACCAAAAAACATGAGCTGCAATAAATAAAGAGCAGAATCAGACACTTACTCAGTTTGCGTCTGTATTGAGTCATAGAAATAAGTGATTCAACCTTTTTATGTCTTAAATCTTATAGACCTTTTTCACAACGGCCGGAAGTGCTGCAATGTAGAGTAAATGTCACTTAAGTTAATGCTTTTCTATGGCAAATATCTGTGGAAATTTCTCACGTACTTTCCAGCAGCTTCATAAATCTGCCCCCATCATCAAATCTTCATCTAACAAGGTCGACAAAGGATAAACATTCATCCTTGAAGAATTTATCCACAACTGTCAACGTAAGAAAGATGAAAACGTAAAGGCGAACGACGACGACGCATTAGTGAACTACTCCTGAACAAAACTAACATTATGGCCATGAATAAAACATAAGTAACTTGTTATCTCAGACTGATTCTAGAATTAAAATAAAAAATGGATTTCATGATGTAGATATTAGCACAGACAGAGAGATTTGTGCAGTTTAAATGCGAGACATGTAATCTGTGAACATCTGGAGCATTTCAACTGCACAAATCTGTCTATGCCAATATCTACACCATGAAATTGATTTTTAATTTTAATTCTACAATCAGTCTGAGTTAACAAGTTACTTATTAAGGAATTACTTATTACTTGTTTTATTCATGATCATAATGTTAGTTTTGCTCAGGAGTAGTTCACTAATGCTTGTCGTTGTTTGCCTTTACGTTTTCGTCTTTCTTACCGTGATAGTTGTGGATAAATTCTTCATCTTCTTCTTGTTGGTTGACGATTTGGTGATGGGGCAGATTTATGAAGCTGGTGGAAAATACGCGAGACATTTCCACAGATATTTTGCCACAGAAAAACATTAACATAAGTGACATTTTACCATACATCGCGACACTTCCGGCCGTTGTGAAAAAGGTCTGTTGTATAGTCAAAAAAATAACAAAACTTTTCTGACTACTGACCCCCCAAAAATATTATTCCTGCCTTCATATATTGAATTATAAGTCGATATAGTAATTATTGTGACAGGCCTATTGATGCCTTAATGTGTTTGTGCTCTTTTCAGATTGTGTGCACTGTCAATGTTAAGAAATAAGTGAATACATGACCAAAAGTACATATTCTGAATACAAATTTTGACTAAATGTATTCCGATGCAGTTACTCTTTAATTTGGTGGTATTCAGGATACAGTTACTTTCCTAAATTGCTGCTCTAAACGGACATAAATTCATGCATAACAAACAAAAATATAATTGTTTGTAGTTATATGTCATGTTTTTACAGTATAATATAATGCAATTGAATGTAAAAGTATTCTTAAGTACTCAGAATACAGTACTCTGATTGGCCCATGTAACAGAATACATTACAAAATACAGTTCAATGCAGGTATTCAGTATTGTGTAACTCAAAACATTTTCAAAGTATTCTCCCCATCACTGCGCACTGTCCTCTAGACATTTTGTTTTCTTGTTTTGTGATTGAAGTTTCTGCTCTGTAAAATTGCACAAAGACACAGCGTGATGTAAGCATTCAAGGTGCCCTTAATCGCGAGACAAAATGGATTTCAGCGATTCTCTTTCCGTTCTATTTATACACGTCTAAACGGTGCATATGTCAGGTAAACACTGCAGTACTCATGTGTTAAATGCTAATTGTGGTCACTATAATAGATCTTGATTTCAGTTGTCATAGCGATCACGCTGTTGTCTTTGCCGGTGTCTTGATGCCATTTTTGGAAAGTCAAAAGGCAGAGATGACGCTAGGCTTTCTGTGGGTGGCCCCTGCATTTAGCTCAGTGACGTTTAAAGATGTATTTTGTCATTTTTCTGGTGGAGGGTCCTGGATTTAGCTTTGCCTGGAATGTTTCACAGTATGGTATTACATTCTATTATATTCTATCTTCAGTGAGACCAAATCAGACCAAGTTGTCAGATCTGTGGAGAGGCGACCCCGCTCACAGTCAGAATTCCTGTTTTTCGAGGTATTTTTGAGCTATAAAATTACCAATAATTGAATAAATGTAAGTTAGAGCTGTTTAATGTCGTACTGTGAAACATTCCAGGCAGAGCAGTGACATCTCCATAGAAACAAGCAGGTGACGGACCCTCCACCATGTTAAACAATCCACCTTTAATGAGCAATATGGTTCTTTAATGTCAAGACTAATTGTTAGGCTCAAGTCTGGCTAAATGCTTCTTATGTCTTAGTCCTGACTTGTCCTTAACATGTTAGTATTTCATGCATTCTTGGGCTAGTATCTGGCAACCCAGCGTGACCTCTGTTGTGATCGATATGCACTTCTTTCTCAAGGGAGCCAAGAGCTACAAAGATGCTGTGAAGGACAGAACAGGAGGCACTGGAGAGAATACATAGGATACAAAAGGATTGTCATTCATTTAAGGGTCCTATATTTCACGAACTTGATTCTTGTAAGTTTTAAGCCATGTTAGAATGTTACCTACTTAAAAGCATACCCACAGTTGTTTAGTTTCATTCACATACATTTGAGTAACCCTTGTGGTGTCATGAAGCGGTAGTTTTCAATTTAACAGCTACCTTTTACCTTTAGTTTAGTAGAGATAGGCTCTATTCATGCTTACGTCACAAACCAAAAAGATGTTTTATTTGGAAAGGTGCGATTACAACTTCAGGAAGGCTCTGTTCGCGCTAGTAAGTTTAACAAAATGGAGGAAAAATTAGAAAATGAGAAATGAGAAAATTTCTTCATCTACATGTCACTGTAGCGTTCTGTTATGTTCCGCTAATCAACAATTACAACAGGGATGTCAAACTCAAATTCACAGAAGGCTGAAATAAAAAACTGGGAAGTCGTGGGCCAAAGTAAATATTTATTGAAAAATTTCAACAACATCTGCGTATTTTTTCTTCTTTCGAGATATGTAATGTTGAACCCTTTCTTATTAAAATAAATGTTTAATCATAGTTTTGCTTAAACATGGAATCCAGAACAAGCATAATATAAAATAATAACAAAATTTTAAATAAATCATGTCTGTATAGCCTATCTGTAGCCAGCGAGCAGCTCTAATACATATTTGATGTCATCTTGCAGACCAAATATAATTATATCTCGGGCCAAATTTGGCCCCCGGGCCCAAGTTTGACATGTCTGAATTACAACCATACCTCAGTTTTCATCATTTCTGCACTGATGCACAACTCTGACGTGATTAGAAGAGATGAGGGCGCCAAATTCAAGATGATTCCAAACAGCACATGTGTATGCAGTCTTCATTTTACCGCTGATCACATTTACTTCAGTGAGTTTGATCACAGTTGGTCGGCAAGCCCAGTGTCGGGAACTACACCAAAAATTGTCATTGCATCTTTCCAAACGTCTTCCTGGTTTGTGACGTAAGCATGAATATTAAATACTTGAAATTAGAAGAGCAAATTTATCCAAATGATTCTAGCGAAGGTGTATGGAATTTAAAAACACCATGGAGCGCTTCCTGTAGTATTACCAAATGACGTCACGGAGTGTTTTCAGTTTGTAAGAAGCCTAAATATGCTGGATTTGAATGTAATTTGTGTGTGAATGAAACAAAACACAACTCCAGGATTGTTTGTTACCAGGAAACAATATTATAACATAGATCAGAAAACTGCGTAATACGGGCCCTTTAAATGTTAAGTTGAAATCTTTCTTTTTTTTGGAATTCCTGAAAATCCCTAACACCAGTGAACGCCTACGTCTCGTTCAGTTACATTGCGTCAGTACCGGCCAAGCTTTCACCTCTTCACACACACACACACACACATTCACACGCACACACAACCCGTTCCTCCCATAGGCCCCTTCTGCGATCCGTCCCCCCAAATACTACACGCCGACAATTAAAGCTGATCCCCTGGCCTGCTCTCGTAGTGTTCATTCTGTGCTGTACAAATTAGACACAGCAGACCCCTTTTGGCCCCCTTTCCAGATTTCATAGGTCCTTTGAGGATGGCTCACTAGGAGGCATAGACCATTTACTGTCTGTCTGCTCGTAATGGCCGCCGACCTTCTAATCGCCGTCTCCTTCTCTCTCCCCTCCCTCCCTTCCTCCCTCCGCTGCTCTTGTATTAACTCCGATCATAGTTACAACTCGCCGAGGCTTGGGTTGCCGGCAAGGTCAGGGCAAGAGATTGATTCGCGTGCGTGGCGACCATGATATAGTCTAAAAGCGCGCCTGGGGCCTCCTGTCTACCCCTACTCATCGCTATTGTTAAGTGTAGCCTCTTGTGGTTGAACGTAGTTAATCATACATTGCGCTAGACTTGCCGGATCTCGCTCGCGTCGCAGTGTTAGTGTGTGTTAGAGTGTGTTAGTCTTGTCCGTGGTCAATGAGTGTTTTGGATAATCACAGCTCTAGTTAATTGGTACAGTGCGCGAGGGCTTGTTGTGGTTAATTACCGTTATTGTGGCCGGGCCTTGCTGTGGTTAATGGCACCTATGGTTAAATTGTCACACAGTTAGCGCGCTAGCCCCGTGCTACTCGAGCCGAAGAAGAGCTATGGATGATGCTACCTGCCAGAAATGTGCACCGGATTATAATACGTTTACCGGTGTGTTTGAATCCACAGTTTGTTTGTCTCTTTTAAAGGTAATATTCAAATGGAGGGTCCACCACGTGCTTCTCTCTAAAAAAGATGTTATTAATCTGTATCATTCGTTCAGTCATATTTCAAAATAAAACCAAAAATGAAAAGACAGTTTTTTTTCTCCAAAACCAAAATGAATAAATAGATAACAATTCGTTTTTTCAGTTTTTTATTTTGTGTTTAAATCAATAATGGAAAAAAATGGATAACGGCCGTTTCCCATTTCCGTGACTTAAACTACAGTGCCGGACTTTGACTGACTGAACCAGGACTGAAAACAGGTCCTCTTTTAGACCTGGTTTAGTCTTAGTTCTGTCCTGGTTTAGTCCTGCTTCAGTCCTGGGATCAGTCCTGGTTTAGTCCTGGTTGTATGGTCTGTATGTGGTGTAAAAGTTCGGCATCTTGATCGATGTTTCTTCTGCTCAATAAATAATGCCTGTGAAGTGATGACGAATTTTTGAGAGTAGAGTCGTGTCAAAAACTGAAAAGACGAATTGTTTTGTTTTTTGTTTTCATTTTGGGTTTGGAGACAAAACATTTTTTTTGGAAGAAAATAGTTGTTCTTTTCATTTTCATATTTTTGGTTTTATTTTGAAAAACGAATGAACAAATGATACACTGATTGTTATTGCTTGGAATTGCCTGAAATGTTTCACAATTTGGTATTAAATTTCCCTTTCTCCATGAAGACAACCAGGTCAAGTTGCAGGTCAGATTTAGAGATAGACTAATATATCATTTGGCCCATATTTTGACTTTTTATCATATCATCTATTGGCCTTAAACTCGAGCGCAGACCAGTATTTTGTTTGGGCAAACTACAGCTTAAAAAACCCATAAATCTTTATTTGAACACATTAGTACAAAACTGCTGAAAAAGTAAATTTAAATGACATCGTTTTGGGAGGGAAAAGATTTTTAAAGTCTGCCTTACATATTGGCCCAAAAATATCAGCAGAGTTTATTGGCCTTTGGTTGCTCTGGATTCTAAACAATCGGTATCTGTATCGGCATGAGCAATGAAAAAAACCTCAGTCAATCTCTAGTCAGATCTGTGGAAAGACGACCCCACTCTCAGTAAGAATAGATGGTATTCAATATATTTTTGTACCAATAGAAACACTAAAAAGAGAATAAATACAAAATGGGTAATGTCATACTGTGGAACATTCCATGCAAAAAGGTCATTTCCATTCGAAAAGTTACATAGTGCGTCTTTAAATAGTTCTATAACCAGCTATGACCGTGTTTTTCAAACGCTGCTTACATTTCGAAAAGGTTAAGGTTGAGGCTGAACATTACTTTAGAGTGCAATTCTGTTCAACCCTTTGGAAGCTGTGGGCGATCCTTGTCCAGATCCTCGTAGTCAGGAGGATCTTAGAGAATTATGTTTTCGATTGATGGGAGATTGGAGTACCTGGAAGAGAAAGCAATGGGAACTATAATGTACTTTTGCTCTAACCTGTGGTGCCAAGTACTTTGTAAAATAGCGGGACAGACCATGAACTGGGTTTGCCCCGACTGCGGGGCTCATACAACAGAGCAGTGAGCTACCTACGTGTTTGTAGGATGAGAATTGCAGAGTAGATTTGTATAAATGCAAACATGGAAAACAGATATTGGCCAAACGCTACTATTTTCTGATCTCAAAATAATGGAGGTTATTTCAAATGTTAGCAATTTTAAAAATCAAGAAAGAAAAATTCATTTTAATTTTTTGTTCAGTTGTTGTTAAAAGATCAACAGTAAGATTTCTTCCAGATAGTATTCATGAATCATAGTAAGTCCTTGTTTAAGACCACTTTCGGGGTCATTTGGACCTGGTCTGGTTTACGGTTGAACCAAAGTACAGACCTGGTTTTGTCTAGACTCTGGTCTTGGTTCAGATATTGTCCAGTTAGGAGGACTTTGTTTTAGTCTCAAAGGTGCACTTAAAGCAAGGTAAAATTAACTATTGTGAGCTTTAAGCCATGTTACAATGTTGTTACCTCATCACAAAACTTATTTGGAGTTCTGTTTTGTTTCATTCACACATTTTTGAGTAAAAATGTATTATTACTCTGTATGGATGTAACAATAAGTATCATGATATCATATCGTCAAAGTTCGCACAATAATATCATGGACCATCACAATATATCGAATTACAAGTCTCTTTGCTTAAATTAATTGCACCAATAGCTATAAAAAAGCCAGAGGGAACTACATAGACCATGATCCTTTGCTCCATTTCAGTGTAGACTACAAGAAGAAATGACACTTCTAAGCACTTTTAAGTCTTAGTTCTTTGGATTAAATTTGGTCAAGGCATTTAAAGAGGAAAAAGTAGCAGATTAACAGTTTTGTTAACCTCCACAAAATATTGCAATAAATATCGTACCGTGAGATGTATATCATTAAAATTGTACCAAGAGATTTGGATATTGTTACATCATTAATTGTGAGCCTCTCCACCATATCGTGAGCTTTCCCACGATATCACAATAAATATCGTACCTTGAGGTTTATACCGTGACGACACTTGTATATCGTTACACCCATATTAGTCTGTCTACATCTCCAGTAGTAATGTTTAAACTCCCTTTTAACTTTAGTTTGGCAGAGATTGGTAAAGATTGGCAATTCCAGAGCAGAAATTATCCGGATTCTAGTGAGGGTGTATGGCGTCAAGTTTTGAGAACTCAGCCTAAATAAATATGCAGGGTTTGTGTGTTAAGCATGTGTGAATGAAACAAAACACAACTCTGAGTATGTTTTTGACGAGGAAATAACATTATAATAATACAGATCAGAAAATAACTGATATCTTCCTGAGAATCACTGACCTAGTTCTTTTTACCATTATGATTTTCTCTGCGTGGAAAAACAGTTGCACAAGTGAATCTGATAAAGATCGCCCGGCCTGGCCTAGTTTGACATGTGCACTCTAGCCTTCAGAACCATGTGAAAGTGTCCCTAACACGATTACACAGAGTTTACAGTATTTTAGCGTGACCGTGGTACGCAGGAGCCGTGAACTCCCATTTGCCCAGGTCAAAGGAAACTCTTGTTATAGCAACACACGATACTGGCGCGGTTTTGTCGGAATGTTTTGCTTACTTACCGCTTATCAGAAACCAGGAAATGAAAGGATTTGCCATAGAAAACAGGACCCCGAAATTCCCCCCATTCTTGACTTCTTCAGCTGCCACTCCTGACACGGTTTTCATCATAATGCCACCTTCCTGTTTGAAGAGAATATCGCTCGGGGCGTTCAGGGCCTAGATCCTGTTATGAAAATAAGTCTGTGTGGATTATGAGAGTAATTGTTGTATGGAAAATGGCTGCTTTAGACTTAATATTTGAGGAGGTAGCTGTGCTGTGTTTTGTTTTGGGGAAAGAAACAATTGCTTTTCAAAGTCCCCATTTCGCCTCAAGCAAGTTTCCATTCAAAGTTTAGCACAATTTACATTTACAAACGGCATATGAAAAATACATTATGCATTCTATTATTTTGACTTCAGCCTTGGCATTCGTCGTCACTGTCCATCATGCATGCCCTGTATATATATTTTTGTAATCATCCCCACCCAGTCTCCCTTCTAAGTTAAGCTGCGTTTGTAGTGGGAGAGCGTACCCTGACATTTTAACTTGTCTCCATGGATACAGGCCATCGTGGACACCGTGGACAACCTCCTCCGCCCCGAAGCGCTGAAGTCGTGGAGGGACATGAACGCCACGGAGCAGACCCACGCCGCCACCATGCTCCTGGACACGCTGGAGGAGGGAGCCTTCGTCCTGGCCGACAACCTCATGGAGCCCGCCATCGTCAAAGTCCCCGCGGAGAATATCAGTAAGTGCAGCCTGGGCTAAACTAACAAGTAATAAGCTGATTTGGAAGGGTAGTTTTGTGTTTTTATATTGTACAGACAGGATAATATTTACAAATTTATCTCACTGTGTTGTGTTAAAGGTGCTGTACCTGTTTTTTACTTATTTTAAAAAAAGGAACTACTTAATTTTACATGGTTTGCAGTGGTTCATAGTTATTCATCACTTAACTAACAAATTCTTTGCATCCTAATTATTTACTGTAATGATTTTTGCTGTTACAACTAGCATGCTAACAACACACTTCCTGGTTCATGGGCTTCAGAATTTTATTGACCTTTAATTAGATACGGACATTACAGCAGTGTCATTTTGAGCTGTTTTTTTCTTGGCTATATCTTTATCGGAGCAAAACAAATTTGACTTTATTACACACCATTTGGGTACTGCCATTTTAACGTTTTAGATCACAAAATTCTTATAATGGTTAAAGTAATAGTTAGGCATGCAACAATAACCGAAATATCGTGATACAGTACAGCAACAGCTTGTGAACACTGAGAACTACATATCCCATGATTCATTTCAGCGCACACAACATGAAGTTACATGTTTTTTACTTGAATTCTTGGGATTATGATGGTAATAATTCACACCAGAATCTTGTCAAGGTATTTTAAAAGCAAAAAAGATTATATTATCCTCTCCAAAATATCGCAATAAATATCGTACCGTGAGATGCATATTGTGATAATATCATATTGAGAGATTTGGATATCATTACATCCCTAGTAATAGTAGTAGTTTTTATTCTCACAAACTTTGGTTTTGGTAAACTTTTGGTGAAGGAAGGGACCTGCTGAGCAAAACACAGTATGGTGTTTAACTCATGTATCTAGCTTTTATTGCTCAAAAATACCAGGAAAAACGTTCTCTAACCTTAACGGTGACTTTTTACTTTTCGTTCAGTAGAGATTGGCAATTCTTGGGCTGAAATTTTCCAATTATTGTAGTGAAGTGGAGTTTAACGGCACAGTGGAGCACTTCCTGTATTGCTGCGTGACATCACAAGGTGGAACAGAGTTTTCAGAACTCAGCCTAAATATTCAGGATTTGTGTGTTAAACATGTGTGAATGAAACAAAACACAACTCCAGGATTGTTTGTGGTGAGGAAACGACATTAGAAAGAAAAAAAATTGGTAAAACAGTGCAATGTGAGCCCTTTAAGTACTATGATTCAGGTTCTACATAGTCTATTTTTTTTTTTTAGCTCCTCCCCCTCTCTATTTCTCTCTCCCTCTTCACCTCTGTCTCTCCCTCTTCCTATCTCTCTTTCTCCTTCTTACCATGCAGCTCTGTGATGTGCCTGTGGGAGCCATTTTGACTTCGACAAACTGCTAATTAGAAGCAACAATCATTTTCAGTCTTTTCGTCAAGAGCCGGGGGGGTGGGTGAGGTGTAGGTGATGGGTGGGGGGTTTAGGTCATAAGTGGGGAGGGGGGTTAGGTAATGGTGGGGGTTTAGGCGAGCAGCGCTGTTATACTGTGTGTGTTTTTCACAGATTTGCCACTATGGGCTCAGTGGCACTAATCAGCCTCTACTTGACAAAAGACACAATTGAGCTAGAAGAAGTCACTTCCCATTGTTCAGACAAAACACAGCGCTCTCTCATGTGAAGGAGCTAACTGGAGTAATGGCAATCTGATTTTAAACACGATACAGTTGTAGAGTTTTCTTTTATGTTTGAAAATTTGTATTTATAACTTTTCTGGTTGAGGCTTCATCATCTAATGTCTTTAGGTATTGCTAAGAAAATACCTTTAAAACATTCATTCTTACAAATGACATAATTTGGGAAAAATTACCACAATAATCCCAAAATATTGTCTTGCAGTTTATCAGCCCTCAATTTCTCTGTATCTTCAAACAATCGGTATCGGCATTGGCCATAGAAAAAATATATTGGTCAATCTTAAGATCTGATTTGTATGTGGTGATGTCCCCATGGAGATAGAGAAGTTTAATTAATGCCATATTGTGGAGCATTCTAGGCAAAGTAATGGAGATAAGCAGGTGGCAGACCCTCCACCAAAAAAAGTAACATACTACTCCTTTAAACAGACATTAAAGGCACAGTTCGGAATTTTGGACATAAGGCTTAATTTTCCTTGTGAGCCAGAGTGTTGGAAATGTGTGGAGACACTTTTTTAAATATTCCATCCAGTCCTTGTATTTGCAGAGGTTGCTGATGCTAGGCTAGTGCATGTCAATGGCCATAGTTAGCCTGCCACTAAAAACAGTCTTACCCACTCCACAAAACATCCGAAGTAAATCTATTACTACACCAGGCTGTCCATGTAAATGTCTGTGTTGATAGAATAATGTTTGAAATAAAACTAACCTTGCATCACATGAATTGTCGCATGTTGCGGGACTATTTTCTCACATATCAGTCCGCCTCTGCCAAGTTTTCTATCAGGAAGTACAACTCGCTGCTGCTGCTCAGACATATATCCTTCAAATGCAAGGTTGGTTTTACTTCTAAAATTATTCTGTCAACACAAACATTTACATCAATAGTCTTGATAGATTTACTTCCGGTGTTTTGTGGAGTGGGTAAGACTGTTTTTAGTGGCAGGCTAACTGTGGCCATTGACATGCGCTAGCCTAGCACTGGCAACCTCTGCAAATAAAAGGACTGGAAGGAATATTTTAAAAAGTATCTCCACATGTCTCCAACACTCTGGCTCACTAGGAAATGAGGTCCTATGTGCAAAATTCCGGACTGTCCCTTTAAAACATGCAGTCTTACAAATTACATAAATATATACAGTACTTTGGGAAAATTACCAGAATATTGTCTTAGAAATATCTGCAGTTTATCGACCTTCGATTTCTATGTATTCTCAACTATCGGCCATGGAAAAACCCATATAGGTCAATCTCTAGATTTGGTCTGTGCGTAGTGATGTCTCCATGGCGAGAGTTTAATTAATGCCATATTGTGAAGCATTCCAGACAAAGTGGCAGAACCCCCACTAGAAAAGTAACATACTACTCCTTTAAACAGACATTAAGCGCTTCTAGACTGCACACTTAAAAGTGCGACACCATTTCAATAAATTAATTAACATTATCGAACCCGAAAGAGTGGATTGTCTCTCTCGTGAATAAAATTATGTATTTAGACAGATCTACTCTATCTCTGTAAGCTTTATCTGACTGCAGTTCATCCATTTAGACTTAGCAGGCTCAATAGGTCAGGTCAGTGTTTGATTTTACTGGCCCTTTTAGTTTAAAGTAAATAACCTAGTGCTTTCCATTACTGCAGAGGTTTGCAGTAAAATGAAATCGCCACTACTGAAATTGACAGCAAGTTAAGCACAGCCGCTTCGCCAATAGCCATCCAGCTAAAACAATGTATTTTAGCAGCAGAGTAACTAGTCTTTATCAGCCGGGCTAACTAGGTCTTAATGGGAAAAGCCTTGGAGAGAATAGATAGAGTACTGTTTGAATGGGACAATGCCTCTCAATTGCTTTCTTTGTTTTCCAGCAGAGGTCCGCGGGCAGTTCATCTTGCACCACGTATTCAATGAGGTGACTTTACTATGCCAGAAAAAGATTAAAACTCAATGAGGTATAAGACAAAAGGGGGGGCGAACCGGAGACCATAACCATAGTAACGGAGGAAGAGAGTGGGACGGAGAGGCTGACTTAAATTCTATCACAATGCAAATAAAGTGCCTTTCAGGAGCTATTTGCCGGGTTATTGAGGAGACACCGCATCTTTTCCCCTGACGTCGGCGGGAGATGTAGCAGTTTTTAAAATAATACTCTCCCTGGGGAATGGGTACTTTGTTCATGGTTGCATAAATGGGAAGAAAACAGATCCTGGCACACATTTTGAAGCAGTTATTCTCAGATATGATGTCGCAAAGGAAACCTGTGTAGAAGTCTTTTATAGAGCTATATCCATACCTGCTTAGAGACTATGACTACATGCAGATTATGTTTTTAGACGATTCATCTATAGAAATGGTTAGTTCATCATTAGCGTGGCCAGGGAAGACTTCAAGTTTTTCCTTTACTTTGCAAAAACATGTAGTCTCCCAGAGTCCAGATGGGCATGACTGACAGAGTTTAACCAATCAAAACATTTTCTTTGGTGTCTGGTACACACCCTTCTGCATTAAACGTGCTTTGTGCAACTTTTCTGGTGGAGGGTCAACAACTGGCTTGTCTCCATGGAGATGTTATTGCTTTCCCTGCATTGTTCCATGGTATGACATTAAACATTATCCTGATTCATCAGCCAGTTTCACTTCGTAGAAACAACCTCGCAGCATTAGGATTTGTTTGCTCGATGGTTGGCAGTTACTTTTTTAATTTAACCAATCTCTGCTATTTGGTAGTTACATATGTAATGTGCCACTAACGGGGCTAACTGGTATATTAAGCTTTTCCCAAATCCCGTAGGAAGAAGGACAATAATGTTTTTTCCCTTGATAAAATTCACCAAACATTCTCTTTGTTTCGGCTTTAAATCCTCGATCTCGGAAATCGTTGCCAACACAGAATATATGGCTCTTCGCTGATTGGCTGGTGCCCAAACTTGCACTTCCAGGGTTCTTGCAAACCGTTTAGTGTATTCCGATTCCTGACCTAGTCGCTGGAGAGAAATTAAATTGAGCGGAGGCACTAGGTGGCGCCAGCCTGGCTAATTAAACATATCCATCTAGCATTTTTTCATTACAGGTGATTCTGTTGGACAAAAACACAATAATTCCTTCTGTGAATAGGCTCGACTTTCCACAGATCTGAATTGTAATCTAGCATAGTGCTACAACCTGCCTGTCTCTATCCTGATAGAGGTTTAATCTACACTGTGGAGCATTTTAGACAAACCAATAACATTTCCATGGAGAAAAGCAGAAAAGATGAGCAGTGTACCTTTTAAATCAGAAAGTATACTGGTTTGTTTTGCCAGCCTATAACCTCAACGCTGTGCTAAAGCATTTTGGTAAACATTGTTTAATACAGTGTTTTAAAAGGCATCAGTATTAGTGTTGTGACAATACCACTAAGGCAATATTGTGTTTGAAAATGACAATAAGTTACAAATGTGACTAGATAAATAGACTAACAACAGCCTATGATGCATTAAAGCTGGGATACTGCGTTTATTTTCTTTTACAAGAGAATGTTGTGACCGCCCCCATTATAATATATCTCTCAAAATCAGACCAGTGAACAATGCATTTAAAAATCTACTATTTTATCTGTTGTAAACATGGAAGAAGCAGCCTGTAAAAGCTGTTGGATTTGGGATTTGGGGCGTGTAAGGAGACTCCACACTTGTTTAGTCATCCAAAAAGAGCTGTTCACACTCTCAAAAATTCATACATCTGATAAGTGACAGGCAACTGTTTAAAGGTCCTATATTACACAAAAATGACTCTTGTGAGCTTTTAGCTGTTGTTGAATGTTGTTACCTCCTCAGAAACATACCTGGAGTTGTTTTGTTTCATTCACACATGTTTAAGTTGTTTAATCCCTGGTTTATTAATCTAAAATCTACATTTCCAAAGCTCAAAATGCAGATTTCCACCTTGTGATGTCATGAAGCGGTAGTTTTTAAGCAAAATTTTACCTTTTGTTCAGTAGAGACTGGCAATTCCAAGGCTGAAATTATCCAAATGATTCTAGTGAATGTGAATGGAGTTTAAAAACACAATGGAGAACTTCCAGTGTCACAAGGTGCATTCAGATTCAGAAAACTATTTGTTTGGGAGAAGAACGCAGCCTAAATGTGCACTTAACCAAAACACAACCCCAGGTATGTTTTTGATGAGAAAACATTTTAACATAGATCTGAAAATAGCGTAATTCGGGCTCTTTACGCTCAGCCATTAACGTACAAAGAAGGAAAGAATTTTAGCCGACCAGAATAGCGATCATTACTCAACTAAATATCTCGCCAAAGATCAATTTTTAGACCCTGTAAAACATTAATAAAAACATCCTAAAATAAACGCACCCATAGCTTTCCCTTTGTTACTTTTCATCGCTGTCTGGACCACTTCCTCATTTCAAACTGTCAGAAGCCATCTTGGTGAGGTAGCGGTGACGGCAGTTCAAATGTGTGCGTGTGTGGAGAATGATATGTTCTCTTGACCTCTCAGTAATATCACACATCAAAGGGAGCACCACCCGGCAGCTGGCAGGCCCGCAGGAGAGGGGCTGCTGGAATTTGGAAGGATTTTTGAGAGATTTGCTCCGTCTAGGCCCACTTATCTGAACCTATGGGGAGAAGCGCAAAGTGAAAAGCTCAATGATATTTTTGATCCTATGAATATTTGACATTCATGCTGCAATAGCCCCACGCACGCTCCCTGTCTTCTTCTTTTTCTTCTACTCTCCTCTTTCCTTTCGATCTCGTCCTTGTTGGTAGTTGTCGTTTTTTTTTTTGTTTAGTTTTTTTTTTTCATTTTATTTTTCCCCTTGTCACTTGCTCCGAGGCTTTCACGATGCCAGACCAGCTTACAGACACATTCTTTGCAAATGATAGCTCTATGGGGTGTTGGGTTTTGTTACTGGTGCAATATTTTTAACTCTTAACTTTACTGGTCCCTGCTAAGTAGTAATGTTGAAAAGTATTAAAATATGCAGTGCTTTGTTCCTGTTGAAATCTCACTCAATTGCACACAGGAAACACATTCAATTAATTCATTGCTGTTGGCAGGGTTTCATATTAGATTCAATTCAGCTCTTTTGCGTTGAGAGAGAAAGCTTGGTGAATGTGACAGTCGCCTTTACCGCTGACAGGAAGTATATTGAAACACCTAACTAGCAATATGACTATTAGACAGACTATTCAGGGCACTAAATAGTCACAGTATTTTTAGAGGTATCCGAATGTCCAGTTGGTTAAAAAAAAGTAGTGCACTCAAAATTTCCCGGAATTCACCTTGAAAAGTAGTGGGCATCGGTGGTCTCTAGACTGGTCGATATAGATCAGTGGTCACCAACCTTTTTCAGCCAAAGGTCTACATGCTTGGTCCAAGAAAAGAGCAAGATCTACCAACGTAATAACAACAACAAAAGTGATCATGTTTGTAGTTCCAGACTGCTTTATTTTTGCAATCTAGTCATTTTTAACTTAAGGAACACTCATTACAGAAAGACAGTTTTAGTAATTTAACTGTTTTCTGGGGACTAAAACACTCACTACAAGAAAAAATGTGCGATTGTAATGAGAACACATTACAACAACCAAAATAGTGCAAATTTGACCACAAAACAGCATTAACAAGGTATGAAAAGGGTTAATGAGAGGAGTTCTATTATTATCAACCTCACAAACTCACAGATTTGTCACTTTGCAGTCACAAATTGTTGGATTTAGGCTCAAGATCTACCAGGGAGACGGCAAAGACGGGCCTGATCACGATCGACGGGTTGGTGACCACAAATATAGACCATAATGCTTTGTAATAGCCTGGAAAAAAAACAGCATTCAGGAACACAGTATTAAACCTTTCTATCATCATGTAGGCCAAATCAGACCAAGTTACAGGTCAGATCTGTGAAGAAGCAACCCCGCTCACAGTCAGAATGCCTGTTTTTCTAGGTATCTGTCTGCTGTAAAACCACCTGTAATTCAATAAATGTAAGGTAGAGCTGTTTAATGTCATACTGTGGAACATTCCAGGCAGAGCACTGACATTTCCATAGAAACAAGCAGTTGAGGGACCCCCAACCAAAATGTTACATAGTGCACCTTTAACTGGACACAACACAACTAAAAGGGCCAATAAAATCAAAGACTGAGCTGATATCTCGAGCTGTTAAAAAAGCAATAATTTCCACATCTCTGGTAAAAATTAAATAATCAGTCTGTTTGCATTAGTTCCAGTGTGACAAAAACTTTTATAGTTATTATTAGTCCATCAATACTTGTGTGCCTGTCAGATTTGATCATTGTTTATGACAGGAATCAAGTTTTAGCTGACTTGATTGTGATCCTAAAGTAGTGAATCTCTCTGAATGACAGGGTTGTAACGATATCCTGATACCGTAGTTCCACGATATTCACCTCAAGGCATGATATTTATTGCGATATGTTGTGGAAGTTAACACAATTGTGAATATGCAACTTTTCTCCCATAATCCGAATAAGTACAATTTAAAATTTTCTCTGTTTTTGCATCATAACAATGAATTTAAGCAAAGAAACTTAATTCGATATATAGTGATGGCCCGTGGTATTATTATGAACATTTTGGCGATACAACATCAGTATATTTCAGTTAAAGAGTGAAGCTTATGGAGTAGATGAGGGCTTAGGGACTAGGGTGAACATTCGGACACGACCTACATTTTCTGGGCATCTGAAAAGCTGTAGCAACAAGAATGAGTCAAAGAAGGTCTGCGGACTTACTGTTTATTTTATTTTATTTTTATATTTACATTTCAGAGGTATGTTTATTTAGCAAGCAGGATTATTGAGACGTGATTCAAATGTTTATCCGCGTAGACAAAGACTGCTGGATCAATTGCCGTTCTGTTTGTGGTCATTGGGCAAAACGCATAAATCACCGTGCCTATGCATCAATGTCAAGTCAAATTTATTTGTATAGTTCTTTTTAAAATAACCGCAGTTGGACGAAGCTCTTGAGACAACAGCAAACCCCGCACATAATACCATAACAAAGAAACAAGATTAAATGTTCTATATTACGCAAAAATGAGCATTGTGAGGTTTAAGCCATGTTAGAATGCTGTTACCTCCTTAAAACACACCCGGAATTGTTTTGTTTCATTCACACATGTTTGAGTAATCCTTTATTATTAGTCTGTCTGCATCTCTAAAGCTCTCAAAATGCTCTCTTCCACCTTGTGATGTCATCAAGAGGTCATGTTCAAGTTAACAGCTATTTTAGCCTATATTTAACTGATTTACTCGAAGTTGCCTTTAAAAACATTTTAACTTTTGTAGAGTTTAGATCAGGGGTGGGCAGTTATTTTTTCCATGGGGCCATATGAGAAACAGAAAATATTGTGGAGGGTCAACCAAAATGCTTAACTCAATTCTGCAAAATATTAATTGTATTTCTTTATTTAAAAAAAAATAATAATAAAATAAAAAATTAAACAGTCAATAGTATTGCTTTGACAAACTGGTAAGACTGGTACGAGTTTGTGTCATGACTAAGCAATGAAAAACTGAGGTTGCATAACAAAAAATGCCAAAAAAATCCAAACTCTTGCTTTGAAAAAATAACCTAATAACATAAATTATTGAAAGACCAAATTAACCTCATTGGACAAAAAATGTAATTTAAAAAAAAGACCTCTAAAAGAAAAGAAAAGAAAAGCAGCTTTAGTCCATGCATGAGGTAAAATCATAAAATATGTTTATTTTGTAATTCCAAATTAGGTTAAAGAATCCAGTCAGAATCAAGCAAAGGGCCGTATGTTTCGTGGGAACTGTACAATGCCCAGGTCTGGTTTAGATTGTCAATAGAGTCTATAATATCTTGTGAGCGAAGTTGTTTCATTGAGGCTAAAACAACAGCCGTAGCTTTAAAGTTTGGGCATTTCCAGTACTGAAAATGATTCAAATGATTTTACTGAAGGTGTATGGAGTTTAAAAACCCAGAGGATCGCTTCCTGTATCTCTCAACTCATCCTAAATATGCAGGATTTGTGTGTTAAACATGTGTGAATGAAACCAAAACACAACTCCAGGCATGTTTGTGCTGACGATACAACATTATAACATAGATCAGAAAATAGCAGAATATGGGCCCTTTAAGATAAACAGACCCAAAAACATAATGTGTGATTTATTTATTTATTTATTTTATTTTTTTCTTAAACGTCAACCAAAATGCTTGACTCAATTCTGCAAAATATTAATTGTATTTCTTTATTTAAAAAAAAAAACAAAAAACAGTAAATAGTATTGCTTTGACAAACTGGTAAGACTGGTACGAGTTTATGTCATGACTAAGCAATGAAAAACTGAGGTTGCATAACAAAAAATGCCCAAAAAAAACAAACTCTTGCTTTGAAAAAATAACCTAATAACATAAATTATTGAAAGACCAAATGAACCTCATTGGACAAAAAATTTAATTTAAAAAAAAAGACCTCTAAAAGAAAAAAGAAAAGAAAAGAAAAGCAGCTTTAGTCCATGCATGAGGTAAAATCATAAAATATGTTTATTTTGTAATTCCAAATTAGGTTAAAGAATCCAGTCAGAATCAAGCAAAGGGCCGTATGTTTCTTGGGAACTGTACAATGCCCAGGTCTGGTTTAGATTGTCAATAGAGTCTATAATATCTTGTGAGCGAAGTTGTTTTATTGAGGCTAAAACAACAGCTGTAGCTTTAAAGTTTGGGCATTTCCAGTACTGAAAATGACTCAAATGATTTTACTGAAGGTGTATGGAGTTTAAAAACCCAGAGGAGCGCTTCCTGTATCTCTCAACTCATCCTAAATATGCAGGATTTGTGTGTTAAACATGTGTGAATGAAGCAAAACACAACTCCAGGCATGTTTGTGGTGACGATACAACATTATAACATAGATCAGAAAATAGCAGAATATGGGCCCTTTAAGATAAACAGACCCAAAAGATGTGTGTGAGTGATTTTTTATTTTTTTTCCCCTAAACATGTACACATGCAACTTTTGAAATGTATCTGTTTTCAAGGTACAAGCAGCACTCATGGCATGGTTCAACGCTAAAAAGCGAAAAATGATATGATTTAACCAGCGTAACATGACATTTTAATATAGCATTTTGTTCCCTTCTCTCTCTCCGTAGTGCTGGACGTGTACGTGATCAGCACAGATGGTCAGGTGCAGGACTTCAGGTTTCCTCAGAGCAGTAAAGGAGGCAGCTTCCTCCAACTCTCCTCCAACACGGTCAAAGCCAACACCAAAAACGGTAAGAACAGCACGAACTCTTTGAAATATTGAATTGTGATTTTGGATTGCACTTATATTTGAGATACATATTTTAATAATAGGATTTCAGGGCATGTTCCGATACCAGTTCCAATACTATCAACTGATACCAGAACCTTAAAACTAAAATAAAACAAGAAATAAACTGAGCCATATGTTCTGTAGCTGTATTTTAGTCACTACAGAACAGTTTTGTATCAATATCAGTGTATCCCTGTTACACTTAGCCATTTTTCTGCAGAATAAAACTGAATATTTTGTTGGAGAGGAAATTATGGTGCAGCCAATGTGATTTGTTAACTGCATCAAATTCAAACTGTGATTTTGATTCGATTGCGTTTAATCTTGCAGCCCTAAAACTGTCCCTCACAACTTTTAAACCTGATTCTTTTCCATGTAGTTTTGCATCGCCCAAAATCACAGCAGCAGATAAAGAAGATTCAGCTCCTCTTTACCTTTAGGTATTGTTATTGACGCTAATGATGTAAAACCACCGTCTGTTGTGGCTTATGGCTCTTTTTATTGGACAGTATATCGCGCTAATTGGATAACAAGGGACACTAATGCTACAAAAAGAAAAGTTGGGTTTTGCTCACAGGGGGTGCTGACAAGATATTATAAATGTTCAGTTGTTTCTTGAAATTCATCTTTTGACTTGTGCCACGGGTTCAATCACTGTGGATAAATTTCTGTGTTTTTAGAAGCGCTGTAATTGCAGTAAGATTATAATTGTATTTTTTTGTACTTGTTTATGCTGTCTACTTCATTGCAGTTTAAATGTACTTATTAAGATAGTGTTCAAGATGAGCTTTTGTGATCTAATTTTCATCTGCATTTAAACAAGAGATTATGGTGTTTCAAGACATATATATATATATATATATATTCAGAATGCTCTGTTCCACCTTGTGATGTCATGTAGTGGTAGTTTTCAAGTTAAAATCTACCTTTTGCATTTAGTTCAGTAGAGATTGGCAATGCCAGAGCTGAAATTATCCCAATGATTATAGTGAAGGATATAGCTAAGGATATAGGATAAGGATATAGGATATAGATAAGAATACAGCTTTGTTTTTTGCAATTTATGACTTTTAAACTAAATTGTACTAAAAAAAGTCATGGTATATTTATATTTGAGCATTTATAGAGTATATAAGAGTTGTAGAAATTGTAATTTTCCTTTTTAAATGTCTTGACAAGATCTTAGTGTGAATCATTACGGTGAGAATAGAAAGAATTAACATTTAAAAGTGCTAAATAACAGTTGTCATGAAGGATCATGTTCTGCGTAGTTCCCTCTGTTTTGTACTGTATATTAGTGAATAATACTGTAGTACATTTGAGGATACCATATCACAGTACTTCAGTTACATCCAAAGTAACAGAGAAGTGGGAGGGACATGTTCCATGTAAAATTCAGCACCACGTTTATCAACTGTAAAGAGAAAAGTATTTTCTTAAAACATAAATTTTCAGGAGAAGCATTAAGTCACAAGCCTCAAGTCCAAATCCAGTCCCTATTCAATGACCTTCAAGTCCAAGTCGAGTCCCAAGTCTTAGTCAATTTTATCAAGGCAAGTCTCAAGTCCTAAAAATAGTGACTCAAATTTCACAACTTGCAAGTCCCCACCTCTGTATTACCACATGACATCACAAGGTGGAACAGAGTGTTTTCTTTAGAGAATAACTCAGAATATATATGCAAGATTTGTGTGTCAAACCAATGTGAATGAAACAAAACACAAGTGCAGGTTTTGGATGAGGAAAATGAAGTAATATGGACCCTTTAAACTACTCCTTTAACACCACCTGCCTTATATTATTGGAACATTTCCTATATAACTCCCTCTTTTCCTTTAGCAGATGATGATGAATCTGTTGTGTCTGGGTCTTTCGCAGGTGTTGCTAAGCTGGTCTTCGTGCTGTACAAACACCTGGGGCAGTTCCTGAGCACGGAGAACGCCACGCTCCGAGGACTGGGCGATCCGAGCAGACGCAACCTCTCGCTCACCGTCAACTCCCACATTCTGTCCGCCTCCATCACCAAGGAGTCCAGCCGCGTGTTCACCGCCGACCCAGTGATCTTTACGCTGGAGCACCTGGATGTAAGCCCCCCCCCCCTCCCCATGAGACCACCATCCCTACCCTCTCCCTTCGAATAATGTACACATGCATGGAAATGTCAGCTCAACCTTCAGTTGAGTGCTCTGTGTGATACTGCTTTAGAGAAGGCTGAGGGGAAATATTATAGGGTTTTTTAGATGAAATGGGAATGTACTGCTATCTGTAGTAGTCTGTAGTAGTCTGTAGTAGTCTGTAGTAGTCTGTAGTAGTCTGTAGTAGTCTGTAGTATGAAAATAAAATTATGATGCACACAAATATCCTTTAGTGGCAGCAGCACTATTAATAAAGATACACATTCTTAAATGTGTAGTTTTCTTCACAGAGGAGTGTAAGGACCATGGATGGGCATGGTTAGTTGACTAATCGCTAATTGATAATTAAGAATTTCGTCGATCATGTTCATTTTTAATCGACAAACCAAATGTAGGTTGCTGTGCTTGGCATAGCATAAGGAGATGAAGCTGCATCTGATAGCACAAACACTGGAGTTGCGCCTCACAATCCCACATTTCAGCTCTGGCACCTCCTTGGAGATAACTGTACCACTGACTACGTTTACATGCATGTCCTGCGTATTCTGGGTATGTTCAGGTCTGATTTTGAGTATCCCGGTTTCATCATGGTGCATGTATACACAGTATCCTGGTGCCTACAACATAAAGTTGAGTGCACATGCGTCCACAAGACACTTTTCAGTCTTTCCATCACAACAGTAGCCAAAATAAATAAAGTGACCAGCATAAATAAAGTGAGTGAAAAGACTGTTAAATAAAGAGGTGCACTAACCTGCACACATATGATCTCTAAAAACATGAACCATCTCCAACACGATATACACACAGAACAGACTCATCATCAGCATCATCAGCATCTCTCTGTCACCAAGAGAACACTCATATTACACTGAGTCGTCTCCTTTAGTCCGACAGAGGCCGAACCGCATCAGCGCACAAGGAAAGAGTTTTTTTCAGCTCTTATAGTTTATGCAAATAAGCCATGTGGTTTCAAGTTTACAGATAAACATAAACAAATGTGCCAAAGCTGAATTAAACACATTATAATGTCAAACGGGCTGATGTGGCTCTATAGTGGTGATGGTTTATATGTTGTAAAGTTGAGTTTATTTATGCAGATTAGTAATAGCAGTAATAATGATGATAATTTTAATATAAAAACCTTAATGATTAATAGAAAATCAATAGTTTAATTTTCCTGATGATTAAGAAAATTTAATCGAAGATCCATCCCTAGTAAGGACAGTTTTGACAATGGACATTTGTAAAGCTTAAAATCATTTTCAGGCTTGATACTCAATATATTTTGAACATTAAATAATAGTACTTTCTTTTATATTACCATGTATCGTCTATGTGGTTCTGACATAGCTGAAGATCAAACCATTCAGCAAAGATTCATTTCTGTCCTATGAATGTGACTATTTTTAGTATCGATACCTGCTCAAATAAGTATCTAGTTACGATACTACTGTAGTTTTAGTTTCGATTTTCGATACTTATGACACTCCTCCTCGCCTTTATTCATTCCATAGTACATACTACTTCAGGTGTCAAATTAAATCCAAATCCTTGTGTGATTTTTATAGATGACGATCCCTCTGCAACCGAAGTTCATGTTGTATATTACGCTGTAAAAATAAAAAATTACATTGCCAGTAACCTTATTCTATTGTACATAACCTTTCGCTGTCTGTAATTAATGAAAATGTGTCAAAACACAGAATGCCTTTAAAGTACAGCGTGAGAGCTTTTTCCCCGAGGTGCTTTGTCAGATTAATCTTTGTTTTTTTCCTCACAGTTTGATGGCTTTTATCACATTTTCAAACTATTCCATACACATGTTCTTGTAAACATTTGATAGTCAGAGATAAATGGTATTAAAGAACAGAAATAGACCTGGCATTCCCATATTTCCATACACATGACAGTATAAATTATAAAATGTATGTTTGTGTACATTCATGTATATTGCAGCGCTCATTTAAATTTAATAACTTGGCATTTCCCCGTGTTTTGCAGAAGGAGCACTACTACAATCCCAACTGCTCTTTTTGGAACTACTCGGAGCGAAGCATGATGGGATACTGGTCTACGCAGGGCTGCAAACTGCTGGACACCAACAAGAGCCACACCACCTGCTCCTGTAACCACCTGACCAACTTCGCTATCCTCATGGCTCACAGAGGGAACGTGGTGAGTGGTGCTGCTTTCAAAACCCACACATTTTAATTTCAGTCGTCTGTCTCTGATAAGCAAGTCCAGCTGAAAGTGAAGGCAAATGCAAGTTTTATATAGCACAGTTCGTACACAAAGTAATTCAAAGTGCTTTACAGAATAAGCTGACTGATTTTGATTTTTAAAAGTAAAACCCCACAAATTCACAACAAGGACCGAATGGGCTTGGAAACATAGGCAGTATAAAGAACATTTTAAGACCAAAATGAGGCTCACAGTTACATATCTCGACACAGTGCACTTTCGATTCGATATATATTTCAAATCAATTCAATATGATTCAATAAAAAACAAAGGCTAAATCATGGCTGTGATACTAAAAGTCTTTGTTAAACCACTTCTCCTGCAAAGTTCATATGAAACACACCCATTTTACTCATCAAAACAAAAATCAAAATGTCAAAAAAAAATTGTTTCCTTCTTCTGAACAAGCAACAACACTGTAGCGCTGTAACAAAATAATTTAGTAAAATATACCGAAAAATACTCTTGGCGCTATATCGATACAGCAGCCCACGATATCGATACTGCATCATCACATTAAACGATACAAAATATCGATATTTTGAGTTACAGAGAGAGGGGTGACTAGTTATGTCCATTTATATGCACAATCTTTGTGTGGAATATAGTAGTTAATCGGTGTAACTTTAGTTCTATGAGTTTTAAAATAATAAACTCTTGAAACTGACTTTATCTAATCTTTCGTAGGTGTATACATATCTTGTAGCTAATTATTAAATCTGTACAATAATGGCTGGATCACACCAATTTTGTCTTAAAATTTTGAAAAAACAAACTACTGTATATTTCGGACTATAAAGCGCACCGGATTATGTGGCGCAATATCAATAATGCGGAATTCTCTCGTCTATTTTCATACATAAGGCACACCGGATTATAAGGTGCATAAAGCGAAACAAACGGACGACACTTGAGACTGATCCCTTAGCCCAGGCATCCACCATCCATTGGCAGATGGTAGCGTCGTCGGTGTTGGCTCCCTGTCTTGGTGAATATCTATTACTTCGCAGGACTCAACGCAAAACAGTGCGGCACGGGACACATTTTGACAGCTCATTGCAGGCGGGCGCAAACTAAATATAAGTGTAAAGTAAAATATACAAATAATGAATGTATGCCTATCATACATCATTTGTGCTGGATATTTTATTTGGCATTAATAAAAACATTTTAAGCAGCCTAAACTTGCGGACGTGGTCTAATCTCGCGTACACTTTAGATCATTGCCTTCTGCATCTCCCGGTTTGACAGAGCTTAAGAAAGAGAACGTCCCCATCTTGCGAGATTTGCAGGTGGGAGCAAGACAAAATATTGCAGATGTGGGCGGAAGCGGGTATGAAAATTACAATTCTTTGCGGGTGGGAGTGAGACTGCACAATGCAGGTGCGGGTGGGAGCGGCACTGAAAATTCTATCCCACACAGGCCTCTAGTTTGTAGCTTACCAAAGTTGTACTAAAACATTTTGACAGATTGTTGAGCGCCGTGCACCACATAAAATTGTTTCGAAGTCAGTAAGCATAACCCGAATTAATACATAAGGCGCACCGGATTATAAGGCACACTGTCGATTTTGGAGAAAATGAAAGGATTTTAAGTGTGCCTTATAGTCAAAAAAATAAGGTAGTTCATTTTAAACGAGTTGAAGCAGTCCAATCGTATTTACCACTTTCATAACGCATTCCTATCTTAATTATTCATCACTTTTCACAATTTTCAGAGGTCAGAGTGTAGTTTTGATGCCACGGTAAAGCTAACATTGCGCCTTGTAGTTTTTCCTGGAGGGTAAAATGCTCGGTTATATGCAGACAACACAGGGCGTTCTCTGGAGTGGACTGTTTTTGCCATGAGGTAGTGTAGTAATATAGACTGCTGTGAAGGCGGTAATGGAAGTTTTAAATACGATAAAAACCATAACATAAAGATATTTTGAGTACGCCTTCCACACTGGCTGTGACACTTATAGCACTTCGGGACATCCTTAGCGGTAACTGGCCCTCCTGCTTTGTTACATTCCCGCCGAGGTTGCTCTTCCGTTTCGCTGATAGATTTTCGTGCGCACCCCAAGAATGGCATTTCAGTCAAGATAATTAGATTGTTGGCGGCAGATGGGGGAAGGAGGGGGGAGCGAAAATAGGTGCTGTCACTTTAAAAGAACAAGATAGTGGATCAGAGAGGAATACGGCATACTATTATCCCAAGCAATTATGTTTCACCTGTGGTCCGTGGCTAATTCTCTTTTTTGCTCATACGTCCTTGCCTGGGAATCGCACACGGGGGAAGACGACGCCATAACCCCCATCTTAAACTTATATTTGCAGTCCTCTTGAAGTGGCGTGGGGATCCGTTTGGTCGTGAAACGCAATTACAATCCAATTACATGATAAATAGCATGTGTAGCAAAGCATCCTGGGTAAGTGCGCGGTTCATTTAATAATATGTCGCGACTGGTGAACTCCTAGCTCCTGTGTCATTTGTCTTAACCTCAACCTTAAAACCACAATCTCCGAAACCAGACCCCCTGAAGGCTGGCTGAACCAATTCCCCAACAAATCACCTCAAAAGCAACTCCTGGCCCCAATAAAATTACAAATATCACAGCCGAAATTGCTTTACTTTCTTTTGAGCCCACCCTGTCCTTGGAAAAAAAAAATCTGACTTTTTACTTAAAATGAAAAAAACCTCAGAACTCTTGAGAAACGGTGGCATTTGACTCAGACATTAAAGGGGAATGTACATGCGGAGAGGACATCAAAAGGTGGCAGATGTTTGCGGTCATTTTTCATCCCTTTAAATCGTCTGTTCTTTATGGCGTGGAAGGCCGCTGGGGCTTTCGGCACAAGTGGTACTTAAAGGTAGAGGAGGCGAGCGGTGGACCAAAAAAAGCATACTTGTTTTTATCTTAGCTTCAGGAGCGGTGTTGAAGTGAAAGATGTGGATTGGAAAATGAATAGCGTAAAATTGGTTGTTAAGAAATTAAATGACTGGGGCTAAATGAGTGAAATATTGCAGTTTTTCCCACAGGAGTTTGATTTGCTTTGTTCAGTGTTTGGAGTAAAAGTACAAGGTGAATTAAATTATAAATGTATAGAAAGACATTATTAAACAGTGATTGAAAAAGATACAGAAGAGCCTGAGGGAGAATGTTTGAAATTAAATATGGTTAAAGGTCCACTGTGTAACTTTTCTGATGGAGGGTCACTCTTCTTATCTCACGTTATTCGTTTTGGAGTATGGCGTTAAACTATTTCATGCAGGTGACGCCAAGAGGCCAAGTTACAGGTCAGATCTGTGGAGAGACAACCCTAATCACAGTAAGAATGAACTGGACTTTTGAGCAACAGAAAGATTTATAATTGAATAAATGTAAAAGAGAGAAAGGTTTAATGCCGTACTGTGAAACATTTCAGACAGTAGTGGGCGTAGTGGGCGTGGTACGCTGGGCTATGCTGTCCACCCACTTCTCTCGACGTGAGATGTAAAAAATAACCAATAACAAAGACCTGGTTCAGTTCTGGTTTAGTCTTGATTTAGTTCTGCTTCAGTTGTGGTTTGGTCCTGGTGTAGTCCTTGTTTAGACCTGGTTAAGTCCTGGTTTAGTCCTGGTTCAGTTCTGGTTTAGACCTGGTTTAGTCTTGGTTTAGTCCTGGTGTAGTCCTTGTTAAGACTTGGTTTAGACCTGGTTTAGACCTGATTTAGTCCTGGTGTAGTCATGGTTTAGACCTGGTTTAGACCTGGTGTAGTCCTGGTTTAGTCCTGGTGTAGTCCTGGTTTAGACCTGGTTTAGACCTGGTTAGTCCTGGTTTAGTCCTGGTGTAGTCCTGGTTTAGACCTGGTTTAGACCTGGTGTAGCCCTGGTTTAGACCTGGTTTAGACCTGGTGTAGTCCTGGTTTAGACCTGGTGTAGTCCTGGTTTAGACCTGGTTTAGACCTGGTGTAGCCCTGGTTTAGACCTGGTTTAGACCTGGTGTAGTCCTGGTTTAGACCTGGTGTAGTCCTGGTTTAGACTGGTTTAGACTTGGTTTAGACCTGATTTAGTCCTGGTGTAGTCCTGGTTTAGACCTGGTTTAGACCTGGTGTAGCCCTGGTTTAGACCTGGTTTAGACCTGGTGTAGTCCTGGTTTAGACCTGGTGTAGTCCTAGTTTAGACATGGTTTAGACTTGGTTTAGGCCTGGTTTAGACCTGATTTAGTCCTGGTGTAGTCCTGGTTTAGACCTGGTGTAGTCCTGGTTTAGACCTGGTTTAGACCTGGTTTAGACCTGGTGTAGCCCTGGTTTAGACCTGGTTTAGACCTGGTGTAGTCATGGTTTAGACCTGGTGTAGTCTTGGTTTAGACGTGGTTTAGACCTGGTTTAGACCTGATTTAGTCCTGATTTAGTCCTGGTGTAGTCCTGGTTTAGACCTGGTGTAGTCCTGGTTTAGACCTGGTGTAGTCCTGGTTTAGACCTGGTGTAGACATGGTTTAGACCTGGTGTAGTCCTGATTCAGTCCTGCTTTAGTCCTGATTTAGTCCTGTTTTAGTCCTGTTTAAGTCTTGTTTTTGTCCTGATTCAGTCCTGGTTTAGTCCTGATTCAGTCCTGTTTTAGTCCTGTTTTTGTCCTGATTCAGTCCTGGTTTAGTCCTGGTTCATGTGTTGTAGCCTATGATTTATGTTCTGTAGCTGATTATGAAAGGCGTTAATGTTAATAACATGATTCTGCATCATTTTGAGAAGAAGAAAAAATCAAATATTATTGATTTTTACTTGGCTGGCACCTTTATGTTCATTTGGGACGGGGGTGGGGGTCACATTGATGACGGCACGAATCGCATACCCCCATTTAAAAAATCCCCACTACACCACTGATGTCAGGCAAAGCAATAACAACATCCCCACTGAGACAAGCAAGTAGCAAATAGATCTCCCACCAAAAGAAACTCTTCAGTGAAGACCCTACTAAAAGTCAAACAAAAAACACAAAAACAATGGACTACACTTTTACCGGACTACACCAGATGCCCTTTCTGATGTCACCTTATGTACTCACTTGAACACTGAGCATAAGCATTCATAGAGGATGTCAATAATGATACTGAACCCACAAGATTGTTTAATGAAAAGAAAAAAAAAAATCTATTTAACTCTCCCGTCACACAAGATGCCGTACAAGTGAAGAAAAACAGGTCGAATTTGACCTTGAAGAAATAGCAAGAATATTGAATGTAATGATGCAACATAATGTTATATAGTAGTAATATTCATCATAACACTATCAATTATTAAGTCACACCACGGCTCTACTGTTGAACATTGTGCTAGTTTAATGCCTCCATACATTCCCTTCATTTACATATGTGACAAGAAAAGGCCCACAAATCACTTATTCCATCTTTAAGGAGAGAAAAATGGGGCCTTGAAATGTAATCTCCATAGCAACGTGCTTTTTAACGCCAGCCGTCCTCTCACTCCGGCTTTTGTGCGTGTGTCTTCTCCTCCAGGCTGACGGTAGTGTCCATGAACTGCTCTTGACGGTGATCACGCGTATGGGCATTGCCGTGTCCCTGGTTTGTCTGGCCATCAGCCTCTTCACCTTCTGCTTCTTCAGAGGCTTACAGAGTGACCGCAACACAATCCACAAAAACCTCTGCCTCAACCTGTTCATCGGAGAGCTCGTCTTCCTCGTCGGAATCAACATGACAGAGCCAAAGGTACCAAGTTAAAGGTCCTATATTCTGAAAAAGTGACTGTTGTGAGCTTTAAGCCATGTTATAATGCTGTTACCTCCAAAGAAAAACATACTTGGAGTTTGTTTTATTCATACATGCTTGACTAATCCTTTTTTAGTAGTCTGTCTACATCTCCAAAGCTCAAAATGCTCTTTGATCTTGTGCTGTTGTGAAGCTCAAGTTAACAACTACATTTTACCTATAGTTCAGAGATTGGAAATTCCAGATCTCAAATTATCCAAACGTTTGAGAACAGTTTGAAAACACAGTGGAGCCCTTCTTGTACTACCACATGATATCACAAGGTGGACTGTTTTCTAACTGAGAGAAGAACTCCACCTAAATACGCAGGATTTAGTGTTAAACACAACTCCAGGTATGTTTTTGATGAGGAAACATTACGCCATGAATCAGAAAATAGTATAATATGGGCCATTAAAGATCAAAAACAAAACTTAACCCTATTAAACATGTTAATTAGGGATGTAACTAACCGAAATATCATCAAAGTTCTCAGAGTAATATTGTGGACCATCGCAATATAACGATTTATAAGCTTCTTTGCTTACATGCTTTATTTATAGCAGCAACAGCTAAACGGAGATGGCTTCAAAGACCGTGAACTTTTGTTTCATTTTAATGCAGAAAATATGAAGAAATAACTTATAAAGAACTTTTCGGTCTTATTTCTTTGGATTATGTATATTATTATTTTAAAAGGAAAAAGTAGAATTTCTTCAATTCTGTAATATCTCCGCAATACAGTTGTCCCCCGTTATATCGCTGTTCACCTTTAGCGGTCTCGCTATTTCGCAGAGTTTTTTTGTGTGCAATTTTGCTTTTTTTTTTTTTTTTACAGCGTATGAGCATGTATTGTGTTCCTCCCCCTGCGTCCTGATTGGCTAAAGGATTGTAGACCATTGTCAATCAATCTCCTCCGTGCCGTGTCTCCTGTACAGTACAGAATGTATTCAGCTGCCAAATTTAATTAAATATTCGATCTCTAGCAGTGTAATTCTGAAGTGTAGCGCAATCGGGCAATTGCCACGCTTAACGTGAGGTGTGGAGAGCTCTCCGTCAGTCCTTTCTCCTACGGTCACCTCCGAGCTTGTCCCGATCGTGAGCCCTGGTTCAGTCCTAGTTTAGTCCTGGTTTACTCCTGTTTTAGTCCTTGCTCAGTCCTGGTTTAGTCCTCCTCTTCAGTCCTGGAATCAGTCCTAGGTTAGTCCTGGGTTAGTTCTGGTTTAGTCTTGCACAAGTGTTTGATATAATCTCGGGTTAATGGGCAGGTGTGGTTCTGTACTGCGTGGGTGGGGTCTCCAAAAATGGACCCATGCAGGACTCTGCATTGTAGGACTCCATTACAGAATAAATGAATCTTCTGTTCGTTACATAAAGAAGGAGGAAAATAACATAAGGACGACAGCAGCAATAAGTTTTAAGGAGGTTGCAAACAGGGTTGCACCTGTCCTGCTTGAGAAACGTGTAAAAAGTGTGTGGTGAGGGGTTTTACAGCCTTAAAACAGATATAATAATTGTAAAATATAAAGCTGACTACTTCACGAATTTCACCTATTGCAGGTTATTTATAGAACGTAACACCCGCGATAAAGGAGAGACCACTGTATCACAATAAGTATTGCATCGTGAAATGAATATTGTAATTGTATTGTACCTTGTGATTTACATATTGTTACATCCCTAATGCTAATATGCTGTTTTTGGTGAATATAACATTTTCAAAACCATAAAGGGTAACTTGATGACTTAAATATGTTATGTGTTAACAGTTAATACTCTATAGAATTAAAATATCCTCTCTTTAATCTCATGGCTTTAAGTCCTTTCAGATGAAATATATCTTGTCTTTGGATTGATTTATAGACCCATTCATAATACAGATATTAACTATAAACCAGGTAACATTTTTATAATGTTGTGCTGTCATCTGAATGCTACCTAATCATTTTGGTTAAATTAGCTCTATTGATTTTACAATGTGCAAACTGAGACCCTGAAGTCAACAGCAAAAAGGCGAATCACCTCCCATTTTCTATCAATAGAAAAATTTGATTCTGAAATTCTGAATTCTTCTCCATTCAAAAGAACATTCTGTGCTTTCAGTTTGAATCATAGTTTCATTCTGAACTTTCATTTTTGGTTTTTTTTTGTGCTTGTGACGGTTATTAATAATCTCCACAAACATACCAAATTATTTCTATCTTTCTATCAAACTTTGCAGTCTCATTTCTAGTACAACACAAAACGTATTACAGCTGCAGTTTTGCCCTTTCACCAAACACATTAAGATCATCAATACCAGGTCTCTTTGGAAGTAATAAGTGGAATTTGCCAAAAAGCGCCCCATTTGCGAGCTTTTGATTTGAAAGCGGCTCTTACCTTTGTGTGCGTTTCTTCCTGTCAGCTGGTGTGCTCCATCATCGCCGGGCTCCTCCACTTTTGCTTCCTGGCTGCCTTTGCCTGGATGTGCCTAGAGGGCGTGCAGCTGTACCTCATGCTGGTGGAAGTATTTGAGAGTGAATTCTCCAGAAGAAAGTACTACTACATCTCCGGCTACCTCTTCCCAGCCGCCGTGGTGGGCATCTCCGCGGCCATCGACTACCGGAGCTACGGCACACAGCGAGCGTAAGTGCAGAGGTGGTTTGAGGATAGAGGTATTGAAACTTTGCTGGGGGGGTTCTGCCTGTATGCCTTTGACAGAATGTTCAGCAGTAACCATAGTCACACAAAGCACACTCAAAAAAACTAAAATCTGCTCACCTGTTCCAGCCAAGTAGTTCCAGCCAAGTCCATTTTTTTCTGATCAGATTGTGTTTAAAACAAAGCTCAGATTAAAGTCTAATTTGAGTAACAGATCTTCAGACTGAGCAGTGTCCTACAGTTAGCATCACAGCCTCAGGAAATGTTGATGAGCAGCTGCAAAATAATCAGTAGAGAAGAGCAAATGATGGAGTTGGTGAAGCAGAAATAGCGATACGATAATTTCCATTTGACAGGTTTTCACATTTTTATAAATATTACTTTATTCAAATCCACTTTAATTATATAGCACATTTTATAAACAAAACACTGTTCAAAGTGCTGCACATGTAAAAATAACATTAAAAACAGCTAAGGGTATACAACAGAAGGTACAAGTGCTCAATTTAACCTTGCCAGTCCTAGAATTCTAAAACTAGTAAAGTCAAATAAAAGCAAACCCATGAATGGCAATAAAGAAATAAAAGCAATAAAATAATCTAAACATTTAAATAAAAGTAAATAACAAGCACTGAGGACCGCAGGCGGTTTTAAAAGCTAGAGAATAAAAGTGGATCTTCAGATGAAACTTGAAACATCCCACTGTGGGGGCTGTTCCAGATCTTATGGCCGACCACAGAGGCCATAAGCTCTGGTTTTATTGGTGGCAGAGTAGTTACTGTCAATATTTATCATAGTTTTACACCAGTTACACAAGTGTCGGTTTGTGGAAAATACTTGAGAAGTACAAATATACAGGAACTTGCAGTGATTTCTAAAACAAATTACCTCTACCTATCAGCCCTCATCAACACGGAAATTTCCACCCAAATGCAGTGACAATTTTCACACGAGGAAGCCAGTTAAAACCTTCATTTAAAAAACAGAGATGTTTTCATTTATTTGTTTTCGTCTAATCATAACTGTTGTACAATTTAGACATGTTTTTGGCCTTGTTAACATTATGGTTGCTAGGAAACAGTGGAATTACCTCTACATAATCATGGCAGATCTGCTGCCCGTGTCCAGACAGGAAGTGATAAGGATTTCAGTAAACTCTTAAATATAATAACATTAACTGTTCACAGAAATGAATAGTCTAACTTGTTAATTGCATTTTAAAGGTCCTATTTTACGTGAAATTCACTCTTAGGAACTTTAAATGTTATAATGTTGTTACCTCATCAAAAACAGACCTGGAGTTGTGTTTTGTTTCACCCACACGTGTCTGAGTGACCCTTTATCATTGCATCTCCAAACCTCAGAATGCCCTGTTCCACCTTGTGATGTCATGAAGCAGTAGTTTTCAAGTTAACAGCTCCTTTTTCCGGTTGTTTAGTAGACTGGAAATTCCGGGACTGAAATTATACAAATGTTTCTAGTGAAAGTTGAGTTTAGAAACATAGTGGAGCAATTCCTGTATTACCACATGACATCACAAAGTGGAACATACTGTTTGAGAGAAGAACTCCAGGTTCTTCAACTCTAGGTATGTTTTTGGTAGAGAAACATTATCTCATAGATCAGAAAACAGCGTAATATGGTCCCTTTAAGTCCAGGGTAGAAGTACATTCGTGGCATGTTTGAAAAATGTACACATTCACAGATCAATCATCAACTTTTCTTCCCATGTATTTCTATGAGCCAAACTGCAATAATTAAGTTTGATGATTTTGGCAGTGGGAAGGATTAGATGTATTTATTCAAATTTATTATGGAACATTAGCATCCAGATCTGACTGTCAGTTCCAGTAGCATTTGCAGTGATTTATGGGAGAAATTACAATTTTCAACATTAAGACCATCTTGGGCTGTTGCGTATCTGATTACTTTTTGTAAGTAGTCGTGGTAAATTTAAAGGTGCACTATGGGGCTTTACTGTTGGAATGGTCCACTGTTACTTTGCCTGGAATGTTCACAGTATTACATTTATTGATCTTGTGTTTATTGAATTACTTGTGTAGGTATTGGTAAAAATAGATTGAAAAACTGAGAGTTGGGTAGCCTCTCCACAGATTTGGCTTGTATAGAGGCCTGGTGGTATCATCTACTTGTCTTAATGCAAATAGATACATTTAAAGCCATATTGATGAACAGTCCAGGAAAAGCAATAAGCAGGCAGCAGTTCCTCCATTGTTTCCTAGTGCCACTTTAAATTATCAGGTTATTTATGCATGCAGTGATTACATCAGTGTTTTATACTGAACTGGAACTACTTTGTCCTTTTGCTTTGTCTTTAATAGATGAAAGTTGGAAAAAAAAACCTTGCAGTACCGTATTTTTCAGACAATAAGGCACACTTAAAATCCTGTCAATTTTTTCAGAAATCGACAGTGCGCCTTATGTATTAATTCTGGTTGTGCTTACTGACCTCAAACCGATTTTACACAGCACTCAAAAATCTGTCAAAATGTTTTAGTAACATTTTGGCAAGCTACGATGCCGCATCCCTCTACGGTCTATGCATGACCTGCAGACGTATAATCTCTGAAAAGTTTCACATGAATCATCTCCAAAGCAATAGAAGCACAGAACAGACTCACCATCAGCAGCACATCCTCTGTCACAGAAACACACATTTTCAATGAGTCGTGTTTTTTAGTCCGACAGAAACTGAACGCATCATTGCACAAGGAGCGAGCTGTTTGTTCAGTGCTTATAGTTTATGCAAATTAGCCATTTGGTTTAAAGTTTCCTTTCGGTAAAACAAACAAATGTGCGCAAAACTGCATAAAACTCATTATTACTCAACGTATATTTGAGTCCTCCTTGTGGAAAATTAAATAAACAAACAAAAATTTCACCCACATTCATAATATTCATAATATAATATTCATTCACCAAGACAGGGAGGCAACGCCGGGCGAATTACGCCAACCTCTACCAGTGGATCGTGGATGGATCAGTCTCAAATGTCGTCAGTTTGTTTCACTTAATGCGTCTTATAATCCGGTGTGCCTTATGTATGAAAATAGATGAGAGAATTCAACGTTATTGATAGTGTGCCTTAAAATCTGGTGCGCCTTATAGTTCGAAAAATACAGTAGATTACATTGGACGTGCAAAAAAAAGCCCTTACACCCCTTACATCAATGACCACAATATTGAATAGCCTGTGACCAGCGTGACACCAGCCAGCCAACACTGAAGCATGACTTGTCATTTCATAAAAAAGCCTCCTAGATATGAAACACCTTCTTGGTTACTTTTGAAGATGGCCCTTTCACTTTCAACTCTTCTTGTGGCTGTCTCGTCTTGATTTAAAATACTTGCAAGTTCAACTCCCTGACCGCTGAGGAGCTAAGATCTTTAAAAAGTCATCTTAGAGCCAGTCTCCTGACCAAAGCTGGTGTCAATATTACAACTCGGGCTGGGTTATTGATCTTCTGACAAGCCCCGTTCTCTCTATGCATGCATGTATGTATGTAATGGTATCGGAAAAAGTGAACTGACTCAGCCCCTGGACAAATGCACTCCATGTCACTGTGAAAAGAAGAGTGTGCCGTGTGCAAAACCGCAACATTAATGACTACAGCAGCTCGCTCCTCTGGCCCGCTGGGTTCTTTATTCTTTGCATGTGGATAATTGCTAGCCTTGTCAGTTAAGGAAGTTTATGCACTCCGAGCACCAGGCTGTATGATTTGTACCACTGCAATCCCCTGGTTTATGGGGTTTTAGTGTAACCTTTTTTTTTTTCAAAGTTATTTTATTGCTGGAGTCATCGCTTAATTTTAGGTCCTTGGTGGTACGGCGTGAGATATATTATTTCGGTAGGCATGGTCGGACTTTTGTAGCATGAAGTCATTCAGCTAACAACTGCTAGTTTTAGCTTTAGCATGAGGCCAAAAACTACTTTTGCTTTTCCACGATAGTAGCTAATTTGACTCTACTCTTATGTGGATAATTGTCAATGTTGCCATTCCCATTAATGCCATACTGTGTTGTTTTGATGATCAATTTAAACGCTGTGCTTCTTACTAACGCTGCACCATAAAAATGTAATATTTTAGAACCATTTCATTTAGAATTTAATAATACTGACCCAGGATGTTCAGTAGAATTGAAACATAATTGCAATTGTTTTTACTTTAAATGAAAATGCGCAAAGAAAACACAATCAGGGTCAAATGAACTAAAAGTAAATTTTGCCGCACTGTGAAAATGTGCTATTTTTCGAACCTTTTCATTTAGTATTTCATAGTACTGACCCAGGATTTTCAGTACAATTGAAACATGAATGCAGTTCTTCAGACTAAATGTGTAAATGAAAATGGAAGGAAACCAAGGAAACCAAAATCAGGGTCAAATGAATGATGGAATTTAGCTTTTTACTGCACTATGAAAATGTGATATTCTTATAACCATTTCATATAATATTTATAAAAATGAAACATAGCCACATGTTTTGCCTACATGTGTCAAGGAAAATACATAAAACAAAACCAAAATCAGGGTCAAATGAATGATGAAATTTTGCTTTTTACTAAAACTACACTATGAAAATGTGATATTGTTATAACCATTTCATATAATATTTATAAAAATGAAACATAACCACATTTTTTGTCTACATGTGTGAAGGAAAATATATGCAACGAGCCAAAATCAGGGTTGAAATCAAGTTACAACCTATATTCCATTCTTTGCTCTGTCAGGAAAAACTGTAAAAAAAAAAAAAAAAGTTAAAATGACTTTATTTGAGTCGATTCAACTTGACAAGTAAAATGATCTACCGATGGAATAAGTGTGATTTTCTTAATTCAAGCAACATTACATTTTGTTTCTTATTTTAAGTGTAAAGACTTGTTGTTTTTCTTATTTTAAGTATAAAGAATTGTTATTTTTCTTATCTTAAGTGTATCAAGATGTATTTTCATAATTTAACTACAAAAAGTCTTGTTCCATTGATAGATCATTTTACTTGTCAAGTGAAATTTACTCACATCATGATAAAGCTTCCTTAATTTAAGTAATCTCGTCTTGGCTAGATTTTAGATTTTGCTGTGTAATATCAAATAAATCTCATTTTTGATGTTTGACTGTAATTCCTTGGACTATCTCTGATTGTAAAATATAGGCACATTAAACATTCCTACATTAAGGTATGTCCGGGCCTTTTCATTCCTCCTTCCTGTATTCTTCCTATGATATATTGTTTAGCTTGCCACGGTCATCCACATTTGTAGACATTTGCAGACCGTGAAGTCATCCAGCCAATAACCACTAACTTTGAGCTTCCCATGGCAACGGGCCAATCCCCCACTAGGCTGTGCTTTTCTGTGGTCAGAGGAGCCTCCATCGCTCTTCAGTAGCGCGTTCCGTACCGCTAGCCCTTGATCGATGACACACAACTTTGTTTTGGCAATGAGATGATTAATGAACTAAAGTATATCTCCCTTTTTCTTCCCCAATCTATAGATGCTGGCTGAGAGTTGATAACCATTTCATCTGGAGTTTCATCGGACCCGTAACCTTCATAATTGTGGTAAGTCCGCGCACAGGTATATCTTTAGACTGAGAAAACATTATAGATTTTCTCTTGTTTTTCCACCTCTCGTGCGTGCACAGTTAGCCTCTCACTTTCGCGATCAATTTGCATGAAAGGAAAGTGGTCCCATTATGGCTGACATGAGGACATCGGCGTCCACTCAGCCATGAAATCCTCGTGAAATCAGAATTGGTGAGCAAGTTGGAAGTTGTTTGGGAGGTACTTTTCGAAACCGAGAAAGAATACTCCCAGAATGGCAATCGAGCGCGAAGGTCATTTGCTCGGTCGGATCAAAACAAGGGTGACGGCGAGCGGGGGGAGCGGGGGGCGTAATGAGTGGGTGGGCCAGTAGACACCCCATTAGCACAGTCCATAGCCCCGCTGTGGATCATGACACGTCCCCAGCCAATCGCGGCGCACGGACATCTCCATCTACAGCCCCTTAATATTTTATGTGCTGCGAAGGATGACTCACTCTAACACACACTGGTCGACCAAACCTGCACCCGGGTGTGTGCACGAAGGCAGCAGGCATAAGATAATGGGTTGTAAATATGTACTTAGGGTCTAAATGGAGAAATCTTCAAATCATTTCCAGTAAAAAATAATACAAAAATCGACTTTGACTTTGGTTTGGTCCAGATATACAGTAATGAAATATTTAGTCAGGGTTTGCAGTTCTCAAGTCCTTGCTTTGCTTAGTGACTCAATAATGATTTTAGATTATTCCCAACTATGCCTTAAACCCATAGACTGTATAAAGAAGTGGACTAATGGAGTTCCAGTCAAATGAAGCTCACGGGGCTTGCAGTTATAAGAGCAAATTTTGAGCCAGGTCCATATTAGGAATTGGAATTTATTTACGGGCAAAATAGTGAAATAAAAAAACGAGGTTCGTGTAGAGTAGGGGTCTCCAGCCTTTTTTCTCCAGTCAGCTACCCTTACAAAACAAAAATGCCAGAAAGCCACTAGTTTAAGCGGTTGCAGGAAATAGAGTGTCTGTAACAAGCCGATGGAAGACTTAGATAGAGTACAGTTTGGGTAAAACATAAAACATAAACCATTATTAGTGAGTGCACAAGTCAGGCAGGTATCACACAATGGCAGTTTTGCAATAATAATAGGCAATAGGCTTTAATTCATCAAGTTTGAGTTATTCAGGACAATACGTGTAATTCAGAAATCTCTTGGCGAGCTACTTGGAAGGGATTGGAGAGCTACTGGGAGCTCTCAAGCTACAGGTTGGAGACCTCAAGTTAATATGAACATTTTAAGATCAGAATGATTAGGCTGACTGCAGCAATTCCAGAGAGAGGTAAATAATTTGTATTTGGAACGCGATGGCCAGTGGGTTAGCTGTGTGCATGTATATACACAGACTATGCCTAAATCCAAAACTAAACTGCACATGTACATCAAAGGCAAAAGAGAAAACTGCAGTAGTCAAAACTGTGTCTAATGTGGAATTGAACAGACTAAATCAGGACTAAAATAAGTTATAACCTTAATAATAAGAATTTGCATCTTGTGATCTTGTGCTTTAGTGTAAGGGGAGCAGCGTAGAGGAAAAGAAGACCGAGAATCATGAGTCATTATCATCATGAATTCCAAAACTGTTATGTTTATAGTGGTTCATTAAACATGAACCATGTAATTTTTCTTGTTGAGGGCCCCTCAGCTGCTTTTATCCTTGGAGATGTAAATACTTTACACATTTTAAAATACCATTTAATGTCATCTTCTTAAACCATTCCAAGTATCTCCCAATAAGTGTAGTCCTCTTTGGGAAACACTGATCTATAGCATAACATTAAATGTATTGCATTTATTTGCATTAATTAAGTGTTTTTATTGCAAAAAAATATGTAAAGTACTATGCATATATCTTGAAAAAACATACTTGTTTTTCCTGCAGATGTGACCTTTAAATTGCAGTTTTCTCTCACCATTTTATCATTGCCTTTGATGTACAGGCATTTAGTCTCTTCTTTCATTCTGATGTTGAACCGTGACGGAGAAACAACATTAATTCATTCAAATAGCTGCTTTTACACTGCACGCTAAAGGTTTATTTACCTGAAGTCCGTCACATACAGACCCTTTAATGAAATAAAAAATTGAATATTTTTTAATGCAAAGATGCAAAGATAGGGCTTTATATTTGAGCGCCGTAGAGCTATTGATGTACATAGCTTCTCATTTCATCCCTTTGCTTCAAGTGCAAACATTTTTGAATATTTCATGTCCTTTTCCTCCCGATAACTCTCACACCAGCCCACTACACCTGTGCCTGGATGTATACAGGAGCAGATGCATATGGTAATAGCATGTAAATGTGTCCGAACAGGCCGTAAATAGAGCAAACCTTGAAAAGAGCTGCGCCACGTGTTTTTTGTGATGTATTTGGCAGTGGAATATAGCAGAGGACAACCCCATGGAGAGCACACGAGGGGGGGCACACACACACACACACACACACATATATATATACATACACACACACACACACACACAAGCGAGTCATTTTGTCTCATCCTATCCATGTCATCACTCCTGGCCATGTTAAACGCATTCACTCAAAGCTCTCAAACAGACATGGCGGACAGAGAGGGGGAAAACCAATCGTGAAAAATTGCGATTTGAATTTCGTATTTCTGACGCAGCTGTTGTTAATTTCGCTCACATTGTTTCCCATAAACACCCTCTCCCCGTCAGCCCTATATTCAAGAGCCAACATCAAATTTATGTTTATATTTGAGATGACAACACTTCAATGTGCGGTACACCCAGATGTTTTTATTTATTCGATCGCCATGACAGAACTGCTAGCTTGAACAAAAAGGGAAAAATAAATAAAATAAACCAAACTTCAAAGCTACAATAGCACCCATGAGCTCTTCTTCCATTTCAAACATTTCTCAATAAAGTAATTACCGCCGAACCAACAGCAACAGTTTAAATTGTTTTCTTCCATGTTGGTCGTTCATCAAAAACATGTATGAAGTGGCTTTCTGAATCATTCTTGCGTGTTTGAGTGATCTTGCGGTCTCTCACGGGGCCTAGTTGAACTCTCATTACAGTTAGGCGTACAGTGCCTCGTCACTCGTCGAAGCCTCCGCTCACAAGCCTACCAGGAAATCAGGAAGTTGTCCGCGGCGATGCTCTCCATGCCGCATCCTGCTCAGCTCTCTCCTCTCAAAACAGTGAAAGAGACTGAGTGTTAAAAAGAAATCATAAGGAATTCATCTTTTTAATACACTGTTACCTACAAAATCAGTGATGGAAGAAGTGAAGTACTCAGTTTAGATACTTAAAGGTGCATTGTGACGGACCCTCCACCGGAAATGTTACACAATGCATCTTTAAGCACAGATATTGGAGCAAAAAAAATACTCAACTGCAAAACTCTATTCTACTGACTGCAGGTGGCTTACAGTGACACTTTACGGGTGTTTTTGAGGAAGCCACAATGAACGAGTGCAAATGAGATGATGTTACTGCACGTTTAAACACTTTGCAAGCTGCACTAAGAATTTTAATGTACAGTTTTATCTGCAGAATAAACAAATCGGTGATGAAATAATAATGTCACTCACAAACATGAGATTCAGTGCAATAAGGTCAGAATCAGTCCGAAAGACACTGATATAGTTGTCTTTTAAAAACATAAATGTTGTTTTGTGATGCCACTGATGATGATAATGACTCAAGTAAAAGTATCACATGAAAAAATCAGCTTCAGTAATAGTACTAAAGCACCCGTTTAGAAATGTACTTAAAGAGTAAAAAGTTAAATTATTTCTTCCAAATTTTGAGATGTAATGAAATGAATGTATGAGGACAAATGTAGAGATTTTGATATGGATTTGTGTTGAATTTTGTTCAACAGAAACAATTAGAATTTAAAAAATCTTTTTTTTTTTTTTTTTCTAGCAGTTTTTATTTGTATGTTTTGGTTTGCTCAAACTATGAATGTGTTAAAAATAAACCCTCAAGCTTTTCAGCAGGTCTCACACAAACATTTAAATATTTTAACTTTTCAGTCCTGTTCAAAAATGTAGTGAAGTAGAAAGTACAGATACCTGCTCTCAGGTGTAAAAAGTATCCACTGTAAAATGCAAAGTACAGATACCTCAGTTTCTTACTGTGAAAGCTTTTCTGGTGGAGGGTTCATCATCTCCTCGTCTCCATGGAGATGTTGTTGCTTTGTCTAAAATGCTCCACAGTATTGTTATTGCATTCAATGTATCTATCTCCATGGAGACAAAAAAGTGACACCAGCAAATCAAGTGGAACATTTCAGGCAAATCAATAAAATCCCCATGGAAAAAAATCATATGACAGACGCTCCACTAGAAAAGTTACATAATGCACCTTTAAGCAGTACTTTATTACTTAAATTTCACCACTGAACAAAAGGTAACCTGGTGATCTAAATATGTAAAGTGTTAGCAATTAATACCCTATAGAAGTGTAATATGTAAAATGTAAATCTTTTCTTCATGCTTTGTTTCTTTAATTCTTATTTAGAATGTTGTTTCTGCCCTTTAACTCTCCGTCTTGATTGTCTGTGTACACCACTTGCATTCATAGGTAGCTTAATTTAGTGTTAATTATATTGCAGTACCCTTTGAAAATTAAAATAAAACGACTACAAATTGCATTCAAACCTAGTAGCTATAACTGAATGTCTGCCTCTGTCAAATGCTAACAAAAACATCTTGATGAGTCTCATTTAAAAGGTCTTCAAAAGCTCACATCTTTTTTACTTGAGGCGGTACACTGAGCCCACGCCTTCTAAAACTGAAAACAAAATTGCTCTTCTGTACATTAGATATATTTAAACTTAATTAGACTTTTATTTCCACTCCCCGGAGCGTTTATGTGTGTGTCGAGGCCGATGCGTTCACTGTCCACTTAGCTGAGTGGGAGAAAGCGGTTGTAAAAAGCAGCCTGGGTAGACGGACAGTGAAAACAGGGATGTGGATATTATTTTGTTAATTTATGATCACGATTATTTAGGTGAAAATGTACTCATAAAAACGTTCTATTTACATGCTTAAGGGGTTGTACTGTATTGACCAATGAGAATGAAAGAAAATGAAGAATTCCTCTGTTGTTTGGTCATAGTTGTTATATAATAAATTAAATTCGTATGGGACCCTCTACTTGAAGATAAGGACCCTAAAGGCAAGTCAAGTCTGGCTATGCTTCTGTTGTAGGGAGTATTATACCTATGATGACCAGTGTTGGGAAGTGTTGTATTCCCCTACAGATTACAGATTACACATTCCAAAATGTAGTTTGTAACGTAATCCATTAAATTACTTAAAGTGAGTAACGTAATCTGAATACTATGGATTACTTGGTTTGCTGTTAAATCCTGTTTGAGACATAGTTTAAACCTGGCTTTAGTCCTGGTTTAGGCCTGGTTTGGCCCTGGTTTAGACGTGGTTTTAGACCTGGTTTAGACCTGGTTTTAGTCCCGGTTTAGTCCTGGTTTAGGCTAGTCTAGTTTAGTCCTAGTTTAGACCTGGTTTTAGACCTGATTTAGACCTGATTTGGCCCTGGTTTAGACTTGGTTTTAGACCTAGTTTTATTCCTGGTTTGGACCTGGTTTAGACCTGGTTTTAGACCTGGTTTGGACCTGGTTTAGACCTGGTTTTTAGCCTTAGTTTGTCCTAGTTTAGTTAGTTTACCTGGTTTTAGACCTGATTTAGACTGATTTGGCTGGTTTAGACTGGTTTTAGTTACCTGGTTTTGACCTGGTTTAGACCTGTTTGGACCTGGTTTAGACCTGGTTTTTACCTGTTTAGTCCTGGTTTACCTGTTTACCTGGTTTTAGACCTTTGGACCTGGTTTAGACCTGGTTTTAGACCTGGTTTAGACCTGGTTTAGACCTGGTTTTAGACCTGGTTTACCTGGTGGTTTAGACCTGGTTTTAGACCTGGTTTTAGACCTGGTTTACCTGGTTTTAGGCCTGGTTTAGTCCTGGTTTGGACCTGGTTTAGGCCTGGTTTTAGACCTGGTTTGGACCTGGTTTAGACCTGGTTTTAGACCTGGTTTAGACCTGGTTTAGACCTGGTTTGGACCTGGTTTAGACCTGGTTTTAGACCTGGTTTAGACCTGGTTTGGACCTGGTTTAGACCTGGTTTTAGACCTGGTTTACTGTCCGGCAATGAGTAGAATTACCAAAAAAAGAATACCTCTGTGTAATCCATTTATTTCAACCAAGTAACTGTAATCCAGTTACCACTCACTTAAACCAGTAACTGTAACCGAATACAGTTACTCATAATTTGTACTCTGGTTACGTAACTCTGGTACATGTAATCTGTTACTCCCCAACACTGAGGATGATGTAGAAAAAAAAAATAGTTTTGCAATGTGGGTAAGCCATGTTATAATGTTATCTCCTCAAAAACGCACTTAGAGTTGTGTGTTGTTTCATTCACACGTTTGAGTAACGTTTTATTATTAGTCTGTTTACATCTCCAAAGCTCAAAATGCTCTGCTCCAGCTTGTGATGTCATGCAGTGGTATTTTTCAAGTTTGCGTCTACCTTTTACCTTTACTTGGACGATGTGACTAAGGAAAATGTTTTAGTTTGATGAAAGCACAAGTGAGATATTGTAACGTGTATATGGTTTATGGATTGGTGACTTGGTTTCTGAGTTGGGGAACGATCATTAAAGAAATATTAAATTTTTTGATCTGTGAAAGGAGCAGGCTTTTTAAAATTTATCTTCTTCCTGTTCTTTTTGTTCATGCAGCAAAGACAAGACAAATAATGGTATAAATATGTATTTATGTTAATTGTCAGATTTGTTGTTGTTGTCTTTAAATTAATGACAACAAAATAATAGCATGAGCAATAAATAAATAATGAAAGACAAAAACATCTGTAAAGTCTGGCAATTCCAAGGCTGAAATTATTCTGAAGATTCTAGGGAAGTTGTATGGAATTTTATTAGGGGTGTGCAAAAATATCAAAATATTGTTTTGTTTAATGTGATGATAGAGTATTGATATCGGGGACTGCTGTATCGCTATATCGCAAAGGGTATTTTTTTGAATATTTTAGTAAATTATTTTGCTACAGTGCTACAGTTTTGTTGACGGAAACTCACTTAGGCAACACATTTGACATTTTCGCCATTTTGATGAATAAAAATGTTTGTGTTTCATATTCACTTTGCACAAGAAGTGGTTTAACAAAGACTTTTAGTATCACAGCCATCATTTATCCATTATTTTTATTGAACTGTATCGAATCAATTTGAACATATGTCGTATCGATCCGAAAGTGCACTGTGTCGAGATATATCGTATCGTGGCCTATCCATCGAGGTATGGCAACTTCTTAATGATACCCAGCCCTAAATATTACAATACAGTTGAGCACTTCCTGTATTGCCACATGACATCACAAGGTGGAATAGAGTGTTTTCAAAAGTTAAAGAGAAGAACTCAGTCTAAATATGCAGGATTTGTGTGTTTTAAACGTGTGTGAATGAAACAAAATGCAACTCCAGGTCTGTTTTTTTGCCGAGTAAACAACATTATAACAGATCAGAAAATGGCGTAATACGGGCTCTTTAAGTAAGAATCTTTGTACTTTAGAAGAGCGTTACTCAAGTAGAATTCCAACAAGCTTGTCAGTCCTCCATCACCCCGTATGGATTAAGTCGTATTCCGAGGTACACTTCTGGTAAGCCACGGTGCTCCTTTTTTGACAGGATATCGATGGCTGCTCTAAGTACTGCTCCATGTTAACCCCGCTCCAACCTTTTTTTTTCCCTCTCCCTCTTTCTCTTCTGACAGGTCAATGTCATCTTCCTGGTGGTGACCATGTACAAGATGGTGAAGCACTCCACCTCCATGAAACCCGACTCGTCCCGGCTGGGGGGTATCAGGTGAGGAGGCGGGACGGGGGGAGGACGGGTAGACTGGGACCACTCGGGGAGATTAGGTGACTGGGCAGTTACCTCGCGCCCGTCCATCTCCTCCGCGCTCAATCATGCGCGAAAAAGCAAAAACGAACATCCGCCATTACTTCTTCCTCTGCCTCTTGAAATTCCCCGCGCGACCTTAACATTTATTCCATTCTCCAAATATATTTTTTCATTTTGGCGTTTTCGATCTCGCTCCGCCACGGCCTCTTTAGATCATTTACGATTCCACCACAAGTTATATTGCGTTTTTTTATTTCCTCATAACTGCTTGTGTGACCCGTGCTATCTCTTGCTCCGGTTGTGCGTAGATGATGGACCTTTAAAAGATTGTAAAAAGCAGGAGAAAATACTAATCTTTTCTACTGCTTCTTGCAATGCTCAATACAGAAAAAAAATCTCCAATTCCGAGTCGAAATCCTTGCACGACAATGTATTAGAGGGCAGAACGGCATATGTTAGGTGGGCGAGTTTTCCGAGTAGCCGCCAATGCTTCAATTTTTCACCCAAAATACACAAGTAAACCATTTTCTAGTTTGTTTTTGTTTTTTTGTAATCCGCCTTTTATTGCCGTACAAAATCTCACTATCAGATTGGATTTCACACGTTATCACAGCCATTCAAAACTCATTAACTGTCATTAATTAGGGTCTCGCTTTGAAATCTGCCCGGCGCCCATCTCAAAGTCAAACGTGCAAAAGTGAAATAATTGGTTGCAATATGTGCGAATCCGCGAGAAAATTCCACAAAAGCGTAAATAGCGGGTTAGGGTTGGGGGATAGCGCGGCGAGTACCTGGCATCCGTCACTCCAGAGAGGATTGTTTTGGTGTTGTCTTGTACTTTCTCTCCTCCCCCCCCCTACCTCGATCTCGTCTCTCGTCCCTCTGACACACTCACCAGGCTGGCTCCATTTCTCTGGGGGCGGCCAGCTCCACTCTTGTGTTTCAGTAAGCGTCCAGGCACCGTCATTGAAACTGACTGCTAAGTTATCTTATTTCTTCCTAGGCTTTCCTGGAAGATGCCTTGGAAAAAAAAAGAAAAAAAAAAAGAACATAAAAACTGCTGTGTATGCGCTCTCTTTAGACAGTTAGCAGGAAGAAAGATATTGTTCTGCATGCATGCATTTAAAGTGGTGCATTAAAGGAACCTCGGTATTTATGTTGTTTATCAGCTGCCGTCTAGAGCAATATCAATGATTTTTGTTTTGATCTGACACCAAGTAATACTATGCCAGTCCGATACGATACAAGGGCTATGCAACAATATTGAAATATCAATATATCGTATAGTTTAATGTGATGATACAGTATCGATATCATGGGCTGCTGTATCGATATATCACCAGGATTACTAAATCACTAAATTATTTTGTTACAACACTACAGTTTTGTTTTGACATTTTCACTGTTTTGATGATTGAAATATTTGTGTTTCATATTCACTTTGCACAAGAAGTGGTGTAACAAAGACTTTTAGTATCACAGCCATGATTTAGCCTTTATTTCGTATTGAACCATATCGAATCCAATTGAAATATATCGTATTGAATCATATCGAATCGAAGGCTCTCTGTATTGAGATATGTATCGTATCATGGCCTATGTATCGAGGTATGTATCATATCTATATCAGCTTCTGAATGATACCCAGCCCTAACTGATACCAATTAATTTTAGTATTCAAATGTATGTGTAGATAAACTAATGAACACACAAAGTCTTTCCATAATTTATAATGTTATAAAAACATTTTCTGTGGAACTTTTAAATGTCAATATTTTTGCATGAGAATCCATACTTTTTAATATTGATCTGCCCATAACTACTGCTGTCCAGAATATTAAATCTTGATTTCATGGGTTTCAGTTCAGACTCCGTTTTAGGACTTCACTATTGACCATTCAAATAAAACTATATTTAGTTTAGAATTATTAATTGTCATGGCAAAAGTCTCAGTTTTTCATCATTCAGACTTCATGGAGAGACCTTAAACGTGTCATGTGTTTTTGCAGGTCGTGGGTGCTGGGAGCGTTTGCACTGCTCTGCCTCCTGGGCCTTACCTGGTCCTTTGGGCTGTTCTTTTTGAATGAATCGTCCATAGTGATGGCGTACCTCTTCACCATCTTCAACACTCTGCAAGGAATGTTCATCTTCATCTTCCACTGCCTCCTACAGAAAAAGGTATCCAAAAAGTCTTGAAAATGTTTGTTGTAAAAATGTCAAATTGTAGGTTGATGGTTGGCAGTGGTTAAAAACACTAGTACTAGTCGAAATAAATTTACATCAAAGACTAGCAATGTAGCAATATCCAAATCTCTCGATATGATACTTTCACGATATTTCACAGTATGATATTTTTTGCTGTATTTTGTGATAAAATTGTGAATGTTACTTTTTCCTTTTAAACTGCCGTCAAAAGCCTTTAATACTGTTATGATATAACTGTTTTCATACAGTCTGCACAGAAACAGCAAAGGATCATGGTCTATGTAGTTCACTCTGCTTTTTTAGCTTTGCAGTACCATAGCAATGAATTTAAGCAAAGAGACTTGTGTTTCGATATATTGTGATGGCTCATGATGATATTGTGAGACTTTTTACAATAGCATATCACGGTATGTCACTTACTGATACATCCCTATTACACTATAAACCTGAAGTTACCAGAACTCAAAATATTTGAGGCAGTTGATTGCTTCAAATATTTTGAGTTGATGAACTTAAGTCACATATTTGCAGTTAATATGACTCATAGTTTTCTGTTAAGGCAACTCAGTTATTTTAATTTATTATGACTTAAAAATAAAATAGTAAAGTAAGTAAGTCAAATAATTATATGAAATAAAATAATAAAATAAAACAATACATTTAGACCCATGTGCATTTCAGACCATTTGCCTTGATTAAATGATTATGTTGTGTACTTATTTGGTGAAGTGCTTTGAAATTGTAATGAATTTTAGCATGTACTATATAAATTAAGTTTATTTTTAAATCATCTCTATTTGAAACTATAGAAATAACAGGACATTCATTCTCAGCGTTTAATTACTTAATTCTACTAAGTTGTACCTTATCTATGTTTTTGAGTTACGCTCACTTATCTTATACCCACAATAGTTCCCTTGAATTTGAAAAAAAAAAAAAAAAAGTTCAAATTACTCAAAATGAACAACATGTTACAGCAACTTGACATAATTAATTTTGTAGGATTATTTCTTAAACTTTGAGTATACACAACTTAATATATTTAATCACTTTGAACGTGTGGGTTTATAGTGTAAAGACTTCAAGCAGGAACAATACACTTTTCAGCTGTCAAAGATGTTAGTCAGTTTTTATGTTTTTCCTCACTCAGCATACCGCCGTGGTTTTCAAAATGTTTAGACTCATTCTTTTTTTTCTGTTTTACAAATGTAACGGAACAACATACAAACAATACCGTGCCCACAATAACTGAAAAAACCACCACTGTTTGCCCTTCTGTATACATCTTATTTTCTCCAGCAGTAGGGCTACCTTGGGTCCAATATCGTTTTCTCGATTTACAACCTTTATCCCTCCCCCAGAACAGTGTAATTTGCGAGGCTTAATCTTATTTATACTAAAGGCACTGTACCAGACTTTTACCGACTTAAATGTGAAAAACACAGATAGTTTGTTTTCAATTGTTTTTACTGGTACAGATTTATCCTTCCTATCCTTATGCCTTCAAGCGTCCTAAATATTCAGTTTATTAGCATCTCCTTCAACTTTCAGAGGCCAGAGAGAGAACAACTAGCATGCTAACACGTACACAAAGACAGAATGCAGTTATCTGTACCAAGGCAAGATCATTTATTCTTAAATACGTAGTTGGGCTGCTCGATTACTATTTATTATCACTATTATTTTGGTCAATATTGAAAGCACGATTATTCAAACGATTATTTTTTAGTTACACGATGCATTTACTTAGCATTTCTCTCTCAAAAAAAACACTTTTACGCAAAAATGTAAAATAAATATAGGCTACAAATATGTACCTTAGAGCAGTTTTGCAGTGTATAAAATATAAAATGAATAAAATATACTTTGAACATGGAATAAGCCATAGAAAAACATCAATGTATCCAAAATAAACTGTATATCCAGCTGTTCTACAATGTCTATCTTGAAAAAATGAAATAAATATACTTATTTATATAAAAAGTATCCCAAAATAAACTTTGTTAAGCTTAAATTGTTTCAACTCGTTTATATGAGTTTGGAGATCACTTGACACATGAAATTGAAATCGCGATCAAAATTCAATTAATTGCAAAGCCTTAATAAGTAGAAAAAAAAATACATATCAAAAAATTCGGATACAGGCCCTTAAACAAACTCATGATACCAGTAATTTGTTGTAGACCTTGTACAGAATTTGTTCCAGTTTAGATCTAGTTTAGTCTGAAAACTTCAGGCATATATTGTTCTTTTTAGACCTGGTTTGGTCCAGTCTTAGTTCTGCTCCTAAAACCAAATAATTTATGAGCTGGAACTTGGTGTGAAAAGTTTGAGAACCGTAACAAAACAAAAAGTACCCTTACACTCTCAAGTTTTATCTTACTAGTGTTCGAAAAACTGTTATTGCTTTTCCCCTCCAAAACTATTTCAAAGCGTCAATATCAAAATACATCTCCTCCCTTATATTTTTCGCAACTGTCCTTTACAAATATGGCATTTACTCTGCTGTCAGCCGGATGACATTTTGATACAGATTTGGGATTTCGTCTTGCTTGTTTTTGTCTTGCTGGAGGGAATTGCGTACCTTCATTTTGCCTGATCTTTTCGCTTCTTCTTTTCTTCGTCGTCTAGGTCCGAAAAGAGTACAGCAAATGTTTCCGCCAGTCCCAGTGCTGTGGGGCGCTACCATCCGAGGGCTCCCATAGCGCCGCCAAGACTTCCACGTCACGATCCACCGCGCGCTACTCATCTGCTACACAGGTACCACACAGTAAGCTTGCACGTGCACGTACAACCGCCCGGGGTTCGCCTGCGGGCATTTCTACACAAGTAATTGAGTTTGGAATGTTGGAGTGAGTCTTTTACAGGAATTAGTTTGCTTTTTTTTTTTTCAAGATTTACTGAAAGAGGCTGTAAATGTACAAACAGCATTGTATAAGTGCAACAAATACATGCAAAAATAGTATTTGAAGGAGCCTATGGAGGCCTTCATGTATAAGTAATACGAAGTGGGTTGAACAGGTGCATGCTGGGAGATATGACCATGAATTGAAACAGAAGAATACAAATTTATTCTTGGGTTTAAATTTTATACGATTGATTCAAATAAATATAAAATGCTATTATAACCGCGAAAGCTTCTCACCTGGCAAAGTGTTTAAAACAAGGATAAAATTATCATCATTCTAATAATCATTCTTTGTTTTTAAAAAAGGTACTGTACTACAAAACACCATCAATTTTAAAGCTACTACCCCTCCTCCTACTACACCTACTTACTACTTCTGCACCTACTTACTACTACCTACTACACCTGCTACTACATATTAACAACAACAACACCTATTACCACTACTACTCCTACTAACTACTAATACTACTACTCCTACTAACTATTTCTACACCTACTACTACTACTTCTACACCTACTACACCTACTACTACTACAACTACAACTACACCTACTGCACCTACTACTACTACTACTACTACTTCTACACCTACTACTACACCTACTACTACTACTACACCTACTACTACTACAACAACTACTACACCTACTACTACTACACCTATTACTACTACAACTATTACTACTACTACAACTACACCTACTGCACCTACTACTACTACTACTACTACTACTTCTACACCTACTACTACACCTACTACTACTACAACTATTACTACTACAACTACTACTACTACTACAATTATTACACCTACTACTGCTACTACTACTACTGCTACTACTACTACTGCTACTACTACTACTACTACTACTACTACACCTACACCTATTACTACTACACCTACTACTACAACTGCTACTCCTACTACTACTACTACTACTACTACTAGAATTGAAACCGCAGAATACAAATTTATTCTTGGGTTTCCGTTCTACACAACTCATTGGAATAAATATAAAATGCTATTATAACCGCCAAAGCTTCTCACCTGGCAAAGTGTTCAAAACAAGGATAAAATGCAGCTAATCATTCTTTGTTTTTAAAAAGGTACTGTACTACAAAACCCCATCAAATTTAAATCCTCTCCACATAACATTTCAGCCAAAAAAAATCCCCAAAAAAACTAAAACGTCTTGACAACCATGCATTCTTACTGTGAGCTTGCCTACCCACAGAACTGACTCATAACTCAGGGCACATCTCTCCATGGGAATCGTATCCGTCAATATGGCGTAGCTCCATGGAAAATATACCAAAGTACGACTCAGACGTAGAAGCAACATGAGAAAAGTTTACGCCGTGGAGCTTTAAATTAAAACAAAAAGTTGCTCATCATGAATATATTCTCAGTTTATTTTCATGTTTACCTCTAATGTTATTTACAGAGGAATAAAAATATTACCCAAGCAACACCTTTTAATCCAAATAATTCTGACTTTTATATGTATCTAGTAATTGAAACATAATGCACTGACCTTATCCGTGCACGAACAGCGAGAAACCAACAAAGTGAAGATTTAATTAAACACCAAAGCATATTATGAGTCTGTAATATTTCTCCTTTTAGATGGTTCAGTCCTAATAAGGGTTATCCTTGTGGTTCTTTGCATCATACTGCAGACGATTGCACCACGTTATAATGCTCCCAAGGTTACGTATCAAAGACTGGATTCAATGGATACAATCAGGAAATATTAGTGATTTATTGCGACACAGCAGGCAGAAGGCAATAACATGATCAGACAAGCTTTTTTTTTCTTTTAAACTGGATGAAAATACATTTGCGGTCTCTTTTTCTTGTAATGGTTTGTGACACGCTTTGAACTGATAAGAAGTAGTATGAAGTAGTAGTAGTGGTGGTAGTGGCAGTAGTGGTCATGGTAGTACAATGTTGTTGTTAATATTTAGAAGTTCTTAATATTTAATAGTAGTTGTTAATACGAAGTAGGAGTAGTATTGATAGTATTGGTAGTAGCGGTTGTAGCGGCAGTAGCAGTAGTGGTCATAGTAGTGGTAGTAGGAGTAGTAGTAGTGGTGGTGGTAGTGATAGTAGTGGTAGTAATGGTGGTAGTAGTAGTAGTAGTAGTAGTAGTAGTAGTAGTAGTAGTAGTAGTAGTTGTAGTAGTAGTAGTAGTAAGTAGTAGTAGTAGTAGTAGTAGTTAGTAGTAGTTAGTTAGTTGTGGATGTGGTGTGTGTGTAGTAGTAGTAGGTGGAGTGGGTGTCGTAGTAGTTAGTAGGTGTACTAGCAGTGGTAGTAGTAGTTAGTAGGTGTAGTAGCAGTGGTAGTAGTAGTAGTAGTTAGTAGGTGAAGTAATAGTAGTAGGTGTTGTAGGTAGTAGGTGTAGAAGTAGTAGTTAGTAGGTGTAGTAGTAGTAGTTAGTAGGTGTCGTAGTAGTAGTAGTTAGTAGTAATAGTGTGTGTAGTAGTAGTAGGTAGTAATAGTAGTAGGTGTTGTAGGTAGTAGTAGTAGAAGTAGTAGTTAGTAGGTGTCGAAGTAGTAGTTAGTAGGTGTCGTAGTAGTAGTAGTTAGTAGGAGGAGTATTAGTAGTAGTAGTTAGCAGGTGTAGTAGCAGTGGTAGTAGTAGTTAGTAGGTGAAGTAATAGTAGGTGTTGTAGGTAGTAGGTGTCTTAGTAGTAGCAGTATTTGTGGTAGTGGTAGTATTTCTGGTAGTGGTAGAAGTAGGAGTAGTAGTCTAGTAGTAGAAGTGGTAGTAGTAGATGTAGTAGAAGTTGTAGTTGTTAATATTTAGAACTAGTAGTTGTTCATATTTACTAGTTAATATGTAGCAGTAGTAGCAGCAGTAGTTAATACTTACTAGTTAATAAGTAGTGGTAGTAGTAGCTGTAGTTGTTAACATTTAGTAGTTAATATGTAGTAGTCAGCGTTACAATAGTAGTAGATGTAGTAGATGCTGTAGAAAGGATTGAAGTTTATACAGTCAGGAAATATTAGTGATTTGTTATGACACAGCAGGCAGAAGGCGATAATGTGATCTGTCTTTTTTTGAACTGAATGAAAATACATTTGCGGCCTCTATTGCCTGTAATGGTTTGTGATAGACACGCTTTGAACTGATAAGAACATGGGTGACACGCAGACCACTCCTTATCTCCTCTGCTGCTCGGGCTGCCACTTCTCAAGAGCACTTACAATTTAGCGGGCTGTATTTTTTTGTTTTGAATTGTCTGAGTAGAAACGCGAGGGCGAAGTTGAAGCTATTAATAGAAATGTCACTGAGGAAGGAGCAGGGGTGGTTGGATTAAAAGGTGATTTAAATTTAGATTCCCGACAAAAAATAATCAGAACTTATGCTGGCAATATGTCTGCGCATTCTGTTACAATTTACTTCGACGTAAATATTGCGATGTAAGCGTATGGCCATCTGTGTATCTCCTACTGCCAAAGAAAAGCATTATATAAAGGCTATAGAGATATACTATACAGGCATACATTTCCATATTTTACAGTGGTGAAGTGAGTAAATCGATTGAGTGTTTTTCGGTTTGCACGGATTGAGCACATGCTGTTGTCGTATCAAAGGGCAAGACACTTCCACTCACATGGGATCCTCCAGTCACGGTATGGGGCTGATTGAGACAGGAAATGTGTCAGTCCAGTGTAAAATCCAACAAATCACTGTCCAACCAGATTACCACAGTGACCCTGAGAAAAGTGAAGGCAAAAAGTAACATGTTAAAGGGGCACTGTGTAACTTTTCTGCCCACCTTTATCGTCGCTTTGCAGAAACATTTCTATAGTGAATTACGCTAAATTGAGTTTTGAGCCATGTTATGATGTAGCCAGGCTGGTCACCTAGTGCCTCTGCTCAAGTTCATTTCTCTCCAGCGACTAGGTCAGGAATCGGAATACACTAGATGATTCGCCAAAACCCTGGGAGTGTGAGTCCGGGCACCAGCCAATCAGCGAAGAGCCATACATTCTGTGTTGGCAACGACTCGAGGATTTAAAGCCGGAACAAAAGGACTGTTTGTTGAATTTTATCAAGGGGAAAGATGGTATTGTCCTGCTTCCTAAGGGATTTGGAAAAAGCTTAATATACTGGCACATTACATACGTCACGTCCAAATAGCAGCGACTGGTTAAATAAAAAAGGACCCGCCTACAGTTGAGCAAACGAATCCTCATGCTGCAAGGTCAGACGGTTTCCATGAAGTGAAACCGGCTGATGAATCAGGCTAGTTATGATGTTGTTACCTCTTCAAAAACAGACCTGGAGTTGTTTTGTTTCATTCAGACATGTTTGAATAATCCTTTATTATTTGTCTGTCTTCATCTCCCAACGTCACAATGCTCTGTTCCACCTGTCAACTGTAGTAAACCTGAAACTGTAGTAAATACAGAGGGTTTATGTGTTAAACGTGTTTGAAACAAAACGGTCCGTGTACCATTCGTTCTTTTGAATTTCAATTAAGAATGAAAAACTATGAAATAGGAAAACAGTTTGTCATTTCATTTTTCCGTTTTAGTGTCAAACAAAAAAAAAAACTGATTTCGACCTCTATTTACAATATTTGATTTAAAGTTTATTTAGAATAATGCCAATCTAAAATCAGTCTTGGTGTCTATTTTAATTTTGATATTTTATTGTCTCTGGTTCATTTGCCCCTGACGTTCTGCTGCAGTGTCAACCATGGATCTATAATAAAGACTATTTTTATTATAGTTCGATGGTGTCAACTGAACAAAGGAGAGTTTATCGCTGCTACTTGTTTCTTGTCATGGAGTTCAACAATTACTTTCTAGGACGTGAAAGCAAACGTCGCTATGTTTGTCCGCAAAATTGCAATGATTTTTCAGGTCAGTCCTTCTTGCAGCAGAACTTCCGGGGCAAATAAACCAGAGAGAATAAAGTATCAAAACTGAAATAGGCAAAGAGAATACATATTTAAATAAAATATTGGAAATGGAGGTCAAAATCTGTTATTTTGTTTGACACTAAAATGGAAAAATGAAACAAAAACTGTTTCCCATTTTATTGTTTTTCATTCTTAATTGAAATACAAAAGAAAGAATGGTACACGGACCCAAAACACAACTCCTGGTGTGTCATTGATGAGGAACAGTGTTGGGGAGTAACAGAGTAACAGTTACATGTACCGGAGTTACGTAATCAGAGTACAAATTATGAGTAACTGTATTCAGTTACAGTTACTGTTTCAGTGAGTGGTAATTGGATTACAGTTACTTTGTTGAAAGAAATGGATTTACAGAGGGATTTTCCTGTTTTCACATTTTGGTCTACACCCCCCCCCCCCCCTTTTTTTTTTTTTTTTTTTTCTGTAATTCCACTAAACCATTGCCGGACACTAAACCAGGTCTAAAATCTAAACCAGGTCTCTAAAACCAGGTCTAAACCAGGTCTAAAACCAGGTCTAAAACCAGGTCTAAACTAAACCAGGTTCAAAACCTAAAAATCTAAACTAGATTTAAACCAGGTCTAAAACCAGGTCTAAACCAGGTCTAAACCAGGTCTAAAACCAGGTCTAAAACCAGGTCTAAACCAGGTTTTAAACCAGGTCTAATCCAGGACTAAAACCAGGTCTAAACCAGGTCTAAACCAGGTCTACCCCAGGTCTGAAACAGGTCTGAAACAGGTCTGAAACAGGACTAAAACCAGATCTAAACTAGATCTAAACCAGGTCTAAAACCAGGTTTAAACTAGATCTAAACTCAGGTCTAAAACCAGGTCTAAAACCAGGTCTAAACCAGGTCTAAACCAGGACTAAATCATGCCGCGTAGACCATGTCTCCTCTTCTATCAATAATATTTTTAATCTGGTTAAGTAAAGTCTGGGCTTTTCATTGTTTTTTAGCAGATAAAACATCTTATGTGAAGCTCCTCCTCTTTGCTTCTCTACAGCAAATCAACTAATCCAAAGTATTCACATTCCGTTACTTACTTTAAGTAATTTAATGGATTACGTTACAAATTACATTTTGGGGTATGTAATCTGTAATCTGTAGGGGAATACATTTTAAAAGTCACCTTCCCAGCACTGATGAGGAAACAAAGCAATAACATCTCGTGGAAGTTACATACTGCACCTTTAAAGGTCTTTTGCCGTCAATGAGTCACTTCAAATGGAAATAATTGCACCTATGAGGGCTATATGTTACAATGAAAATCCTATTCAGCTAGAGAATAATATGAATGAACTCGACATATTGATGCTTTTGTTTCATCTGCCACATCTGACTCGCATTGTATTGGACAAGAAACAACATCATATATTAATAAAGCAGCTTAGACACTCAATGACCCCCACAATACCCATTTCACATGTTGATAGTACTCTAAACACTAAACTATCGATCCTTTTCTCCAGCCCTTGTTACCACCTACCTCTCCAAGCACACGGCAGGCTTGTATTACTCAATCACGAGATCCACAAAGCCGTACTACAGACACGGCACAGTTTGGTCCTGATCAATGTTCCTTGTTTATCTCCCCCCCTCCTCTCTCTCTTTCTCTCTCTTTCTCTTTCTCTTTCCCCCCTTCCCCCCTCTTATCCCCCTTTCCAGAGCCGCATCAGGAGAATGTGGAACGACACGGTGAGGAAACAGTCGGAATCCTCCTTCATCTCCGGAGACATCAACAGCACCTCCACTCTCAACCAGGGTACGCAAAAAAGAAAAAGAAACAACACAAAAAAAAAATAAAAAAAACCAGGCTAACCCAAGCGAGCAGACACGCACGCACCAGCCCTATATTCACCCCGCTTTTGTCAGAATGAAGTTCGCAGGCTACACTGAACGCTTCAATCGATCTAGCCTACACGACACTGTGCGGCTCACGGGGAGGGGAGGGGGGGGAGCAGGAAAGAGAAAAGAGCCAGACATGAAGGACGCGTAGCTCCAAGCGGGCAAAAATAACATTAAAAACTGGCTGCGGATCAAAGTTCGACGCGTTTTCCCAGTGTCTGGAACAGGATTGGTGAGAATGGGGAGCGATGTTAAAGCTGGTATAATAGAGGGCTGATGAGAGTCAAAAGTATTGGAGCGCAGTAGTAGTAGTAGTACTAGTGCAGGTAGGTAGATAGTTGTAATAGTATTACAACTTTTAGCTGACATGGGTATTATCTTTTCATTCAGTTTCAATTCAAAATATAATATGACAACCGCTCAAAACAGCACAAAAATGAAAATAAAAGTTCATTTTCAGTTATCCGTCGCGATGAGGATTTAGACTTGGACAAAATTTATTGATCCACAATTGAGATTATTTGGACATTTTAGATCACACGCCACAATGAATATAATAAGAAAGAGAAAAGATTTTAAAAGATAATAATAAGTAAAAAAAAAAAAAAAAAAGTTGCCAAAATAACAAGAGACTGGAGTTCTGAGCAGTTATTACAACCCGCTTTACTCCTATAGCCCCGCTGAGGACGAGTCTGTGTTTTTCACTGCAGGCCACTTAGACGTGTTTTGTCTAACATCCCGACTGGCTAACTGCTTTTATTTTAAACACATTTCTGTCTCTCTCGCTGCTGTCAGTCTGTTTGGATAGCAGTGTCTAGCCATAAAACCAAGTCTGCTTCCTTTTTGTCTATAACAGAAGAGGAAGGTCGTAAATCTATAATCGCGTTTTCAGGGCTTCAGGGTTTGTTTAGTATTGCAGACAGGGCTGCTTCTAGATATTGGGGGGGGTCCAATGCACAGTTCATTTTAGGGGGCTCTTATGGGTTACTGCAGTAGAGGGAAAAATTGTTATACAAGTATCTATTATCTCTACTCATACGCAAATTATATTCTAGTGCTACAACAGTCCAAGAAAATAATGTAATAATCAATAAGGGGGAAAAAGCTATTGGCAAATATTTCAAATCAAATTTATTTTTATATCACACTTTTTTTTTTTTTTTTTAACAAAACAGTTTCCAAAGTGCAGTGCAGAGACAAAAAAAATGAAAAACTAAAGTAAACTAAACAAAAAATAAATAAATAATAAACAAAAACATTTTGTTATAAATGCTCAATAACAATCTTAAAAAAAGTTAAATCATCATCAAATAAATCCTAAAATTGCTATAAGTAAACAAAATAAAGTGAATAAATAAAAAATATTGTATAAACACCTTGTTTTTTTTGTTTTCAGATTAAGTTATAAATGCTCAATAACAAACTTAAAAAAAAAAAAAAGTAAAATCAAATAAATCGTAAAATTGCTATAAGTAAAGTAAAATCAAATAAATCCTAAAACCATAAATTTGCTATAAGTAAAACAAACAAAAATAATAACAAATAAATACATTTAAATATTGTATTAACAATATTATCAGTATAATATATAACTTCAGTATAAACAAAACTGTTTTTGAAGTGCTGAAGTGCTGTGCAGAGACAAAAAAGACTTAAGTTATAAATTCTCAATAACAAATTATTGTTATTATTAGTTTTTCAGATTTACCTGAAACAAATAAAGAGACCTTGAACAACATTCAGCTTGGGGCCCCCTAGTTATTTTTGGGCCCCCAGGCATGTCCGACGTTCACATTTTGCAGATACAGCCCTGCCTACTGACTGTTTAACCTTCAAACTCTTTCCCTTTTCCTAATGCTTGTTTTCTCCTTGTCTGGCTCATTGCAGGAATGACTGGGAACTACCTTCTAACTAACCCTTTGCTCCGAACCCACGACACTAACCCCTATAACAACCTGCTGGCAGAGACTGTGGTGTGCAATACGCCCTCCCCGCCGGCCTTCCACTCCCCAGGTGCACGTCCTTCTCTCAGCCTCCTCATCGGCTCCATGTTTGTTTTTCTGTTTAAATCTGAAACGTTTTACCTTGAACCCTGCCACTCCCGAGGTCACGACTTTGGCACAGTGAGAATGAGATGTGTGGAAAGTAATTAGAGTGGATTTGCTGTTCGTTTTGGTTGTGTCAGACTTGGCTGAACAAAGTCTCGATGTTGACTTTGTTCTATTATGCTATGTACAGTAAGCTTTAAAGTTAGTGAGTTCAAAAGAAGCAGAAGATATGATTTATAATGGATGTATCGTTTTCTTGCATGCTGTGAAACTGCATTACTGCAAAGGCGTTAGATGATCATCAATTTTTTCTTTTTTTTTTTTATAATTTTAAAGGGCCTATATATTATGCTATTTTCTGAGCTTTAAAACACAACATCACAAGGCACATTTTGAGCTTTGGAGATGTAGACAAACTAAAAATAAAGGGTTACTCATACATATGTGAATGAAACAAAACACAACTCTAGGTATGTTTTTGAGGAGGTGGAAACATTATCACAAGGCTTAAAGCTCACAAGAATCAATTTTGCGTAATATATATCGAATTTTAATATTACGTTTCATTTCTAAAGACTAATAAACAACTAAATCTCCCAAATTTTTAAATGCAGGTTTCAGTGCGAGATTGATCCAATGCGTCAGGAGCTGTAGAAACCACTAACAGTGCTATTACTGTGAGGCAAAAGTGCTAGCCACATCGTTCTGCTAAATCATGGATATAGAAGTTCACGGAAGGGGACTCCGTTTCCACAACAGTGCTGCCGCAAAAGCTTTTCTTAATCACCTCACCTCATCTTGAGAGCTAAAGAACAACCAAACAAACCAAGGCTGGAAGTGGGCTTATTCTAAATGGGCTTTCTTCGTACTTGCAGCATTGTCTTTAGGAATATAACTATACCCAAATCTCTCGATGCAATACTTTCACGATATGCATCTCATGGTACAATATTCTGTAGAAGCTAAACCAAATTTTCTTTTAAAATGCATTGTGTAACTTTTCTGAAGGAGGGTCTGTCAAGTGCCTTTTGTCATGGAGATGTTATTGCTTTGTCTGGAATGTTTCACAGTATGGTATAAAATTTTTCTTTTCGTTTATCTTCATGGAGACCAAACCAGACCAAAGTTACAAGTCAGATCTATGGAGAGGCAACCCTGCTCACTAGGCTATCATTAAGAAGTTGCCGATACGATACATGCCTCGATATATAGGCCATGGTATGATACGTTTTTCGATACAGTGCACTTTCAGCTCAGTATGATTTGATACGATATATTTTAAAACGATTTGTCCGATACAGTGCACTTTCAATTCAGTATGATTCGATATGATATATTTCAAAATGATTTTTTCGATACAGTGCACTTTCAATTCAGTATGCTTCAATACGATATATTTCAAAACGATTCGATACAGTTCAGTAAAAAACAAACTAAAAACAACACTAAAAGTCCACTACGTTCACTAAGTTTGTGCGAAGTTAATCTGAAAAACACCCATTTTACTCAAAACGGTGAAAATGTCAAAACAATTGTAGCTCTTACGCAAATTAATTTAGTAAAATATACCTTAAAATACTCTTGGCGACATATATAGATAGAGCAGTCACGATATCGATACTGTATCATCAGTTTAAACAATACGATATATCGATATTTCAATATTTTTGTACACCCCTACAGCTCACGGTCACAATGAATGTTTTTTTTAGGTAATTTTGAGGTAAAATCACCTGTAATTGAATAAATGTAGAGCTGTTTGATGTCATACTGTGGAACATTCGTATCCATAGAAACTAGCAGGTGACAGACCCCCCCAACAAAAAAGTGACATAGTACACCTTTAAAATGCCTTGAAAAGTCTTAAGTACTGTTATAAGAGTTATTTCTTCATGTAGTCTGCACTGAAAGAGCAAAGGATCATGGTCTTGGAAGTTCATTTATTGCTACGTCCATAATTGTCACGTATAAGACTTCTTTTGCAGTCCACACAGCGTGCATAAGTCCATTCTTCTATTCTTCTTCTGAACTCATTGACTTGAGGTTATGACTCCAACTCAGCACGAAAAGAATACGCTGAAAATAATTAGGCCAGATTTGCTCTTCATTCTCCCTGTGTCAAACTTTGTAGAATAAAGTCTCATCAAACTGTTATCTAACGCAAGCTAAGACGCCGCCAAATGGGAATTCCTCTGTGTTGACTCACTTATCAGTTATCCTATTACACCATATAGGCCTGTGCATTTTGTTTACTTGAAACGGGGATAAGTTTGATTTAAGTCATGTCAATGTTTATGGTGACCTAGTTCTCCTCTGGTGGAGCGAGGGGGGGAACTCAATCAAAGGAGCGAGAAGAAAAAAAAAAAAAAAAAAAAAATAGAAGGGCCCATGACGCAATGCGGGCATAGCCTTCAGATACTTGCAGGCATTTGATGATAAAAGAGAATATACAAAAACAGCTATAGCAAGTGTGCGTGTACAAAAAAAAAAAAAAAAGAGATAATATGCATAAATGTATAGCTATATGCATAAATGTGAAAACGCTATATTGTTCTAGGCTGTGAGGGGGCTAACTGCAACAATGAAAGCGCATGAAACCTGCTGATAATGAAGCCGGGGTTGCAGACCAAAACAATGCGCGCGCAGTAATATCAAAGAAGTGAAGTGCACTCATCTCCCGCCCGCCTCCACTCGCGCCATTTTTTTATTTTTTTTTCCCCCCTTTTGGTGAGCTCAGCAGCCCCAGTAGCTCGAATCCGGCGTCTTGTATCAGCAGACAGCTCGTAGTTTACGGCCCTTAAAATGCCGCTTAATCATTGCAGGATAATTGCGTGTTAACATGGGAGTAAGCGCAGATAAATAAAAAGTGGAAATGTTTGTAGAGCAGGTAGATTTTGAATGTCATGCTTAAATGTCTGGTCCTTAGGGAAGATGGTGATTTAAAATGGCTATATATCCCACTAAGGCCGTAATGAAGTAATGTTGATTTGAAGTAGGGGTGGTTATAGGGTACTCTGTCTAGGTTTTATTTAAAGGCAATCAGGACAGATGCTGTTTGTAGAGCCAAGCAATTCCCATAAGAGAGAGGAGCACTTTTTAAACAAGAGGCCTGTCCAATCTAAACAGCCAGTTAGTTTAATGGTACAGAGTGAATACAATGAACTAGCATGGAGTAGAAAATAGTTTTATATCATTATAATAAACCTATTTTTCTTTACAATTGCCCAGACTAGAGACTGAACTTGCTATTTGCTATGTAACATTTCTGGTGGAAGATACAGCGCCTGCTTGTCTCCATGGAGATGTTGTTACTTCACCTATGGCATAAATCTATCTATTTCCGTAGAGACAAGTAAGAGATTCCCCCTGGCCAATCTACAGGTCAGCTCTATGGAGATGCAAGACTGCCCACAGTAAGAATGTTTGAACATATTTTGAGCAAAATAAAATATGCAAAGTTGAATAAATGCAACATAAACACAAGTTTAATGCCATATTGTGCAACATTTGCATGTAGACGAGCAAGTGGCAGGTGCACCTTTAAAGGGACAGTCTGGAATTTTGGACATGGGCATAGGGATCAGGGGTGGCACTGCCCCCCCTAGTGACTGAAATATGTCACGACATTGAGTCTATAATATGGCCAATACAAATATTAACTTTAAAAAAATGTATTAATATTTTAAACGTATCAATAAAACAAAAGGATTGTATGAAATAAATATGAATCCTAGTCTGAACCAGGACTAAACCAGGTCTGAACCAGGACTAACCAACTAACCAGGACTAAACCAGACTAACCAGGACTGAACCAGGACTGAACCAGGACTGAACCAGGACTATAACAGGACTATAACAAGACTATAACAAGACTATAACAAGACTATAACAGGACTATAACAGGACTATAACAGGACTATAACAAGACTATAACAGGACTATAACAGGACTATAACAGGACTATAACAAGACTATAACAAGACTATAACAGGACTATAACAGGACTATAACAGGACTATAACAAGACTATAACAGGACTATAACAGGACTATAACAGGACTATAACAGGACTATAACAGGACTATAACAAGACTATACAGACTATAACAGACTATAACAAGACTATAACAGGACTATAACAAGACTATAACAGGACTATAACAGGACTATAACAGACTATAACAGGACTATAACAGGACTATAACAGGACTATAACAGGACTAACTGTGTCCGCAAAATGTGATCTGGCAGCAGCTGTGCTCGGCCTCATGGGGGCGAAGCTCTGCGCCAGTCCTTTCTCCTGCGATCACCCGATGGTGTACGCGGGCGCACCTTTGGGCCCGTCCCGACACTCAGTCCTGGTTCAGTTCTGGCTTAGTCCAGTTTTAGTCCTTGTTCGGTCCTGGTTCTCTCATAAATCAACGTTGAACCAAAGTAAAAACGCTGCGCTAGTCTAGCACCAGCGACCTCTGCAAATACTGGATGGCATATTTTAAAAAGTGTCTCCACACTCTGGCTAACTAGGAAATGAGGTCCTATGTCCAAAATTCCGGACTGTCCCTTTAAGCCCTCAGGTATTCATAGATGTAAAACTAGATTGGATAATTTAATTGTTGAATTTGTGGTATCCCAAAAATGTAATCTCAATTTAACTGGGATCATTTAATATTTTGCACTGCACATATGTTGGTATGTTGGTGAGGCTATTTTTAAACTTAGCTTGAACCATGAAAAATCAGTCCACTTTATCTTAACTTCTATGGGCGATGTTGTGTCCCAATATCCCACAGCTCTGGACCTTAAAATAGTGGCGAACTTTCTTTATATGAGAAAATGTCAAGTAAATACGCTCTATATTGTTTAAATATGACTTCTGCTTCTGCTGGGGTTTTCCCTTTGGATCTACAAACAGCCACTGAGTTATTAGCAGCAATATAATACCCTCACTCACCTCCAACTACCCCACTTGAACTTACCCCAAAAACGACTCTATCAATACAACCCGGGTGAAATGTGCAGACTCGATTAAACATACATCAGGTACAAACGAAGATCTCTACGAAGAACTACAAAACCGCAGAGGGGATGTCAAAATCAACACAGGGCCCTTTTCCAGATTTTCGGACCTGCTTTTGTCATTATATCTGGTTGCTGGACTGGGATGAGCGTGTCCTACATTAGAAGTGTATTAATACTGAGTAATGCGCTACAGATGTGGGTGCGTTGCTGTAAAAATCAGTAAGGATAACATCTTGGCCGAATCTCCGCTGGAAATGTTCCCAGACTGCAGCTGTGTCCGTGTCCAGTTGAATTGCGTTCACTTGGTCTCCCCTCCCCGTAGACAATACCTGCCCGCTATAAACCCGCCGGTTCTATATAAACAAATGCAAATTCCGACCATGCAGGGCCTATTCGCAGAAGTCTCCAATAATCCCCCCTTCTCCTCCTTTTTGCCCTTTCACTCGGTGCACTCGTCTTTTTTAGAACTGTCTTTGATGTTGTTTTTAGAAGCACTTTTTCCCTCCCGTTGCTATCATCCATTTTCAGACACATCCATTTAAAACCTATGACTGTAGTTATTCTGTGTAAAGCCTGCCAGCGTCGTCGTCTCCCCTCGCTCCACAAAATGTCAGCTCAGCCCGCCAATAAAGCCCTACATCAAATCAGACTAGCCCCCTTCATTTCCATGCTGCTACTTGAGCCCTGAGCACGCTCCTATGTAAAATTAGCACGGCGCTGTATGCTACAAGTGCTCTCCGATGAATGTGTCATTATACATAGGGACCGGTTGCAGAGAAACATGCTGTTTTTTGATTGTAGAGTTAAACTGTGCTTGCCGCTGAACCCTCTCACCTGCTGTGCTCAGGATTCAGTTGTCCTTGATTTGTCCTTTGGATCTAAAACCTGCAATTTCGCTGTCACTCTGCGTCCGCCGGACAGTTTGGACCCGGGCATCACACGTGCTAAATTACAGTTAATTGCAAGGGCACAATCGGCACTGGACAGACTGAATCCTGCCTACATGTGACAAGCTTCCACTTTTGTCTCCTCTAGTTGTTTTTTCTCTTGCTGCAATTGAAAAAGGCATCTTATTTATTTTTTTATTTTTTTTACTTTTTTTGCACATCAGCTGTTCTTAGGCCAGATAGCCTGAGCAGACACACTTGATGTGAGTGGTGGCAAAGTGAGTCATTGCACCGTGCCTGTGTCTTGGTGTGGGGCTTGTGCTGTTCTGTGCAGAGCCTGACGGCCATCTGTGTTCAACATTACTCGTGCCTTGCCTTCTTTTCAAAGGTGGAATGTTTTATTCATTGTTAATGTCACTACATTTCCCATCAGCTTTTTAAGTATGGATTTATTTATTTCTCTGCGGCCCGTGGACTGTATGTTGCTATCTGGATGCTGCTCGACTTGTTGTAGTATGTTTGGCTGTTGAATATTGTATATATTTTTTCATCTCATTCGTGCAATATTGTTCAGGATCAAGTCTTAGATTGGCCATGATCATATTCAGATTTAACAAGCCCAGACAAGGTGGGGAGATAATTGGCATCTACTTAGAAGTTGAAAACTTTAGTGTTAAATATAAATGAGCCGAGATCAAAGTGTCCTGAGCAGTATGTGTTGTGTGTGTGGTGCAGCTGTGTGTGCAGAGGTCCGGGCCCCCCCTCACCTGTCTCTCTCTGTCTGTTGTAGGACAGCACTCACTGAGCCACAGCAGGGACATCAGCGCCATGGACACGCTGCCCCTCAACGGCAACTTCAACAACAGCTATTCTCTGCGCGATGATGACTACGAGGCCGTGCGGGCCCCCGCAGACCTGGGGGGCCTCAACCTGGACGACGCCGCCTTCGAGAAGATGATCATCTCTGAGATTGTCCACAACAACCTGCGGCCCCGCGGGGCCCCCAAGGGTCGCCACGTGCCTAGGGAGCGGGACCGGACTCAGACCAGGGCCACTCTGGACCAGGGCAGCGGCAGCGAGGACGACGCCATTGTGGCGGACCACACTGAGGCCTCGTCCCCTCAGAGGGGCCCTGCTCGAGGGGGGCCCGCCCCTTTGGAGCTGCTGCTGCACCCCCACCACAAGGAGGTGCTGGAGGCCCCGCTGCTTCCTCAGAGGACTCACTCTCTGCTGTACAGTGCTCACAAAGCACCGCGCCGCCTGGAGGGCCCCGAGACTGTTACTGTTGAGGACACGGACTCCCAGTCCCCCAACAACAGAGACTCCCTTTACACCAGCATGCCCAACCTGAAGGACTCCCCCTCCGCCTCCCCCTACCCCCCTGAGGAGGAGGAGCTGTCCCACTCCCCCCGCAGTGACACTGAGGACGCCTACAGGAAGAGCATGCCCGAACTGGGCGATGGGCCCCCGCCCCTGTCCTATTACCACATACACCGGGCCCCCAGCGACGGCTGTGTTCTGCCCCCTGAGGGCCAGGACTGTCCCCAGGACTGTCCTCAGGACGGTCCCCCTGATGGACAGGCGGCCGCTGATGGACAAATGCAACTCATCACCAGCCTCTGAGCAGCCCTCTCCCTTTGCACACGGCTCACCCATGGGTGCTTCTCGCTTTGAGCTTGGCTCTGCACTCGACACCTCCTCCTGTTAGAACAGGAAGTGAAATGTTGTTGGGTGGTAAAAGAATGAATAAAAGACTTTTGCACACAGAACTCATTAACACAAATACATAGAAGTGAGGCCCGAGCAGTGAGGACTGTGAGGACTGCACTGTTGGACTAAAGAGGTGCAGACAGCTCTCTCTCCTCCACACGTCTGCTCAAAGAAGAATGGATCAAAGTGAACTGAGTGACTCCTGACTCTTGCCGGGGGACTTTGTAAACCCGGCTCTTTTTAGTCAAAGAACTAGTTCCACAGTCAGGATTGTAAAGAAACCACTAATTCAGACTCAGGCCTTATATTTTTCTCTATTGCACATTTAACTGTTGTCAAAGTAACAGCTAAAGAAAATATATTTTGCTGTACCACTAGTGTAAAAAGTCAAAGAATAAAAAAAAACAATGAAATGGCATCAATTCTGTAGTAATGCCCTTTCAAAGTCATGAGGATAACAAATGGTGGAAATGTGCTTTTCCTCTCACACTTGACTCGTAGTATGTTTGAATATGAAAAGATACTAGTCCATATGAACCCATGCTCACGTCTCTGCTTGTGAAGTGCTTTTTGCTTTCATGAATCAGTTTTGCGAGTAGTATATTTGTTACCACCGGGCCATGCACACATTTGAGTGAATTGGGTGTAATTTATTTTACTTGAAAGAAATTGTCAGTTTTTTAAGACTTTTTTGTGTCATTGCAATATTGCATTTTTTTACGGACATGTTTTCATCCTTTGACACTCATTAATTTATTAACTGAAGTATTGAGAGAAAAAATGGAAAAAAGACCATGGTTAGACGTGTGAATTGTGGCAGCACTGATTGCATTCATCTTCATTCTTTTGTAAGAGCCCATCATCAGCTGATATTTAATTGAACTCCTGTTTGATATCAAATAAATGTGAATTTTTTTCTTCTTTGATACTTAGGTTTTTGTTACATCTGCTGAATTTAATTTGATATTGATTTTTAAAAGCCAAAACATCCACAATGAATATACGAGTGCATACAACTGTACAGTTTACAGTTTGAAGGTGCTCTATTACTCAAAAAAAAAAAAAAAAGTACTCTTCTAAAGTGGAATGGTGTTTTCAGTTTGAGAGAAGTAGGCAGGATTTGTGTGTTAAACGTGTGAATGAAACAAAACACAACTCCAGGTCTGTTTTTGATGAGGAAACAACATTATAATACAGATCAGAAAACGGAATAATATAAACCCTTTAATCAATAGTCATTCTTATTAAAATGTGTTTAATAACTTACGTTTCCATTAGTCACGAGCATAAATGTATAACTTTGAATGCTATTGTATCAAAAGGAAGGGACTGGATTTATACTTTGACTGTCACTAAGCCAATTAAAAAAAACACACACACATTCAATCAGAAAAATTAACCTCTGCTTAATTCCCCATTTTAAAATAAATGGTTACGGATGGTCAGGTGGGATTAATTTAAATGAAAATGGACTTAAGAAAAGGGGTTCCAGACACTTTTCACTTGTGTGTCTGAGGCAACACCAGTAGCTGCTCTGCATTTTCAAATATGTATAACACGCAGCATTTTATAGGCCATTTAATACAGATGTGGTGCAGCTAAAATGAATATTGTTAAAATGCTGTTGGGGTTGGGTTTAGTCAGTTACAGAAATGATCAGGTCCAAAATTTTAGATATTTTATGGCAAATAACAAAGTAATCTTGCTTATTTATTAATAGTATGACATCAATGGAGTCTGTCCCATCGTTGGATTTATTACTTCTTCAGGTGGGATTATTAGGATTAGAAATATGTTTGAATGCTCCTAAACCAACTCGCTTTTCTTTCCTTTTCATGCCATGACAAGAAATGATTTATAAAGTCATAACATAACATGGTTGTGTACACTACCAGTCAAAAGTTTGGACACACTTTATCATTTTTTTCCCAAAACTATGAATGAACAAATATGAAAAGTAGTAAACAAAAAACTGTTTACTACAACTCCAAACATGTTTTAGATTTTAGATTGTTCATAATGGCCACCCTTTGCTTTGATCAGCGCTTTGCTTTACTATTGGCATTCCACTAATGAACTCTGACGTGGCACATCTGCGAAGTGAAAACCATTTCAGGTGACCTCATCGTGACGCACATTGAGAGACGGCCAAGGGTTTGCAGCACTGTCAACAAAACAAAGGGTGGCTGCTTTGAGTTATTTTACATGCTTTTCTTTGCTACACAATTTAATACATATTGTTTTATGTATTTAATGTCTTTTGTATGTCCACAGTGTATGAAATATATAAAGAAAAAAGACTGAATGAGAAGGTGTGTCCAGACATTTGACTGCTAGTGTAGGTGTATTGATACTTCTACATGTGTGTCTAATGGTGGAATGTTTTGGAGTTAACATGGAGATATAATGCACACATTAGCAAACACAGCCAAAAAAGGTTTAAGATTGTCTAAAAGCTCACAAAACACACACACACACACACTCACGAAATGGATTTAAACACCTTTTCAGAAGTGTGTGATCAATACAAGTGTTCATAGCCCTGTTTAGGAGTTTGATTTTCTACAAAAATGGTGAGTAAGAACTGTTGGATAATCAGTTTACCTGTTAAGTTAGTTCTTCACGGTCAGATTGCTTAACTATGAACTTTTTGGTTGGGGGTCTGTTACCTGCTTGCCAACTGATTAATTATATGATTTACTTTTCGTATGATGTACACTGCTAAAACCAAACAGCACGTCTTTATAAGAAAGGGTAAAATGGGATTAGAAGTTGTGTATATGTTTAATGAATTCTTTCCAAAAACACGCAGAGTCTGGGCAGGTCAGCGATGTAACACCTTTGCTTGTTAGTGATGAGATATTTGTGAGAAAATGTCCTTAAATTTTTCCATGGAGTATTATCAGACAGAGTCAAAGTAGGGCTCTGTTTGGGAGGTGCACTTGTGGTGATAGTCGCTCTTTTTCTGCAGTGACTCATTATAAGGCAAGTTTAATTGAAGATGAAGCCAAGTAAGTTCCTTTTGAAAAGTTTGATGCAGCGTCTTCACTCACGCCTGGTCAAGCCGCCATCTTCGAGCGCTGCACTGTCCTGCCGCTTCCCCAGTTTAGGCTCCTGGCACCACTAATGACATCACTCTGTTGCAGCCAGTGAAACAGCGGCATGGGTAACCCTGTCGTCATATCACTGAATACATCTCAGAACTAATAAACAAAATATGAACTAAAACGTGTTCAATTAATACTATTGAGTTTGGAAAAATATCTGAATAAATTAGTATTTTTTTTATTAAAATAAAATGTCAAATATCAGTAGGGACTATTTTGTCTTCCCCAAATATTGGTTGTGACATGTTCCCACCGTCCCGATGCAAACCTACGCCCTTGTTCCACAGTATGACATTCAACAGCTCTACCTTACATTTATTCAATCACTGCTGGTTTTATAGTTCAAAAATATGTCGAAAAACAAACATTCTGACTGTGAGCGGGGTTGTCCTTCCACAGATCTGGCCTGTATCTTGGTCTGGTTTGGTCTCCATGAAGATAGAAAGACAAAGCAATAACATCTCCACGGAGAAAAGCATTGGACGGACCCTCCACAAGAAAAGTTACACAGTGCACCTTTAAACTAAAACTCAGATTCAAGTCCAATGAAACCTCAGACGGAGCAGAGCCCACCGTTAGCACCACACCCGCATGCAACTTTGAAGATATCAGCTGCAAACTATCAAATGCGGAACGTACTTGCTCGGATATTGCAGTCCTCTTCAAACCAACAGATCTGACATATATTATTAACATTGCATTCTGTCGCATTATTCACAGTTTATGACGGTAATTACTCTGAGAACAAGTCTAATCTCTCCCCGGCGCTACACTCTCATCCCACGTGCTGTTTGCCGCAAATCACCCAGCAACAAGCCTGAGATAAGCTCGCCATGCAGATTTACAGTCCCCTACGTCATCCGTGTGCTATTTCATTTTAGGACTTTTCCCTTTTGTCTGACCACACACACAGTACAAAGACCACTACATGAACAAACCAGGGTGGTACTCATTATTAAAACGTACTCTTTGCCAATTGGCTGTCGAATCCAAGGAGCAAAGGCCAGGACATAACTCACCCAACAGCATAGGACTTCCATTACGGTTGTTTGAACAAGCCTGATCTTTGGTTTGCAGTGAGCCGTTTGACTACCCCTTGAGGACTCCGCTTATACCGCCTTACCTCTGCTGGAATCTCTCGGAAAACTCTGCATGCTCCCTCGCTGATAAATCACATTAAAAGTTGACGATTCATTTGTACAGTTCTTCAGCGCTGGTGTAGTCATGATACCACAATGTTAAACTAAAAGGTCCTATATTATGGAAAACTGACTCTTGTGAGCGCTAAGAATCTGTGTATCATTCGTTCATTCGTTTTTCAAAATAAAACCAAAAATAAGAAAATGAAAAAACTGTTTTCTTCATTTTTTGGCTCCAAAACCAAAACCTTTTTTATTTGGCTCCAAAACTTTTTCAGTTTTCGTGAGTTTAAATGAATAATGGAAAAAACAGATAACAACCATTTACCGTTTCTTGCGATGCAACTGAACTAGGATTAAAACAGGACTAAAACAGGTCTAAACAAGAACTGAACCAGGACTAAACCAGGATTAAATTGGCCTCAGCCCTGGTTCAGCCCTGGTTCAGTCCTGGTTCAGTCAGTATGTGGTGCAAAAGTCCAGCATCGCAGTTTAAGTCACAGAAATGGGCAACGGCCGTTATCTGTTTTTTCCATTATTCATTTAAACACAAAATCGAAAACTGAAAAAACAAATTGTTATCCATTTTTTCATTTTGGTTTTGGAGACAAATAATGATGTCAAATGAACTGCATCGAATCAAAAGTGCACTGTATCAAGATATGTATCGTATAGTGGCCTATGTATCAAGGTATTATCGTATCGTGGCCTATGTATCGAGGTATGTATCGTATCGTGGCCTATGTATCGAGGTATGTATCGTATCGTGGCCTATGTATTGAGGTATGTATCGTATCGTGGCCTATGTATTGAGGTATGTATCTTATCGTGGCCTATGTATTGAGGTATGTATCATATCGTGGCCTTTGTATCGAGGTATGTATCATATCGTGGCCTATGTATTGAGGTATGTATCATATCGTGGCCTTTGTATCGAGGTATGTATCATATCGGTAACTTCTTAATAATACCCAGCCCTAATACTGTGGAACATTCCAGACAGATCAATGACGTAACCATAGAAACAAGCAGGTTGACAAACTCAAAACCAAAAAGTGACATAGTACGCCTTCAACACACATTTTAATTAATAAAATCGGAGCCATTCAACAAGCCTCATCAGGACGCCGCACCTACAATCTTACCAACTGTGGCAGAAATCTCACGGAAAACTTGGCACGCTCCCTCGCTGATAAATCACATTAAAAGTTGACGATTCACTTGTAGTACAGCGGGAGCAGCCATCTCCGAGAAAAGTTTCCTTATTACGAGCGAGGAAGAGACACCACGCACAATAGACTCCATGTAAAACCAGGGGTAGTTGTGATGAATGAACACAGCCGGCTCCCCCTTTGTGAAGCATAAGGATCACTTTTGCCTAATGCATATATATTGGTTCATTATCACCAAGTCACCACTCCTCTGTCACCCTATTATCTTAACACACTGGAATCTGAAATTGAACAATATATAAAGGCGTGCGTTCCTCCTTACATATATGGAAGAGGCAGACAGAAGATTTGGATACAGGGATAAGAATATAGGCTCTGATCCTCACATTGTATAAAGAAGGATGTAACGCGTGGGCTCTATACCGTTAATCCCTCAACTCTCTTCTATTCTCCTCGTGTTTTATAAGAGATTGGTGTGTTTTATGTAAATGACCTTAGTATTGTTGTACATGACTCATTTAGTGCTAAAATCCAACATTATGTAATTGGGATTCAATGTTTTGCAATTCAAATGGTGAGGAATTGTTGGAAATTGTTGGAGTGGGTTACGTTTGTTTCTTCTTGAGGTCAAACTACGCTAAGTGTGCTGTCTACGTAATTATTGTTAGAGAATCAGGAAGTCTGCCGTTACCATGCTGGTTGTTGTTTGCACTACTATGGAAGCAAAACTTTAGCCTAGTTTATCAGCCAGTTTCACTTTGTGGAAACTGTCTGACCTCGCAGCATTAAGATTTGTTTGCTCTACGGTAGACGGGTACTTTTTTTTATTTAACCAGTCCCTGCTATTTGGTCATGACGTAGGTAATGCGTTGTGCTAACTGGTATATAAACTTTTTCCAAATACCCTAGGAAGAAGGGCAAAAATGTCTTTCCCCTTGATAAAATTCACCAAACATTCTCTTGGTTTAAATCCTCGATCTCAGGAATTGATAAAATTCACCAAACATTCTCTTGGTTTAAATCCTCGATCTCGGGAATTGTTACCAACACAGAACGTATGACTTCGTCTACATCCATCTCGATCACTTTGTTTACTGTTGTGCTGTACCACAAAAGGGACCCAGTCATGGCTTCACAGTACTTCGCTGATTGACCGGTGCGCGATCTTGCAAACCGTCTAGTGTATTCCGATTCCTGACCTAGTCGCTGGAGAGAAATTAATTGAGCAGAGGCACTAGGTGGCGCCAGCCTGACTAGCAAAACTCAGCCTTGGTGTTTGAAAGTTACCAAAAGTGCTCATAAACGTATCATGGTGAGTAAATATGATGCTCTGAATACATAAGGTAGGTGAGGAATGACTTTGGACCACTGTGATGCGTTTTAAAGAGCCATTAAACACCCTCCCGAATCTTTACTCCTCTTCTAAGCAATCTCTGAAAAATCACGCTGTTTCCGCCTGTAGACACCAGTGGCTGCGCTTGTCACATAATAAACTGCATCTGACTCATTTGTCGTTTGTCCAACCTGAAAATTTGAACTGTATTGGACGTAGTTGATCCTAAAGAGGCTGTTACAGACACGGCTTTTGACCCATACGTCTGATTTTTAACAAATAGGCACAAAAATGCCAAAATAAGGCCAGCAATAGGTATACATTACTATTTTAGACCCATTTACACAGCTAAACAGTAGAAAAAAAGTGATTTTGGTGTTTAGTGGCCCTTTAAAATGATGTAGTTTTGTTTGCCATCTTTTTAATCTGATACAGCGCTTTTAAGATGTGGACAAAGCTCTAAGTGGTCTCTCTGGTCCAGACAAATGGCCCCAGCTGTACTCGTATACGTTCAAGGCTGTGGACAATTTTTCAATCTTACATTACAACAGTGTTCTTTCATTTTGGGTTACTTTAGGTTAGGTTACTTGCAATAGTGGCTGGAATGTGATGTTCCAGTTTCAAATATGTCACATGTAATAGTCCATCTAAGTTCACCAAGTTATAACAGTTCTTCACAATATTACAATTTCAGACTCGATTTCGATAGTAAACAATAGACTCAATACTCAATACTGATTCAGATCCAAGATGATAATAAAAAACATGCTTTATTTAGACAATAGAATGTGATTTTCAGCATTAAATCATAGTTCAATTCAGGAAAGGTTCATTTCTGTCCTGTGAATGTGACTTTTTCAGCGTCTAGTTTCGATACTAGTTTGTATTTGATCTTATATACTTTTGACAAGCCTATTCAACACACTTTTTAATTAATAAAAAACAGATCTACCAAGTACAGCTCTAGAGAAAAACAAGACTTTATACTAACCACACTGACCAAGGTTAAAGTGTGCCAAGACTCCACTGAGTGATTTAGGACACCTGTCACATTTTCCTTGTGGCTATAACCAAAGTAATACTGCAAAGTACTATATGCAGTACCTCAGATTATGTTATAGGAGCCCAGACTAACCTTTCACGACCCTTCAAACTTTTACAACAAGAATTAAACTCCACTGCACCAAACTGAAATGCTCCCATATAATTTACCACATCGTCATTCTTTCATCCTAAGGTCTAGTTTTTGTAGTTTTGAAGATTCTTAGATTAAAGAGCCCGTATTGCGCTAATTTTAGATCTATGTTATAATGTTTCTTCATCGCAGACATACCTGGAGTTGTGTTTTGTTTCATTCACACATGTTTAACACACAAATCCTGCATATTTAGGCTGAGTTCTTCTCTCAAATGGAAAACACTCTGTTCCAGGGGTGCGGTGGGCGTGGTAAGACAGGGATACGCCGTCCACCCACCAAAAATAACAAATATAACTACAACTTAAATGTCAAACTGGAGCTATTGGCAATGGTGAAAACAACCTGCAAAGGCTCATGATATCTGCAGTACTGTCCTATGGTGATCTGCCACACGAGGGACCAGGACTGAACCAGGACTGAACCAGAACTAAACCACGACTAAACCAGGTCTGAACCAGGACTAAACCAGGACTCAACTAGGACTAAACCAGGACTAAAACAGGACTAAAACAGGACTGAACCAGAACTAAACCACGACTAAACCAGGTCTGAACCAGGACTAAACCAGGACTCAACTAGGACTAAACCAGGACTGAACCAGGACTGAACTAGGACTAAACCAGGACTGAACCAGAACTAAACCACGACTAAACCAGGTCTGAACCAGGACTAAACCAGGACTCAACTAGGACTAAACCAGGACTGAACCAGGACTGAACTAGGACTAAACCAGGACTAAAACAGGACTGAACCAGAACTAAACCACGACTAAACCAGGTCTGAACCAGGACTAAACCAGGACTCAACTAGGACTAAACCAGGACTGAACCAGGACTGAACAGGACTGAACCAGGACTGAACCAGGACTGAACCAGAACTAAACCAAGACTAAACTAGGAGTAAACCAGGATTAAACCAGGACTGAACCAGGACTGAACCAGGAGGACTATACCAGAACTGAACGAAGACTGAACCAGGACTGACTGAACAGGACTAAACCAGGTCTAAACCAGGACTAAGTTAGAACTGAATGTGAATCTGAGTGTCAGGACGGGCCCGGACGGGTGACCGCAGGAGCAAGGACCAACACAGAGCTCTGCTTTACGGACACTCTGCTCCGTGGGCTTGGAGTTCTCTTTCTCACTCTCAAGTCCAAGGTTAGTCCTGGTTTAGTCCCGGTTTAGTCCTGTAGTCCTGGTTCAGTCCTGGGCACATGGGTTGTAGCCTATGATTTATGCTGGGTTGGGGTCACCTCGATGACGTCACAAATCGCTTACCCCACTTAAAAAATCCCCACTACACCACTGCTCTGTTCCACTTTATGACGTCATGTGGTAATACAGGAAGTGCTCCACTGCGTTTTTATACTCCATACACCTTCACTAGAATCATTTGGATAATTCCAGCCCTGGAACTGCTAATCTCTACTGAACTAAAGGTAAAAAGTGCTATTAACTTGAGGGGTTACTCAAACATGCGTGAATGAAACAAAACACAACTCCAGGTCTGTTTTTGAGGAGAGAACAACATTATAATATGTCTTAAAGCTCACAAGAATCTATTTTGTGAAGGACCTTTAAAAAGATTCAAATAATTTCATCTTAAAGATTCTGTAACTGTTTTTACTACCTTAAAAATTGAAGAACAGTTTGTCAGCTCAAATGTATTCCTCACTTTCCTAATGCATTCCCAGCGTCCTAATTATTCACCGTGATGAGTTTGGCAGTGCTTTTCACATCTTTTAGAGGTTGCTCATAACACCATGATAACAGCGCACTGGCATTACTTCCTGGTTTGCAGTCAATAAAAGCTCTTTAAAAGATTAGATGCAGATTCAAAATTATTTCAACCCTGAGAACTGCTTTTATAATTTATCTGTACAGGGGCGAAGCAATTTTAACTTTACCACAGGAAAAAATACCCAAAACTTGTAAACTCTTGTAAACTTGCAAACTACCTTTTGTTGATTCGAAAATGCGGAATTTAGTTAAAACAATGAATTAACATGATTTGATCGCGCCAGGTTTGTGAAGTTGTAGTGCACTGTTTTGGAGAATTGTCATGTGGGAGCACGGATGACGTCGGTGTGCGGGCTGAGCAAAATTTGGACAAAATCTTACAGCTAACCGTTTGAATATGCCCGGGAGAGATCTCTAAGTTACTGAAACATGCATGGAGGACAAACAAAACTGCATCAGGCATATTTTTGATGAGGAAACATTGTTATAACAGGGTTGAAAGCTAAAAAAAAGGGGTTAACTGGTTGCAGAGATTTTTCACCCAGCCAAATTTAAAGCCCCATACATAATTTAATATTCTATCCGCATGACCAAGATGAAAATTATCAGAAGTGCATATGAGGACAGGAGCTTAAAAAGTTCATAATGGCTTCCGCTAAGTCCATTATTTAATCTTCAAACTTCTACCTTTGACTTTCTGACCGCTGGAATCACTTTTTCGATATTGCGTTGATGTTTGTGGGTGGATTAAAAATGGAAAAAAGTTGTTGGAGTTGTTACAGATTAAAGTGCTTCGTTAAGTTCCTCATCTTATCTGCTGACGAGTCTTGAGCTCATCACGGGGCGGTGGGAGAATGAAGGAGCAGGGGCATTAAGGCGAGGTCCATGAGAAGACATTACCCAGTTTTCATTTGGCTCCTGTTTGAAGTCCCTGCCTCTGGTGATTTGGACATTATTTCATGTCCACCATCAAAAAGACATCAAACAAGACCCCGCATTCAAAATCAGATCACAGCGCTTCTAAATGTAGCATGTGCCGCCCGTATACCAATATATGGACTTGTGTAGGAGCAAGCTGGCGAGTTAAAGGGCTCGTGTTACGCTGTTTTCTGATCTATGTTATAATGTTGTTTCCGCATCACACACTGGAGCTGTGTTTTGTTTCATTCACACACATTTAACACACAAACCCTGCACATTTAGGAGTTCTTTTCTCAAATGAAAAACGCGCTGTTTGACCGTGTGCTGGAAAAAAAACAATATCGGGGTAAACTGAAATGACGTTAAAAGAACATTTTACTAGTAGATTCAACTTGACAAGTAAAATTATGAACCAATGGAATAAGTGTGTTTTTTTTAATTCAAGCAATTTTGTTTCTTATTTTAAGTGCAAAGAGTTGTTTTTCTTATTTTAAGTGTAGCAAGATGTATTTTCATATTTTAAGTACAAAATGTCTTGTTTCACTGCCTCTGCTCAATTTCATTTCTCTCCAGTGACTAGGTCAGGAATTGGCATACACTAGACAGTTTGCAAGAACCCCAGAAGTTGTAGACCGCACACCAGCCAATCAGCGAAGAGCTGTGAAGCAGCTGTCTGTGTCCATTTTGTGGCACAGCACAACAGTAAACAAAGTGGTTGAGATGGATGTAGATGAAGCCATGCATTCTATGTTGGCAACGATTCCCAAGATCGAGGATTTTCACTCTCGGCTTTGTTTGCTGTTGCGCCGGCAATTACCTGAACACCACTGACTGTGGTGCATTACATACGTCACGACCAAATAGCAGTGACTGATTAAATTTTAAAAAAGTATCCACCTACCGTTGAGCAAACGAATCCGTGTGAAGTGAAACCGGCTGATGAATCAGACTAAGATATTTTACTTGTCAAGTAAAATTTACTCAAATCATAATAAAACCTTCTTAATTCAAGTCATCTTAACTGTATTAGATATTGTTTTTTTTGCAGTGTGCAGTCCAGTGACTTCCAGGAAAGCTGCATGGTGCACCCTCCCAGTTGTCACAAGTTTCTCACTCACTCCAAACTTTTTTTTGGTACCCTATTATCCTTTTCAGCTGCATATTTCTCTACCTGCAGCTTGTAATCTGCAATGTATGATTTTCATCTGGGAGGCATTTGTGTTCAGTCTTCTCAGTTGTCTTAATGAGTTTGTTTAAACTGATACAGAAGTAATGGTGCGAACGACTGACATGATACAGACAGGACAGAGACTCTTTCTGTAGGAGACATTCACAGTAGAGCCAAGTGACAGTGGTACAGGAGTAATAGGAGTAGCAGATACTGGCATACAAGACTAGAGCACCCTCTCCAGGCTGTCAGTGTAAAAAATTTAATATACAAGTCACACCGGAGTATAAGTCGCAGGACCACCCAAACCATGAAAAAAGTGCAATTTATAGTCCGAAAAATACGGTGTGTGTTTATACCTTAAATTTTGGCCAAGGATAAGTTTTTGAGGAGGTAACAACATTCTAACATGGTTTAAAACTCACAATCATTAATATTGTGTAATATAGGGCCTTTTTTTTATGTCAGGATGTATGGAGGATCATTTATTTAGTGGTTGTGATGCTGAGAATCCCCAAAATGCAGTGATGGAAAACATATTTACAGACTATCTTAGAAAACATATTAAAAAATTGAATAGAAATACAACAGTACACACATGCCATGCAGGCTAACAAGCATTTCTTTACACTGAATCAATAGCGTACCCTTCAGCCATCCATGTTGCCGTTCATATTCTCAGTCTTCTGCTCTCAGCCTATAAATAGACACGGGATCCAATGCAGAAACACAGGGCCCCAGTTCCCCTAATGATTAATATTTAAGGCTAATTTCAGTTTTATTACTCCATAACATTACATTATACAGTAAGAAGCACCTTCCCTGGACATTGTACGGCCTTAGCTTTATTTTTAGCATTGTCTCTCTACAGTCCAATAGTAGCTTGTCAGCAGTGAATATTGACTCAATATTTATGACCAGGAACTTTCCGGAGAAAAAAATAAAGTTTGGTCAAGTTTTCTGTAAAGGGCCCATAGTACGGTATTTTCTGATCTGTGTTATAAAGTCATCAAAATTATACCTAGAGTTGTGTTTTGTTTCATTCACACATGTTTAGCACACTAATCCTGCATATTTATTTAAAACTGAAGTAACACTGATAATACAGGAAGTGCTCCGTTGTGGTTTTAAGCTTCATACCTTCATTAGAATCATTTGAATAATTTCAGCCCTGGAATTGCCGATATGAACTAAAGGTAAAAGGAGCTGTTAACTTGAAAACTACCACTACATGACGTCACAAGGTGGAATGGAGCATTTTGAGCTTTGGAGATGTAAACAGACTAATAATAAATGGTTACTCAAACATGTAGGAATGAAACTAAACACAACTCCAAGTATGTTTTTAAGGAGGTAACAACATTCTAACATGTCTAAAAGCTCACAAGTTAACAAGTTCATTTAGCATAATGTAGGACAATATAGGACAGTCCAGAATTTTGGACGTAGTACCTCATTTCCTAATGAGCCAGAGTGTTCCAGTCCTTGTATTTGCAGAGGTCGCTGGTGCTAGGCTAGTGCATGTCAATGGCCATAGTTAGCCTGCCACTAAAAACAGTTTTACCCACTCCACAAAGCACCTGAAAAAAATCTATTATTATGCCAGACTGTCGATGTGAATGCCTATGTTGATAGTATAATTTCTGAAGTAAAACCAACCTTGCATTTGAAGGAATTGTGTCTGAGCAGCAGCAGTGATTTGTACTTCCTGATATACCGATATAGGAGAAAACAGTCCCTCAACATGTGACGATTCATGTGATGCAAGGTTAGCTTTATTTCAAACATTATTCTATCAACACAGACATTTACATCGACAGTCTGATGTAATAATAGATTTGCTTCAGGTGTTTTGTGGAGTGGGTAAGCCTGTTTTTAGTAGCAGGCTAACTATGGCCATTGACATGCACTAGCCTAGCACCAGCAACCTCTGTAAATACAAGGACTGGGTGGAATATTTGAAAAAGTGTCTCCACACTGGCTCACTAGGAAATGAGGTCCTATGTCCAAAATTCCAGACTTTCCCTTTAAAGCAACATTGTGTAACTTGTGTACATGTTATACAGTGGAATATTATAGCCAAAGTAATACCCAGGCCAAATATGAGTCAAGTCTGTGGTAATGCACGCCAACTCACAGTAAGATTTTATTTTTCTATGTATTTCATCCTACAAAACCACAGGGGCAGCAGGTCAGTTCCATAGCTGACCTTGTCCGAAGATTGTGACAAGGTGAGGATCAGCCTATTGTGCATGTTTTTTTTGTTGTTGTTGTTGCTGCAGTCAATCCAAGATGGCAGCACATGGGGTTGCTCTGACGTTTTTCTGCTTTTTGTGTCAGGACAATTTTGACCTTGTTTTTTTACCCTTTTACCTTTGACTGGACGGCCAAAATCACACGCTTTGACAAAACGACATGTGGGTCTGGAATCGTATGTCTCCCTGATTTCAGATAGGCGTGATTGACACGTGGATTAACCAATCAAAGAAACACAAACTGTAGACTGTTCATGTCAAAACAAACATTATGAGTACAAAAGGGGGAAAAGTAATGTCAAAAAACACTAGACTCTTTTATCTCAGGTAAAAGAAGTTATATACTTTCTTCTGAATTATACAAAACTTTTTGAGAGGTGTCTTCCATGTTTGAGAGACACATGCACAATATATGTAGGATTCAGCAGCATCGCGTAGCCATTTCTGCACAAATCCCCTATGAACCCCTTGGGCCTGGGTTATCGGATAGCATGATATATAATATAGGTATTATACTGGAGATGCTGTCACGACGATCAAAATTTTCATTCATCAACACGAGCATTTTCCCGTCAACAAAACACAATTCAAAACTGAGCTTCTGAGGTGTTCGTTCAGGGTTAGGTTAGGCCACTCATTTTGCTGAAACACAGTAAAGATCATTATATTTAAGATTTAGCTGAGAATTTCCAGTGTGTTTTCCAGTTTGGCCATTTATAAGTTTAAGTGATTAGATTGGATTTATTTCCTGACGGAAAGTATGACATCACACTAAACTGAATTAAGTTACCTAGCAACTAAACTGTGCACTGGTCGAAAACTCCTCTAATGTATAGAGAGATTATTATTTGACAAATATTACCTCAACAAAATTAAACTGTTTTCTTATGTTAAAGTATCAGAAAAATGTTTTTCACTTGTAAATTTTTTTGATAGAATCCTGGTACAGGGATTCCATGATTATTTCCATGAATATTTCCTAAGCAAGATTTTGTTTTATAGACCTATGATACTAAAGTTGTGTTTGGAACCCAGAGTGACTAAACAGGGACTGAACCAGGACTAAACCAGGACTAAACCAGTACTAAACCAGGACTGAACCAGGACTGAACCAGGACTAAACCAAGACTAAACCAGGACGGAACCGCAACGAAACCAAGACAAAACTAGGACGAAACCAGGACTAAACCACTATGACACCAGGACAAAAGAGGACTAAACAAGGACTAAACAAGGACCAAACCAGGACTAAACAAGGATGAAATTAGGACTAAACTACTATGAAACCAGGACAAAACCACAATGAAACCAGGACTAAAGCAGGACGAAACCAGGACTAAACCACTATGACACCAGGAAAAAAGAGGACTAAACAAGGACTAAACAAGGACTAAACAAGGACCAAACCAGGACTAAACAAGGATGAAATTAGGACTAAACTACTATGAAACCAGGACAAAACCACAATGAAACCAGGACTAAACTAGGACAAAACCAGGACTAAACCAGGGCTAAACCACGATAAAACCACGATAAAACCATGATAAAACCAGGACTAAACCAGGACTAAACCTGAACTCATCTTGGACAGCTCTGACCTGAAGTCTAACTCAGGGCCCAGTCCGTTCCCAGGGCCTGACCCCAGACCTCCCCCCGTGTCCAGGGGTCGGGCTCCTCTGCTGCCCCCGCTGCCTCCGTAGCGACTCAAACTGGGAGCCGCCATCATGATCCCTGCTGTCCGAGGAAAATGCCAGGTCCGAACCAAACAGAACCGTGCAAAACCGAACACTGAGCAGATAGAGCCACAGCACCGGAGAGATGTGGGCATGACTCATAGACATAATCCTCTTCTCTATCGATTTATTTGAGGCTTGATTGTAAATACACATTTGAAAATAAAACTTGTTGATTTAAGGTAGGCTACTTTAATTATGTAAATTGCCTTGTCCCCAATTGATGTCTGTACCAAGATGGCAGCTTTGTTGACACATTTGTTCCAATAGACAGCGGTAGTCATGGGAGATCTACCTGCATTCTGCATCTCCGCCATCACCATGTTTGTAATATTTTGTCAGCTTTTATTCACGAACTGCTTCTTGATTGGTGTAAAACTATAATTAATATTTACAGATGTTATTATTCCACCAAAACCTGCCATATGCACTTAAAAAAAACCACAACGACATGAAAAGACGTTGCGGACAACATTGTGTGTATGTATAGCCTACCTGAATAGCCATCTTTTATGTAGCGGGTTCAGGAACTATACATAATTACGTTAACATAGCCACAATGTAGAGTCGGTATTGTATTACCTCTGGGCCTCTGTAAACGCACAGCTTACATTCCTCAACATTATACTCTGCAACCCAAAGATAAAGAGCATCCCAATCTGCCACTGTTCCCTACTTGGCTGACTCCGCTCCTCTGTGTGTGCCTAGAGACTAAGAAGGATTTCTGAAAAAAATCTCGAAAATGTATCCTGACGTTTTATAGTTTATAGTACACGCTAGTAGACGCTAAAGTGTATATGTGCAGTGAAAGCATTCCTTCTTTTTAGAAATTTAGGGTGAGGCTTAACCAAAATTAAAATAATCAATAATATCGCTTGTAAATTTCATTCTTTTTCAAGTGTTTTTATGTTCTTATGGATTTCCTATTCACCCATTGCGGTCAGCTCCAGTCAAATGAAGCTCATGATGCCGGCAGTTATAGGACCAAATTTGGAGTCATTACTTACGTTAATGCTTTTCTATGGCAAAATATCTTCGGAAATGTCTCGCGTACTTTCTACCAGCTTCATAAATCTGCCACATGACCAAATCTTCATCCAGCAAGGTCGACAAAGGACATATCCTGTCCATGAAGAATTTATCCTCAACTATCAAGGTAAGAAAGACGAAAACGTAAAGGCGAACAACGACACATTAGTGAACTACTCCTGAACAAAACTAATATCATGGTCATGAATAAAATATAAGTAACTTGTGAACTTAGACTGATTCTAGAATTTAAAAAAAATAAAAAGTGATTTCATGATGTGGATATTAGCATAGACAGAGAGATTTGGGCAATTCTAATCTGTGAACATTCTGTAGCATTCCAGCTGCACAAATCTGTCTATCTATGCTAATATTGACATCATGAAATTGATTTTTAATTTTAATTCTAGAATCAGTCTGAGTTCACAAGTTACTTATTAAGGAATTACTTATTACTTATGTTTTATTCATGACCATAATGTTAGTTTTGTTCAGGAGTAGTTCACTAATGTGTCGTTGTTAGCCTTTACGTTTTTGTCTTTCGATAGTTGTGGATTAATTTGTCATGGACAGAGTATGTCCTTTAAAACACAATGGATTCCAGGCACTCCAAAGAAGTAAAAATCACACGAGGAAAAATATAGTTAAAAGGCCTTTATTTAAATGGCCAAAGCCAACATGTTTCGACCAAGCTGGTCTTCATCAGGGCTTAGGAAAAATCGCTTTCCTCGTGCAATTTTTACTTTTTTTTGGAGTGCCTGGAGTCCATTGTGTTTTAGTTTTGATCCTTTTTCCAAGAGCACCCTCTACCTGCTCCCACTGATTGGAACACCTGCAGCAAACAGCCACATTTTTGTTTTTTCTGTACAGAATTTGTCCTTTGTGGACCTTGTTGGATGAAGATTTGGTGACGGGGCAGATTTATGAAGCTGGTGGAAAATACGCAAGACATTTCCACAGATATTTTGCCATAGAAAAGCATTAACGTAAGTGAAGTTTACCCTACACCGCGGCACTTCCGGCCGTTGTGAAAAAATTAGGAATGGGAATTTGTTTATGGACAAAATAGCAAAATAAAAACACCAGGATCACGTGGAGGGGAACAACAATGATGAGGCTCACTGCAGCAGTTACAGAGAGAGAGGTGAGAATTTTCCAATGTAAAGTCAATTGGAGCCAGAGACGATGGAGCTGGAAGCGCCCCCATGCTCACTTCCTATTTGGAACATGAGTTAACTATGTCTATACAGTCTATGGGTGAAAGTTAAACAGCCGGATGCTTTTTATATCTGACCTCTAAATTATACTGCATTTATCCAATTAGTATTCTGTGTAAGAGTCTTCCCAATTCATATATAACTTTCAATTTTACTTTGCTTCACATTTTTCATTTTAAAGCCTCAGTGTTGTTACAATGCGTGTTACAGTAAAAGCCCTATTCCAACTGGGAGCTGTTTAAAAGAAGAGAAAGAAAAAATGAAACCGGCTTACTTGACTTCCACAAAGAGGCCTATTTAAGAGATTAAGACTCAAGCTCCTTTTTCAGAATCCGGCTGAGAAAGGTTTGATATCATTTCTTACTGTGTGAAAAGAAATTGAACTGAGACAAAGCACGTGGTGTGAGTGGAAGAGCAGGGTGGATGATGAAGAAGAGGGCGTAATGCAGCAAATCCAGAGGTGGGTGTTTAATTAGTAACCCGTGGTTTTTGAATGATGTTTTCTTTATTACATTTTAGGAGTATTATTTATTTATTTAATGTGTAACGTGTGTAAATAATATATAAAAATGGGCTCCTGTACGGAAGCCGAGAGGGGTCACCACAAACGCAACAAATACAAATGCGACAACACAAACGCAAACGCCGCAACACATTAAAAAGCCACAACGGAAGTGACCGCGGGACTCTATTTTCCAACGGACCAATGAAGCGGCAAGTGAAGAAGAAGAACTGCAACATCGGAAAATAGAGTCCCGCGGTCACTTCCGTTGTGGCTTTTTGATGTGTTGTGGCTTTTTGATGTGTTGTGGCTTTTTAATGTGTTGCGGCATTTGCATTTGTGTTGTGGCGTTTGTATTTGTTGCGGTGTTTGCATTAAAATAGAGTCCCGCAGTCATTTCCGTTATGGCTTTTTTGGTGTGTTGTGGCTTTTTGTTGTGTTGTGTCATTTGTGTTTGTTGCGGCATTTGCGTTTGTTGTGACCCCTCTCGGCTTCCGGACTCCTGGGATTATCAAATTAAAAATAATTCTCATTGCGTTGCGTTGAACCAGAAAGTACAGCTGGTCCGGTGTTTAGTATACAGTAATTAACTTCGTACCTCAGAAACATGCTGGGTATATGAAAATTTAGTTATCACTCATTGCAACTTCAAACTATTTCTTTATAATGTCACTAATTGTACTCGAATATATTAGTCTATTTCTACAAGCCATTAGTTTTATCTATCATACTATAGGGGTCATCTATCAGGGGTCATCAAACTAAGGCCCGTGGGCCAACTCTGGCCCTCCACACCCCTTTGACTGGCCCTCCAGCCCCTCTTCCCCCAGCACTTGAAGTGGCCGTGTGAGGCAATCCTCAAAAGTTGTCATGGCCTATTTTTTTTTTATTAATTTTTGGTAAATAATAACACGTCTGCATCTTGTATTTTGCAGATTTTTTCAGTTAAAAAATTATATTTATATGAAGTATTTAGATTTATATTTAAATCATTATATGACATATTTACATTTGCCCCTAATCTTCATCACCTGACAAGCTCGAGATCAAACGAGGACAGTGACATGGCACAGAGTACTGAAGTGCAGTTAAGGACGGCAAAATGGCTCGTGTTAAAGTACAAAAACTTGACAGAGAGTGCAGAGTGTTCAAGAAGAGTGGACGACCGATTATGTTTTTGTTCAGTGTAAGGACTGTGCAGTTTGTCTGATATGTAAAAAAAGTGTGGAGGTTTTCAAAGAATATAATCTGCGTCATTCTGGTATACGGCCGACCAGACCCAGGCCCTCCATTACAGTCAGGAGCAATAATGTATGTATATATATATATATATATATATATATATATATATATATATATATATATATATATATATATATATATATATATATATATATATATATATATATATATATATATATATATATATATATAATATAAACACAGTTGTTTCTACAATATCAGAGCTGTGTTTTGTTTCATTCACACAGTGTTTAACACATAATTCCTGGCTGAGTTCTTCTCACAGACTGAAAACAATTCCACATTGTGATGTCCTGGGGTAATACAAGAGGTGCTCTATTGTGTTTTTAAACTCCATACATCTTCATTACAATAATGTGGATAATCTCAAATCTGAAATTGCCTTTTTCTACTGAACAAAAGGTAAACTGTTGATGTTAACTTGAAAACTACCACTTCATAACATCACAAGTTGGAACAGAGCATTTTGAGCTTTGGAGATGCACACAGACTAGTAATAAAGGGTTAACCATACATGTATGAATAGAACAAAACACAACTCTGGGTATGTTTTTGATGATGAAACAGCACAGGGTTTAAAGCTCACAAGAGTCAATTTTGTGTTGTGTTGTGGACCTTTAATATACTTCGTAGTTAATTGAAATCAGAGGGCTTATTCTGTCTTTCTTCTGCAGCAGTCCAACATGTCAGGAGTGATCTGAGTGTGGGTCACGCAGTTGTAAAGCTGTCGTGCTTGGTACAGGAAACAGCAGCAGTCCCTCCCGGCCGGGCCAAAGTCTCCTGTCACCCTCACAGCACTGTAAACACTCCAGCTCAGGCTCCTGTTTTGGTTGGGTCCCCTTACTGAGAAATAATACCATCCGGCAATTCCCTCTAGAGTCACAAACGGGCAGTGTTGGGAAGTAACTGAATACATGTACCGACAATAAGCATTCAGAATGCTAATTTTGAGTAAATGTGTTTTGGTACTTTTTCATTTGATGTTATTCAGAATTAGGGGTGTGCAAAAATATTGACATATTGCTATATCGTAATACTAAATTTAGTGATACAGTATTGATATTGTAAGCTGCTGTATCGATATATCGTGAAGAATATTTTTTGGTATTTTTCAGTAATTTTTTGTGTCACCGCACAAAAATTTTGTTGATGTATTCACTGTTTTGATTAAAATAGATGCATTTCCTATTCACATTGCACAAGTAGTGGTTGAACAAAGAAATACTGTTGCTTAAAATGTGTTTGGTTCTTTCAAAAACTGCAATATTTGACTATTTGAGGATCATGTACAATATATCAAGTATAGCATGTATCGCTATATCATGAAAATATCGTACTATGATTCATGTATCGTGTATTGTATCGAATCATGAGGGAGCCTCTGATTCCCAGCTCTATTCAAAACACAGTTACTTTTCAGAGAAGTGCACTGTGGTATTTGATCGCACAATTTCAGCTTCAAACTACATAGAATTAGTGCGAAAAATAGACAACACTGCTCTTGTGGTGCAGGATTTTTCTGTGAAACAAACATAAAGCTGCTTTTAATCCTATGTTGCGTTTTTACACTATAATTTAAATGCAAGTCGATCTACAATACGGGGTGTAAGAAAAAGTTGATTCAGTGTTATATCATAGTAGCCAGGCTGGTGCCAACTAGTGCACTCCATTTCATTTCTCTCCAGTGACTAGGTCAGGAATCGGAATACACTAGATGGTTCACAAAAACCCCGGAAGTGCGAGTTCGGGCACCAGCTAGTCAGCAAAGAGCCATACAGTCTGTGTTGTTAACAATTATCAAGATCAAGAATTCAAAGCCAGAACAAAGAGAATGTTTGGTGAATTTTATCAAGGGGAAAGACGTTATTGCCCTTCTTCCTACGGGATTTGGGAAAAGCTTCATATACCAGTTAACCCATTTAGCAGAGCTTTACATATGTCACGACCAAATAGCAGTGATTGGTTAAATAAAAAAAGTACCAGTCTACCATCGAGTGAACAAATTCTAACACTGTGAGGCCAGTTTCACTTTATAGAAACCGGCTGATGAATCAGGCTAATATCATGATACTTCATTGCACAATTCTCAAATCAATTCAAAATGCGTCCAGATCGATTTTTTAAAACAATATTTTCCACAAAAACTCATTAGTCGCATTCACTGTTTTAAAAAATTATTATATTTTCATACAATTTTGTTCTCGTGAAGGTGTAGTTGACTATAATATTAGAAGAAATTGTTGATAAATTGCAGTGTTTTAGTATCGGGATATGTCCCCCTAATACACCCCTAATGTAAAAGTATTGTAGTATACAGTACTTTAATTGGACCATGTGTCAGAATACGTCACAAAATACATTCTAACTTTGGTATTCAGTATTGTAACTAAATACATTTTCAAAGTATTCTTCCTATCACTGCATACGGCTACCATTACCCTGAAGTCTACAGAGTTATTTCTCCCAGATTTCCGCAATTGCTTTACTATAACTGCAACAGAAAAATAGAATCATTGTAATTTTTTCATTTGAGAGTGAAAGTATTTTTTTCATCTGTCTTCAAAGAGCCTTTTGATATGTCAGTGATATGTCAAAAGAAAAGCTGACAATTGATTTTCCCCTCCTCCTCCTCACTCTCCTTCTCCTCCTCCTCCTCCTCTACAGCATGTATGGAATATAAATAAAAGCTCCAAGTCACTTTGAGTCTTAGTGATAATTACACAGTGTTCATGTTTTCCCTATGAAACCATATCGCCACAATTTACATGGAAAAAGCCACCATTGCACAAACACATCTGCACCGGTTTTGTGTTTCTAGTTATAGCCATGCACAAGCTTTAGAAAAATATGTATATCAAGCACAGCAATTATTCAGAATAGAGACCATATTTACATAAAATGCCAACACGTTTCTTTTGTGCCATTCATACAGTAATGCATTTATTGTTTCACATTTGGTTAAGACAAAATATAATAATACCACTTTTTTCTTTTTCTTAATACGAGAAATAAGTGTAAGCTTGTTCTAAGACTTGTACATGGAGACTTGTACAGTGTGCATGCGTTGGATGCTCTTGGATATCCTTTGATCCATGACATTAAAGCTACCATCTGCAACTTTTATTTCTGTATTTTCTTTTCTTCTTTCTTTTTATTTATTTATTTTTTAAAACCAGTAGATAGATGCTTTATTAAAACCCAAGGAGGAACCTAAAATGTCACTCACATATAAACTAAATGTATACATAAAATACAATAAATGACGATATGTGAGAACACAACAGGGCCGGGTTGTCCAATATAATTACAAATGGTAGCTTTAATGTTTAGACTTCAAAACCTGAACTAGTTCATTTAAAAAAAAAAATTGCATTGGTCTAAAATTCTCCCTCACTTACCTTATGTATTATGATCATCTGAATTATTTACCACAATGATTTTATAAGGTGTTTCACAATTTTCAGAGGACAGAGTGATTTTTACTTTTAAATTAACAGCATTATTAATTACAGAAATGATTATACACTGCAAAAACTAAAATCTAGCCAAGTTAAAATGTTTTCTCAATTTCACTCAACAAGTAAAATTATCTGCCAATGGAACAAGATAATTTTACTTGTACTTAAAATATGAAAATACATCTTGCTGCACTTAAGAAAAACAACAACTTTTTGTGCTTAAAATTAGAAACAAAATTGAATGTTGCTTGAATGAAGAAAAACACATTTATTCCATTGGTAGATACTTTTACTTGTCAAGTTGAATCCACTAAAATAAAGTAAAATGTTCTTAATTTAAGGTTTTAACTTACCTAAATATTGATTTTTGCAATGTACGTTTTGACTTGATTAAAGTTTGCATTATTATTATGAATGGAGTCTATTAGCATTTTGCATTTTTATTTATTTTTTTCATGCACAGATACATTTGTTTTATTATTGTGACAGCCAGTTCACAATAATGAGTATATAAAAGCGAAAATAATGAATAGTAACATGCTGGGGAGGCCATGAATCACAAAACATTTGGGAAGAAGCTTGATTTGAAAGCGATAGTTGGTCTATACATTGTAATTGCGAGAGAAGTGGGCATCTTACTGCTTTAGAAGTGGCCTCTCCTGCTGTGAGTGTTTCATCTGTCACCACTGGATCATTAGGACAAATGTACAGCATTAAACAGCATGGCATCTCTTTACTTAAAAGACTCTTATTCACAGCTAATTTACTTACTGTGTAGCCTATATATAAAACCTCCCCCAAGTAGTAGCGGGCTGTTGGTGAGCGTGGAGCCATGCTACAGTGGCATGTGGAGATAATTACCAAGCTAACATAATCAATGTCATGCCTGAGGTTCAAAGGAGATGCCCAAAGCCATGTTGTCCCAGCCCGTCGGTCTGGAAATCAAAGTCGAAGAGGTCTGCTCTAAAAATAAAATGAAATAAAATAAATAAACAGCAAAACGTGACATGTGGGTGTAAAATAGTGCACGGCAAAACCTAAAATCTAGCTAGGTTAACATGACTTGAATTAAAGGGACAGTTCAGAATTTTGGACATGGGGCCTCATTTCCTAGTTAGTCAGAGTGTTGGAGACTTGTGGAGACACTTTGTTTAATATTCCATCCAGTTGTTGTATTTGGCAGAGGTCACTGGTGCTAGGCTAGTGCATGTCAATGGCCATAGTTAGCCAGACACTAAAAACAGTCTTACCCACTCCACAAAACACCCGAGGAAAATCTATTATTATCCAGACTGTCGATGTGAATGTCTGGGATAACAGAATAATTTTAGAAGTAAAACCAACTTTGCATTTGAAGGATTTATGTCTGAGCACCAACAGTGAGTTGTACTTCCTGATAGAAGGCTTGGCAGCGGCGGACTGATATATGAGAAAATAGTACCTCAACATGTGACGATTCATGCAATGTAAGGTTTTATTTCAAACACAATTCTATCAACACAGACATTTACATCAACAGTCTGGTGTTATAATTGTTTTGCCTTGGGTGTTTTGTGAAGTGGGTAAAACTGTTTTTAGTGGCAGGCTAACTATGGCCATTGACATGCACTAGCCTAGCACCAGTGACCTCTGCAAATACAAGGACTGGATGGAATATTTTTAAAAAGTGTCTCCACACGTCTCCAACACTCTGGCTAATTAGGAAATGAGGTCCTATGTCCAAAATTCTGAACTGTCCCCTTAAAGAAGTTGTATCATGATTGGAGTAAATATCAGTTGACAAGTATGATTTACCAATGGAAGAATTATTTGCACTTAAAATAAGATACAAAATGTAATGTTGCTTGAATGAAGAAAAACACACTTATTCCATTGGTCAGTCATTTTACTTGTCAAGTTGAGTCTACTCAAATAAAGTAAAATGTTCTTAATTTAAGTAATTTTAACTTAAATACCTAGATATTGTTTATCACAGTGTGATGTGACATTTGTGAACAAGTTGGCCCTTTATACGGCTCCTTAAAGATGCATTAATATGTGTAACATGTCTAGTGGAGGGTTTGCCACCTGCTTGTCTCAATGGAGATGTTTTGCTTTGTCTAGAATGTTCCACAGTATAGATTAAATTCAATTAAATGCTAGATGCATGCTCTAACCTGCTCTGGTCTCCATGAAGATAGAAGGGTTTATACTGTCAAACAATCCAGACAAAGCAATAACATCTCCATGGAGAAAAGCATTTGACGAACCCTCCACCAGAAAAGTTACACAATGCACTTCTGAATAGCTCTTTGAAATGAACATATCCAGAAGATTCAGATCCCACAAAGGAGCCGAAAGTTCCATTGCTGTAAGTGCAGGCGCTTTGAGATGTGGTTACATATTTGTATTATTGCTTTTCCTGTAGCCACTTAATGACCTTCTCGATATACCTCATCAACAAAAGGTTCATATTTCATCAGAGTATTTGGCCTGGGAGTTTAGATGTATACTGTACACTTTCAGAAATGCTCACTTCTGTGACGGTACAGGCGGGTCAAGGTGGAAATTACTCAAATCTTTCGTGACATTTGTTTTGAAAGTGAAAAGTTCAATCTAAACTTTGAGAAAATGAAAAACCCAAACTGTTTTCGAGTCCTCAGACCTTCCCAAGAATGGAACCATTTGATACCAATCGCTCTGGAGGAAATTCGCAAAATGTAGGCCTACAGCTGTAATTAATAATGGCATGGTATTTTTAAAGAAACGATAAGCAAATGTTTTAGTTTTGGTTTTGTTTTTTATATAATTTATCAAAGGAAGTTAGAAAAAGAATCATCATTTCGCATGACAGTTCCTATGCATGAATAAATAATGATTCAGATTCAACCTTGAAGATTTTATCCTCAACTGTAACCTTTTGTTTATTTTCACGCATAAACAAAAACATTTTAACAATTTATATCTGAAAGAAATATATGATCTTAAAACAAAAAACCTACTAAAACAAAGCAGCCTTTTTGTATTTTTAGATTCAGATTCCTCAAATTAGCCACCCTCCGCTTTGTTGACACTGCTGCAAACCGTTGGCCTTCTCTCAAATGAGCTTTACACCTGAAATGGTTTTCAGCTCAAGGTGTGCCATGTCAAAGTCAAAGAATGCCAATTGTTCAAAGCAGTGATAAAAGCAAAATGAAAAATTTAAACATGTCTGGAGTCATTTTGAGTTTATTTATTTGTTTACTACTTTCCATGTGTACATTCATAGTTTTGATGCTTTCATTGAGAATGTATAAGGTAAATAGTCATGAAAATAATGACAAAACATAAATGAAAAACTGTGGCCAAACCTTTGACTCGTAGTGTAACTCTTTTTGCCTTCTACCTTCAATCTAAGTGTTTCCTTCATCAATATCTGAAGACTTAAAGGTGCACTGCGTAACATTTCTAGTGGAGGTTCCGCCACCTGGAGCCAGGCTGGCGCCACCTAGTGTCTCCGCTCAATTTCATTTCTCTCCAGCGACTAGGTCAGGATTCGGAAAACACTAGAAGGTTTGCAAGAACCCCAGAAGTTGTAGACCGCACACCGGCCAATCAGCGAAGAGCTGTGAAGCCATGACGTCAAACTCAAGCGTCTGTCTGGGTCCCTTTTGTGGTACAGCACAACAGTAAACAAAGTGGTTGAGATGGATGTAGATGAAGCCATATATTCTGTGTTGACAACGATTCCCAAGATCGAAGATTTAAAGCAAAGAGAATGTTTGGTGAAGTTTAACAAGGAGGAAGACGTAATTGCCCTAATTCCTGTGGGATATGGGAAAAGCTTAATGTACCAATTAGCCCCGTTAGCGGAGCATTACATACATCACGACCAAATAGCTGTGATTGGTTTAATAAAAGAAGTACCCACCTACCGTTGAGCGAACGAATCCTAAGGTCAGACAGTTTCCACAAAGTCAAACCGGCTGATGCATCAGGCTACGCCACCTGCTTGTCTCCACGGAAATGTTATTGCTTTGTAACCTTCAGTGAATAAATATATGGAAATGTTTAATGTCATACCATGGAACATTCCAGGGAAAGCAATAACATTTCCATGGAGACAAGCAGGTAGCAGACCTTCCACCAGAAAAGTTGCACATTGCACCGTTAAAGGCCCAGCATGTGATTTTTTTTTTTTTTTCATGTATTTGAGGAAAATTTGTCTTGCCCCACAACAGATATAGTAGTGTTCTTGTGGGGGAAACATGGACCACTGCCAACAGTTTAAAATGAACTACCTCTGTTTTTCACGTTTTGTTCACATCAATAGAAGTCAGGTATAGCTCCTTCAATACTCCCTAGTTTTTCAGAACAGCCATCATACAGACTACATATTTAATACAAGGGCAAAACCTAACCCTGAGTCTTGTTTGGAGCCACTTCCCTTTCTTTTTTCATCTCAGAGAACCTTCTTGAGAACATAAAGAAGTTATATTTTATGGAAAAGTCAGTGCGCTGCAAAAGATCAGACTAAAATGCTTGAGGCGGCCTGCAAAATCTCAAAGTTTTCACCTCCATATGTCTTTCCTATTTGACTCACACCTCTCCTCGCCGCCCCGCTCACATTTAACCTTTCTTTACCCGCGTATAGGCCCAAACTTAATACTAAGGTGCATTTGAAACTGTAAGATGAATTTCAGGAAAGTCTGCTTTTGGTGGAACAAAAAAAGACCATGGGTTGTGATGTTTGACGAATAGATAGACTGTGCTTACACTGATACTTTGCAGTGAAATTATACAAGGGAAGAGAGGGAATGAATGTATATGATGGAATCTTCAGCAGTTACCAATGGTGACATTAGAAAACACAGCAAAAAAAAAAATCGCATATGGGTTTAAAAAACACATTTTCAGGTCCTGTGATAAGTGCAAGCATTCATTCCTTTTTAGGTGTTTGATGTTCAACAAAAAAAGGTGGGAGTGCCTAACTGAATAACTTTTGGCTACTGCTAGGTAACTTGTGACTATAATGTAATTTGAGTTAGGCTAGATTCAGGGCAGGGCAGGGCAGGGAATGTATCGGTTTAACCACATATCTATGGCCTGGGTCACATTTGAAAAAATTGGATCTGTGTCGTTTAGAGTGTCATTAAATGATCAGACACAGGTCGCATAGGGGCGAAAAAATCGGATTTGGGTCACTTGAGGCTGCTGTTTGAACATAAATTTAGACTTGTTTAACACCACAAATCAGTTAATCTGTTGTAATTCCATTTGTGTCAGTTCTTGATGGTCGGATTGTGTTAAAACATAGATCACATTAAAGTCTGACTAACAGATCTTCAGACGGAGTAGGGCCTTCAGTTAACATCACACCCCCAGAATGTTGAAGATATCAGCTGCAACGTATCGAGATACTTGCTTACTTCCTCAATGTACTACTAAGCAAAGAGTGTTTAGACCATAAACTGTATAAAGAAGTGGACCAAGGGAATGTGACGGCACCCAGTCAAATGAAGCTCATGAGGCCTGCTGTTATAGAAGCGAATTTGGAGCCGAGGTCCATATTAAGAATAGGAATTTATTTATGGACGACAACAGGATCATGTACAGCAAGTTAATACGAACATTTTAAGACCAAAATACAGTAAATTCATTCATTTTAATCATTAAAACAATGAATACGTAAAGTGCATTGTGTAAACAAGTTTTCTTCCACTAAATAAGCAACAAAATTATTGTGCGGTCACAAAAAAAAATTGCTAAAAGATACCAGAAAACACTCTTGGCGATATATCGATACAATAACGAAACTGTATCACCAAATTTAGTATCACAATACCATAAAATACCAAATACGTAATAGCCGGGTTTCACTGCTGGGTCCCATTTAAATGCCGTGTGCAGGTGTATGTTTTGATAAATAACTGCCATTTCCAAATAAATGCCGAGAAAGCAGCAGAATTCAGTCAAGATATCATCATTAGTGTAGTGACACCACAGAGAGCGTGATGTTTACAGCTGACATAGGAGCAGTTTGACTTCAGTTTAGTCCTGTCTTTGTCTGACTTGGAATGGATAAGCTATTCTCTGCTCTACGTCCAATCACCCTCACCTTCACTGAAAAAGTGGCAGAACAGATGACGTTGCTGTGAAATTTCAAAGTGACGTAAAAAAAGAAAGATGGTGCAACACTGTGAGCAGGAAATGGAAGCAGTTTTTAGGAGTTTTGGTGATATTACTCCAGTTTGGCAATTCGGAGGAAGCAGCAATGTCATCGCAGCTGCTGTGGCGTAAGAGAAAAGTTGTGGGAAAGGGGCGAGGAAAGGCAGGGGATGAGAAGGCAGGAATCGTTCCAACAAGGTAGGCAAAGTAGTAGTTTTTTGTGAGGAAGGAATTAATCGCCCCAAATTGTCGCCAGGTCTCAAATAAATGCCTGGTCTTACAAGTGATTGAAACAAATAAATGCCGTGGTTATTATTTGGTATTTTACGGTATATATATATCGATGTTTCAGTATTTTTACACACCCCTAATATATGTCAATGGTTCAGAGTGCTAACAATGCAAACATTTTGGAAACAAGGAGCTGCAGCCATAGGTTTTCTCTTTAGTTTAGTGCAGCAAATAAAGACAGATATACAGGCCTTGAGAGTGCTTCCCTGATTGGCAAATACATCAACGAAAACCAACTGGTGATAGCAAATTGAAACATGGGATTTCACTGTGTTTGTTTACTTATTACGTTCAAGTGAAATATCTAACAGCTTATGTGAAAGAATTACAGCTCCACAAGGTTCCCATTTATGTCAAATAAACTGATTCATTTGCATCTAATCCAATGTTTTCACCAACCTTGAACAATCTCTGCTCCAAGACACTTATTGCTTTAAACCACACTCGGTAAATGAAGATGGACATATTTTCGGCTCTTAAAAAGCATTTCATCCAGATTGCCAGCGCAACTAGTCAGAGGCATTCACTTCTCAAAGTAAAATGTGAAGAATTTTGACAATTCCCCTGGTATAATAAAATCTACAATGCTGGTCTTTTTACTGAGCTTTAATCCCGGGGTTGCATGTATGTTTTTCAAATTGCATCAGTCCTGAGGCAATTTAGTCTGTGTATGTTGGTACGCTATGCAATTGTATTCACTTCTAGAGCCCGAAAATCTGATCCGCTGTGATGTTTTTTCCATTATCGCACTTTAAAGGGTCCATATTACACTATTTTCTGGTCTATGTTGTAATGCTTCCTCATTAAAAACATACCTGGAGTTGTGTTTGTTTCACTCACATGTTTAACACACAAACCCTGCATATTCTTTTCTCTTTTCTCCAACAGAAAACACTCTCTTCCACCTTGTGATGTCATGTGGTAATACAGAAAGTGCTCCATTGTTCGTGTTTTTAAACTTCATACATCTTCTCAAGAATCATTTGGATAATTTCAGGTTACGTTTACACTGAAACAAATCACCGTATTGGAAACGATTTGCGTTCAGACACGTTTCTGTGTCCGCAAGCCTTCCCTAGCCACGCAGTTTTGCTCATGTTTGTTCACGTTATACAGAAATGAAACTTAAAACCACATGACTAATTTGCTAAGCCTCAAAAAACAGCTGCTCCTTGTGTCCTGACGAGGTTAGCTTCTGCCAGACTTAAAAAGGACACAACTCAACACAATATATGTGTTCTTTCTGTAACAGAGGGGTGTTCTGCTAATGGTGAGTCTATTCTGTGCAAGTAGTTCTAGCTATGCTGTTTCCCAATAGCAACACATGACCGACGTCACAAACCCAGCGAATCAGGAAGGTGCAGTGACGTGGTTCAATAAGGACGGCAACTAGAGCTCCTACATCAGCATATCAATGCTTTCAGGCGTCCACACAGTGCTGGATCAGATTTGTACTCAGATGAATTCATGGGAGCTGGCGGCACCAGATCGTTCCCCCTCTGGAGCCATTTTCCATCGGATTAGTGTGGATGAACACTGCATCCCCAACGAAAATAACTCGAATATGTACTAGTGTGTATGGGGTCTCAGTCCTTTAATTGCCAATCTCTACCAAACGAAAAGTAAAACTTGAAAACTGCCACTACATAACCTCACAAGTCATAATAATAAAGGGTTGCTCAAACATGTGAATGAAACTAAACACTACTCCACGTACGTTTTTGATGAGGTAACATTATAACATGGCTCAAAGCTGACAAGGGTCAATTTAGGACCTTTAAAAAAATGTTTGTACTGTTTTACAAGGTCTTCCATATGTTTCATGATTAAAAAATAGTTCATCAAGTTCAACACATACCCATGACTCTGCACTGTCCCCGCTTGTGACCAGGTTGGACCTTTTTATAGCGTGCATTTTTCATGAGTTCACACTGACCTTTCTGCTTTTATCAGATCCAAAAATAAAGCAGCAGCAGTTGATTTCCATCTTTCTTTTGGGGGTTACTGCAGGAATGTACGCTTAAGGTATGGGTGCTGTAATGCTTTTAGATGCTTTTAGAAGGACCGTATCACGCTAGGATGTGATCTGTGTTATAATGCTGTTTCCTTATCACAAACCTGGAGTTGTGTTTTGTTTCATTCACACATGTTTAACACACAAACCCTGCATATTTAAGCTGAGTTCTTCTCTCAAACATAAAACACTCTGATGTCTTGTGATAATACAGGTAATTCTCCATACACCTTCACTAAAATCATTTGGATTTCAGCCCTGGAATCGCCAATCTCTACAAAACTAAAGGTAAAATGTAGCGGTTAACTTAAAAACTACAACTATGTGACATCATAAGGTGGAAAAGAGCATTTTGAGCTTTGGAGATATAGACAGACAGATAATAAAGGGTTACTCAAACATGTGTAAATGAAAAAAAAACACAACTCCAGGTATGTTTTTGAGGAGGTAACAACATATAACATGGCTTCACGCTCGCAAGAATCCTTTTTGTGTAATATAGGACCTTTAAATAAGCACTCATAATAAACTCCCATGTGATTACAATTTCAATTTCTGAACATCAATAGGCTCTATTCACGCTTATGTCACAAACCAGGAAGCCGGTTGGAAAGATGTGATTACAACTTCCCAGGCCCAGTTTTCTTCATCTACATGTCATTGTTGCGTTCCGTTAAGTTCAGCTAATCAACAATTTCAACGAGACCTCAGTTTTTATTATATCCCCACTGACGCACAACTCCGAGAGCAGTGGCTACGTGCGATTAAAAGAGATGAGGTGCCAAATTCAAGATGATTCCAAACAGCACATACGTATGCAGTCTTCATTTTACCGATGATCACATTTACTTCATTCACAATCAGCTTTAATAGATCCATGTTAGGCGAGCCCAGTGTTGGTAACTACACAGGAAGTTGTAATCGCATCTTTCCAAACGTCTTCCTGGTTTGTGACTTAAGCGTGATCAGAGCTTATTGGATTTCATTGGTGAATTTGCCAATGGGGAAACCACTCTGACAGTCAATCGAAAACCTTTTGTTGCATCTCCTACTCTGTCCAAAAAGTCTGTCCACTCGCTTTTGTCGCACAATATGCATTACATTCTAAAAACAGACCAGGCTCAATAGTGCAACAAGGAAGAAGATGCAACAATTGTGATATTAAAGGTGCTTTGTGTAACTTTTTTGGTGGGGAGTTGGTCAAATGCTTTTTTCTTCATGAAGATGTCCTTGTTTTGTCTGGAATCTTTCACAGCATGGCCTTAAACCTTTCTATCTTCAGGGAGACTAAACTGGACCAAGTTACAGGTCAGACCCCCCCGCTCACAGTTTTTTTGAGGTATTTTTGAGCGATAAAACCGCTTGTGTTGAATAAACGTAAAGTAGAGCTGTGATATTCATAGAAACAAGCAGTTGATGGACCTCCAACCAAAAAGTTACAGAATCCACACCGAGACTAACTGCTTTACTCTGATTTTAAACAGGATTTTGTAAAAACATCTAAACCCCGACCTATGATTGAGTTGTTTTGATTTGAATCTCCCGAATTCCTTGAACACATCTGGAGAACTCTATGTGTAGTTTGATTACACAGTAGGAGCAGACTAGGAGAGAGGGATTTGTTTGCATGAGGTAAGAAACAACAAGAGAACGTGTTTGGACATTTTAGATTAGGGGTGATGACACACGCGGACTAGCTTGTGTGTTTCATTGTTTTGGTTAAAGAGAAAGTAAAAACTCCTGGCGCTCCAAAGTGTTTATTGATGCTGTGAAGAGCAAATAAAATGTCTGAAAATCAAACACAAATGAGCTGTTCCGATCTATTTTGCCTAAGCTAATGATTTTTTAACAAGATTCTAAATGACTAGACTCTCATGGTCATCTTTTAGTCCCTACTTTGCATCTACATTATTTAACCTATATCCTTGGCGCAGTAATATAAAATTATTCTATACATCCATCTCTCTCTTAGTCAAACAACCCACTGTGGTCTTTTTGTTCCACCAAAAGCAGAAGTTCCTGTTTCAAATGCACCTGGGGAATAAGTTTATATGTGGCTAAAGAGAGGTTAGATGTGACTGAGGCGGTGAGGAGGTGCTGCAGAGTCCGTAGAGTCGAATAGGAAAGACATATGGAGGTGTGAGGTGAGAACGTTGAGATTTTGCAGTGCGCCTCGAGCGTTTTAGTCTGATCTTTCACAGCGCACTGACTTTTCCATAAAATATAACTTCTTCTTTAGGTTCTCCTGAATGAAAGAAGAAAGGAAATTGGCTCCAAACAAGACTCAGGGGTGCGTTTGTCCTTGTATTAAATATGTAGTCTGTATGCGTGACCGAGCTGCACTAAAGAAGTACTTAAGTTCAAGGTCCAAATTGATTTTATCGTCTTACAGAAAGTATTATGTCATGAATGAATGATACTTTGCAGTGATGTCATTCTGGGGGTGTTCAACATGTAGTTACAATGGACACACAATGCACACATCAGCAAACACGGTCAAAAAAGTTTTAATGGAGCACTATGCAACTTCGAGGATGCATAGTACAAACTGCTTGTCTCCATGGAGATGTTATTGCTTTGCCGTGGAATGTTACACAGTGTGTTTAAAAAGCTAAATAAAGCCTTATTCGCACGGGATAAATACAACCTGGGGATGTCTGGTAATTGGAAAATTACCGCCCTACCTCTGTTTTACTTGCAGCGCATTCACGCGGGATAAGCAAAGTCCGTAAATTACTCTATTTTACTGACATTGACTGAGATTGAAAGAGAAATGAACGTGGAAAGAAAAGAAAGAAATAGAAAAGGCGCACAATTACAACAACAAACACTGAGATGCAGATTCGCACGGGACTAGTGTTATCACCGGACGTCTCTGTGTTTGGCGAAATATAATAAGTAATTTTCAGCGGAATTTTTACTTTACAAATTACAGACATGGCACATTTGAACAACATTAACATCTCAGGCATCCTCCACAATTATTACAAATCACCAAAGGTCCACAGGCAATACTAATCTGTGATTTTTTTAATTTTTTTATGTCACATTCTTCTTACTGCAAAATCAGCACTCCACAGATCTGACTTGTAACATGACCTGGTGGCATCAGCTTGTTTCTATGAAGTTACATCAATTTAATGCCATTTTGTAACTTATTCCAGGCAAAGTAATGACATCTCCATTGAGACAAGCTGATAGCAAGCACTCTACAAGAAAAGTTATACAGTGATAGCCTGATTCATCAGCTGTTTCACTTGGTGGAAACCATCTGACCTCGCAGCATTAGGATTCGTTCACTCGATGGTAGGTGGGTACTTTTTTTTTTAACCAATCGCTACCAATCGTAATGTGCCAAATCTTGTAGGAAGAAGGGCAATAACATCTTTCCCCTTGATAATATTCACCAAACATCTCAGGATCTCTGGAATAATTACCAACACAGAATGTTTGGCTTCATCTACATCCATCTCGACCACTTTGTTTACTGTTGTGCTGTACCACAAAAGGAACCCAGGCACTTGAGTTTGACATCATGGCTTCATAGCTCTTTGCTGATTGGCCGGTGCGTGTACATCTTCCGGAGTTGTAGCAAACTGTCTAGTGTATTCTGATTCCTGGCCTAATTACGGGGAGAAATGAAATTGAGCGGAGGCACTAGGTGGCGTCAGTCTGGCTAAAACAGTGCACCTTTAACAACACAAATCATATCTGTAGTCATTCCTACTAAGTCAGTTCTTTCTGACTCAGATTACAGTCTAACTTGTGTAACAGAGCTTCAGACGGAGTAGTACCTTTAGTTTGCATCACAACCCCAGGGGAAGTTGATGACATTAGTTGAAAATTATCAGTAGGAGTAGAATAATTTCTTGACTTTCAGTTAGATTTTTAGCTAAACCTTTTTGGCACATCATCTGAAGCTTGTCATAAATCTGGCATATTTTCTGCACACTTTGCAAAACTATTCACTAGAGTCACAAACAATACAGGATGTTTGAAATATAAAACTTAGTGAACAGAACTTCAAACACATCTACCCATCATCAAGTCAATGCCAGGAGAATACTTGGGATCGATCTAGAGTACTGAGAGTAGTAAGCGGGGGAATAAGCTCAATTTCACTATGATAAGGTGTTAAAACTCAGCAGCAGAGGTGAGCTATACTAAATATTTTTGTCAGTTCTTCACGCTAGTTGCATTTTCCAATTACATTTTTTTAAATGGCTAAAGTCTAAATTTTGGCACAAATTCCCAAACTTGCCACTCAAGGAGCAAATACGTTGGCTCAACCTTACATCCATTTTCAAGCCTTAACTCTCATATCAAAACTACAAAACCTAAAACACAACGATCATTTAAACAGAAATTGAAATTGTAACACTCTCTGCAGTAGCTATAGTCTGTGTACATAAATACTACACACTCTTACCAAAAAGCGTAGACCAAAAACACCAAGGATAAATCAGAGGTACACAGGAATCACAATATGAAGAGATTTTAGACAGACACCAAAGCACCAAAAACACAACATAAAAGACTTCTGTGGTGAAAACCTGTGTGACCCCGGTTTTCCTTCAGAGACTTCGAGGTCCAACTCTGACACAGTTCAGATCCCAACAGGTACCAAAAAGCACAGATTTTATTTTGTTTTTTTTTTTTTGTGACCCAAATGACTGTGTAAGATTTCACACGTATATTTACCGCATTTACCTCACTCTCAAAACATCAGAAACAATGTCTGACTCCCTCACACTGCACCTCTAAAAGCGTGGAGGCATTCTCCGCCCAGAGTCTGTATGACGGTTAGATGAATTTATAAATCTGAGGACTGTGTTTATCTTTTAACCAAGCGTCTGCCTGTTTTACATTTTATTCACAGTTTACTTTTTCAAACACTCTGAATAGTTTTGTGTCATGTGTGAATATTTTTTGCAAAGTTCTCAAAAGACTTGCCAGATTTACTAAATGTTTCAGAAAATGTACTAAAGCAACGGGGGAAAAAAACTAAAATATACGTCTTTCCTTTAAAGGTGCACTGTGAAACTTTTCTGGTGGAGGGTCCGTCATCAGCTTGTCTGGAATGTTCCACAGTATGGCATTAAACAAATATATCTTGTGTTTACTCATTTACAGGGGTTTTTATTTCTCACAACTTCCGCAAAGACAGGTATTCTTAATGTGTGTGGGCCCATGTCTCCACAGATCTGACCTGTAAGCTGGCCCGGTGATGTGGGCGGCTCATCTTCATGGAGATAGTTAAATTAAATGTGATAGTGTAGAACAGGGATCTTCAGTGTTTTTCAGGCCAGGGATCCCCAAACTGATGGCGAGCTGGAGCATGGACCCCGAACTATATATATGGCATACAGTTGTGTTTTATATTAAATTGGGCCTAGGGTAATCTGTTATTGTACATTCAACACTAGGGGGTATTCCATCGAAGTCGGCTTATCCTAAAATCCTGAGCTGAAACTAGCTCCATCTCCAGTTTGTAGATAATGGTAATCTTGTAACATTCAAATGAAATGTTTTTAATATTTACACATTTTTGGTTCATAGCAGGTGGATAATTTAAGATTTTTATTTCCAACAAGGAGGACTCAAATTAGCTAAGCTGGCACCACTTAGTGCCTCTGCTCAAGTTCTCTCGAAAGCCTAAGTCAAGAATCGGAGTATACTAGATGGTTCACAAAAACCCCGGAAGTGCGAGTTTGACAGCCAACCAGCGAAGAGTAAAAGTAGAATATTCTGTGTTGGCAACGATTCCCGAGGTCGAGGATTTAAAGCCGGAACAAAAAGAATGTTTGGTGAATTTTATCAAGGGGAAAGACGTTATTGACCTTCTTCCTACGGGATTTTGGAAAAGCTTAATATACCAGTTAGCTCTGTTAGCAGTGCATTACATATGTCACGACCAAATAACAGTGATTGGTTAAATGAAAAAAAGCACCCACTTACTGTCGAGTGAACAAATTCTAACACTGCGAGGTCAGACGGTTTCCACAAAGTGAAACCGGCTGATGAATCAAGCTAGACTCAAATATACATTGAGTAATAAAGTATTTAATGCAGCTTTGCGCACATTTGTTTAATTTTACAGAAACTAAACTTAAAACCACATGGCTAATTTGCATAAACTATAAATAAAAACAGCTTGCTCCTTGTGGCTGATGCGGTCAGCTTCTGTCAAACCAGATCAATGGAGCAACGACATCGTGGAACATGGACTCAAAGTGTGACTTTTTTAATGATCGGATTAAACAAGAGAAGAGCCATAGAGCACACGGATAAGAGTTTGATATGGGACATGAAACTTTTGCGGTCATTCTGATCTGAGGAGTGGAAAGGAGAGCAAAGACACAATTCCCCCTGTCCTCTCCTGGTCGCTCCACGGGTAGAGAGAAGTCTGGCTGTGTAGTGCGCACTCCGAAGCCTGGTTAATACGCCCGGGCAATGAAGTTGCGGGAGTACGTGCGGAGCTTAAGTTCCACTGTGCGTAAAAGTAAAGCTGTAATGGACCTCTTCAAATGTAGCCTAGAAGAAACGATAAAATCCAGGCCGACGTGTTTGTGGTTTGACAGGGAGCAAGAGACGAGGGAATGAAGAGAGAGAGACAGACGTGATGAAGGAGCTCAATAGCCAGAGCCCACTGAAAGCCAGTTCATCTTCATCCTTCAAAAATGAAGACATATATATAGTCTAATCAGCCAAAGATTACATGACCCCCTGTTGAAGATCTCTGCTGTAGAACATTCAAAAACATAACATCTACATGGAGTCAAGCAGGTGGTGGACTCTCTACCAGAAAAGTTACACTGTGCACCTTTAATGTCCTCTCAGGCTCCAAGCAATACTGAACTTCTTAGGATAAGATATAAGGCATTTTCCATTTTTGTCAATCACAATCGCCAATAGCTAAATGGAAGTAAGATAAATATTTTCTCAGGCTTTTACTAAACAGATGAATAATGACATTACTTTGGAAAAAAATATCTATAATAAAGTAATACAGTTAGCATGTGCAATTTCCCAACATATTGAATGCATTTAGTGAGTCAGTGGAGTGAAAATAAAAGGTCTGGGAGATGCTATCTGTCCTATCTGGTTTGTCTCTTCCTACTGTAGATTAAACCATGAATTCAGCCATTGCTTTTGCTCCTTCAGGATTTCCGAGCAGTGTTCCATTGTTTCGGCAGAATCTTCTCCGGGGTAACTGTCATTTAATGCACCGTTAAAAGGGTGCAGCTGGAAAAATGAGCAAGAGCATTTTTTTACAGGCTCGCAAAGGCCCCAAAGTCAAGATCCAGCCCCCCAAAACTGAGGAGGAAGCAAGTTTGGAAACCACAAGTTCAAATGTTCTGTGTCCATCTCTCACTGTCAGGCAAACGTGACTGGCACTTCTTTTTTCATGGAGATTTGGAGCCTCCTCTTGACAAAATTGGGAGAGATAGATAATAGGTTTATACCCAGTCTGTAGTAATACTGGTTTCCAAACTGTTGCATAGAAAAGCCTTAGATTTAGAGCACTGTAAAGCCCTATATAATACAAAAATGACTCTTGTGAGCTTTAAGCCATGTTATAATGTTGTTGCATCATCAAAAACATACCTGGAGTTGTGTTTTGTTTCATTTACGCATGCTTTAGTCAGTGTTCACACAGCAACATTTTTAGGTCGAAATTGTGAAGTTTTTATTCATTTTGGCCTTTCGTCCACATGGAGTTGACTTTTCGGTTGGGTGATTTTGAAAACAGGTTCCAAAGTGGAGAAATCTGAAAACACCAGCACTGCACTGTCATGTAGACAAGCAAACCACAGCACGGCGAAGGAAGTAGTAGGTTTTGTAGTATTGTGTGTCCAGTGGCTCTGGCTGTATTCTGTTTACAGCACCACATACAGGTGTGGTATATGTATTGCATTGTTGTCACTCAGTGCTCCTTTACCGTCTTGGCGTGAATTGATCTGACACATGTGTGGACATATATTTTTCTCAACCCGCCAGAAAAGTAAATAAATAAATATCCAGGAGTGCTGTCGTGTGGACGCAGCCTTAGTCTGTCTACATCGCAAAAGCTCAAAATGCTCTGCTCCACCTTGTGATGTCATGAAGTGATAGTTTTCAAGTTAACAGTTCCTTTTACCTTTCGTTCAGAAGAGATCCGAATTCCAAGGCTGAAATAATCCAAATGATTCAAGTGAAGGTGTATAGAGTTTAAAAACAAAGCAGAGCACTTCCTGTATTAGCACATGACATCACAAGGTGGAACAGAGTGTTTTCTGTGTCAGAAAAGAACACAGCCTAAATATGCCGGGTTTGTGCTGCGTGAATGAAACAAAACTGTCATATTTTTTATGAGGATAACATTATAACAGATCAGTAGGTGGCATAATATGGGCACTTTCATTAAAAATGCAGTTATTGTGTTAGTTGTTACATTTTACGAGAAATAATTTGCACAAGCGGAAGCAAGCACGGTAGCAGTTCAACAGTTTAAAGAGGTACTGACCTGCTTGAAGAGAGGAAACCATTATTGAAAATCATTACACATAATTTCTCAATTACCGTCAACTTTATTCCAAACACATAAAAAGCCTTGTACCATCATTTTTCAGGTTATTAATTTCAATGCATACAAATGAGAGTTGAAGTGAATATTTCTGCTATCTCCTTTGTGCCCCATTGAAGCTCAATGAGTGATGGAAAATACGGTCACTGCAACTCTGTCCACACATCTTTGCAAATTCTACATTGTTTCTGTGAGATTGGTGATGGACATGGCCTTTTTCCTGTATCCTGTTTCAGTCCATTAAAGTTCATTGACTATTCTACGGCTGAATTCACCAGTTGGATCAATAAAATCCATACATTTGATTGGCCGAACATACTCTCTCACACACACATATAACAATATACATTTGCCCGTCCATAGAAATAATTTGATTGTCTGTTTCAATTTCTAAGGCAAAGCAATGCTGCCTCAGGTGGTTAAAGGTCCAATATTACGCAAAATTGACTCTTGTGAGGTTCAAGCCTTGTTATAATGCTGTTACCTCCTCAAAAACAGACCTGCAGTTAAGTTATTTTCATTCACACATGTCTGAGTAACTCTTTATTGTTAGTCTGTCTGCATCTCCAAAGCTCACAATGCTTGTAATTAATAAGTTAACAGCTCCATTTACCTTTAGTTCAGGAGAGTTTGGCAATTCCAGGGCTGAAATGAAATGAAATGGTTATAGTGAATGTAGTGGACAAAATAGAAAGGCAAAGACAAGGTATAAAAACAAGTTCAAATTTAATCACTACCAAAAAAGATGTAATTTAGCAAAATCATTAACAAAAAGACAGGTCAGACTGGGGTGACTTATACCAAACAGAACAGAACAAAACTAAACCAAACAGACAAAGAACAAGAGTGTTTAAATACATGAGGACCAACTTAAACTGAACATAAGAGAGGAAAATTACTCTAAATAATTAACCAGAACTACTAACTTAATCAAAGTAACAAGAAGGCAAATACAGTAAGTATACAGAAAACAGACTTGTGAGTCGTGACTTAGACTCAAGTCAGTCTTGAGTCGCTATTTTTACGACTTGAGACTTGACTTGATAAAATGGACTAAGACTTAGGACTCGATTTGGACTTTAAAGCTTGTATAGAGGATTTTTTAAGGGAAGAGAAATACAGTGACAGTCCTTGTGCATGCGTGACACCACCTTCCTCCTCCACAGCTCCTTCAGTAGAAACATCTCCTCCCGCCTCTTTACTCTAGAAATACGCTTGTTTACAGCCAGTGCGCGTTCAGAATTACTGTTGAAGTGACCTGTCTAGAAATATTTTTAGGGACCAACGCGTCAGTTTTTAGACACTTTGTCTGCTTCAGTTGCACAATCACTGGAAAAAATCTCCAAGAATCACCTCAGTTTGTCTTCGCTCCATTTCTCCTTCTCTTCTTCTTTCAGCGACCTCAAAAATTGACTTTCTTTAGCTGAGAACTGGTCGTGGATTCTCGTCCGCAATAGCAACAAACTGTGAGGAAGCTACAGTTTGAAAAAGCCTCTAAGATCCTCTGCATAAACTGCGTAATCCCCGCGCGGCTGCGAGGCAGTTACACTAGAAATGTAGGGAGTTTGATTGACAATCTAACAGCCAGTAGATAATGAAGGAGCCTCGTTTTCTACTGGCTGATGTTTATTTGGTCTCACTACATCCACAGTTGATAGATTTTCATTCTTTTCTTTTTTTTTTTTTTTTTTTGTTCATCATAATTACAAAGCTGCTGCGTCTCTGTAATGGTATTTTAAACTTTCAATGACAATTTGAAACTGAAAAAAAAAAATCCTCCATACGAACTTTAAGGTCATTGACTTGGGACTTGACTCAGACTTGAGGCCTAAGACTTGAGAAGCACTTTTAAATCTGAACTCTTTCTATTCTTGACCATAATGACACTAATTCACACTAAGATTTAAAAAGGAAAAATGAACTAAATCAATTTCTACAACGTTTGAACACTCCGTAAATACTCATATATACATATACCATGACTTTTTAAGTTCAGTTTAGTTTAAGTCATATAAATTGCAAAAATCTAAGATATATTACATTTGTTACTTTTTTTAAAGACTTGAAGCTCAAAGCAGATGACTTGGACTTGACTTGGAGTTATGAGCTAGTGACCCGAGACTCAACTCGGACTTGCCTGTCTTTGACTTGGGACTTGACTCAGACTTGCGGTCAAAGACTTGAAACTTACTTGAGACTTGCAAAACAATGACTTGGTCCCACCTCTGACAGAAAAGTGAGAATAAAGTAACCTTAAAACAAACTAAACAACCCTCCCACCCCCTTTCTTCGGCGTAGATGGTCTCTGCCAAGGGTCCTTCGTCAAAAAAAAAAAAAAAAGAACAAGTGTAAGTAAATAATTCAGACTTATATTAACTAAAATGTGTGCAAATAGAATACAAGTCTAAATAAATTAATTATGTATGATGTATGGAGTTTAAAAACACAGTGGAGCACTTCCGGTATTACCACATGATATCCAAAGATGGAACAGAGTATTTTATGTTTAATAGAAGAGCTCTGATTTGATGAGGAAATTATAACATAGATTAAAAAATAGTGTAATATGGGCCCTTTAACGACATGGAAGGTGCTTGTATTGTGATGTTTTTTGTTTCTTCTTGACTCGACGAAAATTTGTGTGAATCTCAAAAAACAATTACTGACTACAGATGTAAACTATCACATTTGTGTCTTCACGTACCAATGAATCATCTCTTATTGTAAATAACATTGCTCACAGTTTACCAATACATCCACCACAGTGCGCACAGACCTTGAAAGCTTCCAGGAGTAAAGAGGAGGACAAGGTTTCTGTTTTAGTGTACTTTCACCAAGCCAAAGGCACATATTTCCTGGAGGGACTGCAAATCTTGAAGGAGAGCCACGGTCAAAAAAGATTCATTTCATCATAAAGAAGATATAGCGCTCGGAAAAAAGCACTTCTGTTATTTGTCCTTGAGCGGACTTGTAGTGAAGGACGTGGGCCACAGAGTTATGGACAAACCGAGACTTATTGGTGTAGTGCAAGACTGTTGGGAAGTAACCGAATACATCTATCAAGAATACGTAATCTGAATGCTATTTTAGTATTCCTGTACAGTTACTTTTTTCATTTGGCGGTACACAGAATACACACTGCCAAACCAAATTAAAATTACTTGAATTAAGAAGGTTTTATCATGATTTGAGCACATTTCACTTGACAGGTAAAATTATTCAAGATCTTTGTACTTAAAATATGAAAATACATCTTGCTACACAAGACAAAAAAAAAAAACAACAACTCCAAAACTCCTACAAAATCCAATGTTGCTTGGATCAAGAAAAGCACCCGTTTTCCATTTTACTTGTCAAGTTGAATCTACTCAAATCAAGTAAAATGTTCTTAATTTAAGTCATTTGAATTTACACAGCTATTGCTTTTTGCAGTGCAGTTACTTTTCTAAAATCTAAGGTATACATCTCTTTAATTTTAGGCTTCAAACTGCACAAAATTAGTGAGAAAAATATAAAACACTGCAGTGAACGGTGAAACAATGAAACAATTATAAAGCTGTTTTGGTAACACTTTATAATAATAAGTCTTATTTAGCCTTGATAAAGCATAAATAAACTCTTAATTATAATGAGCAAAAACTTGTACTTAATTAGCTTGTTCTGCATAGTCTTCACTTTAGAAAAGCTCTCAAAAAGACTGAGCTTACTAATCATTAATAAATGTTCAAACTGGTACTTAAATATATGGTAATAAATGGTTAGTTCATGAGTAACTAAGTATGAAATAATTGAGTAGCTACATACAGTACAGACTAATTGCAAGTGCAAGTTAAATGCTAAATAAGGTAGTAAGTAAGTAAGTAGTTATTAAGCCTAAATCATTCTTAATTAAGTGTTTGTTCATTATGAATTAAGCGTTTGTTCATGCTTTATTAAGCCTCAAGAAGATGGACGCTGTGTGGTTGGATAAAGCAGGATCTGTAGTGAGTGCAGAGCTTGACTCACTCACATCTGTGGCTGAGAAGAGGACCATAAATAAGCTTCTGTCCATCATGGAGACCCACCAGCACCCCCAGCACACCATCCCTGGACGAGAGAACACCTTTGGGATCAGGCTGTGGTCACTGTCCTGCTTCACAGACCCTCTCTGGAAGCCATTTGTACCACACCACATAAGGCTGTACACAACGCTTCACTGTTGATTGATTGATTTGGTGTCTGCCTAAAATGAATTTTCTTTGGAATAATTAAGTAGTTAATCTATAAGAGCTAGTAAAAAGTGTTACAGCTGTTTTTAATCCTATGTTCCATCTTTACACTGTACAGTCCCTGACAAAAGTCTTGTTGCTTATCCGTTTTGTAGAAACAAAAGCTTATAACTTGACTTTAAATTAATCGATTGGTTTTAGAAATGTCTCATATGAAAGCTAAAACTCTCCCAAATTATGCTCAATATACTAAAAATGAACATAGAAAGGTCAGATTTTGGAAAGACAAAAGTCTTGTGGCCTTGTCATATGATGCACCCAATCCTAGATTACAGCCTCACCTGTGATCTGTTACTGATCAATCAGTTAGTGGGTGTGTATAAAAAGAACCCCAGCACACCAGACCTTCACATCAACTGCAACTTGACCTCTGACAACATGCCTAAGATCCACCCTGAGACCAAAGCGTTAATTATCAAGAGGCTGAAGACCAGATCCACTGCTGAGGTGACTGATACCTTCAATGTGTCTCAGCGTCAAGTACAAAGAATAAGAAAAAGATCTGAAATGACTGGAGATGTTTTTGACAAGCCCAGGTCCGGCAGACCCCGCAAGACAACTGCTCGGGAGGACCGTTTGTTGATTAAAAAATCCAAGGCCAGCTCCTTTTCCACTGCAGCAGACTCCACCAGGCCTGGTCACCTCAAGTCCCCGTGTCAACCACAACAGTTTGTAGAATTCTGTCTCGAAATGGCCTCCATGGTCGAATCAGTGCACAGAAACCAGCACTAAACAAAAGGCAATTAAAAAACCATGTGGCATTTGCCAAGGCCCACAGCCTGCTAAAAGGATGGACACTGGAAAAGTGGCAGAAGGTGGATTTCTCAGATGAATCCTCAGTTGAATTACATCACAGCCGCCGCAAATATTGCAGGAGACCTACTGGAGCCCACATGGATCCAAGATTCACCCAGAAAACAGTTCAGTTTGGTGGCGGAAAAATCATGGTCTGGTGTTACATCCAGTCTGGGGCTGTGCGAGACATTTGCAGGGTGGAAGGCAATATCAATAGCCTAAAATATCAAGAAGTATTAGCTCCTCTTACATTCCCAACCATAAAAGGGGTCAAATTTTGCAGCAGGATGGTGCTCCATCGCATACTTCTATCTCTACATCAAAGTTTCTCAAGGCGAAGAAGATAAAGGTGCTCCAGGACTGGCCAGCCCAGTCACCAGACATGAACATCATTGAGCATGTCTGGGGTAGAATGAAAGAGGAAGCATGGAAGGCAAAACCAAAGAATCTTGATGAACTCTGGGAGGCATGTAAGACGCTTTCACTGCTATTCCTGATGACTTCATCAACAAATTGTATGAATCATTGTGGAACCTGCATGGATGTAGTCCTTGAAGCTCATGGAAGTCATACAAGATATTAAATATGGATCTCACAGCACCACTACTTAATTCACTGACGTTATGCAACATATTTTTGTATTTGAAGTAAATTATTTGTTCAATTTTCTGTAGGCGACAAAACTTTTGTCTTGCCAAAATCTGACCTTTCTGTGTTCATTAAATGATCAATCTTTTTTCAGTGAAGCAAATTTATTTTAGTTTATTGAGCATAATTTGGGAGGGTTTTAGCTTTCATATGAGACATTTCTAAAACCAATCAATTAATTTAAAGTCAGGTTATAAGCTTTTGTTTCTACAAAATGGATAAGCGACAAGACTTTTGTCAGGGACTGTACTTTAAATTCAACTTGATGTATTTAGATTATTCAGAATACAGTACTCTGATTGAACCATGCATCAGAAATACATGCTAAATACATTTCAATGCAGGTATTCAATATTGTGTAACCAAAGACATTCTCAAAGTATTCTTCCCATCTCCTCGCAAGAATGAGCTATTGAACAGAAAGCACACGTGTGAATCCAGATTTAATAAAAGCAGTGCGAGTCATCAAAGCAGACAAGTGGGTAAACGGCACAAGAAGGGGTGCCAATGTTCATATTAGATCCCGGGCCCAGGAGTATCATCATGTGTTATGAGTTCAGCATTAATTGCCGCCTTTGGGACTGTTTGTTCTTGACGTTCTTGTCAAAAGGAAAGCCCCGGATCTCGATGAAGCGTGAGGAGCCGAGGAGCATGTTCTGTGACAAATAACTCACGGTTTTAACAAGACAGAGTCGATTCCCCGCACTATACACTTCAAATGGGTCCCGCTGATCCTGCTGCTTTAATATAATTGCCACCCACTGCTGGAAAAATGCTCTGGATTTCAAGTTACAGTTTAATGTGCATGGTGAAGATGACTTCTTTCATTGCATCATTTAGGGCTACATCTGTTTTAATGAAACTCACTAATTTTATACCCCGTGCTGCAGGTCACGGAGATTAAAGTATACGGAAAGCACTTTGGACATCAACGCAAAGCAGTGGAGTTTTTTTAACTTGCTATGAGACTGTAAGATATAAGGATTGTTTTAGTTAAATTAATTTCATTATTTAAAGGGCCTATATTATACTTAGTGCTGTCATGCGATTAAAAAAATTGAGAGATTAATTAATTATGATCTGTAATTAATTTATCTAATTAATCTCATTTTAATCTCACCTAAAAATTGCTGAGAAAAGCCTTCAATTTGACATTATTGTGGCAGATCAAAAGACTCATATAGAACAAAAAAAAGTGACTTTATAAAGTCATTTATTGTTTAACAAATGTCCCCAAATTGGCTGTTGAGCCCAAGTCTCCATGAATAAGAAACTGTTTGCTGTAAAGTAGCAAAGACGAGGAAATCTGAACATAATAACTTTTGTTTACTTAAAGACAATAAAAAGTCCAGTCTTTCCTTAACCATATTAAAAATATTATTGATAGAGAAATGCTTTATATATGAGATCACTGGTTTTAGTCCTTGTTTTAGTCCTGGTTTAGACCTACTTTAGTCCTAGTTTAGTCCTGGAATGGATTAATCCTGTTTTAGTCCTGGTGTTATTTCTGGTTTAGTCCTGGTTTAGACCTGGTTTAGACCTGGTTTTAGTTCTGGTTTTAATCCTGGTTTTAGTTCTGGTTTAGTCCTGGTTTAGTCCTGGTTTAGACCTGGTTTTAGTTCTGGTTTTAGTTCTGGTTTAGTTCTGGTTTAGTCCTGGTTTAGACCTGGTTTAGACCTGGTTTTAGTTCTGGTTTTAGTTCTGGTTTAGTTCTGATTTAGTCCTGGTTTAGACCTGGTTTAGTCCTGGTTTAGTCCTGGACTGGATTAGTCCTGGTTTTAGTCTTGGTGTTAGTTCTGGTTTAGAGGCGCACAGGAGGAAGTGCGGTTTACGCCGCGTACGCGAGAAAACACGATCCACACGCGGCTCACGGGAGCACGTCGGTGTCCGCGCAGTGTCTACGGAAGGAAACGTGGTCCGCGCGTTCTCAGGTTAATGACGATGATGAAGGTGTGTGTGTTTGTGTGTGTTTGTGTGTGTGTGTGTGTGTGTGTGTGTGCGTGTCCCCTCATGTGGCAGGTCACTATAGGACAGTAGTGCAGACATCATGAGTCTATGCAGGTTGTTTTCACCAGTGACATTTAAGTTGTAGGCGATTTTATATTTGTTATTTTCTTTTATATTTCACGTCGGGAGAAGAATTTCCAAGACACGAATGCGTTTTTACCTGTGCACTGTTGCCTCTGTTCTACTGGCTCTTTGACCGCGTCCACTGTGCGACTGACGCCGCCAACGTTAACATGACGTTTACATCGCTCTTACTGCGCGTGTTTTGTGTGGGTTTCCGGCAATGAGTGGAATTACTGAAATAAAAAAATGTATAAATGTGTTTTTTTGTGTGTGTGTTGTTGCCCCAGCAACGCATAAAAACAGGTTTTATAATAAAGCAACTCACATACAGAAACACTATAGTTAGAGATTAAAAATGAGATTAACGCAATTAAAAAACATAACGCGCTAAATATGACTGTAATTAATTAATCGCAATTAACGCGATAATTTGACACCCCTAATTATACTATTTTCTAATCTTTGTTATAATGTTGTTTCTTCATCACAAACATACCTTGAGTTGTGTTTTGTTTCATTCACACATGTTTTACACACAAGCCTTGCATATTTAGGGTTAGAGTTCTCTGAAGCAGAAGCGCTCATGCGGTTACACAGGAAGTGCTCCAACATGGCTGAAAGCTCACAAGAATCCATTCTGTGTAATATAGGACTTTTAATATTTGTAATGACATAATAAATCATTTGAATGGTGACTTATGCATGGGATGCCTCTTCCAGACACAGACACAAATATGTTGAGTTTATTGTACTTGGAGTGGGTAATTGGTGAAGAAATGCCTTGCCAAGGGACACAACAACATGATGTGTTTGGGTCAGATGAACTGGCTACACTCTAGTTTAGCCCAAGAGATTTATTCATCTTGAGTTATAATATTGGCTTAGATCAATTTCTGACAGGGTTGTTGACAGTGGAGAATATCCAGGCAACCTGCAGGGAGACTGGAACGTCATTGGCTGCACAATCTGGAATTGAATTTAGTGAATAGATACACTACAAAAAAAAGCTCTCCATTTCTTTAAAAGTGGATTGTGTAACTTTTCTGGGGGAGTTTCCGTCAAGTGCTTTTCTCAATGGAGATGTTATTGCTTTACCTAAAACAGGGGTCATCAAACCAAGGACTGTGGGCTGACTCCTGCTCTGCATGCCCCTTTGATCGGACCCCCAACCCCTCTGCCCTCCACCACTTGAACTGACCCTATGAGGCAATCCTCAAAAGTCATGACCTATCTTTTTTTTAAATAAGTTTTTGACAATTAAAAAAATATATTTATATGAAGTATTTATATTTATATTTAAATTATTATAGAACATATTTACATTTGCCGCCGGATATTCGTCACCTGACAAGCTCGAGATCAAACAGTGGCAGTCAATGCACGCGCAGATTGGTGCAGTTAAAGTGACAGAGAGTGCTGAGTTTTCAAAGAACAGTGGACGACCAATTATTTTTTTGTTCACTGCAAGAACCGTGCAGCTTGTTTGATATGTAAAAAAAGTGTGGCGGTTTTCAAAGCATATAATCTGCCTCGTCAGGGTCATACAATTCTGTTTTACAGCCGACCCCCATCACAGTCAGGAGCGATAATATGGCCCCCAGAGAAAAACGTTTGGTGACCCCCTGGCCTAGAATGTTTCGTAGTATGGTACTGAATCTTTCTATCTTCATGGAGACCAAATCAGGTCAAGCTGCAAATCAGATCTGTGGAGAGGCAACCCCGTTCACAGTCACGCCTGTTTTTCTAGGTATTTTTGAGCTATAAAACCAGCTGTAATTGAATAAAAGTAAAGTAGAGCTGTTTAAAGTCATACTGTGGAACATTCTAGGCAGAGAAATGGCAGATCCATAGAAACAAACATGTGACAACCCCCATCCAAAAAGTTACACAGTGTACCTATAACTGAGACAAATCTTTGCCCATGCTACTCTTCTTGTTGTTTTTATTAAGCTTTACTTTTAGCTTGTGGACGACAAAGAATCCTGCAAAACAAAATTACAATCTATGGTTTAGAATTGTAAGTGCGATGATGAGTTTATGATCAAAAACAGACCTCGGAGGATCTGGGAGCCACATTTGGTTTCACTTAAGATAGGTCAAAATGTTTTCCCACAATTGTTTCTTACTAAGATTTTACTTGACCTTCTTTAGATCATTCTGTTTGATACGAATCCACTCTGCTGCCATGAGACAATTATTATAATTAAGAGGGTTGTTTTTTCGAAATCAACTTATGTCCAACCAATCCAAACCTGGCTAGTAAAACGGCTATCAAATTTACTCAGAATTCAGGAAAACTAAATTACGGATTTATAATGAAATCAAAGCACAATCAAGGACAGATACCCTTGATATAAAAATATAACAAGTTAATTTGGTATTTTTCTGCTCAGAATGCCCTTGGCCCTCTTCAAATCCTGAAACTTTGAAAGAGCCACTCTGCTGTCCTTAATGAAGAAGCACTCATCCACCCAAACTCCACTTTTTCTATTGACTGTTTTGCTAACAAAACCTGCCAGGACATAACTGATTAAGATTTATTGTCTGGCCCCGAATCGGTGGTACACAGCCCAGTAGCTAATCCTCGCTATTTTTTGGCCACGCATGCAACAACACTGAACCAAACCCAGCTTTTTGATCGCAAACTCCGGTGTCACTTTTCACATTTTTTGCTCTGCTTGACCACTTGACATGCACGCACCGCCACATCAACGCACCCCACGACCGCCATGTCCATCTTTTCAAACAGTGTCCAGACAGGAGAAAAAGCTCCGCCATCAGCTCCCCTCTCCGAAGCTGTCCATCACTGTCAGTGTGGATCAGTGGTGCAGAACTCATCCTGGCTCTCCCGCTGGTCCCTTACCCCCCACCCGCCACCCCCTTCTCCCCTTCTCCCCTTCTCCCTCTTGCCGCCGGACGGGACTCGCTCTAGCCTAGCCACTCATATCGCTGTCAAGAGGGGGGGGGGTCCAGCTGACAGGCCCCAACGTACGCCGCTCGATTCCAGTTTGTTGCCGTAGCTATGGGCCAGTGCCAGCAATCTGTGCGTTGGCAGTGGGTGGTCGTGGCGAGATTTTGATAGGTACGATGATGCAGGTTTTCAGATGGGCCCATGAACACGCCCAAAGCCTTTTCATATGGGCAGGAGCCTCGGGGTGCAGGGATGACAGGATCAGATGGTTTAAGATGCGCTCAATGTTGAATTGGGCGATGGTGCGATATGAAGGCTGCGACAGGTGGAGTGGCACATTTCAACGGGCTTGTCCACTTGAGGTTTTGTCTCTGAGATTGGATTTTGCTCAGGGAAAGTCTATGAAGGTTAGTATATGGAATCACACAAAGACTACTATGTGTAGATACAAAATTATAAAAGTGCGTATATCTTTATTTATGGCGTTGTGTAGATATGAACTTGTGGTATTCAGGCAATCAAACTTAGACTTAGACTTAGACAAACTTTATTGATCCACAAGGGAAATTATTTGGACACAGAAGCTCACACATCATAATATATTACAATAATAAAGAGCAAAAATATAAATGGTATAATAAATTCTAAATAAGTAGCAGAAATATCAAGAGACTGGTGTATATAACTAGGAAGTTCCCTGCAGCACTCCCCATTCTCTCATCACCTCTCTGCTCAGCTCTCCTCTGGCAGAACAGAGCGCGTCATAAACAAAACATGAACTAATTAAACATTTTAATACTTTGTGAATACCCCAAATTTGAGGTAGAACACATAATAATGATTATGGAAACAGTTTTTGCACCCTTTATTCACCTTTCTTAAAAGTCACATCTAAAGAAGAGACTTTGTCAGATTGTTCCCCATCACAAATAAGCTCACTGTAATTTGTCCACCACTTTTAGAAGGCGTAGAGATTTTGGGGGATTTCTTTAGATTTTACATGGGATCAATTAATGGAGCGTCTACAGCAAGGGGGTCAAACTCAAATTTACAGAGGGGCAAAATTAAAAACCAGGACTAAGTCATGGGCCAAACTAAATATTTATTCAACAACATCTGCATGTTTTCTTCTTTCAAGACATGTAATGTTAAACCTTTTCTTATTAAAATAAATGTTTAATAATAGTTTTGCTTAAACTTTGAATCCAGAACAAGTGTAATATAAAATAATAAAATAATCTGTAGCTGGCGGCCAGCTCTAATACATATTTGATATGATCTTGTGGGCCAAATATAATTATATCACGGGCCCAATTTGGTCCCTGGGCCTGAGTTTGACATGTCCGGTCTACAGTAACATATAGTAATCTGACTTGGAGAAGGGGAGGGGCCAATGAAACTATTGGTAAAAAGGAATTCATGGTTACTGGAGTTATTTGCCCATATCAACTATAATGTTCAAACTGTATTAACTGTTCTGTTTATGATCATTCTGTTCTTTTTCATTTATTTATGTATTTTATCTATTTGTATTAATTATCAAAGACTGTGTTAGTTGCACTAAATGACAATTCAGGGGGTACGTCAGAAAACAGCACAGACAAACGAGCGTTTACAAAAATATTCCAGCAACACTTTAAAATAAGGTTCCCTAATAAAGTATTTATCGGGCATTACTAAGCACTTGTCATTTATTATTATTACTGTTAATAAGCCATTAACAACAAAACAAGTGTGAGCATTAATACACTGCTTATTATACTAATAACAACAAATCAAGTGATTCATGGGTTGTATTCATGCCCTTAATAAACATGCTTCATCTGATTATACCAGAAGACAGGTTCATGAATACATTTACAAAGGCTTTATCACTATAAAGTTTATGAAGTGGTGCTGCAGTTCCCCAATCTAAAGCACTTTTGTAACCATGAAAAATCATAATATGAAAATGGACCTTTTGATTTTAAACAGAGTTAGGTCTCAACAAACAAGCCACAGTCTACTTTTGTAACAACATATATGGAATGTAGACGAGGGACGAAACCACATCCAGAAATCGCATTGCATTGCATCATCGGAAATCGCAAAAGCCAAGTAAACAAGAATGAGCTTGCCAGTGACTGGTATCAAAAATGAAAACTCAACCCAAGAAGAAATATTGAAAGACATCTCAGTAGTGCCACCTCAACAATCAATTTAAATGGAGCCACTGTTCAATTGTATAGAACTGTCTATGGGTTTTTTGCTGAGTCGTGCTAAAATTAATAAATATTGAAAGATCAGGCATTGGGCAGTGAAAGGTGGATGTCACTAACAATATATTAGATGTACAAAGAAACTGTACCCACAAATATTGAGAGGAGCTCCAAAGTACATTGCTATCTTTCACGTATTGGACGTTAAGTCAATAAAGTAATTCTCATGACAGGCATATTGAATAGGAAATCAATATTGGTCAATATTAGAAACTAAAATCTAATTACTCTTTTAGTCATAACGGCCAGCCCTATTTCAAAGTCAAAGTCAGGCAAACTCCACCGCACATTTCAGAAGCCTTCATATCGATGACTCCTGATCTGAGCTGAAGGAGCTGATCTGCGCTTGATTTCAATTTGTGCCAAGCATTTGTGCTTTGGCAGTGGGTGGCCTAGACTCTGAGCCAATACTTTGATAGGCTCCGATGATGGAATTATCCGGACGGGCATTTTCTACCCGCCCCGAGCCTCTTCATATGCAGCCCGTTTGAAATGACAGCCTTTGACATTGACACGAGAATACAACGATCCCTGAGTTCACAAGGAGAGAGAGTTAAACACTCAATCTTCTCAGGCACTCAAGCAGACCGGATGTCGCACCAATCCAGGCTCTATATAGGTCTGCGCCACATGTGTGAATGCTATCATGAACAGATCGGGTTATCCACAGAACTCGGGATTGTTCAAACAAACCACAACAGGCGGTAAAAGCCAGCGTCTCAACCTCCCACCGAGCCGGGGACAGTGAGAGCGCGAGTGAGAGTGAGGATTGGAATTTAATTACAGCCTTAAAGCCCTCCCAGTTCAATATGAGAGAGAGGGATGAGACATAAATCTACAGGGGTGCCTTTGTTTGTACGGCGACTACAACAAGAAAATCAGTGAAAAAGCCAGCGCAGAGGGACTCCAGAGTAAGTGTGGAACGGCCCTTCTCGAGTCTGATGGATGAAGTACCGCGCTTTCAAAGACTGGCGTTCACTCATTCACAACAGCTCAGTTTAATTAAAAGTGTCCGTTCTGGAGCTTACGTGGTAAACTGGCTCAGTGAGAGTAGACCTGTCATGATAAATACTATATAGACTTAGAGTTCAATACCGATGGAACAATCATTTTTGGCATCAGTAGTTTTTGTGAGGACTTTTTCTTTGAACTAGTGCGAAGATTTTTGTTATTTTTTTCTCTATTATTGATTTGAGTATTTGAGTGTGTAGAAGGTTGAATTATGACTCATTAAACACAAATGAACCACTTAAGTGTTGGATTCTGTTATTTTTTTAAACAATATTGTACATTTAGACAAGTTTTTGTGGATAATTCTGCTTTATTTATTTACAAAGCCAAAGTGGGGAAACTTACGTAATCTCCTGAATATCAGCTCTGGTAGTTAACAGCTTCACTTCTCCTCACAGTTACTTTTCCCTGTGTCTCGGTGCATCTCTGAGCTGGGAAAATTCCTACAGCACCATGGTTTTGGAATTATTTACAGAAAGATCTTGAGTTGAAGTCTAAACTGTAATATGATAAGTTCAAGAAAATTATTTTTAAAAAAGTGCAGTGACTGAGACATGCGTTTGTTTTTCCTGAGATGGCAAATGGTTTTATAATGTGATATTTTATGATTTTACTGTTTTGTTGGCTGTTACCTTGGCCAGGTCTCTCTTGAAAAAGAAAATCTGAATCTGAATGGGACCTCCTGGTTAAATAAAATAAAATTATGGTTTGGTTTGAAATGGTAAATGGTCACATTTTTATATAGCACTTTCATGGCACTCAAAGCTCTAAACATCAAGGAACCATTCACTCATTCACAGAAGTCTTGACTTGGACTTGAGTCAGACCTGAGTTACTATTTTTTTAGGACTTGAGACTTGACTTGATAAAATAGACTAAGACTTGGGACTCGACTTGGACTTGAAGGTCAGTGACTTGGGACTTGGCTCGGACTTGAGGCCTGTGACTTGAGAAGATATGATGCTTCTCCAAAAAAATATATATGTTTTTAGAAAATACTTTTCTCTTATACAGTTGATACATGCGGTGCTGAATTTTACAGGAACAAACTGAAACATGTTTCTTCCACTTCTCTTTGTGTTACTTTGAATGGAACTGAAGTACTGTGATGTATCCTTAAATGTACTACAGTAATATACAGTACAATATAGTAAAACAGAGGGAACTACAAAAAACATGATACTTCCATTTCAGTGCAGACTATATGAGAAAATAACTGTTATTAAGCTCTTTTAAATCTTAATTCTTTCTGTTCTGACCATAATACCTCACACTAAGATCTTGTCAAGACTTTTAAAAAGGAAACATTTGCATTTCTGCAACTCTTATACATAATCATATATAAATATACCATGACTTTTTAAGTACAGTTTAGTTTAAAATTTAAATAAAATACAAAAAACAAAGCTATATTTGGTACTTTGGTTTAAAGACTTGAAATGATTTGAAGCTCAAAGCAAACGAATTGGACTTGACTTGAACTTATGCGCCAGTGACTTGAGACTCGACTTGGACTTGCCAGTATTTGACTTGGGTCTTGAGTTGGACTTGAGGTTAAAGACTTGAGACTTACTTAAAACATGCAAGACAACGACTCTGTTCATTTACGTAGACATTCATACGCCAGTGTACGCAGACATTGGGGGTGAGGTGGGTTGAGTGTCTTGCCCGAGGATACAGCGACAGTATTCATCTGTTGGTGCTGGAGTCAGTATTATCGCTTATCGTCTATATTTACTTCAGCAATATATTGAATTTCAAAACGTCTAAGTGTGAGGCTAAAAGACAAGAGGAAAAAAATCTGTAATCGTTAGTTATTTTAGTCTTAATGTTTATTACTTCTCTTTGTTCTGGAATGGCTGTTGCTTTATGGAGAAGTTTTGAGCCCCCAGAGAAGCCAACACCATTGAATACATATTTACCCACAGGCGTGAAAAACACAACTCCAGGTATTTTTGTTAACGGGAGAAGTTCCAGCTTTATTACAACCATTATAGTTTTCACAAGCCACTCTGTGCCAAGAAACTAATTTTGTGCATCAAATTAAAAAAGGATTAAATTTTTTGAGACACATCTTATTGGGGAATGATCATTTTGCTCTGCATTCGTGCCATAAATCAAACGTGACTCTGTTCTAATTATTCTTCAGTTCTAAGTCTTTATTGGTCCGACTGAAGTAATGTGTTTGATGGATGACTGCGGCTCTTTACTGCAGTAGTTTTGCACAAGGATCCTGAGAAATTTGTGATACATTAATTAAGTTTGAAAACTAAGATATGTACATTGGCCTGTTCTTTTTATTATGAGTCAAGGATTATGTCATTATTTATTTTTATATGGACATTAGGCCTGTCACAGTTATTACTATATTGACGTATGAATGCTGGAACAATACATTTGAAACTCAGTATCGTGGCTACTTTTTCTTTGCAAAAGTGGATAGATTTTTTAATTAGAGACAGACCGATATATCAATTGGCCGATATTTACTATAGACCATAAATCTCCAGAAGAGGTCGGTATTTTGTTTGACTTAAACTTATTAGAACATTTTAGTACAAAGAGGGTACAGCAAAAACTAGACTAGACTGGTTTATAGAAAAAGAAGGCTGTGGATGAGTGTGTACTAAATTTCTTTTGATAATTTGGGAAAAATGATAACAAATATCAGCAGAGGTCATCGGTTATCCATTTATCATTCGTTCATTCGTTTTCAAAATAAAACCAAAAGTTAAAAAAATGAAAAAACAACTATTTTCTTCATTATTTGTATCCAGAACTAAACCAGGTCTGAACCAGGACTAAATCAGTCTCAGTCCTGGTCTGGTCCTGGTCTGGTCCTGGTCTGGTCCCAGTCTCAGTCCCAGTCTCAGTCCTGGTTCTGGTCTGGTCCTGGTCTGGTCCTGGTCTGGTCCTGGTCTGGTCCCAGTCTCAGTCCCAGTCTCAGTTCTGGTTCTGGTCTGGTCCTGGTCTGATCCTGGTCTGGTCCTGGTCTGGTCCCAGGCTCAGTCCCAGTCCCAGTCTCAAACCTGGTCCTGGTTCTGGTCTGGTCCTGGTCTCAGTCCTAAATTAGAACTGAACCAGGATTGAACCCATTTTTTCGTTTGGGTTTTGGAGACAAATAATGAAGCATTTTATTTTATTTTATTGTTTTCTTATTTTTGGTTTTATTTTGAAAAATGAATGAACGAATAATACACCGATTATTGGTCATCGGTTCCTTTGGATTCTAAACTCTAATTTTTATGTAATGCGATAAGATTTGAGCTGTACTGGGTAGAATAACTAACTTGTATGGCTAATTATCGGTCCATTCTGCTGTTTATTTGTTGCTCAGGCTTTTTAATGATACTGTCTCTTAAAAATAGTTTACTGGGATTATCTTGTCTTGTGTCAGTGTCATAAAGTGGTTTCAATATTATCGTTTATCTCTATGCAATATATTGTGCTTCAGAGGCCAAATGGACATTGGCCAACTAGATTCAGTGTTTCAAGTGTTACAGCAAATATGTTCATTTCAACACCTGTCCACTGGAGGTTTTTGGACAAGTTAAAATAAGTCTTACCCACTCCACAGTGCACCCGAGGCAAAACAATTCTAACTCCAGACTGTCAATGTGAATGTCTGTGTCGATAGAATAATTTTAGAAGTAAACCCAGCCTTGCATTTGAAGGATTTATGTTTGAGCAGCAGCGAGTTGTACTTCCTGATAGAAAGCTTGGCAGCGGCGAACTAATATCACCTAGCACCTATCTTACCAGCAAAGTAAAATTCCACTGTTGCTGAGAAAATAGTCCCTCAACATGCGACGATTCATGTGATACAAGGTTAGGTTTATTTCAAACATTATTCTATCAACACAGACATTTACATCAACAGTCTGGCGTAATAATAGATTTGCTATTTGCTATTGCTATACAAAACACCTGAGACAAGACTGTTTTTAGTGGCAGGATAACTATGGCCATTGACATGCACTAGCCTAGCACCAGCGACCTCTTCAAATACAAGGACTGGATGGAATATTTAAAAAAGTGTCTCCACACGTCTCCAACACTCTGGCTCACTAGGAAATGAGGTCCTATGTCCAAAATTCCGAACTGTCCCTATAAACACTTAACATGCGCTATGTAACATTTTGTTTGGGGGTTTGTCACCTGCTTGTTTCTGTGGATGTCATTGCTCTGCTTAGAATGTTCTACAATATGAAATTAAACAGATTTACCTTACATTTATTCAATGACAGGTGGTTTTATAGCTGATACATACCTATAAAACCAGGCATTGTGACTGTGAACAGGCTTGCCTCTCGAGTAGGGATGTAACAATAACCGAAATATTGTGGTATCGTCAAAATTCTCACAATAATATCCTGGACCATCACAATGTATCGAATTACAAGTCTCTTTGCTTAAATTAAGAGTTATGGTGCAGCAATAGCTAAAAAAAAAGACAGACGGAACTACACAGACCATGATCCTTTGCTCTATTTCAGTGTAGACTACATGAAGAAATAACAGTTTTAAGCACTCTTAAGCCTTAGTTCTTTGGATTAAGTCTTGTTAAGGTATTCTAAGAGGAAAAAGTAGCATATTCACAGTTTTGTTCACCTCCACAAAATATCACAAAAAATATCCTACCAATATCATACCGAAAGATTTGGATATTGTTACATTCCTAATCGTGAGCCTCTCCCCCATATCATGAGCTTTCCCACGATATCGCAGTAAATATCGTACCGTGAGGTTCATACCGTGACAATATCGTATCATGAGACTTGGATATCATTACATCGCTACTCTCTACAGATCTGGCCTGTAACTTGGTCTGGTTTGGTCTCTATAGCTGTTACGGCCCCAGGCCTGCCGTTCCTTGAGTTTTGTGTGTGATTTAATTTCGTTATTGTTCCCCTTGAATCCTGCTTTGAGGGCCCCGGTTCCTGATTGGTGGATTACTTCTGCACCTGGCCAATCCTGCCTCACCTCCTGCCTCCTCCCCGTTATTTAAGGAAATTGCCATCACCTGTTCAGGGCTGCTGGCCTTGGTGGCCAGTCTGCCATTTTGTGTTTGTGTGTGTCGTCTAGTTTAGTTCTGTTTTGTGCCTTTTTTGATTTGGTCACTCGATTCTGTTTGTGGGCTTAGGTGGTTTAATTTGGGGAACTTGTGTTTTAGTTTAGTGTGTGTCCCTTTGTTAACCACTCATTTTGTGTAAGCTTGTATGACTCCTTTTGTGGCACAAAACTCTGTTTATTCTGTTGTTCTGTTTCTTAGTTTATTGTTTTCTGTATATTTGTAGTCTTTTGTTAATTTACCTTTTACATTCCTGTTAATTAAACATTAATTAATTTATTCCATTTCACATCTTGGGTTTATTTTTGTTACTTCCCTCACCCCAACGAGCTGGGTCATAACAATAGCCCTTTTCGCACGGGATAAATACAACCTGGGAACATCCGGTAATTTGCAAATTATGGCCCCACCTTTGTGTTACTTGCAGCGCATTCGCACGGGATAAGCAAAGTTAATAAATTACTGAAAAGAACGTGGAAAGAAAAGAAAGAGATAGAAAAGGCGCGCAATTACAACAATAAACACTGAGATACAGATTTGCACGTTTGGCGAAATATAGTACGTAATTTGCAGCGGAATTTTTACTTTACAAATTACAGACATGGCGCATTCACACGGCATTAACATCTCAGGCATCCGTCGCAATTATTACAAATCACCAAAGGTCCACAGGTAAAACTTATCCCATGCGAATAGGGCTTATGCTGTGAAACATTCCAAACAAAGCAATAACATTTCCATAAAGAAAAGCATTTCATAGACCCTCCACCAGAAACGTTACACAATGCACCTTTGATAACTACAGTAATGTTCTAAACCTTGAAACTACAGTCTGCACTGACAGAGGCTCTGGTGTTGGGTATGTGAGAGCCCTGGAGCCTGACAGCCAGACCAGAGCACAGCGCTGACACATGATTAGTCAAACATTCAAATGGGCCAAATGTGCTAAAATAGAGCGCCTTTTCAAACGTCAAAAGCTTATATTTTTGAACGATACAGAAACACAGAGGAAGATGTTCATTTCACCGTTTAAATCAAAGTTTGCAAATAGCTGCGATCTCACACAGACTTTATCATCTATAGGGAGTTTTGTTTTTCTGTATTAGATCTGAACTGATTGTTGTTCGACAGAATAAAACTTTGTCGGTGCTTTTGAAAAATATTTCCATATGAAGTGGAGCATCTTATGAGTACAGAAGATAGACAAATACATTTTATTGGCAAGGACACTGGTTTCTATAGCGTAGCTCAAGGCTTCACTAAGCTGTCCGGATGCATTTTGTTCAGATCAGTTCATTTTTATACAAGCGGTTTTACTTCAGTATATTTTTGGCACGTTTTCTTGTCTCCGTATATCACTATAAGTAAGCAGTATGAGAACGTTTCATCAACTGACAAAAACATAAGTAATATTATGGTCCGTCCAGCCAGAGGGATTTCACTGATTAAGTATCGAAAAAGTTTAGTTAACTCTCCCAATCTTGCAATATATTACACGGGGAGTGGAGATTCATGGCTAAAATCAATCTCTTTTTTTTCCCACATTGCTGACCATAAACGCAATTCCCCAGTGTCTCGGAGTGAACATGGATGTTCTTTTACAAGGGACCCTATGGCCTTATGATGAGATTCAAAGCTGCTCCGGCTCACACATCAAGGGACTTTTCCGGGCTGCAGATTGGGCCGGCTGGCGGTAGAGCGGAGAATCTGTGGACTGAGTTAAAAGTTGTAGGTCTGCTCCCAATCCATTGTGTGTGAGTCGGGTGGGGCGCTGGGGATGAAAACCAGATTGGGGTGTTCCTTATCCAGTCAAAAAACCCAAGGGCCGCTGTCGGTTTCTGACTGCTTCACTTCAGCAGCAAAGTGGAGTCAGTCACTTTTGAAATATAGTGTCCGTTGACTGCAGTTTTTCTTTATGTCAAACAATCGTCTATAATTTGTGTTTTTAAATTACATTACTTTTTACATTTTTTTTTTTTTTTCTAACAAAATCCAGACTACTGCGATATTGACAGCAGGGGTCTGTAACCTTTTTCCTCTGGTGAGCTACACTATCCATCAAAAGCTTTAGCACACCCTAATTTTTCCAGTTATTTATTGCAATTCAAGTCGTGCAAGTCCAATGAACAGCTTGAAATGGTGCAAAGGTAAGTACTGAACAGCCAGAGGTTAAAAAAAAAAGATAAAAGATACAAAACACAAGTCCAAGCTCTGCCAAAACTACCTCAGGAAAAAAGGAAAAGACGGTGAGCTTGAAAACATCGAGTGTCCAGCACAGTCTCCAGACTTAAACTCCATCGAGCTTTGGGATGAATTGGACAAAAGAGTGAAAGCCAAGCAACCTGCAAGTGCCACACATTTATGGGAACTTCTGCAACAGACTTGAGAAGAACTTTCTGAAGAATATTTGATTTCTGTTGTGAAAAGAGCGAACCACGAGTGTGTTCAGCTGCTATATCTGCCAACGGTGGACACAACAGTAAAAAACTGGAAAAAGTGTGATGTTCTAAAACTTTTGACCGGTAGTGTACCTTTAAAAAATGTATATGCCAGAGCTACTCGTTTCAGCGGTTGCAAGAAATTGAGTAAATATAAAATCGACGCTTAGCTGGGGTACAGTTAGATGCCTATGAAAAATAAACCATTATCCATTTATCAGTTCATAACATCCATCAAAATGATATATTTACTATGGTAATTTAATTCATGAAATTTTTGTTATTCAGCACAATATTTATAAATCAGAAATCCCTTGGCGAGCTACTGGTAAACCCCTGATCTACAATATGAAACTAAACTCCGTGCTCTGACCACCCCTGCTGCAAGTGTGGCACAAGAGATTGCTAAAAATGTTAAAACCATGTGTCAATTTTGAGGAAAAGGTCATTGTTTCTGTGGAATATTAGAGCTCTTGGCCCTCAGTAAGGTTACGGTTAAGGTTAAGCAAGCAAACTCCCACATCTCTTTAGCCTTTTATTTAGCCAATAAATACAAGGGTTGAAATTTGAAAAATAATTTGGAGTTTGCTAAATGCACGATTTCCAACTGTTAAATTTTGTGCAGTCTTATATAGTGGCGGAATATAACAAAGTAAAAGTAGTAAAGCACTGTGCTTTATTTAAGTACATTTTAAAGTGCACTGCAAAAAACAATATCTGGCTAAATTAAAATGACTGAAATTAAGAACATTTTACTTTTTTTTGAGTCAATTCAACTTGACAAGTATCAACCAATGTTTTATTTCTTTAGTCAAGCAACATTACATTTTGTTTCTTATTTTAAGTGCAAATAGTTGTTGTTTTTCTTATTTTAAGTGTAGCAAGATGTATTTTCATATTTTCAGAACAAAATGTCTTGTTCCATTGGCAGATCATTTTCCTTGTCAAGTGAAATTTACTCAAATCAGGATAAAACTTTCTTATTTCAAGTCATCTGAACTTGGCTAGATTTTAGTACTTTTTTTTTTTTACTTCACTACATTTGAGAGCAGGTATCTGTACTTTCTACTCCACTACATCTTGCTCTCTTTGGACTGAAAAGTAAAAGTATTTTTTACTATTATTTGAGACCTGCAGAAAAGACAGAGAGTTTATTTTTAACGTGTTTTTAATCTGAGCAAACAAATATATACAAATAAAAACAGCCAAATAAAAATACTGATTTAATTGTTAGTGCTGAACAAAATTTTGCACAATTGCTTATCAAAATCACTACATTTGAAGCTTCATTAGAACTCAAAAATATTCGTAATTTACTCTTTAAGTACATTTCTAAACAGGTACTTATATAGTTTTACTTTTGTAGATTTTTTTCATGTGATACTTTTACATTTATGTATTTTTTTGCTTCGGTATCTGTTCTTTTACTTAACAAAACTGAGTACTTCTTCCACCACATGTGATCCTGAACAATAAGAGGAACCCTGGGGGAATGTTATGATCCAGCCAAAGTCCGTGCAGGTTAACATAGCGAGTCAACACAAATAGGAAGTCTTGCATTAGCTCCTCTCTGTTTGCGATCTCTGTGACAGCCGGGGGACGCTCGGTGCTTCTCTCCTCGCAACGATCTGAACAGTCGAGCTCCCCCTTAGCGAGAGGGAGAGGCGGGCTCGTGGCTCGGTAGGGGGGGGTGGGCGCCTCTAGTGCACAGATCCAGATGTAGGTCACTGCCAAAAAATTCCCAAATCCTGATGTTCGGGGCCAGCGGGGAGGCAGGAAAAGCTTCCCCGTGTAAATAACGTCAGCAAATCGCCCCCTACAATCCTGCTCCGTGAAGGATCTGGAGATGCTTAGGTAGAGACAGGCATGAGAATCCAAACCGCATGTCTTCTTCTGTTAGGGTTTCTTAAATCACTTCGGCCGAGGCTAAAACAAAGCATCACGGTGCAATTTGACAAGAGACAAGCAGTGGACGCTAAGGAATGACGTTTTTACCGGGGAGACGGCACTATATCTTGAGAGTGATTGCGTTTGGCATCTGCAGCATTCCTACACTGCAAAAAGCAATGTCTAGGAAAGTTAAAATGACTTAAAGATCCTGTATTACACAAAATTGATTCTTGTGAGCTTTAAAGGGACAGTTCAGAATTTGGGACACAGGGCCTCATTTCTTAGTAAGCCAGAGTGTTGGAGACGTGTGGAGACACTTTTTAAAAAATATCCCATTCAGTCCTTGTATTTGCAGAAGTCGCTGGTGCTAGGTTAATGCATGTCAATGGCCATAGTTAGTCTGCCACTAAAAACAGTTTTACCCACTCCACAAAGCACCCGAGACAAAACAATTATAACACCAGACTGTCAATGTAATGTCTGTGTCGATAGAATAATTTTAGAAGTAAAGCCAACCTTGCATTTGAAGGATTTATGTGTGAGGAGCAGCAGCGAGTTGTACTTCTTGGTAGAAAGCTTGGCAGAGGTGGACTGATATATGAGAAAATAGTCCCTAGATTTAATAGTCCCTAATTTTACTTCAAACATTATTCTAACACAGACATTCACATCAACAGTCTGGCGTAATAACAGATTTGCTTCGGGTGCTTTGTGGAGTAGGTAAGCCTGTTTTTAGTGTCAGGCTAACTATGGCCATTGACATGCACTAGCCTAGCACCAGCGACCTCTGCAAATACAAGGTTTGGACGGAATTTTTAAAAAAGTGTCTTCACACATCTCCAACACTCTGGCTCTCTAGGAAATGAGGCCCTATGTCCAAAATTATGGACTGTCCCTTTAAGCCATGTTATAGTGTTGTTACCTCCTCAAAAACGTACCAGGAATTTGGGTGACCAGACATCCCGAAATCTAATTCCTAAAGCGAAAATGTCCCGAAAATTACACTCAAACAGAATACTGAGTAGTTATTTTCTGATAAACATTTAAAAACTGTTGGCAGAGAGGTTGAGCCGATTGCTGCTGATATGCTGCACCCTGACGGCTTCTAAGTGGTTGCATGAAGCCCTGGCTACAATGCATCTATTTTGTATATTTTTAACGTTCTACAAATAGGCACGAATATGCACTGACGATAAGCTAATTTTCATTCATTCGAAATGGCTGGTGAACCAGAAAAGCAAATGGGTCAATGCAGGTTCTTGGAGGAGAGGGTGGGGAAGTACCTGTGGATCGCCAAAGCCCTAAGCGATGAAATGAAAGCATTCTGTAAAGTGTGTAGAAAAGAGTTTGGCATTTCTCACAGAGGGGAGGCAGATGTCAGACTACATGCTAGCGGCAAATTACACTGTACCAACATCGCAACACGTTGGGCTGTACAATACATGTTGTTTTCTTGTGGCAGAAATATTAATAAAAGCCTTGATCTTTGAATAAAAATAGGTTTGTGAAAGGTTTGAAAATTCATCTTTTATTATTGTCTCTGTATCATGGAACAGTGTGTTTTCAAAAACACAAAACACAACACCAGGTATGTTTGTGATGAGGAAACAGCATTATAACATAAATCAGAAAATATGGCTAATATGGGCCCTTTTAAATTAAGAACATTTTACTTTAATTGAGTAGATTCAACTTGACAATAAACAAAGTGAAAGAGGTGCGGCTGTCACCTGGCGGACGCCATACAGATTCATGTCAAAAAACCCGCACTGTCCCTCTAAGTGCAAAGAAGTGTTGTTTTTCTTATCTGAAAGGTGCACTGTACAACTTTTCTAGTGGCAGGTCCGCTACCTGTTTGTCTCCATGGACATGTTGCTGCTTTGTCTAGACCAGGGGTGGGCAAACTTTTTGACTTGTGGGCCGCAAGGGGTTCTAAAATTTGACAGAAGGGCCGGACCAGGGGCAGATGGGTGGAGTTTTTTGGTAATCCACCACATGAGATAAAAAAAAATAACATGGGATAATATAATATATATATATCCCATGTTATTGTTAAATCATTACAAAGCATTACATCTAAATATCTATCTTTCAAGTCTCATGGTATTTCCTATTTATTGAAATGACTGAAGTTGATTATTATTATTATTCAAGTTTGGCGGGCCGGATTAAAAATATAGGAGGGCCGCATATGGCCCCCGGGCCATAGTTTGCACACCCCCTGGTCTAGAATGTGCCACAGTATAGATTAAATTTAGAGACAAGCAGGTTACAGCACTACACTAAATTACAGTGCAAATCTGTGGAGAGTTGCTCATATTCACAGAAAGATTCATTGTATTTTTGAGCGATAGAAACACCCGTACTGACTAAATGCTAGATGGATATATTTAATGTCATAGCATCTAATATTCCAGGCAAATCAATAACATCTCCATGGAGACAAGAAGGTGACAGACTCCCAACAAAAAAGCTGCATAGTGCACCTTTAAGTGTAGCAGGATTGGTCAGGAGAAATGTACTAAAATCATGCTAAAACTTTCTTAGGTCAAGTTTTCTTAACTTGGCTAGATTTTAGTTTTTGCAGTGTGTATAGTGTATTTGGAACTGCCTGTATTCTCTTGGCAAATAGTTACTAAATACTTCTATTATGCAGTGTGCAAGGAAAGCGAATTTTGCTTTCTAAAAACTGCAGAATATTTTCAGGATAGAGGATACGGTCTCTATCTTTGGCATTGAGTGTGGTATGGGAAACTCCTATGTTATTGCAAAACATACCCTGCGGCCAAGTTAGAATACATTCTTTTTGAACCGCCGAAACGCAGGAACTCACAAAATGGTGGTTGAGAGAGATCAGTGGGAAAAAATATGAACAGTGATGAAATTAAATGCGTCTCAAGGGCGTGTTCGGCGTTCCCACCTGTTTTTTGTTTATTTCTGTAATAGCGTCCCTGGAAGTGTCATCATTGCCTTATTTAAAACTGGGCTCCGTTCCACATCCGTATGTATATCTACGGTATACTGACGCGCTCAATCTCCCCCAACACGGTGATGACTTCTTCTTTCCCAGGCAGCTCTTAAGTGTGAGCTGGCCAGATGTTTCTTTCTTTCGCGTGTGACAGATACATCTCGATTGAAAAGACGTACGGCTAAAGGAGCTGTCGAAATGCTGCTATGCGTGGAATGCGGCCAGGAATTATGGGTAGGTTCAAACGGAGAAGAGTGATTCGTATAAATGTGGATGTCAGGATGTGGACTTAATGGTTTGCGTTGAGCTGTCACCTCGTTTAAAGTTCTCATGCTGTGAAATTACACAAGAGTGACATCTGGACTTCATGGAGGGATTTGGTCAGACCGTTTCCATGACCTGCTAAAATGGATAAAATAATGTGGTATTGTAAATTTGATAAAGTTCAGGGTAAGATTTGACTGGGAGGTTGTGTGTGTCTGTGTTTTTTTGTTTTTTTTTGACGAACACATATTCTGCTTGAGTAGTTATAGTTATAGTGTATATGGCTACGTTCAAACTGCAGGGTTTAATGCTCAATTTAGATGTTTTTATGGAATCTTTTTTTTTTTTGCGAGGTCGTTCACATTTACAATTCAATGCAACTTGTATGTGATCTCCAGTGTGAACTTTAAACACCCCAAAAGTGTCCTGCATGCACACTGGAGGACACAACGATGTCCTAAATATGGTCCAGTTCTTCATAAAATGGACAGGTTATACATCCACGGCCTCTTCATTTGTTTGCGTCTTTAGCCTTCTTGTATTTGGCTTGTAGGTTCTTTAGTTTTTTGTTGATATTTGAGCCAGGACCGCCTGTAGCTGCGCTCGGTAATTTCTTTGACAATTCATTTCAAAAACTGCCCGGTTACGATAAGACCCCTCCAATTTGGCCTGAATAGAGTGATCCCCCCAAATATTAATTAACTCCCTAACCTCGCTTTCCCTCCATTGACTAGACGTGTAGGTGGGATGAATGCGACCTGGCCGTTCAGACTGAAGTCGCATGTCAAAAGATCGGATATGTATCGGTTTTAGGAGAACATATCCAAGTGGCCTCGGTCGCATTTGAAAAAATCGTCATTAAAAGATCAGATACAGTTCACATAGGGGCAAAAAAAACAGATTTGGGTCACTTGAGGCTGCAGTCTGAATGTAGCCTATGACACCTGTGGATCATCATGTTTAATTTGCATATTTTAAATAGCAAGATTCATCTAAAATAGTTTAATAAAAGTAGTACAGTACACAGTGGTCATAGGGGTTGATCGCCAATATGGCATCTTGAAAAAGACGTGATTAAAGATTGCTCAAACACGAAGAAATCACTCCAAGTACAACTTAAAAGCTCTGAAAAGTTGATTTTGCATAGTACGTCTGCTTTAACCTCATTTTTAGTGTCTCAAAAACCTGAATAAACAGACAAAACTTCCTTTCCATTCTAATTATTTACCGCAATGAGTTTATAAGCACTTACTTTGAGCTGCAATATATTTGTACTGGGATAAGCTCAAAATCATGGAAGAAATGGCTTACAGGACCTTTGGAGCTTTTTTAATTTGTAACTTTAGTTGAGATTAAATAAACAACAACAATTAAATAAAATTGTTATTGGCACAATGAAACACAATAGACGGTTTTAGGACTAATTTAATTTAGGTTTCTTAATTCAGTGAAATTGCACATCTGATACTTAAAAAGAAACACACTTGCGGCTTTTATGTAAATGTCGGAAATGATGAATGAAGAAAATCTAGATTTAAATTAAATTGAAATTGTTGAAAGTAGTCACAGTAGGAAAAAATACCCTTACAAAAATGTATGTAATGGAATGGAATGTAAGTTTTCCATCACTTATTTTTAAAGAGCTGATTTTTGAGTCTCTATGGGAGGAAAAATATATTCGGGGGAAATGGCCTTTGAAGTCATTTTCTATTCAAGTTGATAAAAGGAAACAATGAAGCAGTGCAGATTGGGCAAAGTTGAATGTTGAGAGAGCAAACCAAAAGAATAAACAAAACAAAGGAGTTTAAACTGTATTTTCTTGTCTTAAAAGTTAAAATAATAAAGTTGGAAAACCATGAAAGTGAAGGCCGCTATACTCGGTCATGTTTTGCAGTGGGATTTTCGTATAGTTCAAACTAAGATCGGAGAGACCACAGCTGAAATATCCATCTAACTGTGCCTCCCTCACTTCACCCTGACCCTCTGTGGGCTGGGACCGACTGGACACGCACTGACTGGATTTTACTACTCCTCTTCACTGTATCTGCCATGGTTCAGTGGTTAGTGCTGGTTTGGACATCATTCCCAAACGTTTTACAAATAGCAGACACAGTAAGAGTAAAACTAACACAATGTAAGTTGGCAAGCTCATCAAAATTTTTTTCCACTTAGAAATGCTGAAACTGTATTGTTGTTTCTTAAAAATATACAATTTTATATGAATTTCTCAAGACAATAGTACAAAGTATTGACCTATTTACCCCTGAATCAAAAGCTGTCCAGTTTTATTCTGAGCATTTAATTCGATGTTGTGCGTTTGCTCTTTTAGTGTCCATCACCTGCTTGTATCCATGGAGTAGTAGTACTTAGAATGTTCCACAGTACGGCATTGTGCTTACATGTTCATGAAGACAAGTATGTGACGACACCAGGCCAAGTTAAAGGTCGGATATGCAAAGAGATGATCCCCCTAATTTTTGAACGCTAAAAACAATTCTAATTTCATAAATGCAAAATATGTATAATTAATGCCATATGGTGGAACATTCCAGGTAAAGCAAAAGCATTGTTACGGTACAAACGGGAACATAGTGCACCATTAAAGGGCCAGTATTACACAGTTTTCTTATCTATATTCCTCATCAAAACATTTCATTCACACATGTTTAACACAAAAATCCTCCACATTTAGGTTGGGTTCTTCTCTTGAAATGAATTGTGATGTCATGTGATAATACAGGAAATGCTCCACTGTGTTTTTAAACTCCATATACGTTCACTAGAATCATTTAGATTATTTCAGCCCTGGAATTGCCAAGTTCTTCTGAACAAAAGGTAAAAGGTCACTGTTAACTTGAAACTACCACTTAATCATGACATTACAATGTGGAACAGAGCATTTTGAGCTTTGCAGATGTAGACAGATGTGTGAATGCAAGAACATCAGATATGCTTTTGAGGCGGTAACAGCATTATAACATGGCTTAATCCATTTTGCGTACCGTATTTTTTGGACTATGAGTCACACTTTTTTCATGGTTTGGGTGATCCTGCAACTTATACTCCGGTGCGACTTATATATTTAAATTTTCACACTGACAGCCGCGAGAGAGGACTCTAGGCTTGTGTGCCAGTATCTGCTACTCCTACTACTCCTGTACCACTGTCACTTGGCTCGACTGCACATGTCTCCTGCAGAAAGAGTCTCTGTCCTGTCTGTATCATGTCAGGCGATCACACCATTACTTCTGTACCACTGAAAATTTTAAATTTAAACAAACATAAAGACAACTGAAACCATTCTGTTGGGATTCAGAAAGGCCAGAATAATTCTAACTGGAACTGATGCTGAGTCTGACAAGAGCTACACAGAAGAGGAAGCGGTGCTCTGTTTACCTCCAGAGGTCGTAGAGTTGCTCAGAAGTGACACCGAGGATGAAGAATTGAATGGATTTAGTGATTTGGAGTGAGATGGAGAGTTTGGTAAACTTGATCTGTTCTGTTGTTTATGCTGTAATTATCTGAAAAACTGGACTAGAACTAAACTAGAACTTGATTTTTAAGATGAAATGTCATTTCCTGGTCTACTCCAGAGAGACTTATAGTCCAACAATACAGTAATATAAAACCTTTAAATTTCCTTCACAAATACTTATTGTGTGTATGTTGCAATAACCATTTAACCTCTTTACATTTCCAGCTGGACAACTTGAAATACGTAAATACATCTGTTGTGTCAGTGGCCTCCCATTTAGCAAAAGTTAATTACGAACAGGGGACCTCTCATCTGTTTTCACAACATTTCAGAGACTCGCCATTTCACCCTCCTTAAAGAAACTCCACCCGTGAACCTGGACCTAAACAAAGTGTACGCTCAGTCGTTGCCACGGTGACATATATGAGCTGTGACACGTCAACATGACTGGTTGCATTTAAGGGACCCCGCTTCTGACCGACCAGGAATGCGCCACCCTTGTTACTGTTGCTAAGGTTAATTAACTATCTGGAAGCTATTTAAGTCCTGCCAGATCCACGTCACTTCAGGTATGCCTCCATTTTAATGTCTTCCGCACTAAGTATACTTGTCTGGCATGGCCCCCACCGGAGGGTCTTTTTTTTCCCCCCGTTGTGTGGAGTTATAATGACAGGAAAGGGAATGCAGTGATATGGGCATGGGCTCAAAAAGGCTTCACTCAAACCCACTTTGAGAACGCGGTGTTTTGCCAGAAAAATGCCAGAGCCGCCAACGTTTAGATAAAGGCCCTATCATCTCTTACGCATTAGCAGCTCAGATTCGTCCAATTTCTATTCAGCTGTTTAAATATGACTGAAAAAGTAAAATTAGGTAATACTAGTAATTATAGTTGTAGAGATAGATTTGGACTTAGACACAGTAGCTCGCGCAGCACAATGTATTAGAATAACAAAGAGCAAAAATATAAATGTAATAATAAATTCTAAATAGTATCAAAAATAGCAGGAGACTGATGTCAAAAAAGGCATACTGTAAAATACCAAATAATAGCCTGGTTTCAATTAACCGCCGGGTGCAGGTGTATATTTTGATAAATAACTGTTGGTTCCCAATAAACTGAGTCTGTATACAAAGTAGCCTATACTGACAGCCCCAGCAGTCATTCTGGGAAACTCCCATTTCGCGTTTTTTGTGATTTATTTCAGTGTTTCCCAAACTATTTTCCTGGGGGCCCATATTTTAAAAGTCACAAACCTTCACGACCCAAGTCAATAGACATTATTCGTAAATCACAAAATAAAGGTGGATTTGAGCATTACTGAACATTAATGAGGATATTTTATTATTGACTGAATGATCATGTCTCTCTGAACAATTAGTATCACTCAAGTTTTAAACAATGAAAAACAGTCATTGAAACAATTATAAAATGATCCATAAGTCACCTATTTGGACATTAAATGTGTCCCATTTCTTTTTCTTTTCAACATTCAACTGAACCAGCAATATTGGAACAAAATAGTCAATAAAATAATTACAAAACGCTTAGAAATTATACAAAACCTGTCTTAACAACACAATATTTCTAATGAGATAGCACGTTCCAATCCAGGGTGCAGGAGAACGCAACACGCAGATCAGTGTCAGAAACATATACTGCAGACCTACATGCAGATTGTGACAAGGCGACCCCAAAAAAAATCTCTTGCGATCCTCCTCATGGTCTCAGCCCAGTCATTGGGAAACAATGCTTTTTCCAACCAAGATATCATGATTAGTGCAGCGACGCCACAGGGAGCATGATCTTTACAGCCGACACAGCAGCAGTTTGACTTTAGTTCAGTCCTGCCTTTGTGCGACGCAGAATGGATTGGCTATATTCTCTGCACTGCTTCCAATCAGCCTCACCTTCACTGAAAAAGTGGCAGAACAGATGACGTTGCTGTGAAATCCCTATTTTGAAGTGACGTAAAAAAGACAGATGGCGCAACCCAGCGGGCAGGAAATGGAAGTAGTTTTTAGTAGTTTTAGTAATTCGGAGGAAGCAGCAATGTCATCGTAGCTGCTGTGGCGTAAGAGGAAAGTTGTGGCAAAGGGGCGAGGAAAGGCAGGGGACGAGGCGGCAGGAATCATGCTGACATGGTAGGCAAAGTATTCGCCAGGCCATCATATAACGGCGATGCCTCCTTCGAGACGTTCCGCAAAAACAGCTGAGCAGGATTTTTGTGAGGAAGGAATTAATCGCCTGCCCCAGATTACCGCCTGGTCTCAAATAAATGCCTGGTCTGTTAAATGATTGAAACAAATAAACACCCCAGCTATTATTTGGTATTTTACGGTAATGAAGAAAAAATAAAATAAAATACAGCAATAAATTAATAAAGTATAAGTCAGCTGTATACAAGAGGTCGAAAGGAAAACAGTGCAAAAAATGGTATGATGAGATCTTGGAGAAAATATGCATATTTGGTAAATGATAAATGGTCACATTTTTATAAAGTGCTTTTCCAACTTCAAGCCACTCAAAGCACTTCACATCAAGGAGCCACTCACCCATTCACACACGCATTCATCCATGGGTTAAGTGTTTTGCCCAAGGACACAGCAACAGTATTCAATTGTGGTACTATCTGAATTCATATGTAGATGGTGAATAAAAAAAATAAAACAACAAAAAAGTGGAAATTTATGCCAGCCCAAAAGCATGCCTATAGGACTTCACAAGGTATATTTCCCAGGCTTACATATCCATATCTTTGGTTACCTTGAACACATCACTTGGAATTCTTCAGCTATATTTCTGAAACTTTTATCGCCCCACGCTGACATTTCAAGATCATCGTCGTGAAATCTCCCTTTTGGATTTAGGAGAGGCTGTAAAGGTTTCTTCAGTCAAATGTTTTATTATGCACATGAATAGAAAATATGTATGATAATGAAATTTTACATCAACCTAAGGAAAGAATTAGAAGTAATCTGTCAAGGAAATGGAGTAAAAAACAAATTAGCCAGTGTAATGTCTTCTCCTCTTCTCGAGAGAAACGGTCAAATACTTATTGAAACTTCTGATTGAATTAACACAGACAGTTTAAAATAAAAATGACGGCGATGCAAAAAGTGTATTTAAAAGCGCTGGTCTTAAAACGTCAACGTTATTCCTCACTTTCGAGCATCTTAATTTTCCACTGTGATGAGTTTGTAAGCACATTTTAGAACTGTCAGAGCCCAGTGGTGTTTTGCAGTCACAGTAATACTAAAAACAACTAGCATGCTAACAGCAAATTCCTGATTCATACAAAACAAAATGCTCCGTTCCACATTGTGACCTTCAGTACCGTTTGTTCAGTAGAGATGGACAACTCCAGGGCTGAAATTATCCAAATGATTCTAGTGAAGGTCTGTGGGGTTTAAAAACACAGTGGAGCACTTCCTGTATTACCACATGACATCACAAGGTGGAACGGAGTGTTTTTTCAGCCTAAATATGCAGGATTTGTGTTAAACATGTGTGAATGAAACAAAACAAAACTCCAGATACAGTATGTTTATGATGAAGAAACAAGGTTATAACATAGATCAGAAAGTAGCATAATATAGCTTTAATATTGCGGAACTTAATCGTGATCGTGATTTTGTATCTTCAACAGTCTCACAATAATATGATGGGCTGTCACAATATATCGAATTACAAGTTCCTTTGCTTAAATGCATGGTTTTATAGTAGCAACAGCTTATAAACTACATATCCCATGATTCATTTCAGTGCAGACAACATGAAGAGATATGTTTTTTTACATGAATTCTTGGGATTATGATGGTAATAATTCCCACCAAAATCTTATCAAGGTATTTTAAAAGCAAGAAAGGGTCCCATGTACAATTATATTAGCCTCTTTAAAATATCGCAATAACGATCGTACCTTGAGATGCATATCGTGATAATATCGTACCGTGAGATTTGGAAATCGTTACATCCCTACTTAATAATAATAATAATAATACATTTTATTTATATAGTGCTTTTCAGGAAACTCAAAAACGCTTTACAGAACACATTAAGACAGTCAAAAGAGCAAAAAACAAATGATACAGTAAAGATAAAAAACATGAATTTATACATAAAAAGCTACTGAAGGCGGTGAGGTCAGTGCAGTCATGGAGTTGGACTTAGGGCGTTAAGTACATGATGGGTTATGTAAAGGCCTGTATTGGAAAGAATTTGTAACTTTTTGGAATAACATTGAGTGTCCGGGTCAGGCTGTAGATTCCGGACGGAAATGCAGACACAGGTGCAGAACATTTGTTGGGAGTCTGTTTGGTGTTGGAAACTTCTCGAGGTCGACCGATAAGAGTTAAAAAGCATCTCTCACCACACGCTGTGCCCTGTACACATCTTATGGTTCTTGGCAGAGCCTGAATCCTCCCACACCACTGTCAGCGCGCGTCTGATTGAAGGCAGATGGATTTGTAATTTTGAAGAAGGCTCTGCAGGTTGGTCATGTCAAAGTCCCGGCGCTCCTGAAAGCTGATGGGAAGTACAGTAACTTCTTTATCCTTTATGCACTTTGGAAGTTCACATAACTTCAAAAAATGTGAAAAGTTTTCTTTATTTTTGCAGTTGTGGCAAACTTAAAATAACTTCATTTTTCCAATTTGAAGGTGCCCTATGTGACTTTTCTGGTGAGAGGTCCACCACCTGCTCGTCTGCAATACAACTGCAGTAAATGTTAGTTCTTACTGTTAGAAACTTTGCCTCTCCACAGATCTGACCTGTAACTTGGAGGCATCACCCGCTTGTGTGCATGGAGGTGAGGCTCCTTAACTGCACCATCCGCCCCTCCGACCCCCACCAGCACACTCCATTTTCATATTCTTTAAGTTGGGTTAAGTGGCTTGCCTAAGGACACAACGACAGTACTTGGTCCAAGTGGGAATTGAACCTCTGACCCTCAGGCTGGTGGACTAATGCTCTAATCACTGAACCATCATTGCAACTTTAATGCCATACAATACTCCAGAAATGTCAAATCAATAGTTTCAAAAGCAAACGTAAAATTGTGAATGGAAAAAGATGTATGATAATGATGTTTTACTTAGACTTAAGGCCGTCTTCATGTGCGACTTTGAAGCCGCTGCGCTCCTCATGTTTCTGGTGTCAGTGTGACTCGGAGCTGCACTGCCATATAATGTAACCATCAAACACCAGCAACACTATGGTAACACACAATAAAACAGAGCTTCGGGGCGCAAGATACAAACTCAATAAACAACGAAGATAATTATTACATCGTGTCTGTGGTGTGCACTTTTTCTCGCACATTTAAAAATGGTTTAAGACTGAGAAATTCTGTAGTGTGTGGCAGCCTTTAGACCAACTTTATTTAACAAAGGAAATTATTTGGACACAGTAACTCACACATCACAATTTGGGGTGTGCAAAAATGTTCAAATATCTATATATTGTATCGTTTAATGTGATAATACAGTATCAATCGCCAAGAGTATTTTTTGGTTTATTTTACTAAATGATTTTGTTTCAGTGCTACATGTTTTACAGTTTTTGTTGCTTGTTTGAAGGAAGGACACTCATTTATGAAACATATTCAATATTTTCACAGTTTTGATGATTAAAATGGGCGTGTTTCATATAAACTTTGCACAGGAAGTGGTTAAACAAAGACTTAGTATCACAGCCATGATTTTTTTTATTGACCCGTATCGAATTCGATTTGAAATATTGTATCGAATTGAAAGTGCATTTTATCCAGATATGTGTCATATTGTGCCCTATTTATCGAGAAATGCATCGTATCTTGGTCTACATATGGAGGTATGTATTGTATTGTGGCCTATGTATCGAGATGTGTATCGTATCGTGGCCTATGTATCGAGATGTGTATTGTATAGTGGCCTTTGTGTCGAGATATGTATTGTATCGTGGCCTTTGTATAGAGATATGTATCGTATTGTGGCCTATGTGTCAAGGTATGTATCATATCGTGGCCTATGTATCGAGATGTGTATTGTATCGTGGCCTTTGTATCGAGATATGTATCGTATCGTATTGTGGCCTATGTGTCAAGGTATGTATCATATCATGGCCTATGTATCGAGGTTTGTATCGTATCGTGGCCTATGTATTGAGATGTGTATCGTATCGTGGCCTATGTATGAGATGTGTATCGTATCGTGGCCTATGTATCGAGATGTGTATTGTATCGTGGCCTTTGTATGGAGCTATGTATCTTATCGTAGCCTTTGTATCGAGATGTGTATCGTATCGTGGCCTATGTATGGAGATATGTATCTGTATTGTAGCCTTTGTATCGAGATGTGTATCGTGTCGTGGCCTATGTATCAAGGTATGTATTGTATCATGGCTTATGTATCAAGGTATGTATCGTATTGGCAACGTCTCTGTGATCCCCAGCTGTAATCACAATATATTATAATAACAAAGACCAAAAATGTAAATAGTAAAAAAAAAAAAAAAAAAAAAAATGCATTGTCTTCTCTTTGGCTTGGAAATGTAACATTTTTCATTTAGCATTAGCCTATTGTAAAGTGTATGTTTGATGTGCAGAGATTAAAATACTTTCCAGTGTTTTCATTCAAACCCGGTAGCATGGCTTGTTGTGTTAGCATAATCAAATACTGCTCAAATCTCTTGTCATATCCCTGCACTGTTTATGTACCTGTTATCTTTAATGAGCAGACAGTTATTGCATTGCGTTCATCGGGGGACATCAAAGTTCTCCTCAGTTCTCGGTGTAAAACAGTGGAAAGGCTCTGGGCAGCAGCTCAGTATCAGCGCTTCAGTCAGTTGCCGTTTGTGGAGGATGGATCTGGGATTTGTGCCACGGCGAAGACATGTCACGTTGTCACATTTATCTGCGAAGCTGGAGACGCTCTGTAAATATTAATTCGTCATATAGAGGAGATGCTTCTGATACGTGTCATCTCTTTCACTCTGAGCGATTCTCCACTGGAAATGTGTGATAATGAAGCCCATTGTGCATAAAACAAAGCCACACGCTCAAAGTGCATTAAACACTGGTGAATTGGTAGGTTCGGAGGCATCGTGTTGAGGTGTTGTCATGAAATTTGTTCTGATTTTCTGTTTTACATATTTTTCTTGCTTGTAAAACAACATTTCAGTGCCACTTTGTAATACATTTTATACTTTATACAAATCAAATGTTTATTAAGAATGATTCAGCATTAAGCAGCTATTAAATTAAAGAGTTAAGGTTAGGATTTGGGGTATTAATTATGATTTTATAAACCTCATTATGGATTAAGTCTTTGTTTGTGTTTAATTAAAGCTCCAACTTTTTAGCCAAAAGGATGGACTAAAATAAAAAAAACAAAAAAGCATCCTTACTGTGAGTGTTTTTCTCAGTTTTTTTGCTATAATATTCCACAGTATTGCATCAAACTCTATAACTATGTCCTTGGAGAATGTTCCGAAGTATGATTTTAACCGTATTTCTGTGAAATCATGCAGGTTACGTGATCCCTTCAGAAAGTTGCAAGTTTATTTAAAGGTCCTGCATTACACAAAATTGATTCTTGTGAGGTTTAAGCCATGATAGACTGTTACCTCATCAAAAGCATAACTTTTTAGCCAAAAAGATAGACTAAAATCAAATGTTTTATAGCAATTAAAAACAGAAAACATGAAGTATGAAGTATGATTTTAACTGTATTTTCATAGAATCGTGAAGGTTACGTGCTCCTCCAGAAAGGTACACGTTTCTTTAAATGTTACTATTATTTTGGCCTTGAACATTTTAGAAATTTCTTTTGGCACTTGGCACTTTGAAGGGAAAAAGATACACAGATCAAAGTTTTCAGTGTTAAATGTACTAATTATAGTCTCAACTCAAACTAAATTAATTGAATAAAAACACAAGTTTGAATTCCATTTTTTAGGCTGGATAATGGTCGACTAATTGCAGAACCATGACTTACATTCACTCTCATTCACTCAGGTAATTAGTCTCCAATTATTTTGTCTATGAAGCACTAGTTACTCGAGACAAAAAATGTCATTAGAAAATGTTTAAAAATTAGAGACATTTTTACAAATTAACACTTGTGTGAAATACTTTTTACTTTTACATTTTTGTTGTAAGTTTTTGGTTAGGGGTTCATCACCTGCTTTCCGTCACTATATTTCCACCATAGGCCGATTTGTGGAGGACAAGTCCAGGGCTGTTTTTTGGTCCCAGTTCATCCCTATTTATAGCTCAAAAATACCTAGAAAAACAGGCCTCCTGACTTTCTGTGAATGGGGTTGCCTCTCCGCAGGTCTGACCTGAACTTGGTCTGGTTTGGTGTCCATGTTGATAAAAAGGTTTAATGTGGTAATGGTTTACTGTGAAACATTCTAAAGCAGTGTATCATTCGTTCAGTCGTTTTCAAAATAAAACCAAAAATAAGAAAATGAAAAAAATATATATATATTTTTCTTGTCACCAAAACCAAAATTTTAAAAAACGGATGATTTGTTTTTTGTTTTCAATTTTTTTTTGAATAAAAAAAAAACGAATTCTTTTTTCTGTGATTTAAACTGCGATGCCGGACTGAACCAGGACTGAGACCGGGACTAAGACCGGGACCAGACCGGGACCAGGACCAGAACGGAGACCGGGACTGAGACCGGGACCAGACTGGGACCAAGACCAAAACTGAGACCGGGACCAGACCAGGACTGAGACCGAGACTGAGACAGGACTGAGACCGGGACCTGGTTTAGTCCTGGTTTAGTTCTGGTTTAGACCTGGTTTAGTCCTGGTTCAGTCCTGGTGTAGTCCTGTTTCAGTCCTGTTTTAGTCCTGGGATCAGTCCTGGTTCGGTCCCAGTCTGGTCCTAGTCTCGGTCCTGTTCTCAGTCTCGGTCTGGTCCTGATCCCAGTCTGATCCCGGTTTCAGTCCTGGTCTCAGTTCTGGTCTGGTCCTGGTCTCAGTCCCAGTCTGGTCTGGTCTGGTCCCCGTCTCAGTCTCGGTCTCAGTCTGGTCCTGGTCCCGGTCTCAGTCCCGGTCTCAGTCCCAATCACCTGACAGTCTAAGTGGGCACACCTCCGGGCCCGTCCAGACACTCCTGGTTCAGTCCTGGTTCAATCCTGGTTGAATCCAGCATCACAGTTTAAGTCCGGAAATGGAAAACAGCCTTTATCTGTTTTTCCATTATTCATTTAAGCACAAAATCAAAAACTGAAAAAACAAATCGTTATCCGTTTTTCATTTTGATTTTGGAGACAAATAATGAAGAAAATTGTTTTTTTTTTTTTTCATTTTCTTGTTTTTGGTTTTATTTAAAAAAAACGAATGAACGAATGATACACGGATTATTCTACCACTAGAAAATGTACCCAAGTGCATTTAAGTAGATTTTTTCATGTGATACTTTTACTTGTACTTTTACTTAAGTAACAAATCTGAGTACTTCATCCACCACTGCAAACAAAACATGCACAATTGCTCATCTTCAGTCTGATATTAAGCTGTGACAATTTGACTGCTTTTTCACTGTTTGTATCTTGTATCATTATCCCATTTACACCAGCAACAAAAGCACAACAAAATCAAGACAGCAGCCCCATAATATTAGCGTCTTTGTGTGAAAAACCTGAGCGATTATCATGCAGGAGGAGGCCCTGTTTGTGCAAAGGTGGAGGAGGTGTAGCGTTCGGTTCAGGGGTGGGTCTGGATAATTGCCAGCCAGTTCAAATTGACAACTGTTTTCGCATTGTGCACAGTGAGTGATTGCGTCGGTTCTGCTGACTGTCGAACCATAAATAATATTTTAGTGGGCGAGAATATGTACGCGTGTATGTGACATCTGGGTTTTAATTCTGAAGAGAAAAAAAAAATATCCTACATCTGCGCACTGAAGAGAATACAGATGAGATGTGGTCCCTATGTTTTCCCCTACTGCCAAAAGCGCATGGCTGAATACAGTGCTCTGACCTTGGCTGATTAAATATTCCCTTTGCAATCTCAGAAAATCCAGCTTTGACTCGGTGTTTATAGCCTGCTAATGTACATAGGGATTCAGAATTACACATTTTAATTGTGCTGAGGATTACACAAAGGCTGCGTGCAGTATACAGGTCTCAAAGGTGTGCACTTAAAGAACAAATATGATGCATTCTCGTGGATTTAATTCCCTTTTAAGCACGCTCTGGGGTTAGTGTTTCACATTTTCTAACTTAAAGGACCTAAGTTATTACGCAGCACTGACTCATGTGAGCTTTAAGCCGTGTTATGATGGTATTACTTCATCAGAAATATGAGATGTTTTGTTTTAATCACACATTTTACACTGAGGATTTTTGGGACATTCAAAACAGAAACATGAAAAGAGACAGGTTTACATTTCTTTTTGTCGACATATTAGATACAAAAAATATACAGAGGGGATTTTAGATATTTGAGTACACTAGATTTGACTGAAAAAAATGCACCTTTTATAATCCTGACTTGAAATTAGATATTGACAAATCCTTCTGAATGTTCTGTCAAAATATTGTACAAGATTGGAAAGTTTGGTGTATGTAGGTGCTACTTCAAGAGCTGATCCTTATGTTCTTATGGGGGGAAATACATTTTGAGAAAATGGCCGTTGAAGTTACAATGTCCCATTAAACTCTATGGAGGCAAGTTGATTAAAGGCGCACTGTATAACTGTAGTGCTAGAGGGTTTGCCACCTGCTTGTCTCCACAGAGTTATTACTGCTTTGCCTTGCCATAGTGTGGAGATAAACTTTGGTAATCACAATGGAGACAAGTTAATGGTCAGATTTATGGAGAAGCAAGCGTGCACATGGTTAGAATTCATGTTTTTAAAGGTATTTTAGCAATAAAACTCTTGCATTAAGTTTAATTGTATAAATGCAAAACATATATGATAAATGTCCTACTGTGGAACATTACATGCAAAAAAATAAAATCTCTAAAATCAAGTGGAGGAGTTCAAGTATCTCGGGGTCTTGTTCAGGAGTGAGGGGAGGACAGAGCATGAGATTGACAGGCGGCTCGGTGCAACGTCTGCAGCGGTCGCTGTGTCGGACTGTTGTGGTGAAGTCTTTGTTCCTCCCCTCACCTATGGTCATGAGCTTTGGGTAATGACCGAAAGGACAAGATCGCAGATACAAGCGGCTGAAATGATTTTCCTCCACAGGGTGGCTGGGTGCTCCCTTAGAGATAGGGTGAGGAGCTCAGTCACACGGGAGGAGCTCAGAGAAGAGCCGCTGCTCCTCCACATTGAGAGGAGCTAGTTGAGGTGGCTCAGGCATCTGTTCCGGATGCTTCCTTGGCGACTCCCTCAGGAAGTGTTCCGGACATGTCCCACCGGAAGGAGGTCCCAGGGAAGACCCAGGACACACTGGAGGGACTATGTCTCTCGGCTGGCCTGGGAACGCCTCGGGGTCCCGCCGGAGGAGCTGGAGGACGTGTCTCAGGTGAAGGAAGTCTGGGAGTCCCTGCTCAGACTGCTGCCCCCGCGACCCGGCCCCAGATAAGAAAAGAAAAGAGAAGAAAATTGATGGAAAATAAAATCTCCATGGAGACAAGCAAGTAGCAGACCCTCCACCTTAAAAGATACAGTGCACCTTTAAATTAAATATTAAAACATCGGTGCAGAGTGGATTATATATATTCTGTTGTTTCCACATGAACGCTCATATGTTAAAGGTGCATTGCGAAACTTTTCTGGTGGAGAGTCCGTCACCTGCGTGTCTCCATGGAGATGTTATTGCTTTGCCTGGAATGTTCCACAGTATGACATTAAACCCATCTATCTAGATTGTAGCATATATTCATTATGGCTGCTCAAAAATACAATAATTCCTTCTGTGAATAGGGTTGTCTTTCCATAGATCTGATCTGTAATGTACTCTATAGTTGTCTCCCTTGAGATAGATTTAGGTTTAATCTCAACTATGGAACATTTTATACAAAAAAAAGGTGACAGACCCTCCACCAGAAAAATTGAACAATGCACCTTCAACAGACCAAACTGACCAAAAAAAAAAAAAAAAAAGAAACAAACAAAAAAGGAGTTTTGTTGCAGTGTCTTGCTTTAAAAATTAAACTCACAGCCGTGCTTACAAACCCTTTCTTACACCTTTGCTTTGCCAATATTTTTAGGATAAACCTGCTCGCAAATCAATGGAATTTCATAACAGAACTTCACAGATTTATTATTACCAGTCGTTTTAATGAGAGAGCAAGCGATAGGGCAACAAGAGCAACGAGACCCACTCCACAGAGAGACAGTGAGAAGAAGACTGCTACCAGATGGTTTGCAGTGGGAATGACTGGAATACCAAGTAGTCGATACAGACAGAATCTTTTCACTGGCAAGGTTAGCTGGCATCTCTTCTACCTTGTTTACAGGAATGGAGTTGAAACAGCCCATTAGGAGAGATTGGGATGCAAGGTCTTGTTCGCAGTATTCACAAAGCATATCTTATATAAAGTGTATTCTAAAGTGCACAGAGGGAACTAAGCTGACGAAAAGTGGTCACGCTAAATGTATGCACCAGGGGCCGGATTAGTGGATTAATATAAAATGGATGCACATGTAGGGAATATATATTATGTGAGGATTCGTCATTGTTTGTGGTATTGTTACACCCCCCAGGCAACTCCAGCTCTTCCTTTAGTCATATGTGTGTCATGTCCGTGTCTCAGCCTCTCTGTTTGTGTGTCCAAGCCCTGATGTGACAGAGCTCTCCAGTGAGCCACTCTCTCTCTCCAAATGCAGCTGCAGCTACAAAGGGGATGCTTTTGTTACACGTTTATCAAATAGAAAAAGATTTAAAACAATTCTGAACAGTCCTGAATGAAAAGAGCTGGGTAATAATGTCGTTCTCTATCAGGCCAGATGCTCATTTTTACACTCTGTCACATCTGTCTGCTTTCTACTTCTAACTCTTCCTTGCAGATTCCCTCTAGAGATTGATCAATATGTTTTTTGTTTTTTTCATGGCTGATGCCGATACTGGCAGTTTTGAATCCAGTGAAAAAAATGGGCGATAAACTCCGATGATACTTCTTGGCTGATATGTAGGACCAATTTAGATTATTTTCCACAAATTCTGGTATTTTAATTTACAACAAAACTCTCTCACAGCCACTTTTTTACCATAACATAAAAGAGAGCTGCGTAGTCATGTTTAATGCAGTTATTTCTTTGCACTAAACTGTTAACCTAAAGCTTTGCGTGTACTTTTTAGGCAGCAAGTTGGGCAAACAAAATACCAGAGATTTAAAGGGACAATCTGGAATTTTGGACACAGCGCCTCATTTCCTAGTGAGCCAGAGTGTCGGAGACGTCTGGAGACACTTTTTTAAATATTCCATCCAGTCCTTGTATTTGCAGAGGTCGCTGGTGCTAAGCTAGTGTATGTCACTGGCCATAGTTAGTCTGCCACTAAAAACAGTCTTACCCACTCCACAAAGCACCCAAAGCAAATCTATTATTGCACCAGACTGTCGAAGTAAATGTCTGTGTTGATAGAATAATTTTAGAAGTAAAACCAACCTTGCATTTGAAGGATTTATGTCTGAGCAGCAGCAGCGAGTTGTACTTCTTGGTAGAAAGCTTGGCAGAGGTGGACTGATATCACCTAGCACCTACCTTACCGGCAAAGTAAAATTCCGCTGCTGCTGAGAAAATAGTCCCTGAACATGCGACGATTCATGCGATGCAAGGTTAGTTTTATTTCCAACATTATTCTATCAACACAGACATTTCACTTCAAAAACCACACCCAACATTGACAGTCTGGCATAATAACTGTTTTGTTTTGGGTGTTTTGTGGAGTGGGTAAGATTGATTTTAGTGGTAGGTTAACTATGGCCATTGACATGCACTAGCCTAGCACCAGCAACCTCTGCAAATACAAGGACTGAATGGAATATTTTTAAAAACTGTGTCCCCACACGTCTCCAACACTCTGACTCACTAGGAAATGAGGTCCTATGTTCAAAATTCCGGACTGTCCCTTTAAGACCTATAGCTGATACGCTAAAAAGTGCACATATATCAGCCAACCGATGTATTTCTATCTCTAATTCCTTCCACACACACCTCCCTCGGCCCTGCGCCCACAGACGACAGTGTGACAGGAAGCGTTTGATTTATTCACTTCCAAAACCACACCCAACTCACAGTAAAAGTACACAGAGCATTACTCATCTGTATCTCTCACAAATCCACACACATATCCACATGTGTTTATTTTCTAACATGTGCATGTCTTTAGAACCACTTTTTTGTTAGGGTGGACCACCTGAGAGCAGCCAGTCAGAGCGCTGCTTTCGGGTCAAAGAGACAAAAATACTTCATGACAGTGCATAGTGGCCTCATTTTGTCATTGAGTTCTGCTTTTACAGTATGTTTTTGGGTAGAAACCACAGAATTTACTCAAGAATAAAAAGCCAGTACCCCAGTTTTAAAGGGCCTATATTAAGCTATTTTATGCCTCATCAAAGTTGAGGAGTTGTGTTTTGTTTTATTCACACATTTAACACACAAACCTGCCATATTTAGACTGAGTTTAGACTTCTCTCAAACTAAAACACCATGTGGTAACCCCTTAACGCCGGAATTTATATCGATGTATATAAAAAAATTTTAAAAAGTGTTTTTTGTGTGGTTTTGCCTTTAAGTACATGGTAAATCGATTGGTAAATTGTAGGGATGTAACAATAACCGAAATATTGTGATATCATATCATCAGAGTTCTCACAATAATATCATGGACCATCACAATATATTGAATTACAAGTCTCTTTGTTTAAATTAAGAGTTATGGTGCAGCAATTTCAAAAAAAAAAAAAAAAAAAGATAGAAGGAGCTACGTAGATGATCTTTTGCTCTTTTTCAGTGTAGAAATAACAGTTCTAAGCACTGTTAAGTCTTAGTTCTTTGGATTAAGTCTTGTCAAGGCATTTTAAGAGGAAAAAGTAACATATTCACAGTTTTGTTTACCTCTACAAAATATCGCAATAAATATCGTACCTTGAGATTTGGATATTGTTACATTCCTAATCATGAGCCTCCCCACCATATCGTGAGCTTTCCCACGATATCGCAATAAATATCGTACCGTGAGGTTCATACCGTGATGATATCGTATCGTAAGACTTGGATATTGTTACACCCCTTGTAAATTGAGATTATTAATTTGACTATAGCAAAAAATAAATAAATAGAAATTTGGGTATGTTGCCAATTTGCGACAACTAGAAACAAGTGCTTGCCAAAAGTTCAGAGGAAAGTCCTGCAAATGCACAAACCGGGATTGGGGGAATGAACCCGCTGTCACGGCTTATAGCTTGATCCAAACGGTTTGTCGCATATTTGTGACAGTCGGCGTTAAGGGGGTAATACAGGAAGTGCTTCACTCTGTTTTTAAACTCCATACACCTTAACTAGAATCATTTGAATAACTTCAGCTCTGGAATTGCCAGTCTCTACTGAACTACTGGCAAAAGGTAGCTGTTCACTTGAAACCTACCACTTCATGACATCACAAGGGCATTTTTAGTTTTGGAGATGTAGACAGACTGCATATACGATTACTCAAATAAGTGTGAATGAAACAAAACACAACTCCAGGTATGTTTTTGATGAGGTAACACCATTCTAACTTGGATAAAAGCTCACACAACTCAATTTTACACGATATAAGGCCTTTAAATATATTAACCAGGTGCTACTAGTCTCGATGTCATGAGTTCATTGAATGCCCTTCTCTCTCCCCGTTTCACTCCGCAGCTGTCTTTCCCATTTAACCATTTGGTCCAGATAATCTAACAGAGAGAGCATTGCATTTCTGGTAAAAAAAAAAAAAAAACTCATCTGCTTCACCACCAGGCATTTGAGTTGGCTCCCCAGTTTGCTGAATGTCTGTCTGTATGAAAAAATGTCCCATATTTTGAGTCGAGACTGATGCGTGCTTTGATTTCACAGCAGATTGTTGGCACTTTGAAGCCATCACTTACCACATGGCGACTGTGGAAACGGTGTGTGTTTGATACCTGTTATATTGTCACTCTAGTCGGCAGCCACTCCAGCTTCGAGCCTGATCCTCTGCGTGGGACTGGCTTCGCGGAGGGAACAAAGGGAATATGGATGAAGTGTGTATGCGCGCTGGCCCCTGGCATATGAGCTGATTCGGCACTGCTTTATGAGTCTTTCATCTAATTCCGGTCTGATAACTCCCAGTCTTAATTATAAGGGCAGCATCGCAAGGCCCAGTATAAAAAGAAAACTGTTGAACATAGGAAGTAGTGCTATCTGGAGACTCTAACAGGCTGAAAATGCGCCTGCTCGGAAATGAAGTGAGGGAAAGTCAGAAGCAGAAATTCACAAAGTATTGAGAAAAATTACAAAGGGTTTGATAAGAAGCTAAACTTTGATCTGTGAAAAATTTTCATAAGACATTAAAGGACAGTCTGGAATTTTGGACATAGGACCTCATTTCCTTGTGAGCCAGAGTGATGGAGACGTGTGGATACACTTTTTAAAATATTCTATCCAGTCCTTGTATTTGCAGAAGTCGCTGGTGCTAGGCTAGTGTATGTCAATGGCCATAGTTAGCCTGACACTAAAAACAGTTTTACCCACTCCACAAAGCACCCGAAGCAAATCTATTATTACGCCAGACTATCGATGTAAATGTCTGTGTCGATTTTAGAAGTAAAACCAACCTTGCATTTGAAGGATTTATGTCTGAGCAACAGCAGTGAGTTGTACTTCCTAACAGAAAGCTTGACAGCGGCGGACAGATATCACCTAGCATCTATCTTACTGGCAAAGTAAAATTCCGCTGCTGCTGAGAAAATAGTCCCTCAGCATGCAACGATTCATGTGATGCAAGGATAGTTTTATTTCAAACATTTTTCTATCAACACAGACATTCACATCAACAGTTTGGCGTAATAATAGATTTGCTTCGGGTGCTTTGTGGAGTGGGTAAGACTGTTTTTAGTGGCAGGATAACTATAGCCATTGACATACACTAGCCTAGCACCAGCGACCTCTGCAAATACAAGGACTGGATGGAATATTGAAAAAAGTGTCTTCACGTGTCTCCAACACTCTGGTTAACCAGAAAATGAGGTCCTACATCCAAAATTCCGGACTGTCTCTTTAAAGGGCCCATATCACGTTATTTTCTGATCAGTTATAATGTTTCTTCATTAAAAACATACCAAGAGTACCCTGAGTTTTTCTCTCAAACAGAAACCACTTCATGGGGTAATACAGGAAGTGCTCCACTGTGTTTTTAAACTCCATACACCTTCACTAAAGTCATTTTGGATATATGTAACAGGGCATTTTGAGCTTTGGAGATGTAGACAGACTAATAAAGAAGGGTTATGCAAACATGTGTGAATGAAACAAAACCCAGCTCATTTTTGATGAGATAACAACAGCCTTTTTTTTTTTTAACAACAGTCTATTTTGTGTAATGTAGGACTTTTATGGAGTATATTTATCAAGCCAGGTGCTAAATTACAAGTGCAAACTGAAAAATAACATGTTTTTTTTTTGTGGGTGTGTTACAGATTAGAAACTGCGCCTCTTATTCCTACCACAATTGTCAAATAGAAATGAGAGTTTATCTTTGGAACAAAATGACTGTGCTGTTTCTGCTCTGTACCCAAACCCACGGGCCTACAAAATATATCTTGAAAATATATCTTGAAAAAATCTAAATATATCTTGACTTATAGTTCCAGGCCTGTTTGTGTCAATAGCTTTTCCTTCAGTTATTTAAAATGATTTATAACATGATCAGAGAGAATTTCAAGGGCTATCTACTGTGTTTTAAGTAATCATTCAGTAGCAAGGACCATACTACAACAATGGAATATGATAAAGATGTTTACTGATGATGGACAGATGTGATTAGCCAGGCTGGCGCCACCTAGTGCTTCCGGAATACACTAGATGGTTTTCAAGAACCCCGCAAGTTGTATACTGCACACCAGCAAATCAGCGAAGAGCTGTGAAGCCATGACTGGGTCCCTTTATGCGGTACATCACAACAGTAAACAGAGCTGCCGAGATGGATGTAGATGAACTCATTCATTTTGTGATGGCAACGATTCCCAATATTGAAGATTTAAAGTCGGAACAAAGAGAATGTTTGGTGAATTTTATCAAGGGGAAAGACGTTATTGCCCTTCTTCCTACAGGATTTGGGAAAAGCTTAATATATAGCTCCGTTAGCAGCACATTACTTACGTCACGACCAAATAGCAGCGACTGGTTAAATCAAAAAAGTACCCACCTACTGTCGAGCAAACAAACCCTAATGCTGCGAGGTCAGACGGTTTCCATGAAGTGAAACTAGCTGATGAATCAGGCTAAGATGTGATGGCTTGGAGGAGACTCAGGAGGGGGGCTCTGTCTCAGGTGGTCAGGACCCCCCCCCCCTCCTTTGTAGCAGATGTCTTCAGGCTGAGGGATGAACAAGAGACACTGGGTGGGAGGAAAGGGGGTCAAGAGAGTGGAGACGGACAGTGTTGTTGGGATAGGCCTGTATAAAAAGGGATTGTGGGTAATTGAAGCCGTGGTTGAGCTGAGCTGTGATTGGCTAGAGAGGAACAGGAGAAGGTTGCGGCATGGTCTTGCTCCAGAAACTCAGTTAATCATATTAACTCCACTTAAATAACAAGGAGTGGATTCATAGAACACCACGACGCATGGCTCCTCGTTGTTTACTCAAACTAGCTTCAATTTCCTCATTCATCATCAGCCGTACACTGCGCTCATTATAGAGGCTCATTTACAGTCAGCCCCACACACAAAGTAAATCAAACTAAGTCTTCATACCTTCGAACCTTCACAACTGGGCTGCACAATACATGTTGTCTAATGAAAAATGCATTTTAGAAAGGGCCCCCCTCCTTGCACTGCGCCCTTGGGTAAACAGCACCCTTTACCCCCGACGGCTCTGGCCCAGATACCTAAAAAACCTGGAGAAAGCCCATTCAAACTTAATGAGAACATGCAAAGCCCTCACTGACAGTCTCTGAATCAAACCTGGGCTAATTTAGCTGTAAGGCGAGAGAAGAAAAAGAACAATAAAGGTAATTTAATGTAGTGTGGAGTTATATACTGGTATCCCGCAGTGGCGTTTAGTCTGTGTGATTGAAAAACGCCAATATTTCTTGAGTGGAGGTGTGAGTGACAAGGCTAATAAATACATTACGTAGCATAACTTTAAAGCTATTTACTCAGCCATCCCCCAACTGCATAATCAACTTGCAGCCAACTCCGCGTCTTCATTCGGAGGCCCTTTTTCAAACTTATAATGATGTGAGTGGCGTTTCGATCCAGACACCGTCACATCCTATTACAGCAGACACAATGCATGAACAGCGCTGGGGCTAAATATTTAGAGCGCAAGCAGCCCGCCGTTTTATTTGCACAACCACAGCCTGCTGCGTCCGTGCCAGAAAAGACATCGATTCAATTTTCCCAAAAAACAATGGAGTGGAAAAGTACAACTCTACAAAAATGAAAATCTCTTCTGTTCCAGTGGAAAGAATGCTTTGTATACATCCAGTGTTATGAAAATTACTGCAAGAATGACAGTGGTTGATGGACTAAATATCAACTGTAATGCTGTTTTAATTAGGCGGTTCTCTGGAGAGTACAAGAAGCCAGGAAACCACTTAACCCATAGCTTGGTCTAATTGAATTGTACCTTTAGATTGGGTCTGCATTGACATTATAGTGAGACAATGAAAAGCTGTCAGACGCTTTTTATACAGACAGAAAGGCAAAATTAGTTGTGGAGACTAAAAGCTTTTGCCAGAGCCGTTTCTAGTTTAAAGCAAACTGTGCGCATGCTGAGGGCCCCACGTTCACTAAGGGGCCCCTAAAGCAGCACATGAGATGTTGAGTGTGTAATAACTTTTTTATTTTGAGATTTAAAGTTGCTATATTGTTACCTCCTCAAAAACAGCCCTGGAGTTGTGTTTTGTTTCATTCACACATTTGAGTAATCCTTTATTATTAGACTGTCTGCATGTTCAAAGCTCAAACTGCTCTGTTAAAATTGTGACGTTATGTAGCGGTAGTTTTCAAGTTAGCTACCTTTTACCTTTAGTTCAGCAGGGATTGGCAATTCCAGAGCTGAAATTATCCAAATGATTCTAGTGGATGTGTATGGAGTTTAAACACACAGTGGAGAATTTCCTTGTGGAACAAAATGTTTTCTGTTTGATCATCTTAATCCTAAATATGCAGAAATTTTGTGTCCAGGTGTCCAACTCCAGCTGTAATAGTCCAATAAGGTTCATTTGGTCTTCTGATAATTTATGTTATTTGGTTCTTTTTTCAAACCAAGAGTTTGTTTTTATACCTGACAGGTTGGACTGCTCACTAGTGGTCCTTCCTCAGAGTGGTCACGTAATGTTGCTGTGAGGTGTCCACACAGCTGATTTATGCAGGTATTGGCGTGGTCTTCCTACTGGAGGAGGGAGGACGACATCGCCATCTGCAGTCCGAGTTCCTCAGGACAGGATCCCAGGTGTGTGAGAGTGACAAAGTCCCTTCGTCCTGGTTTATAGTCCCGTGGGCACATTTCCATATTCAAATTGCCTCTTTAATCCAGTGACAATGTTTGTTGTCCTCTGCTCCCGTGTCTCCCGTCTCTTTTACAGTGTCAGAAATGGGCGATTTGAGTTGTCCCTGTTCCCTGTGTTTTGTTGCTCGTGTGCACACCTTCACTGTTTCCGTCTTGCATTCTGTCCTATGTTCCTTTTCTCGTGTACTGAATGCCCTTCCTGTTTCCCCGATGTATGTTTTATTGCGGGACATGCAGTGTACTTCATATATGACATTACATTTATGGTCCTGTTATATTTTATGTTTTAGGTGGACGAGTAATTGCCTGAGTTTTCTGTACGGTTTCACTGCTGTGTTGATATTGTGTTTTCCCATTTCCATTAAAGAGGCAATCGAAATAAGGAAACGTGCCCACGGGAGTATATACCGGGACGAGAGGGCTTTTTTTACTCTCACACACGTGGGATACTGTCCTGAAGAAGTCAGAGTGCAGATGGCGCTGTTGTCCCGCCTCCACTGGTAGGAAGACAGCGCCAAAACCTGTGTAACTGGACACATCACAGCAACATCACGTGATCACTCTGAGGAAGACCGCAAGTGAGCAGTCCAAACTGTCAGGTATGAAAACAAACTCTTGGTCTGAAAAAAGAACCTAATAACATAAACAACTCCAGGTTTGTTTTGATGAAGAAAACATTTTAACATAGATAGAAAATAGCATAATATGGGTCCTTGAAGACTGAGGTATATCTATAGATGGCATTTTTTGTTCCATTGTAGTTTAGCAAATGGGGACCCAACAGCGTTTTGCATTTGCATTTTTATCCTCCATGAACCGTAAAGTGGTGCTGTTCGCTGTTGTTAGAAGGTCGGGATCAGGAAGGTCAAATTCCGCTCTGCAAACTGTTTAAAATCAACCAGATAGCCCACAGCATCTTTTTTTGGTACTATGAAAAAAGAACTTCTCTATCTGAATCCTAAAACAACACCATTTAGAAAACTACAACACCGGTCTTTTGTTTCACGTATTGAACTCCTCAAGCAGAAGATTTATGGCGTAAATGAGGCATGGCTCTAAATCATTTCCAAAGTTTCTGTTTACCCTCTAAACCAGTCTGGGGACGACGTACACACCTAGTAATCAGTTAAAGCGAACGTTTTAACTGCTAGCCAAACAATCAGGTTGTGTAAAGTTGACACAGGCTCCAGTTTGAATCATTACGTTTTGGGGTGCGCTACAGCATCTGATGTTGATTCCCATTCATATCCCCCCATAAACGAAAACCAGTAGCTGTCTGGGGGTCTGAAAAACTGCATTCATCAATCTGAAAACATGTGCTACGGAGTTGGTCGGGCAAAGGTCAGAGGTCAGAAAGTCATTGCGTCTTGACTGTTTTGATGGATGTTTGAGGTTTTTTTACCTATTAGTTCGCTGTGTGTGGAAAACTAGGTCATAACATCCGCGGTGGTGGGTTCTTTGATGTAAAAACCACACAAAATCAAGACACGTCATTTGTCACGGCCATCTTTACGTGGACTTAACCCAGCGGTGTAAACTATTATGTAGGGTGTCATGTCTTATCAGCTTTGGTATTACGCAGGCTTTACTATTGGGCCCGCTCAGGTTTACAGTTATTATACATCACTGACTGCTCTGTTTGCATTGCTTTTGAAGGATTTAGAGCTAGTCATACTCCCATGTCCAGTTCGTGCAAAGTCGGGGTTTGTGTATGATTCCCAGGAGTGGATGGAGTAGGAGTGTTGTCAGCAGAATGCATTAACGTCAAAAGAGCTTGATTTTGGTTAGAATCAGTTGGGAAGACAAAAAGCTAAAGAAAACATGTTATTGGGGAAATTTTATAACACTGAATCAGCCATATATTCCCTTTATTTATATTGAACGAGAATGTAAGTCAGAACGTAAGGCCAGGCATGGGCTAAATGTCTGGACATTTTGTATTAAAAGAACCATATTAGTGTGGTAAATGGTCACATTTTTCTATAGCGCTTTTCCACCTTCAAGGCACTCAAAGCGCTTTACAACAAGGAACCACTCACCCATTCACACGCACATTCATACACCAGTGTACGCAGACACTGTGGGCAAGGTGGGTTAAGTGTCTTGCCCAAGGACACAACGGCAGCATTCATCTGTGGGAGCTGGAATCACACCAGCAACCTGTGGGTCAGTGGATCTGACCACTCAACCTGTGATGTTTGTGTTGAGAGCTGGATTCAAACCTCCAACCTTTAGATCAGTGGGCGAATGCTCTACCAACTGAGCTACTGCCGCCCATGATCTATGTTATAATGTGGTTTGCTCATCAAAAACATAGCTTTACTGGTGTTTTGTTTCTTCTCTCAAAAAGAAAACACTCTGTTCTACTTTGTGACTACTTTGTCATGTGGTAATACAGGAAATGCTCCACTGTGTTTCAAGCTCCATACACCTTCAGTAAAATCAACTGGATGATTTCAGATTTGGAATTGCCAGTTGCTACAGAACAAAAGGTAAAATGTAGTTGTTAACTTGAAAACTACCACTTCAGCATTTTGAGCTTTGAAGATGTAAACAGCGTAATAATAGCTAGGCTGGTGCCACCTAGAGCCTCCGCTCAATTTCATTTCTCTCCAGCGACTAGGTCAGGAATCAGAATACACTAGACGATTCGCAAAAACCTCGGAAGTGCAAGTTCGGACGGGCACCAGCCAAACAGCGAAGAGCTATATATTCTGTTGTCAACGATTCCTGAGATCGAGGATTTAAAGCCAGAATAAAGAGAATGTTTTGGTGAAATTTATCAAATCCTACGGGATTTGGGAAAAGCTTAATATACTAATTAGTCCCGTTAGTGGCGCATTACATACATCACGACTAAATAGCAGCAATTGGTTAAATGATAAAAAGTACCCGCCTACAGTCGAGCGCATGAATGAGGTCAGACAGTTTCTATGCAGTAAAACAGTTGATAATCAAGGTCAGTTAAATACAATCAATCAATGAACCTGTCCAGGGACTACAGGTGGAAACTGGTACACTGGTACAAGGCATCTCTCCTGTTAAGGTTAATGTAAAAATTGTGCGCTGTCCCTGTCTCAAATAAATAAACAAATAAATAAATAAAACCGGCTGATGAATCAGGCTAGTGTAGTAATGCAGGATTACTCAAACATGTGTGAAAGAAATAAAACATAGCTCCAGGTATGTACTTGAAGAGGAGGAACAACTTTCTCACAAAGCTTAAAGGTCACAAATCAATTTTGTGCAATATAGGACCTTTAAACTACAGCGTACATAGAACATCATTTCACATTTTCTTCATTGTAAACTGCAGTATCGATCTAAAACAGCTTGATAATGGATATAGGTGCATAGGTGCATTGACTTTCTGCTCAAAACTGCAGAACTAAGAAGCCCTGCCTCTTTAAAGTGGCATTTCACTATAGCCAGCAGCAGATTTTCATGTACTATTGCAAAAAATATATATACGCACTACTGTAAATAAATCAAATTGGGGAGAACATACCATCAGCATCAGAATATCAGTGCAAGGCCAGGCATAAAATTCAAATGAATCTATAAGGAAATACAGGATTTTCATAGCCTGCTAAATATTTTTTAAAAATGTACTTGATATTGAATGTGAAAAATCAAATGTTTTTGGCAAAATCCCCCATCTTTGTTGTAAGTAGGCAACATTTATTTATTTATTTTTTTAAATTGTCTAAAAGAGTAATGGATTAACTGTGTCAGAATTCATTTGAGTATCAGCCAAGTCCAATAGTTTTGAAAATCCACATTCATTTACTGCAACTCAATTCCAATCTTGATTTGTTCTGCAGTTCAAACAAAACGTAGATGTCTTTTTCTTTTTATTAGTCAATTCATTTTATTTTAGCAAAGCCCAAACTCACAACAGTCGCTTCGCACGCCTTAACTAAATTGTTGATTTAACCAACAGAAAGTTAGAAAATCAAATTAATTTTTACTTTGATGCTTTTTCAAAACACAGAAGGGAGGTCACGAAAAATCATTGAAATAAGTAAATAGCATTTATTCAATATGCAGCACAGGTTTGTTTCTCTTTGAGCTATTTTATTAAGTGTTCAGTATCAAAAATCTATTAATATCTTAGCCAATATGAAGCCTTTGTATAACATTAAGAAGTATCACTCTCATAGTCAGAGGGCTGGAGAAACCAAACCAGCATATGATCTACAGCTCAGTGCTTTTTCTTGACCCAATTGTCACCCAGCCACAACTTGTAGCATGCATCTATTTCTGTTTAGGCCAAAGTTTTGATTGAATATAATATATAATATAAGTAAAAATGTCTGTACCTGATTTTTATGTAATTCTGCCCTAGTACAGACATATTGTAAGAAGCAACCTTTTGGGTAGAAATGTGACTGCTATGTGCCGCCTGAATCTAATTATAAAGCATTTTATTCTCAGAGAAACAGGAACTGTGCTGTTAGCATGCAAGTTGTTGTGAATGCTTTTCACAACTTTTAGGTCTGGCTTCTGAAAATTGTGAAAAAGCATTTATGAACTCATGGCAGTGAATGATTACGTGGGGAAGCTGGCCAAAGTGGTCAAAGTAGGAGGCAGACGCAACAAAAAAAAATGTCTTTACCCAGACAAAATTTATTTTAAAACAGACTTCTGGAGTTCACCAGTGAAAGTACAAATAAACAGAAAATAAGTAACTTAAATCAAAAAAACACCACACAACCTGCACAGAAGTCTTTCCCCTTAATTGATAACGCCTGCTTGCCTTTATACTCCACCCAGCAGGAAGTACCTCCCCCAGGAGTATTGGTTCCAGGTTACTTTTCAAAGCAAATATGTCTTTTCCTGGGCCCAAGTCCCCTTTTAAAATCAGAACGTAGAATTAAAAAATTAATACATTTAAAATGGAACAAAGCCCCACTTTGTCACAAATTAGGATGCTACAAATGTGACAGGACACTGAGAAATCCATTTGGACAGTGAAAAACATTTACAGCAAAATAAACTATTCCTGTTTTTCATGTTTTGACTTTGAAAATTGTAAAAATCAGGTACAGCGTCTCTGAGGAAGTCACTTTGTTAAATTTAATACCTCAAAATAATGAGACAGCTAGGGTAATACTCAGTTACATTTACTTTAGCAACTTGTCTTGGACCACTTTGTACTTCTATAATATTATAGATTATGGTTTAAAATATGTCACTCATTTTACCAGATTTGGCATTTTTTGTCCCAACAACACGAAAATTGGCACTGCACACACCCGTCCTATTTGGATGACACTCTCCAAATTTGAGATTGGTTTGATGAGGGCTTCCAGAGTTATGCGTGGAACAGACAACAAACACAGACACAGACAGACAGACATTCCTCGAATTAAGATAGATGTGTAGTAAGAATGTTTAACTGAAATTCCGCCTTCAACACCTTCAATTACCCAGAAGTCCTATTTATACGGCCTACCCGACAACACAGTCTGTCTCAGCTCTCTCGACCTCCTCCCTCCCACACCACGTCTTTCGCCCATCCTTCTGTCCGAAGACATCATCTTTAAGGAGGGGGGGGGTTCCATATCAACTGGAAGACCATGTTGGATTGGAAACAGAGCCCCCACCCTGAGCCTCCCCCCAGCCATCGCAGCTATCCACCTTCAGTACATATCTTATCATATTCCATCGTTGTGGCGTGATCCTTGCTAGTGAATCTGTAATACTATTTTGAAGTAACATTTTGAAGTACAATTTGTAGCTACTCTACACACCTCTGAAGCCAACTTTATCTGCTATACTACAAGATGTTTTTTGTATTATTATTTTCCACACACCATTATGTTGTGAAAGACCTTGACCCAGACTAACAATAACACAACGTCTTGAAGGGCTGCTGACCAAAACCCACTCTGACCCGACACTGGAGCGCTCCACTGCAAATGTTGGAGCCATAGACTGTATATATAAATGGATATAGCTAACCCACTAGCCGCTGCATTACAAACAGAAAGTGACTATGGGTCCATCGACTCTGTAACTGTAATTCACTTTGTATTGAAAAATTGTCACCCCTCTCTCTATAACTGCTGCTGTGAGCCTTGTCATTTTGGTCTTAAAATCAAGGGCATAGGTTTGCATAAGGATGGTGGGGACATGTTACAACCAATATTTGGGGAAGACAAAATAGTCCCTACCAATGTTTGCCATTTTATTTTAATAAACAAAAATGTAAATATATTCCGATATTTTTCCAAAATCAGTAGTATTAATTTAACACGTTTTAGTTCACATTTTGTTTATTAGAAGTTCTGAGATGTATTCAGTGATATGATGTCATTAGTGGTGCCAGGAGCCTAAAATGGGGAAGCGGCAGGACAGGGCCAGCACCCGAAGATGTCGGCTTGAGCAGGCGTGAGTGAAGACGCTGTGCACCAAACTTTGCAAAACTTTTCAAAAGGAACTTACTTGACTTCATCTTCATTTAAACTTGCCTTTTAATGAGTCACAATGGAAAAAGAGCAGCTATCTCCACAAGTGCACCTCACAAACAGAGCCCTACTCGTGCGCTATTAGTAGCCTGACTCTATTGACAATATTCCATGGAAAAATGTCTGGACATTACTTCACAAATGTCTCATCACCAACGAGCAAAGGGAAATCTGCTACAAACTTCTACATCGCTGTTACAGTTTGTTTTTAAATGTGCTATATAAATAAACTTGACTAGACTTATCCAGTAAAGAATCATCTTAAAAGGACAATGAACACAAACTGTACATTTTGCGAACTGAAAAATGAAACCACCTCTCACTTATTTTGGACCTGCCCAGACTCTCTGTGTTTTTGGAAAGAATTCATAAAACATATGGGAGGGTGGGTTAGCTCACCAAAACTGAGACCAAAGCTACACCCTTGTTTAAAATTCTCATATTAACCCGCCCTACATGATCTTGGTGTTTTTATTTCACAGTTTTATCCATAACTAAATTCCTATTCCTAACATGAAACTCTGGACCAGATTCACCCCTATAATTTCTAGAATCGTGACCGGACCTGAACACTATGTGGGTGACATCACACTCCCTTAGTCCACTTCTTTCTACAGTCTATGGTTGGAGCTTAACCTGACGGTGTGAACTACGCATTAAATCCAGTGTCATGTCTTATCAGCATTGGTATTACAGAGGCTTTACCATTGGGCGCTCAGATTTACAGTCAGCATACATCACTGACTGCTCTGTTTGCATTGTTTTTGATGGATTTATGCTTTTGCCATATTCCACTTCCATTATTTGTGTGAGCTGGGTCGGATAAGTTGGAGATGAAGATGGGAATGGTAGTGTGCAATCACAAATATACATCAGCGCTTTCAACATAAAAAATAATGAAATTCTGCTGTGATGTGTTGTTTATGAATGAAACTTCGCTTTTGAATGGTTTAACGAGAATGGTTAGAACCAAATCTCTTTCAAAAGAACCAAATTATTACTTATTATTTCTATTTTTAATGCATTTTTAGACTGATTAACGCTAAGCGAACACAAAAGTCAGCACAGAGGAAAAGCAGGCACACAAAAACACGTAATAATAGTTCATTTTTACATGTTATTATTGCACTGCATCATTTTATTTAGATTATGCATAATTATAAAAGTGTAAACAGTTTCCCACTCTCAGTTTGAACCATTTTAAACAGATCTGGACCTTGGTAATTTCTCTCGTTGATTAGTTTGTTGTTAAAATGAGTTCTCACACTGGCTTCTGTCATGTAAATAAATATAAATAGCGCCAGTCTTTTTAATGGGTCTTTGAAATGAACGGATCCAAAAGATTCAGATCCCATAAAGGATAAACCATTCATTTTAATAGAGAAGAGCAGCTCTATCATTTACTGTTTAATAACTGCAAGAGCAAACATGGACTTTAAGAGTGTGCCAAATACAAACACGGAGACAAGGAGAAGAAAACGGCAGTCCAAACAGCTCAAATTTGTACAAATATCAAAAAATGGTAATGGCAGCTTCGTGCTTCGTGCCAGCACGATGCTAGCGCCCCCTGCTGCACTGTAACATCAACAGAAGAATAAGTTTACATTTCTGAACACTATGTCATCTTCGGTTAAACATCTGTTAAAGTTCAATTATGACTCAACTCAAATGTTTTCCCATGTATCTGAGCAAAAAATTTGTATTGCCCCAGTAGATATGTTGCAGTTCCTGAAGGCATCATACAGTACACTGCAAAAAACAAAATCTAGTCAAGTTAAGATGACTTGAATTAAGAATGTTTTATCATGATTTGAGTCAATTTCACTTGACAAGTACTTAGAATATGAAAATACATCTTGCTACACTTTTTGCACTTAAAATAAGAAAAAAAATCTAATGCTTGCTTGAATTACGAAAAACACACTTATTCCATCGATCGATCATTTGACTTGTCAAGTTGAACCTACTTGAATAAAGTGAAATGTTCTTAATATAAGTCATTTTAACTTACCTAGATATTGTTTTTTTCCAGTGTAGGTCAGCTGTGTACAGTCTGCAAACCATATGTTAAGCTTTGGCCTCTGGAAGTGTTGAAAAGCGCTTGTAAACTCATCACTGTGAATAATTAGAATGCTCAGAAGCATAAGATGAGTGAGGAATAACTTTGGACCACTGCAAAAATGAATGAATTTCACAAAGAATCCAACAAGAAACCTTTAAAAGAGGGGAAAAGCTGTGGTAACCATTGAATTAAAGGTACACTGTGTAACTTTTTGATTGGGCGTCAGTTACCTACTTGTTTCTATGGATATGTCATTGTTCTGCATGGAATGAGTAGCCTGATTCATCAGCTGGTTTCACTTTGTGGAAACCGTCTGACCTCGCAGCATTAGGATTCATTCACTCGGTGGATACTTTTTTTATTTAACCAGTCCCTGCTATTTGGTCCTGTAGGAAGAAGGGCAATAACGTCTTTCCCCTTGATAAAATTCACCAAACATTCTGTTTGTTCCGGCTTTAAATCCTTGATCTCGTTGCCAACACAGAATGTATAGCTTCTTGTACATCCATCTAGACCGTTTTGTTTACTGTTGTGCTGTACCACAAAAGGGACACAGACAGGCGCTTGAGTTTGACGTCATGCCTTCACAGCTCTTCGTTGATTGACCGGTGTGTGGTCTACAACTTCTGGGGTTCTTGATAAGCGTCTAGTGTATTCCGATTCTAGTCACTGGAGAGAAAGGAGATTGAGCGGAGGCACTAGGTGGTGCCAGCCTGGGTAGAATTGTTCCACAGTATGACATTTAACAGCTCTACCTTACATTTATTCAATTACAGGTGGTTTTATGCAGAGAAATGCAGAGAAAAACAGGCATTCTGACTGTGAATGGGGTTGCCTCTCCACAGATTTGACCTGTAGCTTGACCTGGTTTGGTCTCCATGAGGACAGAAAGGTCAAATACCATACTGTGAAGAATTCCGGACAAAGGAATAACATTTCCATTGAGAAAAGCATTTGGCAGACCCTCCACCAGAACAGTTGCACAATGCACCTTTAACAGAGTTTTCTTCCATGTGTGACCCTATGCTCCCAACTATGATGTTTTGCCGACATATACTCTGTCTATACATTCTATTCTCTGTTCACAAGAGGTTTCCTTGGGCAGGAGAAGTGGAGATGTGAGGGATGGGAGGAGTTGAAGACGCAGTAGCTTGGTCGGAGCCAGACAGCAGACATTTAAAAGAGCTTACTGCTGTAGCTCTCACTCTGGCTTTGATTGTGTCCTGGCTTTGATCTGGTTTGAGGAGGCCATATTGTGCACCATATTATCCTTCCCCTATAATCTCCTCTGCCATTGCACGGTGAAGGGGACATTGACTCGTGGTGCTTGTGTCTCGTGGGTGCACCCTCCCAACCACACCAAGCCCCCTCTCCCCCCTCCATGAATGAATCACCTTATCTGTGAATAAGAATGGAGGAAATATTTATGGTATGCGGCGCAAAAGTGAATGATTTATGATGGAGATAAGTTTGGCAAGGTCTTTATATTCAACACAACTTTGGAAAACTTCAAAAACTTGATCTTAAGCTAAACCTGATCCTGAGTATCTTTAGTAGCAGTGTGGATCATTTTATGGCCTTCAAATCCAACTTGAACTCTGCAGCTGATAAGACACATATGTTATAAAGCAATGGTAAAATTGTTGCCTCTGATCCAAAATACACACTTCTTTAATACTTTACAAACATGTGGGTCGGTGAATTTCTTTATTTTTAGTCAGTCAGGAACATGCAGGGTCTGCCTGTATTGAAAAATATAATGACTAAAAATTATAATATCAAGAAGGCTGAAAAAGCATCATTTATGTTTTTAGGCTTATAACAAGTTGGCTCAATCTGATATTTAATGTGTCATTCATCATTAGTCACTTTTCTTGTTAGTGCTTGTTTCCATGGAGATGTTATCACTCTAACTGAAACATAAAACACCTAGAAAAACATACATTTTTCCTCTGCACAGATCTGACCTCTCATTTGACGGTGGTGTCACCTGCAAGTAGGCAGATGTGGAACATTCCAGTAAATACTGTATTTTTCGGACTTACGCTCCGGAGCATAAGTCGCACCAGCCAAAAAATGCATAATGAAGAAGAAAAAACATATATAAGTGGCACCGGACTATAAGTCGGACTTTTGGGGGAAATTTATTTTTGTAAAATTAGAGAAGTAATGTAACATATTCATGTAATATATTACCAAAATCAATCTCACTCTAAATCACTAAATCTATTGAATTCTTCATACTTGGTGTCACTTCTGAGCAACTCCACAACCTCTGGAGGTAAACAGAGCGTCACTTTCTCTTCTCCGTAGCTGACGTCAGACTCAGCATCAGTTCCTGTTAGAATTATTCTGGACTTTACTGAATCCCGACAAGATGGTTTGGTTGTCATTGAAGTTCATGCTTTGTCAATCCATCCAATGACTTCCAGGAAAGTTGCATGACGCAGCTTCCCAGTTTTCACAAGTTTCTCGCTCACTCCAAACTTTCTTTCTACTGCTCAATTACCATTTTTGGCTGCATATTTTGCTACATGCAGCATGTAATCTGCAATGTATGATTTTCGTTTTGGGGGCATTTGTGTTCAGTCTTATAAATTTGTTTCAATTTTCAGTGGTACAGAAGTAATGGTGCGATCGACTGACATGATACAGACAGGACTCTTTCTACAGGAGACATGCGCAGTAGAGCGATGTGACAGAGGTACATGAGTAACAGGAGTAGCAGATACTGGCACACAAGCCTCGTGGCTGTCAGTGTGAAAATTTTAATATATAAGTCGCAGAGTATAAGCCACAGGACCACCCAAACCATAAAAAGTGCAACTTATAGTCAGACAAATATGGTAAATTGGCTGCAGATTTTCCACCAGAAAAGTTCCATTATGCACTTTTATTGAATTTTATGATTTAAGTCCAACCATTGCCCATCCGCTCTCAATCACCCTATCATATACATAAACACGAATATACATACAAATGAGTAGCTAATGACTGTGGAAGTTAGATTTAATGGTGCTACTATTTAGGCATTGATTCAGTGTATATCATTTGTCCATGGTTTATGTTTATTAATCTAACTCTGTTGTTTTATACCTCAGTTGCAACATCAAAAGTGGGACCAGATGTCGCTAAAAACAGCTAGCTTGTTATCCAAAATCATATTAGAATAAATCTTTAATGTGACAAGCTCAAAACATGCTCCATTACAAAACATTATAAGAATTATCTGATTTATTATAAAGACCTCCATTTGCCCCACCCTTTTAAAGATAATATATTGACTCAGGGGCCCGAGGGTTTTAATGGTATGCGTTTTGGCACTGAAAAGCACACTCTCCTGACCCACAATGCACTGCTCCACTGAAAATAGCCCGCTTGCGTGTTGACATCATGACCAAAATGTAATATACTTGACATATTGACAAATTGCAGATTCAAACCGTTTGGAAACAATGACTGAACAATAGGCGCTTGGAGAAATGTTTGCTCCAACTTGGCAAATTTTGATGTTGTGTCTTATTTGAAGTGGTTTCACGTCTTTTGTCACTGCCAGTATGCTAATCCTCGGCTTGTCTACACGTGTATGTCATTTACAGTGTATCAACGACGCTAAAGTACTTTTAAACAATCACCGTTCCGACAAATACAACACAATTTTAGCTTTTATTTTTGTGTTGTAAATACTAAATACGGCTAAACAGGGAAATTCATTTGAAATCTATGGGTAAGCGATTTTAACATTGTGCAGCAAGATGGATCGTCGCAATTTTGGTGAGTTCACATTCATCATGACGCTCCGTGTTTTCCGAACGCTTTCAGTGAGAGTCGTTCCAGATTGATAACGTGTAGAACTCAATGTAGAATGACACACATATAAATCTGATGTGAGAAGGTTTACACGGCTTTGTTTTTGCACAATCTAAAAAATTTAAACACATCCTGAGAGTGACCATGGGATTTGTGAAATACATTTTAAGAAATAACCAGTGCTTTGCCAGTGGTCTACACTGTTTTCCAAAGACTGGGTCAAGACCTTGAGGTGGGTCGCGAGAGATTTTTTTTGGGTCGCTTTGTCATGGTCTGCATGTAGGTCTGCAATATACATCTACATACATCTCCACGCACCCCCACTCCTCACTTCTTCACTTCTTCTCCGTACACAGAACTTCCCCGCTCCTCACTTTTTCAGCAGGGAAACACTGTGGGAAACACTGATTAAAACTTACCGTATTTATCAGACTATAAGGTGCACTTAAAATTAATTTTCGATGCGCCTTGTATAAATTCTGGTTGTGTTTACTGACCTCAAACCGATTTTCACTCATATTCCACTGAGTTGTGTCCTTTAGTCCGACAGAAGCTGACTGCATCAGCGCACAAGGAGAGAGCTGTTTTTTTTTGTTTTTTGTTAGTTCTTTTATTGCTTATAGTTTATGCAAATTAGTCAGTGGTTTTAAGTTTCATTTCTGTAAAACATAAGCAAATGTGCGCAAAGCTGCATTAAACACATTATTACTCAATCTATATTTGAGTCCTCTTTGTAGGAAATAAAAAAGACTCAAGTGTCGAGTGTCGTTCGTTTGTTTCGCTTAATGCGCCTTATGTATGAAAAGAGACAAGAGAATTCAACATTATTGATATTGCACCTTATAATCCGGTGCACCTTTTAGTCGAAAAATATGGTAATACTAATTGTTCAGAGAGACACGATCACTCAGTCAACAATAAAATATCCTCATTAATGTTCAAAAATGTATTTTGTGATTTACGAATAATGTCTATTGACTTGGGTTTGGAAAACACTGGTCTAAACTCCTTGAATCCTTAAATATGATTGGAATTAAATTGTGATATTTAATAATTTTGTATATTTCTGATTCTTATTTTATAACACTGCACACTGTATGACCTTTGAAGCATTTTAAAAATCACTATTTATTTTTGCCTGGCGAGTTTAGAAAATTTAATCATGATCGTGGAGCTTCTTTTATATGCATAAAAGTATTGAAGAAGTGTGTATGCTGGAACCCAAAACCGCAAAATTTCACTTCCGCAACTTCACCAAACAAGCTGCTGTTCCTAGCCATGCATTTCTCATTCGGCACAACTTCAAAGTGAAAATCTGCCCAAATTTAGCAGCCTGTACAACTGTCTACTTATCATCCTTTCAGCGAGAATATATTCGACAATTGGAGTGTGTGTGCCGGAATTGCTGGCATTTTACATGTATAGAGCACTACTACCCACAACTCGCTCTGCCAAAGGACTCGAAAAAACCTTGGATAGGCCCTGCGTGAGTCCACTGAAACAGACTCAAGACAAGCCTTATGTTTTTCAGCTCAACATTCCCAGACAGGCGTTTATATGCTGTATATGATATGTCCTGATGCCCAGAGGAGCCCAAGAAATGCACTCACAAAGGGCACAGGCTGGGAGCATTAATAGTTTATGCCAACAAAAACCAAAAAACTAGAAGTCGCAAAAGTGAGACAGTACTCTACTTCTGTATTGGGAGTGGCATTGTAGTACATGAAGGTAGAGAGGGAGTTTGAGATGTAGCCATAGTTCAAGATGTAAACTGGGTATGTCATACTTTATTTTGGGGAAGCAATTTTTTAAAATATTTATATTATAATTTATTTTATTCTGAGTCACATGTTAATATGTTAAAGCAGTGTTTTAAAGTCATAAACCTTCAAAAGTATTATTCATAAATCACAAGATGAAGGTGGATTTGACCATTACTGAACACTAATGAGGATATTTTATTGTTGACTGAGTGATCGTGTCTCTCTAAATAATTAGTATTACTCAAGTTTTAAACCACACATGTCAAACTTAGGCCCAGGGGTCAAGTTTGGCCTGCGATATAATTATATTTAGTCCACAAGATCATATCAAATATGTATTAGAGCTGGCCCAACAGCTACAGGCTATAGAGACATTATTTATTTAAAATGTTATTATTTTATATATGTTTGTTTTGGATTCAATGTTTAAGCCAAACTATTATTAAACATTTACTTTAATAAGAAAAGGTTTAAACATTACATATCTCGAAAGAAGAGAAAACATGCAGATGTTGTTGAAATTTTTCAGTAAATATTTAGTTTGGCCCACGACTCAGTCCCAGTTTTTAATTTTGTCCCTCTGTGAATTTGAGTTTGACACCCCTGTTCTAAACAATGAAAAACAGCAATTGAACCAGAAATAAAAGGATCCATAAGTCGCCTATTTGGACATTAAATGTAGCCCATTTCTTTTTCTTTTCGACATTCAATTGAACCAGCAATATTGGAACAAAACAGTCAATAAAATAATTACAAAAAAAATTAGAAGTTATACAAAACATGTCTTAACATTTCAACATGTGTCAGAACTGTATATTGCAGACCTACATGCAGATGGTGACAAGGCGACCCCAAAAAAATCTTTTGCAACCCACCTGAGGGTCGCAACCCAGTCTTTGGGAAACAATCGTTAAAGGACCCATATTACGCTATTTTCTGATCTATGTTATACACGTGTTTGCTCATCAAAAACATACCTGGAGTTTTGTTTTCATTCACATGTCTAACACACAAACCCTGCATATTTAGGCTGAGTTCTTCCCTCAAACAGAAAACACTCTCTTCCACCTTGTGATCACTGGAAAAAACATTATCTACATAAGTTAAAATGACATAAATTAAGAGCAATTTTACTTTATTTAAGTAGATTCAACTTGACAAGTAAGAAGATCTGCCAGTGGAATAAGTGTGTTTTTCTTAATTCAAGCAACATTCAATTTTGTTTCTTATTTTAAGTGCAAAAAGTTGTTGTTTTTCTTATTTTAAGTGCAGCAAGATGTATTTTCATATTTTAAGTACAAAAAGTTTTATTCCACTCTACTCACTTTACTTGTCAAGTGAAATTTACTCCAAAAAAAAGATAAAACCTTCTTAATTCAAGTCATCTTAACTTGACTAGATTTTGGTTTTTGCAGTGATGTCATGTGGTAATACCAGGTTAGGGTGCTCCACTGTGTTTTTAAAGTTCATACACCTTCACTAGAATCATTTGGATAATCTGAGCCCTGAACAAAAGGTAAAAGGTAGCTGTTGACTTAAAAATTACCACTACATGACATCATGAGTTGGAACAGAGCATTTTGCGCTTTGGAGATGTAGACAGACTAATAATACAGATGGTAGACGAATAATAAAGGAAGTGAATGAAACAAAGCACAACTCCGGGTATGTTTTTGATTTGGTAACGACATTTTAACATGGCTAAAAGCTCACAAGAGTCAATTGTGTGTTATGTAGAACCTTTTAGAAACAGATTTAACCTTGAGACTATTTTAACAGTACATAAAATCCTGTCCCTTAAAAGTGGCATTTTATGGATAAAACATAAAGTATATCACTGTAGAAGCCCTGTAGTTTGATTCTTTCCTGTGCATGTAAACCTAGACTAGAAGTAAGCTATCCTGCTGTTAGGGAGTGATAAAACCCAACTAGGTGTTCCTTACAAAGTCGAGGCCTTTCGTAACACATCATTTGAGCAACTTGTCCGGTGTCCAAGAACCATATTCACCAGAAATGTATTCAGGGAGGCTCACTATATGTGCTGACACATCTTTGGACGGGGCCACAGTCTTCACACTAGATTTATATCACCTGCATGCCATTACATTCTACTGAAGTAAGGACCACAGCCGCGTTCAGCCAATAAGTTAGTCATGTTTAAGTCTAATAGAAAAATTGGTTTAACTTTTCAGCGAAGCCAATAATGTCATTTTATTTATGCAATTTAAACGTCCTATGTTACGCAAAGATGACTCCTGTGAGCTTCTGGTCATGTTAGAATGTTGTATAAACATATCTGGAGTTCTGTTTAGTTTCATTCGCGCACGTTTCATCGTCTGCAAAGCTCAAAATGCTCTGCTCCACCTTGTGATGTCATGAAGCGGTTGACAGTGACCTTTTACCTTTTGTTCAGTAGAGATTGGGAGTAACAGAGCTGAAATTATCCAAATAATTCTAGTGAAGGTATATGGAGGTGTATGGATTTTGAAAACACGTCGTAGCTCTTCCTGTATTACCATATGACATCACAAGGTGGAACAGAGAGTTTTAAGTTTGTGCGCAGAACTCTGCCTAAATAAGCAGCGTTTGTGTGACTGACACAAAACACAACTCCGGGTGTGTTTTCGATGAGGAAACAACATTAAAACATAGATCAGAAACAAGTGTAACATGGGCCCCTTAACATGATCTACAATATACAACATGAGTAAAAATGGCATTCGTGCACTTACATTTCAGTCAGTCATATAAATAAACTTTTGTGCCAAGAACTGGAAAAGTAAGATTCTTGTCAGAGTGCACATTGTAAACTACTCCTGGAGCATTAACGTTTGAGAGAAGACTGAAATATGAGCTGTTAAACTAATACAAGAGTCACATGTATTTCAGAACATGTTTTAGAGGTCTAAACATGTAAGATTTTCTTAAAGGGCCCATATCACGCTATTGTCTGATCTTTGTTATAATGTTGTTTCCTCATCAAAAATATGCCTGGAGTTGTGTTTTGTTTCATTCACACATATCTGACACACAAATCCGGCATATTTAGGCTGAGTTATTCAACAGAAAACACTCTGTTCCACCTTGTGATGTCATGTGGTAATGCAGGAAGTGCTCCACTGTGTCTGTGAATCATTTGGATGATTTCAGCCCTGGCATTACCTCTCTGGTACCTTATTGCCTCAAGTGGGGGAGTTCATGTATCTCTGATTCTTGTTCACGAGTGAGGGAAGGATGGAGCATGAGACGGCAGGCGGATCGGTGCAGTGTCGGCAGTGATGCGGTTGCTGTATTGGTCGAAAGGTAAAGCTCTCGATTTACGGGTCACTCTACGTTCGTACCTTCACCTATGGTCGTGAGCTTTTGGGTAATGACCAAAAGGACAAACAGTCGAAATGAGTCCTTCCTCCGCAGGATGGTTGGGTTCTCCCTTAGAGACAGGGTGAGGAGCTCAGTCACACGGGAGGAGCTCGGTGTAGAGCTGCTGCTCCTCCACGTCGAGATGAGCCAGCTGAGGTGGCTCGGGCATCTGTTCATGACACCTCTTATGCGCCTCCCTCAGGAAGTGTTCTGGACATGTCCCACCAGAAGGAGGCCCCGGGAAGACCCAGTACACGCTGGAGGGACTATGTCTCTCAGTTGGGCACTCCTTAGGGTTCCTCTGGAGGAGCTGGGAGAAGTGTCCAGGGTGAAGGAAGTCTGGGAGTCCCTGCTTAGACTGCTGCCCCCATGACCCAGCCCCGGATAAGCGGAAGAAACTGGACAGATGGTGGATAGTGAACATAAGGTTAGAGGTAGCTGTCAACTTTAAAACTAGTGCTTCATGACATCACAAGGTGGAACAGAGAAAAGAGCATTTTGAGCTTTGCAGATGTAGAAAGACTAAAAATAAAAATGTGTGAAAGAAACAAAACACAACTCCAGATATGTTTTTGAGGAGATAACATTATAACACATTTTAAAGTTCACAAAAATGTAAGTAATATAGAAGCGTTAAAGTGACAACAGATATTTTGTTCTTTGCAGAGGAAATCCGTTAGCATAGATAATTGCAGCCTTTGTGATGTGATAATTGCGCAAACTCAAACTGCGACTTTGATTTGATTCAGATAAATTGTGCAAGCGTATAGTTAAGATATACTTAATTGTCCACGTAGGGAAAATTGTCTCCTTCATTTGATCCATCCTTCACTGCCTCTAGGCTTAAACCGGTCAACAGCATCGGGCGACCGCAGCACAGAGCCTGGGGAAGCATGGCCAGATCTTGAGCTTGGATGGGGGAGTGGCTATCTGGAGGATTAGTCTGTTTTGGAATGAAGGGGGTAATCCAATACTAGAACAGCAAACCAACCAAGATACAATAAGACTTTGCAAACTCCTCAGGTCTGGGAATTGAACCGGCAACCTTTTGGGCATGAGTCCTCAGTGCCTCACATATTGTATTTTGAATAGATTGTGTTTATGAAATGAGTTCAGGTAAAGGCTTGTGGCTAGTTCATTGATTTTCAACTTGCCTGGAGGTTAGGTGCTTTGAAAAAATCTTTGAGTAACTGAGAAACATATTCATACATGAATTTAATTGAATATTTTATCATTCTGGAGTACCCTTGGATTTTAGATAGACCTTTATTGTCCAGAGGGGGAAATCATTTTCACATACATATAGAGATGACTGACTGAGCTGTGTGTCCCGGTGCGATCCTGAGGCAAACGTCTGGTCCAAAAACTAAATCAAAACAGACACACTGCCACATTTAAAGCTCCCATATTACTATTTTCTGATCTATTTTATAATATTTCCTCATTACCTGCAGTTCTCTTTTCTTTCATTCACACATGTGTAACACACAAACCCTGCATATTTAGGAGTTTTTCTCTCAAACAGAAAATACTTTGTTCCACCTTGTGATGTCATGTGGTGATACAGGAAGAGCTCCACTATGTTTGAAGGCTATGTTTATACATAACATACATAACATCGTGCAAATAGCATCATTTTTAAAAAGTTTTCATTTACATCAACCTGCATAAATACGCCATCGAGCAACATAACTACACCGAGACTCTGGGCAGCACCTGGATTAGATTCAAACCTGTAGCATTTATTTCATTACAGTTGTAAGTATTACTCAAAAATACCTTGAAAAGTGTGCATTACTGAGTAGGCTTGCCTCTCGACAGATCTGTTAAAGAAGTGGCAAAATTGCTGACCTCCGAGCTCATTCGTCTGTGGTCATGGATATGATCCATCAGCTGTGTGTGCAAATGCAAACACATGAAAAGCTCTGAGTGCTTCAACGATCATCATAGTAAAAGGTAAACATTGGCCGCACTTTTACACAAAACGCGAAACCGTAGTTTTCCAGAATCATCACTCTAGCTGGAGTTTTTAGAAATATTTGTTTTCAGGCTACATTTATTTAATGATGCAAAAGTGGCGTCTCGTCTTCGCATTTTATTTTGCGTTTAGACAAGCGTTTTCAGGAGGAAATCTGTGTGCATACGGTGACACAAAAGTGTGTGGAATTTGATTGTGTATGCATGCCAGGCAGCTATGGCTACATGTTTGTTTCTGTGTACTGTATGTATGTGACTTAAATGTGTACACAACGTGAGCAGATCTGACCAGAGTTTTGCATCTTGGGCAGTGTAGACGGAAACGCTACGGTGAAGCATATTCAACTTTTCTACTCTGGAATGTGGTTTCAGATTTTTGCATTTTTAAGCCCCAAAAACGCCATCACCGTCTAACGAAAGGCACTTTCGATAAAATATTTTGTCGTTTTTACCTGCAAGTGTTCTCGTGTAAATAGGCCCTCAGAGGTAAATTCATCATTTGCGTGTAAAAAATGGGTACAAACAAAGGTTAATGTCTCAGTTTTTAAAAATACCTGTGTACGTGTAAGCAGGGCCTTAAACTCCGTACACCTTCAACTAGAATCATTTGGATAATTTCAGCCCTGAAATTGGATGGTGGTCTACCTTTTTTACCAAGCTGTTAGCTTTAACCCTCTCAGGCTCAAATTAATTTTTAGTATCAGGAAAAATCTGATATTTGGGGAAAATTATAATATGGGGTAGTAATATACAATCCTGACTTTTTTATCCTTTGTGAACAAAAAAAGTATTTTGCACTTCTGGCAGACCGTTTGTGTGGAGCCATTCTTGCACAGTCTGCATCGTCCACGTTTATCAGCATGAATGGGAGAAAAGGCTCCTGAGTAAAAAAAAGCTCATAAAATATGGATGTGGAGTAAGTAGGTAATTGGAATTTAGCTGTTGGAAATCTGCAATGCCTGCCTGGAGAGGGTTAAAACTACCGCGTCATGACATCACAAGGTGGAACAGAGTATACAAGGTTTGGAGATGTAGACAGACTAATAATAAAGGATTACTCAAACATATGTGGGTGAAACAAAACACATCTCCAGGTCTGTTTGTCAAGAGGTAACAGTATTATAACATTTCTTAAACCTCAGAAGAGCCAACTTTGTGTAATATAGGACTTATAAACAACCAGAACCGCATGGACAATATCAGCTACACACACTACTTTTTTTTGTGATTTAGTGATTTTTTTAGTAGGTAGGTGGCCAAAAATGTGTGCCATTATTTAAAAAAGGTCGAAAAACACTGGGCTAGTTCACTATGTCCAAAACTGGCCTCCCGTACTAGCCTTTGCTCAAACCCATTTACATCACCTGCATACCATTACATTACATTGCACCAAAATAAGCCATCCACACCATGAAAATATCTGTCTCGCCGGCCCGTGTCATCTTAATTACATAAACAAATTTGTGATTAAAAGTCGTACAGCTGTCGGAGCTCGGCAGCTGCACCGCGTATCCCTACATGTTTCTGTTCAGCTCTAAATCAAATGTCCTATTGTGATCATCTGGAGTGAATTAGGGTATGGAGACGAAGGGAGGAGGAGGAGAACGAGGGGAGGAGGAGGAGGAGGAGGGGACCGGCTTTGAAATACACAGACGAGGAAATGGGTAATGTCCTCCAACCACAGGCAGTATCCTAATAGGAGCTGGAGAGCGATAAGGGGGAGATAGCGCGATCGCCTGAGTCTGTCCGCTGCTGATAATCGCACGCAACACTTGATATCGGTGGCACTTTGGCGTGGATTAGCTACAACAGTCTATAAGAGCTATTAAAGGAAGGGGACGGAGTTTTAGTGGGGTCCTATATCAACTGCTTTGGGAGAGTTGACAGGACACAAATCGAAGAGAGCTAAATAAATATGCCAAAAATGTAATAAAATATACATCCAGTATCCATACTATCAGTAAATGAAAAGTGTGTGTAACTTTTTAGTAAATACAATAAATAATGTATACATATATATTTTCATTTTGAATGTTTTTAGAAATAGAAAACGTGTTCTTACTGTGAGTGTGCTTGCATCTCCACAAACCTGACTCTTGACCTCCTGCTTGTCTCCATCTTTAATTACAATACTCCACAATGTTGCAAGTAACTAATAGTTATACCAAAAATAAAAAATAAAAAAAGCCAAAAATGTAAATAAATATTAAATGTAAAGTCTGACTGTGTAACTTTTTAGTTTAAAAAAAAAAAAAAAAAAAAAAAAAAACTGAAACAAAATAATGTATAGGGTTCTATTTTTTCATTTTGGATGGATTTTCTGCACTGAAAAACAGAAAACATGTTCTTACTGTGAGTGTGCTTGCATCTCCATAAACCTGACTCTTTACCTTAACCTCCTGCTTGTCTCCATCTTTGGTTATAATATTCCACAGTGTTGCAATTAATTAATAGTTAAACCAAAAATTAAAACAATATGTCAAAAATGTAAATAAACATTAAAGGTAAAGCCCGACGGTGTAACTTTTTAGTAAAAAAAAAAAAATAATAATAATAATAATTTATTAAAATAAATAATTTCTAGGGCTATTTTATTATTATTATTATTATTATTATTATTATTATTATTTATTATTATTTTATTATTTTTTTATTTTTATTTTTTTTCCCCATTTTGGATGTTTTTACTGCACTGAAAAAAAAACAAAAAAAAAACAGAAAAACATGCATCCTTCTTTCTTATTTTATTTATTTGTAAAGGGACAGCCCATATTAATTAGCCTACATTTAAAATTGTGTAAACATTTTAAAATATGTAAAGTTTATAAATAAGTAGAGTATAAAGCGTTATGTTTTGAAAGATATAGAGCCCTGGAATGAATGAATTATGCATTAAATTGTGTTTGTTTTCATTTATATTTTGTCTCTTATATGTACAGTGACTCGTAAGTGAAGTTGTAAATGCAAACTTGTTGTTCATGCGTTGCTTTCTTTCTTGGAATTCTGTTATTGTTTAATAGGGTTTGGTACTTTCATAACCAACGTGGCTCATTTCCATCTTCATTCCCTCGGCAGGTTGAGCTACAAAATAAATAATAATCGACAAATAAATCAAACAGTCAAACCATGAGTCAAATAATCTACAGGATGGGGAAAAGTACAGCAACAATCACGCAAAAGTACACACTCAGTACGCACAATTAATTCATTTCAAACTGTTTATTTGAGGACTTATTTTGCTTTCTCCACAAACCTGAATCTCATGTGGCCAAAAGGAGAGGCTCCTTCTGCTCGTTTCCATAGAAATGTTGTTCCTATAGTTATAGTATTCCACAATGTTGCATAAAACATATCTATCTCCATGGGGAATGTTCCGAAGTACAGTTTTAACTTTCTGTTTCTATGGAATCATGCTACTGAAAATTACACTGTGCTGCTTTAACTAGGCATAAGAAAAAATGTAAAAAATTAATAAATAAGCGGCACCTGAGTCAAATCTTGCTCATGTTTCTTTCTTATTTATTCAATATATTTAACTTTTTTTTTTTTTATTTTTATTTTTTTATTTTATTGTATTATTTTTTTTATGAATTACACATTTTTATTTATTTATTAGTAATTTAATTTTGCACACAAAACAATTTTCCAAGCATATCCAAGTACACACCTCCCCTGCGAAATACACCAAATTAATCAATTATAACGTAACATTTACTCATTTATTTCAATTAATTCTATTTATCCATTGACCTAGATTTACATTATACTGAATTGTTGACATTTTAGTAATTTATTTTGCAAACGAGCATAGGCATTTCTTATTAAATAAACCAAATGAATAACATAAAGATCACTCATTTATTTAAATTAATGGTGTTTATTGATCTAGATGTATATAATCTATAGAGCTGTTAACATTTGAGTCATTCATTTTGCAAACAATAAATCCTTGTAAGCATCGAACACACACGTTTGTCCTATATCACCACTGCCATTACTTATTTGGCTCTTGTTTTGACTCGCTTGCATTATCTCACATATCCCCATTTTATGACCGGCCTGTAGATCTTCTCCCCAAACTGAGCGCGTCCCAAACTCATTGCCTGTCATTGGAGTTGACAGTCGGCTGAAGGGAGCCGGAGCTCGAGGAGGGGTTTAGAGATCGGGTGACACCCAGAAGCACCCGCTCGGCAGATATCACAGGCAGCCCCGAGTCTATAAATCCACCCAGAGCCACGGAGACGAGCTGGGCTGTCTGTCCGAGCAGGGAGGGACCGGCACTGACAAACAAAGTGAAATACAGAAATATAATAGTTTAGATCGAAGTAGGGAATGTTTTGTAGAGGCTGATATTTTTAGTTTTGTTTAATTTCTCTGCTTGAGTCCTTTAAAGGTGTTGTGCCTAATTTTTACTACAGAATTACTCTGCTTTTGTATTTCTAATACTGATGACTGATTGATCAAATTTATTCTATTTCTATTCGAGGGGTTAGTATATGGAACAATCTGAGTGATGATTTTAAAAAGTCTAAAGAAAAAAAGATACAGAGCTCTGGAATGAATGAACTATGCATTAAATAGTGTTTGTTTTAGTTTATATTTTGCCTCTTATATACACAGTAAGTCGCAAGTGAAATTGTAAATGCAAACTTGCTGCTCATACGATGCTTTTCTTTCTTGGAATTCTGTCATTGTTTAAAGAGTTTGGCATTAGAAGCACTTTTTTACTTCAGCCTAAACCCTTTCAGTCATGATCCATGGGGTTGTAGTTTTGTTTTGTTTTGTTTTGTTTTGTTGTGTAGTGCTAGTCAGGCTGGTGCCACCTAGTGTCTCCACTCAGTTTAATTTCTCTCCAGCAACTAGGTCAGGAATCAGAATACAGTACACTAGACGGTTTGCAAAAACCCCGGAAGTGCAAGTTCGGGCACCAGCCAATCAGCGACGAGCCATATATTCTGTGTTGGCAACGATTCCCAAGATCAAGGATTTAAATCCGGAATAAAGAGAATGTTTGGTGAATTTTATCAAGGGGAATGATGTTATTGTCCTTCTTCCTACGGGATTTGGGAAAAGCTTAATATAGCAGTTAACCCCATTAGCGGCATATTACATACATCACGACCAAATAGCAGCGATTGGTTAAATAAAAAAAGCACCCGCCTACTGTTGAGCAAACTAATTCTAAAACTGCGAGGTCAGATGGTTTCTACAAAGTGAAAGTGAAACCGGCTGATGAATCAGGCTAGTGTAGTGCTGCAAAATGACAATATCAGTGCAGAGACTGAAAACAGCATTTATTTCCTTTAAATAAAAATAATATAAAGCAAAACTGTAGCTGTTAATCAGGTAAATAACTTTGAATATAGAAAATCAAACATGGTGAGGTTTTCTGACCATTACATCAGTTTATATGTCCAACCAGGATAGTGACTAACATCTGATCTAGCTAAATTTTCAGTATCGCCACCGTTATCTAACACCAGTATCGTATCGGTGCATTGTTCGTTAAACTAGATCATTTTAAGCCATTATTACTCACTTTCATTTAGCATTCCAGCGTGGTAATTATTCACAGCGATGCGTTTTTAAACATTTTCACAGCTTGCAGAGACCAGAGCGGAGTTTCGCCATCAAAGCTAACAATAACTAACATGATAATGTGCACTTCCTGATGATCAAACAATAAAGCGCTTCATAATTAGATACAGACAGCACACGGCCGACATATGTTGACCTCATTATATCTGTGCTGGGGCAAGACACGTTTTGCTCAGATCCATGGGGGAAAAGTGGGATAGTTTGAGTATACAGACTAAATCTTAGTATATTTTTTAATTTTAGTTTGTAAATATTTTATGGCGACTAACACTAACACATAATATAGTTGGCATTTTATTGCATACTGTCGTTTTCTATTGATTATTTTCTTAATGCAATTTTCTCCCCAAGCAATATTCATAAACAACATTTCTGACAAAGTTAGTGTACACTGTGCTGCTTTAATACTGTTACTTGGAAATACACAAAGTATTCTTCAGGGCATGTCCTCACTAAGACTAAACAAACAACTAAACCTGGATAAGACTTGGATTAAAACAAGAATACAACAGAACCAAACCACGTCTACATCAGGACTAAACTGGACTCAAACCAGGACCAACGCACAGTGAACGCACCCTGAAATTAAAACATATTTCAAAGCCACTGCACTGCAAAAAGTAAAATCTTGCTGGTAAGTAAAATGATCTACCAACAAGGCTGTATACTGTACACAAGATAAGAAAAACAACAAATGTTTGCAGTTAAAATAAGAAAATCAAATGTTGCTTGAATTAAGAAAAACACATTTATTCCATTAGATAATTTTACTTATTAAGTTGAATCTACTCACAAAAGGTAAGTAAATGTTATTAATTTAAGTCATCTTTAACTTACCTATATCTATTACTTTTTGCAGTGTGAGTCCTTATTTTTGAACTAAACTTGGACTAGACTTGGACTAAACCAGAACTACAACAGAACCAAACCAAGTCTGTAGGACTGCATCGAAGCAACTGATTTCTTACGGTTGAACTTTGACTCCTCAACTATTAACTTTGTATTTATGTCTGCAGTTAAGTGAACAAATCTGTGTTCTCACTTAAGACTAGACATAGAACTAAACCTGGACTAAACCAGGACTAAAACAAAACCAGACCATGTCTACAGCAGGATTAAACTGGACTCACCCTGAAATTAAAACAAATTTCAAAGCAGCTGATTTCTTGCTTTTGAACTTTGACTCCTCTACTATTAACTTTGTATTTATGTCTGCAGTTAAGAGAACAAATCTGTATTCTCACTTAAAACTAAACACAGAACTAAACCAGGCTTAAAACAAAATCAAACTATGTCTACGTCTGGACTAAACTGAACTCAACACACTGCAAACGCACCCTGAAATTAAAACATATTTCGAAGCAAATGATTTCTTGCTTTTGAACTTTGACTCCTCTACTATTAACATTGTATTTATGTCTGCAGTTAAGTGAACAAATCTGTGTTCTCACTTAGGACTAAATACAGAACTAAACCAAGCTTAAAGCAAAACCAAACTGTGTCTACGTCTGGACTAAACTGGACTCAGCGCAAACGCACCTTGAAATTAAAACTTATTTCAAAGCAAATGATTTCTTACTTTTGAATTTTGACTCCTCTACTATTAAATTTGTATTTATGTCTGCAGTTAAGTGAACAAATGTGTATTTTCATATAGGACTAAACATAGTCCTAAACCTGAACTAGACTTGGACAAAACTTGGACTAAACCAGGACTAAAAGAAAACAAAACCAAGTTGGACTACATCGAAGCAACTGATTTCTTACTTTTGAACTTTGACTCCTTTACTATTAACTTTGTATTTATGGCTGCAGTTTAGTGAACAAATCTGTGTCCTCACATAAGACTAAACACAGAACCGAACCATGTCTACGTCTGGATTAAACTGGACTCAACACACTGCAAACACACTGAAATTAAAGCATATTTTGAAGCAAATGATTTCTTGCTTTTGAACTTTGACTCCTCTACTATTAACTTTGTATTTATGTCTGCAGTTAAGTGAACAAATCTGTGTCCTCACTTCAAACTAAACATAGAACTAAACCTGAACTAGATTTAGACTAAACCAGAATGACAACAGAACCAAACCATGTCTACATTTGGACTAAACAGGACTCAACACACTGCAAACACACTGAATTAAAAACATATTTCGAAGCAACTGATTTCCTATTTTTGAACTGTGACTCCTTTACTATTAACTTTGTATTTATGTCTGCAGTTAAGTGAACAAATCTGTATTTTCAGATAGGACAGAACCTAGTCCTAAATCTGAACTAGACTTGGACTAAACTGGGACTAAAACTCGTCTCAATCCAGGACCAACACACAGCGAACGCACCCTGAGATGAAAACATATTTCGAAGCAACAGATTTCTTGCTTTTGAACTTTGACTCCTCTACTATTAACTTTGTATTTAAGTCTGCCGTTAAGAGAACACATCTGTGTCCTCACATAGGACCAAACACAGAACTAAACCAGAACTAAACTTGGACTAAACCGGGACTAAAACAAAACAAAACCATGTCTACATCAGGACTAAACTGGACTCACCCTCAAATTAAAACATATTTTGACGCAACGGATTTCGACGTTTGAACTTTGACTCCTCTACTATTAACTTTGTATTTATGTCTGCAGTTAAGTGAACAAATCTGTGTCCTCACTTAGGACTAAACATAAAACTAAACCTGGACTAGACTTGGACTAAACCAGGACTACAACAGAACCAAAGCAAGTCTACGTTTGGACTAAAGTGGACTCAACACACTGCGAACACACACTGAAATTAAAACATATTTCGAAACAACTGATTTCTTGCTTTTGAACTTTGACTCCTCTACTATTAACTTTGTATTTATGTCTGCAGTTAAGTGAACAAATCTGTGTCATCACATAGTCCTAAACCTGGACTAAACTTGGACTAAACCAGGACTAAAACCGGACTCAAATCAGGACCAACACACAGCGAACGCACCCTGAGATTAAACCATATTTCGAAGCAACTGATTTCTTACTTTTGAACTTTGACTCCTCCACTATTAACTTTGTATTTATGTCTGCCGTTAAGTGAACAAATGTGGACACATGAAAGACACAGTGAACCGTTCATTCATTTAGAGACATCGGTGAGTCTCTTTGAAGAAGTGCCGAGGGTGTTTTGGAGAAGAAACATCAGAAATGCCAATACGAAGTGCAGCTGGTTCAGGAGAACATGACACAATTTGAGCCAATACAGATAAAAGATTCTGACAAATGAGAATCACACTGCGGCCGTCTGGGTCAGTTATACGTTTTCAGACTGAAATCATGAGCTACAATTTCAAACGTTTCACACAAATTGACTGACATGGGAGAGAAAAGTAGAAAGAAAGTTTTGCTTGTTTGGAAGTAGTTTTAAAAAGTCATATCCAGTGGTGGAAAAAGTACGCAGTTTTGTGGTGAAAAGCACAGATACTGAAACAAAAATAAAAGCTCGAGAAAAGTAAAGTATCACATGAAAAATTCTACTTGAGTAAAAGTATTAAAGTGCCCGTTTAAACATGTACTTAAAGAGTAAAAAGTAAAAGTATTTCATGCGGAATTTGAGATCTAATAAAATTTTAATTTGTGCTGAATTCAAAAGATCAAGTTAGAATAGCATAGAATTTTTATCTGTTTTTATTTGTATATTTTTGTTTGCAAAAAATTATGAAAGTGTTAAATATAAATCTTTAGCCTTTTCAGCAGGTCTTTCAGTCTAGGTCACAAATGTAGTGAAGCAGAACGTTCAGATACCTGCTGAAGTAAAAGTATTCATTTAAAAATCTACTTAAATAAAGCACAGATACCTCATTTATATTTAAGTATGGTAATTTACTACTTTACTATTACGAGGGCTGGATATTAACACTTTAAAATCCTACGCCGTCAGAAATTTAAAAACTCTGAAATGGCAACGAGCCAGAGTGAAGCAGACATAATGTAGTTTTAATGATCAACTGATTAACAGATCTAGGCACAAATATTATAGTTCATTTGCTTCTCTCTTAAAAAGGATGGAAAAAATAAACTTTTTTAACTTCAAAATTGTATTTGAGCTTCACAAAAAGTCATTTGGAGAAATGTGTAATATATCAGTAAATGATTGTGACATGTAGCCTCAACATATCTGTATTTGTGCAGTAAAACCTCAAAATCTGGAATTTTCCTTTGTCAAAAATGTTAGGTTTAATCCTAGTCTCTTGTTAAGTAAACAAGTCATGTAAAACTCAATTGTAAATGTTTTTAAAGCAGGCTCTGATATCACTTACGTATCCATGAAGTTTTCATTTTCATTTGTATTTTCATATTTTGTTCTATTCTGTAATCCCAGTTTCTCCGTTGAAATCACGTTATGCTCCACTTCACTTTTGCTTCCAGTTTCCTCCATTAATTCTTTACCAATTTTTAAAGGCTCTATAAATAGGCTATTCTTTGTGGTATTTATAGTTGGAGATTAAAGTGCGCATTTCAAGTTAGAAAACAAGTTTCTCTACAAATTTTATTATATTTAACTTATTTAACTGAAAATCGTACCTAGTTTCCCTTCAGTGTCTGTATAATTTTACTTTATGGTTGAACACAGCAGCAGATGTGACATACAGTATGTAGAGGTAATTTCATTACTGTTACCTAGCAACCATGCTATAAACAAGGACAAAATCTTGGCTCATTAGTTTTTATTTTACAGCTAAAAAATAAAAACACCTTTATTTTCTGAAATGAATGTTTAAACTGCAAAAGAAAATGTACTTCTTCTTTGTGTGTAAACCATCCCTTTATTTTGGAAGATTTTCAACATTTCTTTCGCAACTTGCTGCTTGACTGGTGAAAAACTATGATAAATATTTATCACAGATACTTTCCCACGAAACAAAGTAACAATTAGAATAACATGAAATCCTGTCATGTACACTCCAAGTAGTCATGCTAATAGTTGGTGGAAATAGACTTGGCATTAAGAAAAGATGTAGAATTTAAATATTATTAGTAGTTTGTGTTGCACACTGGAAAAAACAATGTCTAGGTAAGTTAAAATGACTTAAATTAAGAACATTTGACTTTATCTGAGTAGATTCAACTGACTAGAAATAAAAGTTATGCTGAACATGCACTGTGCGATATTTTCGATCGTTTCGATCAGCCCAAGCTCAAACTTTACGACCAAATCTTAGGGTTTAAAAGTTCACAGCTCACGATTCGCTCCTGGAGTTGTTTATAATGTTGTAGTCTGAACAGAATCCTACTTTTAAAACATATACTGCATTTTAATTTTGCAAAAAAGAAAAAAACATTAAATAACATTTGAAGTGCTTGTTGTTGTTTTAAATAATATTTGCAATACACTTTGAACAGGATCCTACTTTGTAAATATACCGTATTTTGCAAATGTAATTGTAATCGTATCTGAAAAATCGCAATTTGATTTCTTTCCTCTAAATCGTGCAGCTCCTGTATCAGTACACGTTGCTCTTGTTTAAATCATATTTGAAGTAGCTATAGTAGTGAAGTAAGATACAAAGGCAACAAGGCATAGTGTAGTAATGGTGTTCATTGTAGCGGCTGTAGTGAAAGGTATAATATAATACTTTAACGTGCACATCATTAATCACAAATCTATTCATACAATCTCCCTTACATTCATTCCAAATCATAAGAAATATATTTAAAAGTATCCCCTCACAAAAGCCCGAGGGCCAAAACGTGTATGTTTGAAACTACTGACCGTGCTGCAATAAAGATTTTTAAATATGCTCCAGTTCTGTGTTCTGTGATCCATACACTGAAAACCATGGGATTTTAAAGCTCCTATATTAGGCTATTTTCTGATCTACGTTATAATGTTGTTTCCTCATCAGAAAGATACGTGGAGTTGTGTTTTGTTTCATTCACACATGTTTAACCCACAAATCCTACATATTTAGGCTGAGTTCTTCCCTCAAATAGAAAACACTCCTTGTGATGTTACATGGTTAAACCGGAAGTGCTCCACTGTGTTTTTAAACTCCATCCACCTTCATTAGAATCACTTTATATAATTTCTGCTAATCTCGACTGAAATAAAGGTTAAAAAAAGAGCTGTTAACTTGAAAACTACAGCTTGGAACAGAGCATTTTGAGCTTTGGATATGTCAACTGACTAGGAATAAAAGTTATGCTGAACATGCACTGTGCAATATTTTCGATCAGCCCAAGCTCAAACTGTACGACCAAATCTTAGGGTTTAAAAGTTCACATCTCACAATTCATATTCTCACACTATACAAACGACTTCAACAGTGCAAAACCCTCACGAGAGGCGACTGGATTTCAAACAGTTCTGATATTCTTGCGACCTATGATTGCCGATCGGGAGCTGGTCATGAGGTATTAATCGGTTCTTGTTACCCCATGTTTACTACACCAAGCACGACACGATTAAGCCAAAATTTCGAAAAAGTCATCTAAAAAAGGGCCAAAAATCGCACAGTGTACATCCGGTTTTACTCAGACGTGCATGTATGAAACAAAACACAACTTCAGGTCTGTTTTTAAGGATGAAACTAAATTCTAACACGATTTAAAGCTCATAAGGATCCATTTTGTGTCATATAGAACGTTTAAATCCTATTACAACCCAGTGGCACACCTGCATGGCCTGTTTACGAAAATGTTTTACCACTTTGGAAAATTAACACATAAATACAAGCTAATCATTTTGTTGACAATTTAAAATGATGTAAAAAGTGTGTACATTAGATTTGGAAAGCATGCAGCTGCACTTGTTTGCACTGTCTAATGTAATTAAGAGGACTGTCTGGGTGAGAGGAGATGTGACGACAGTAAAGGCTGAAAAAGAGTAATTGAATAAAGTGACTTTGAACGTCTCAGCTCACAAAGGGGGATTTAACGTCTTTCATGCAGCGTGTAGTAGAGATCTGCTGCCATCTAGTGTCTTTATGTCAAATTGCAGGTCTGATCTATCTAAAGCATAAAAATATTCAATTAAAAGTATTACTTGTAAAGATTAAGTAAAAGTCTTAAAGTACCTGTCTAAAAGCAATTTTTAAAGCATTGCACTGATTTTTTTGTAGTTGTTTTTAGTCATATATATTTTTTGCACAAACAAAGAAATAAACCCTCAGCCTTTTCACCAAGTCTCAGGCAATCATAAAAAATACTCCAAAAGTTAATGAATAAATAAATAAATAAATAAATAATGTAGTAGGGTAGAAAGTAGAGATAACTGCTTTCAAATGTAGTGAAGTAAAAGTAAAAAGTATCTATTTTAAAATGTACTTAAGTTAAGAACAGATACCAAAATTTTACAGTATACTTAGTACAGTACTTTACCAGTTTTACTTTGTTACATTCCATCACTGGTTAAAAGAATAACAAAATTGCTGCCTATAGTGGTGGTGGTGTACTGGCAAAAACGATTGTATTCTCTTTTTTTTTTTAGGATGGACAATGATGCTTTTTATCCAGACTAAAAATATTGTTACAGATTATATACAATCTATATTATCTTGAGACAGACAACAATCAAACCTGTACAAATGAAGGAATTGAATTTTGACAGTCACATTCAAATGGACAGTTTTTGATTGGCAAGAATATTAACTGTGAAATACAATGGAGCTAAAGAAGTAAAAATCTCATTTATTTTTCTCATAGACTTTCCGAATAAAAATAAATGAATTAAAGTTTGAATGCTTGCTCAGGGCTAATCAGCTACATGGTGACTGATGACCACAAAACATAATTTTATATAAAATATGTTTCTAAAACTGAAACCAAAATTATTAAAGCGCTCATCCCAATCATATGTTTTAAATGTCCTTTTGGATACAACTGCATTATGGATATTAGATATTACGTAGCAGATTTGCCTCCAGGATGCCTTTGAACTTTTAATATGTTTGAATTTATTGTCTATGGGAAAAATAAATGGGACAGTTACTACTTTACTACAGATCAGTTGGTCACTGTTGAGCTCCAAAGAGCTGTCCTCTTTTGCTAATCTTTGGGTCAATTAGACCAGTTCAGCTCATGAGACTGACTGATTCAGAATTATTATTATATACTGATTATAATTCCACTCCTCTTCAGGCATGTAACTGTTGTGTTTCATTCAGAAGTTTGTCAAATAAATAAATAAACAAATAAAGTTACATGTCTAAATATTACTCATTTATGGCACAATATGCAACTTTTCAGGTAGAGGGTCCCCTACAATTTATTTATTTTTTTTCCCATTGAGATGTTACTGCTTTGTCTAGAGCAGGGGTGTCAAACTCAAGTTCACAGAGGGACAAAATTAAAAACTTATTTCGAAATATGTAATGTTAAACCTTTTCTTATTAAAATAAATGTTTAATAATAGTTTTGCTTAAACATTGAATCCAGAACAAGCGTAATATAGAATAGTAACATTTTAAATAAATAATGTCTCTATAGTCTATCTGTAGCCGGTGGGCCAGCTCTAATACATACTTCATATGATCGCAAATATAAGTATATCGTGGGCCAAATTTGGCCCCTGGGCCTGAGTCTGACATGTCTGGTCTAGAATGTTCCACAGTATGGCATTAAGCAATCTTACATAAAGTATGGTATTTTATTGCTCAAACATGCATTCTTTTAAAAACATGATCTGACACAGATCTGACACAGATCTGACCTGTCACTTGGCCTTGGATTCACTTGCTTCCTTCTTTGGAAATGGATGTGTTTAATGCTGTGCTGTAGGTTAAGGCCGTGCTTCCAGATAAAACAAAAACATCTCCATGGAAACAAACAACTGGCGGACCGTCCACAAGGAAAGTTAGACATTGTACCTTTAAGTCTTTGTTGCTAATTCAAAAGGTTATACATGTAAGTAAATAAAATTATCACCTGAAATACACTTAAGTATTAAATCCATTTAAAAATTGTACTTTGAGAATAAAAAGTAAAAAACATTTTGCACAGATTTTGAGGTCTTGTAAGGTTTCAGATGTAATGATTTTAATATAGATTTGTGCTGAATTTTACTCAACAGAAAAAACTTAATCAATCTCTTTTTTTTTTTTTACAGCTGTTTTTATTTGAATATGTTTATTTGCTCAAGTTTTAAACGTGTTAAAATAAACTCTCAGCCTTTTCAGTTTTACTTGCAATTTTACTTAAAGGTGAACTATGTAGCATTTTTGGTTAGAGGTGCATCATCTGCTTGTTTCTATGGATATGTCATTGTTCTGACTTTATTTATTTATTTATTTATTTGATTGAGACAGAGCATGTGAATGGACAGACATGATGCAACATGAACGTAAACAAACCGGATTACAGGCAAAGACTAATTTCCATTTATTGTCCCAAAGTATGACATTAAACAGCTCTATCTTAAAATAACCTTAAATTACAGGTGTTTTTATAGCTGAAAAATACCTAGAAAAAAAGGCATTCTGACTGTGAGCAGTGTTGCCTCTCCACAGATCTAACCTATAACTTGGTTTGGTCTCCATGAAGACAGAAAGCTTTAAAATCATACTGTGAAACATTCCAGACAAAGCAATAACATCTCTATGGAGAAAAGCATTTGACAGACCCTCCACCAGAAAAGTTACACAATGCACCTTTAAGTACAGGACTTTACTATTTTGAATTTATTACCTTCCACCAGTGATGACGACTGAAGTAATGTGAACTATATGGGAACATATTGCGACTGTGGGGCTTATCAAAGGGTCTGCATGACAGTTGGCAGAGTCACTGGGACCTCCCATACCACATGTTGGTGATAATTACAGCCTGATATCTGCACTGAGCTGAGAATCCATCACTCTCGTCTAGTTCACTCTGCATTGCAACACTCAATTAGTTTGAACTGTACTGACTTGGTTTGGTTAGAGTTTTAGTATTTATGATGTAAAATTATTATTTTAATTAGATAGTGGCTGTCCACAGGTTTCAGAATGGTGAGAAATTAGGAATGCCATAGCAGTTAACCAACATATGTGAATGGCTTAAAGGTCATTCAATACACACAACTGACCTCCTTAAAAACATACCGGAACTTGTATTTTTTTTCTACATCTCCAAAGCTCAAAGTGCTCTGTTCCACCATGTGATGTCAAATAGTTTACTTTTTATTCAGTAGAGATTGGCAATTCCAGGGCTAAAATCAACCAAATGATTCTAGTGAAGGTGTATGGAGTTTTAAAAACACAGTGGAGCACTTTTTTGTCTGCGAGAAGAACTCAGCCTGAATTTAGGGTTTGTGTGTTAAATATGTGTGAATGAAACTAAACAAAACTCCAGGTTTGTTATTGATAAGGGAACACCATAGATCAAAATCTGGCATAATATGTATTCAAAATGTTGCATATAACAGGAGGCTGAAGTCCATGAATACTGTTGTATTTTCTGATATGAACTGGGTGAACCAAATAAAAACATTAATAACACCCAAAGGCATAAAACTGCTCTGGATGTGCATAGGTTTCAACTCAATGTTTTATGTGACATTTTGTAGATTTAAAGTCACAATATGTCACTTTTAATGATTTTTATTTTTTATTTTTTGATTGTGTTTATTGCATTGAAAAACTCTGACAAGCTTGCATCTCCACAAACGTGACTCTTATTTGGACTAGAGGATGGCCTCTTTCTGCTTTTTCCCATGGGAATATTCCTTTGGCTAACGTTACAGTGTGTGGCATAACATGTATCTATCTCCATGGAGACGGTTCTGAAGTATGTCTAAGTATAGCTTTAACTTTTTATTTCCATGGAATCATGAAACCTCCATGAAAGTTACATACTATACTTATTACTAAATATTAAATATTAAAAAATGTCAAAATATTAAAATAATTGGTATTAGTTATAATTACTTTTTGACAGAATAAAATTCAGGATTCGTAATGTTGTAGTTGTCTATGAGTAGTGGCCTAGTGGTAATGTTTTTGTTTTTACGCATATGCATTTTACAGTAGGACTAGCCTACTGTAGTAGATTTACGTACCCAATTTATTTGAATGAACCTGTCACCAGACTAAACTTGAGTAACAAATGTTCCATCAAAATTTATAAAGATAAAAATAATAATAATAAAAAAATATTCAGTCTAAATTTGTGTGCAATAGCGCAAAATTCGTTGGGAAAAAAAAATCTATACCAAATCAAACTGTTGCATCATCCATTACGATTCGGCTGCCCACGCATCTTTCTGACGCCTGGGCACAAAAAAAGATTTATCTGGTTCTTCCATTGCTGAAGAGGCCAAAGTCATCGCACGGCATACCTGTGAATGCAACCGTGATGCTCCCAAACGCGGAAGCAGGTCAGGTTTGCTATATCTCCACTGGCATCTTTGTCCAATCCAAAGAGCCACAACGTGAATGCAGCTGAGTGAGGGGGGACTGGAGGGGGGAGAAGGCAGCAGAGGAGCAAAGCAACACAAGTGACCGCTGTAGCTTCATGACAACCAAACAGGCTTAGGAGAAAAAGCCCGAGCGGCGAGAGAGCGTCTTTACTGGGGGGAAAAGATAGCAGAAAGCCGAGGGAGGGTTGCTGGAAAGGGCGCCGGGCCGTATTTTTTCCCACGGATGACTCTTTGTTTCGGTTTATTTTAAGGGCAGAGGGGGTGCAGAGAATATCAGTAGTGGTAACAGGTTAGCCCTAGCCTCCGCCATATCCTCTGCTGCGTCGGAGCTTTCGCCGTGTCTTCCAGCACACCATGGGGAACGCTGCCACCGCCAAGAAGGGCAACGAGCTAGAGAGCGGTGAGTTTTTGCGGGGATGTTGTTATGATGATGGCTTCGGTGGTGCTTCAGGCTACGGGGCGTTCGGTAACCTCTGGTAAATTAGCAGGTTATGCTGTTTACAACACTGTCCAAACTCGGTACAGTACAGCACAGTAGAAGGGAGGGTCGGGCGCACACGTCCACCGCGAATTAAACATCTTTACGCACAAAGTTGTCGGTTTTTGCTCGCGATTTTTACGCACGGTGGTTTTCGAAAGATAAGCGTAGCAAAAGGGGCCTACTGATCGTTAGCTTGTAGCCAGAAAGACCCATTTGTGTTGTTATTATCTTCACTTTAAGGGGGTGGGGTAGGGGGTCGCAGGACTGGGTATCATTTTCGCCTATTACAACGCGTAAAACACACTTGGCGCTGTAACACATCTGTCTCTTTTTAGACCTTTGTAATTTCATTTATTACACGATAAAGTAAATCCGGGTAGTGGTCACTTAGCCTGCTAACTTTAGCTGTGGGTTGGGGGATTAGCCGTACAAGGCCCCTCATCCCTCTGCCTCTTGATGGTAGTAGTAGCAGCAATTCAGGCCTTTATTGCTCAGAGTTAGCCATGGCGATGCAAGCGTACACTGTCCATATGCGAAGGAAATGCCTCAAATTCTTACAACCGCATCATGACTTATCTTGTCCTAAACGTGCCCATACCAATAATTAAAACCTGTAATGTCAGGACTGTGTTTAATGGTTGCAGTGGCAAGCTGTCACACTCACACATATGAAGACTCTCCATATTAAACATCACGCACACATTTGCAACGGTTAGCCTATAAATAGCACATACATTTACTAGAAAGTATTGTGCTGCATTTCCCCTCCTCCTCGTGCTCCCTTGACACATTTTATTCTCTGTTACATAAACAAACCAATCCTCCCAGTGCTGCACCATCATGCCCAAGTATGGTGAACAAATGACAAATGCTGATGTTCCCGTTCAAGTTTAAAGGTGCACTGTGTAACTTTCCTGGAGATGGTCTACAGCCTGTTTGTCTCCATGGAGATGTTAATGCTTTGGTTTAAGTTGTCCATGTTATGGTACTGAACTGATCTGTCTTGCATTTATTCAACTACAGGTGTTCGATTTATTGCTCAAAAACATCATTCTTGCTGTGAATGGAGTCGCCATTCCACATATCTGACCTGTAATTTGGCTGGCACGTCTCCGTGGAGATTCATACCATTGTGACCATACTGTGGAACATTCTGGGCACATCTCCATGCAACAAGCAGGTGATGGACTCTCCACCAGACAAGTCACATAGTGCAGCCTTAAAGGTGCACTGTGTAACTTTCCGGTGGAGGGTCCCTTGACCTATTTTTTACCTGGATTTTTTCACAGTATGATATTAAACTTCTCTTTTTCCATGGAGAAAAGCACCAAGCCAATTTACAGGTCCAATTTGTGGAGAGGTGGGCCCGCTTACTGTAGAATACATATTTTTCATGGTATTGTTTTATTGTAAAAACACCTATTATTTAATAATAAGTATGGCATAAGTTTAATAGCATACTGTGGTACACTGAAGGGAAAACAATCTCCCTGACATATTTCCATGGACACAAGCTGGTCCTGCCTTGTACCGGAGAAGTTACATAGTGCACCTTTAAGTCCTACTACTTCCACTGGACCTTCTTGGCATTTACACAGGTAAACACAGACAGCGCAGCCAAAAGTGCATACCTCGTGCCCAGTTAGAGCTATTTTCCTCTAATCTGACCGTGGTAAAGGACTCAGTTGTCACTGACTCGAGCAGCTTGTCATCAGACCTTCGTCAGAGGATAAGGGGTATTACAAGCTTTGAACGTTTGACGCAACTGGGCCCTGGGACTGTGTTACTCTGCTTGTACGTACTAGAATGCTCACTGATCACCCCATGAGATAAAACTAGCAAAAGTGATAATTTCACTGTTAACAATTCAGAACGTAGTAGATGATTTGATTAGTTGCTTATTTTACCAAGAATTGCATAATGTGAAATAGTCGATAATGTACTAAAAGTTCAGAGGTAATTCCTGATTTTCTTTTACAAACTGTCTACATTCCAAAGAGGTTTATTAGCCAGTTAACTTAAGACAACCCAAGCAGTAAGGTGTCCAAGAGGCATTGCCAAGCGGTGACTTCAGGCAGGAGTTGAAGATTGCGTTTCTTCTTGGCTGTGATCCCTAGATCCTGACCGGCTAACAGCTAAAACCATTTAAGCTTGACACTATGGCCCGAATAGCAGATTTACAGAGCGACCCGGTTACCTAGAGTCCACCCTCCCTCACTTCCTCCCCCCTCTCTCCCTCTTTCTCTCTAAATATAAAAGAGCATTACTTTGTTGTTTAGCGTAGCCTAGATTAAGCAGTTGCCATTATCCTGACACCTCTTCAGTTTCACACAGTATAGGGTCTGGCACCGGTACTTACACACAGGGCCAGAGAATCACATAACCCTGCTATGTTATGCCTGAGTGGCCTCGGCTCACAGCCCTTCAGCTCACTTTTTTCCATTTCAAGTCGGCCACAGTGGTGCAAAGGGATGGAAAGACACCTGCGGAATCAATCAAGGACTATTTCAGAGGCTGGATGCATAATGATAGTACACAATGTACTAAAGGTCCAATTAAATCTGGTGAAATCGTGTTATAAATACAGTTTTGTATTTGTATCTGTATCTGTATGCATTATGTGATAATACTGACTGGACAAGTTACAAATTAGAAAATGTTCAAACCTTTACTGTGAAAGTGCATGGTCAAACTTAAAGCCATTTTGTGCAATATTGGACCTTTAAGACATAATATAATGCTGTTACCTCCTCAAAAACATACTCGGGGATGTGTTTTGTTTCATTCACACATGTTTGAGTAACCCTTTATTATTAGTCTGTCTACAGCTCCAAAGCTCAAAATGCTGTGTTCCACCTTGTGATGTCTTGTAGTGGTAATTTTCAAGTTAAGAGCTACTTTATTTTCCTTAGTTCAGTAGAGAGAAATTCCAAGGCTAAAATCATCCAAATGATTCTAGTGAAGGTGTACTGACTTTAAAAACACAGAGAAGCACGTTCTGTATTACCACATGACATCACAAGGTGGAACAGAGTGCCGTGCATTTGAGAGAAGAACTCAGCATTTTTATAAGCAACTTTAGCAACATTAACACAGATCAGATATAGTGTAATATAGATCCTTATCACTAAACCAGGAAACCATCTGAAATCATCATGTACGCAAAACTAAGAAAAACAAAACAGCTCTACTCACGCTCAAAAGTTCTATATTTTATTTCACAAAGCAAAATGAAATGATAACTTGCTGCCCTAGCTGTAATGGTCTGTAGTTCTGTTTTAGTTTTTAAGGTTTCACTGTGACAGAAAATATATTTTTATGCAATATACATTCCCTTATTGTTAGATCATCCATTCCTACTAGTCATAATTAATGGTTACAATAATGAAGAGACTAAAAGGGTGTAACACAAAGAATTTTAAGTTAGGTTTGTTTTGTTTATTTGTAGTTAAAAAAACACATTGGAAAAACATGCACAAAGTTCAAAGTTCACCGTGAGACATTAAAACCAACCACATAAACAAACAATAGACCACCATTACAGACGACATATCATACTGAAATAAACAAGATACAGAGATTGAGGAGCTAAAATATTAAGGAGTTACATCAAAGTTTAAAGTGCAAATCTTATAACAGTTTATGAAGGAAATATCAGACAGAAAGATGCAATTTTACCATAACTTCCTGAAAATATCACAGTCATTATTTGTACAGTTAGATATTGTTACTTTTCTACAGTGGTGAATGGTAAATGTATCACATGAAAAAATCTGCTAAAGTAAAAGTATTCAAGAACCCATTTAAAAAGTAAGAGTAAAAAGTATTTTTTTTTATTTTTGTGGTGAATTTTGTTCAACAGAAACAACTGAATTGATAATATTTTGTAGCTGCTTTTATTTGCTTATTTTTACAAAATTGTTGAAAATAAACCACTCAAGCTTTTCAGCAGGTCTCAAACAATAATACTTTTACTTTTCAGTCCAGTTAAAAAATGTAGTGGAGTAGAAAGTACAGATACCTGTCTCCAAATGTAGTGAAGTAGAACTTAAAAATATCCACTTTTAAACATACCATACTTAAGTATAGATACCTAAAATGGATACTTAATTACAGTACTTTATTACTTTTAATTCATTAGGTTTCAGCACTGCTTTTCTACTTAGTTTTGTGTATTTGTATCCAGCCCTTTTGTTTATTTAGTCCTTGTCAGTCCGCAGATGTTCACCTCCCATGGCTCTCCCTCACCCAAGCAAACCCGCTGTGACATAAACAGTGTCCACTCCAAACAAAGTCCAAGTGGAGAGTGTACTCAACTGTGTGTACATAAACCATACTCCAACTATAAATGTCCATCGCATCACTCTACAAGTATTCAAACAGTACTACATTACATCGCATTCTCAGTATTCCACCTTATCTTTATATCTGGGCTTACTATGCATGAACAAATGTGCGTAACAGCTCATGTCACTCTGGGTGCACCTGTTCTTTGAAAACCACCGTTGCCAGGGCGATCGAAATTCCACAGCGTGTTGTCTCGGCCTGTCACGATAATTACTATATTGGTTTATCGTTTATTATATGAAAGCTGGAAGAATATTTTGGGGGGTTAATAGTTATTGTGTGCACATTTTCTTTGGCTAATGGGAAATTTTTGGTTAGTTTATGGTTAAGATAAGATAAGATTTAAAGGTGCACTGTGTAACTTTTCTTGTAGAGGGTTCATCACCTTCTTGCTTCTATGGAAATGTCATTGCTCTGCTTGGGATGTTCTACAGTATGACTTTAAACAGATTTATTCAATTACAGGTGGTTTTATAAAAGTTATACAATGCACCTTTAAGCCATAAAAGGTTGAAAAAATAACTTCTATGACTTATTATAGATGTTGACTAAGTACAAAAGTGTTTCATTCAGTTTATTTATTACAATACTGTAGATTCAGAATATTTTGAGGGGGTAATCCTGCTTTAGACTGCATGTATAAGTGTCATAAATTAGTTCCAATATGCTTAGTGTCTATATTTTCTTCATTAAAGGTGTGTTATGAAACCTGGTTGAGGGTTCGTCAAACGCTTTTCTCCATGGAGATGTTATTGCTTTGTCTGGAATGTTTCACAGTATGGTATTAAACTGTTCTATCTTCATGGAGACTTAACCAGACTAAGGTACAGTTTAGATCTGTGGAGAGTAGGGATGTAACAATAACCAAAATATTGTGATATCGTATCGTCAAAAGTCTCACAATAATATCATGGGCTGTCACAATATATCAAATTACAAGTTCCTTTGCTTAAATGCATGGTTTTATAGTAGCAACATCTTATAAACATCGGGAACTACATATCCCATGATTCATTTCAGCGCAAATAACATGAAGAAATATGTTTTTTACTTGAATTCTTGGGATTATGACGGAAATAATTCACACCAAAATCTTGTCAAGGTATTTTAAAAGCAGAAACGTGTTTGTCTACAATTATATCAGTCTCTCCAAAATATCGCAATAAATATTGTACCGTGCATATCGTACTGAAAGATTTGGATATCGTTACATCCCTGGTGGAGAGGCCACCCTGCTCACAGTCAGAATGCTTAGGTAGTGATAGAATTGTTTAAAGTCATACTGTGGAACATTCCAGTCAGAGCAAAGACTTATCCATAGAAAGAAGCAGATGATGGATCCCCAACCAAAACATAATGCACCTTTTTAATATATCACACATCCAAATTTGTTATCGTGACAGGCCTAGTACTGTACTGTCAACTTCTCATTGCGTTCACTACATTACATTATACACCATGTTGCATTAATGTATGTTGTTGTCTTATACTTGTATACTATCTCTCTCCTGTCTTCTCTTCATCCCATCCGTGTGGGTGATTGTTCCTGCAAAACTATGGTGAACTATAGAGACATTTGGTACGCTTCAGAACAAAAGAGATGGTCAGATTAGCATTGTTGGCATTGCTGTGACATCTTGCTAGTGTGTCTGCCTTGTATCTCTTTTCTGCATGCCTTTTGATAATGCGTCCTTGTTTTTATCTCTATTCTCTCAATCTGGATATCTGCTGTCTGCTGTGTTGCCCATACATTGGTTTGTCTGCTTGTTTCTGGCTGTGTGTTCTCCTATAGGCTTCCCTGTTGTGATGTGTGATGCAGCTGGAGCTCTGGCCCAGCATCCGTGTAATAATAATAACAATAATAATAATAATAATACAAGTGTTGTGTTTGGTTTCAGACTAACAGCTCCAAATCAGAGTATCTTGGCCTGCATCACCTGTCTGCCTGTCTTCAATGTAGAGTGACCACCTGGAGAAATTTTGTGATTTTTAAATTGTAGAATGTGGGACTTAACCATGTAGTGATCATATTTCTTAAAAGCAACATTGAAAAAGAAAATGCACAAATTAAAGATGGTGTAACTGAGTTTTCCTGTCTCAAAATAATAAAAAACAAACAAAAAACAGTTCAAGAGTTTGCAGTGGTCCAAAGTAATTCCTCACTTACCTTCCTCATTATTCACCACAATGACTTAATAAGCGCTTTTCACAACTCTCCAGAGCAGAGTAGCTGTGATGATAAAGCTGACAACTAGCATGCTAATGTGTACTTCCTGACTATCTTTATAGTTAGGTGCAGACATCAAGTACAGGGCCTTTAATAATCATAATAAAGCCTTAGAGCAGACATGTCAAACTCAGGCCCAGGGGCCAAATTTGGCCCTCAATATAATTATATTTGGCCCCCGAGATCATATCAAATATGTATTAGAGCTGGCGGCCATCTACAGATAAACTATAGAGACATTATTTAATAAAAATTTTGTTATTATTTTATATTATACTTGTTCTGGATTCAATGTTTAAGCTAAACTATTATTAAACATTTATTTTAATAAGAAAAGGTTTAATATTACATATCTCCAAAGAAGAGAAAACATGCAGATGTTGTTGAAATTTTTCAATATTTAGTTTGGCCTACGACTTATTTCCAGTTTTTAATTTTGGCCTTCTGTGAATTTGAGTTTGACACCACTGCCTTAGAGTTATAATGTACTTTGCAGGATATATGAACTTTACTAACCATTATTCATTCCCTCCTACGACCACCATCAGTCAATCACTCATGACGCTGCCGCATTCATGGGTGAAGTGTCTTGCTTAAGGACACAATGACTGAACAGAAATGGATTCTCTCCTCCCAAACCGCTGAACCACTGTCTGTCTGACTAAACCTGAGACACACCTTAAAATGTTCAAAATGTGCAGCGCTTATCTCAATTAAACAATACAGGAATAAAAAAAATAACATGCTGTTATGTCTGAATCAGTTAGCAAGACGGTGTTAAGAAAACAAAAAGGTGTTCACGTAAATTGGCGTAAAATTTTGATAAGATAACATTCTATTAAAAAAAAAAAAAAAACTAAAGAAAAGGTACATATAATACGTATAAAAGGTACATTATAATTCTGGGTCTGAAAATATTGTATTGAAAGTTGATTTAGGCCTGTCACAATGATTACTATATTTGGGGTGGTCACTCTACTTGAATGTTGTTTTGTGTTTTGTCTTGTTTTCTGACCTTTTTTAGATTAGAATAATGCTACCGTCTGTATTATTTTAATGTATATCCAGATGAGAGTTGAATTTCCTGTCACCTTTCCTCTCCAGCATTGTTCAAACATCCCAAACTCTCCTTTTCCCAACTGACAGTCAGCAATTTGCAAATTTTCTCTCAAATTACAAACATTTTAGGATACTTCCCTTCCCTAAATGTGCTTTCTGTCTAATTGTAGTGAAAGAGTTTCTAGCCAAAGCCAAAGAAGACTTCTTACGCAAATGGGAATGCCCACCACAGGTAAGTAGTATCTGGGTTTCAGTCGTTCTTGAATTGTATCCCTGTTCTTTTTTGGGATCTACATTTCTCACAGTACATTGTTTACAAATTGAAAATAAGGATTACACATATAAAATTAATAATACTAATTGTGTAACTTTTCTGGTGGCGGGTCTGTCACTTGCCTTTTTCTTCTGAGAATTCATTGCTCTGCCTGGAATGATCCACAGTGTGACATTAAACAGCTGTTCTACTTTACATCTATTCAATTACAAGTGGTTTTATATCTCAAAAATACCTAGAAAAAGAGGCGTTCTGAGTGTGAGCAGGGTCGCCTCTCCACAGATCTGACTTGTAACTTGGTCAGGTTTGGTCTCCATGAAGATAGAAAGGTTTAATACTACACTGTGAAACATTCCAGACAAAGTAATAACACTTTCATGGAGAAAAAGCATTTAACTGACCCTCCACCAGAAAAGTTACGCAATGTACATTTGACGCTGTTTAATGTTTAATAATCATAAGCCTTATTCAAATTTATTCTTCTGTTCTTGTCTGATTTTAATGGGATTTCTAAAAAGTATGTAAACCCAGACCTTAGATTGGGGTGTAATTCAATTCATTTAGATCAGCAGGTCTATTTTTGTGTATAATGTTGCATACTGGGGCTTTAAAGAACAACCCATTTCCTAGCATGTTTAAAAATCAAAAACTCAAAGTAAATGAGTTGAATAAGTCAACATCATCAGCCTGTTTGTTTGTAAGGCCTGTCACGAATAAAAATTTAGAAGCACAATATATTGCAACAGTGAAATATTGCAGTATACGATAATATTGAAACTACTTTGTACAAATACAAAGCAAGAAATCCCCTATTTTTAAATATGTTATCATTTAAAGCCCTGAGCTGGAACAAATTAATCAGCAGGAAAATGACATAGAAGTTATTTAGTCAACTCTATACAGTTCAAATGTCATCATAATACAGAAAAGGCTCAAATTTTCCCATTATTGCAAAGAAATTAACCAAAATATTAACCAAAATACTGCATATTGTGCGTTGATATTGTATTGTATTGTGACAGGCCTTTTCACTTGTGCATTTTAAACTTGGTGAGTGACTCAAATTGAACTTTTATGGCCCATAATTGCCCTTTCACCTACCATTGGGGAACCACTGTTTAAAAATAGTGCATTACTTTTGTCAACAGTGTGATGTGTTGTATTGTCTCCACAGAGCACAACGTGCCTAGATGACTTTGACAGAATAAAAACCCTGGGCACCGGCTCCTTCGGAAGAGTCATGCTCGTCAAACACAAAGGAACAGAGCAATACTATGCCATGAAAATTTTGGACAAGCAGAAGGTCAGTGCCTACATTTGATTATCTAATACAGGCCTGTAATCAACTAAAGACATGTCCTGCCACTCAATCATTTGACTAAAAGGGGGTGTGGCAAAAGCTCTCAAATTGTTAACTAGCTATGTATCTGATCCAAATTGTACTCAGAAGATTACACCATCATGCAAAAACAACTATATAGGTAGAAAAAAGTACCACGAAACAATGTATTTTATATAAAGAATGATTAAGGATTACATTTGTGAATCATTTTTTAGTTTTAATCTGCCTTTTTACAATTAAATATCCAAAAATACAAAATCTTCAGATAACTCAGTCACTCACTAACTTCTTTTCTAATATCGTCGCATATACATCCTTGTAATCTAAATAAAATGGTTAGCCAAAAAGCCCTAATCCAATGCAGTGTTTTGTTTTGTTTTTAATATTGTAGAATTTATCTGAACTACAAAAACAAAGCAGATAAACAGACTGTTTGCCAGGTCAGCTCTAATCCTAATTCTGTAACAAAATTCCAGCATTGCAACAGGTAAATTAAGATTAAAAGATTAACCAAATGGAGCAACAGACGGTATAAACAAAAGTATAATAATTTGGCGAAACGGAAAAATATACAAATTATATCCTAGAGTTAAATAGAAACAGTGCATCACATATAGACCGTACTGTTTCGGGAACTACACTATAATTGCAGATTGAGGTGAAAATGATCTAGACTCACTTTGAAAACAAAATAAATATCTTTTGTTGGCAAGTCTGAGAATTGGACAACATAGTGGAATTGGGTTTGCACAATTTTGGAGAAAACTTATAATTGCAATGTCCTGTATTATTGCTATTAGATTTACAATATATGCTTAGAAAGTAGAATTCTGTTCAAAGTACGCACTGTAGACATCTTCAGGATACATTTGAGAGAAGGCTGAAATATGAACTGATGACTAATACAAGAATCCTATATATCTCTGGGCATGTTTGTACAGGTTTGAAATATTATAGGACATTTTATTATCTTGATATATGCAGCCTTTGCCATTTAATAATTTCACCACTTTAAAGGGCCATATTATGTGATTTTCTGTTAAAATGTTGGTTTCTCATCAAAACTATACCTGGAGTTGTTTTGTTTCATCCACACAAGTTTAACACACAAATCTTTCTCTCAAATGGAAAATACTATGTTCCACCAGTGCTCCACTAGAATCATTTAGATAATTTCAGACCAGGAATTGCCAGTCTGTACTAAACAAAGCACTTTGATCTTTGGAGATGTAGACAGACTAATGAACCAAGGTTACTCAAACATGTGTGGGGGGAAAAAAAAACACACATCTCCAGGTATGTTTTTGAGGAGGTAATATCATTAGAATGTGTCTTAAAGCTCACAAGAATAAATTGTGTGTAATATAGGACCTTTAAATTGCTATTTCAATTTTATTGCAATATACTGAGCAGTGTTGGTGGGATAGTTTGTTAAAACGGTAACTCACAAGGAATTTCTGAGTGAATTTGAACATGTAGTTTAAAAATTGCCATCTGTTTGTAGTATAGAGTTGAATAAATGTCAGAGTTTTTAGTTGTAACTCAGAGATGACCTACTCCTCTCCCAGGGCTGCATTTTCCATTGTGCTGTTGGGCCATCACACTTTGAGGTCATGTTCTCTTGTTCTGTCAGGTGGTGAAACTCAAGCAAATAGAACACACGCTAAATGAGAAGAGGATATTACAGGCCGTGAGCTTCCCCTTTCTTGTCAAACTCGAGTATGCCTTTAAGGTAAGATTGTCTTCTTAGAAAAAGTAGAAATATGCCACAATTCATTTTCTAAGTACTGTGTTCTAAGAGGTCATTTCTTTTTTAGGACAACTCCAACTTGTACATGGTGATGGAGTACGTTCCTGGTGGGGAGATGTTTTCACATCTAAGACGAATTGGCAGGTTTAGGTATGGAAAAACAATGAATAGTCATTGCTTTCTGGCGTGGGGTTCGCCACCTGCTTGTGCGCATTGAGATAATATTGCTTTGCCTGAAATATTCCACTGTAGAACTACAGGTCGTTTTATTGCCACATGCCTCTTTTCCGCTGGTTTACTTTCCATTCTCTAGACACAGCTCCAGGTTCAGGGGCAGGGCTTTGCTACGTGAGCAACTCACATCACCCAAACAGAACACATGTTTTCCTTTTAAATAAAATGTTAGTCTCAGATCCTAACCACACCAGACCCCTTGGAACCTCTGTAAAGATTACTTTAAGCAGTAGGAACACACTGTATCCACCCTGTACCACTCCTATGGAAATGAGTCTATAGAGTATTGTCACCTCTACACAGATCAGACCTAGTGACGTCACCTTCTTGTCTCCACCAGTTACAGGTCAGGTCTGTGAAGAGGTGACCCGCTCACACCAAGAGTGGATGTTTTTAAAGGTATTTTTGGGCAATAAAATGACCTTAAGCGGGAACAGGAGTGTCAAACCCAAATTCACAGAGGGCCAAAATTAAAAACTGGGACTAAATCGTGGGCCAAACTAAATATTTATTGAAAAATTTCAACAACATCTGCATGTTTTCTCACATTTTGAGATAAGTAATGTTAAACCTTTTCTTATTAGAATAAATGTTTAATAAAGGTTTTGCTTAAACATTGAATCCAGAACAAGCATAATATTAAATAATAACAAAGTTTTAAATAAATAATGTCTCTATATCCTATCATTAGCCAGCGGACCATCTCTAATACATATTTGATATGATCTCATGGGCTAAATATAATTATATCGCAGGCCAAATTTGGCCCCCAGGCCTGAGCTTGACATATCTGTGCTGGAACATTCCATTCAAAGTGTCATCTCCATGGACACAAGTGGCAGACCCTTTACCAGAAAACTTACATAATGCACTTTTTAATACTGGACATGCTTTTTCAAAATTTCTTTCATTTTTACAGTGAACCACATGCAAGGTTTTATGCTGCCCAGATAGTGCTGACATTTGAGTACCTCCATTCACTAGATCTCATATACAGAGATCTGAAACCTGAGAATCTCCTCATTGACCACCATGGCTACATTCAGGTGAGAAAATCATATCATTTGATTATTATAAAAGTTCAACTCTCAAAAATGTTCAATATGAAATGTGCTTGTTTGTGCAGGTGACAGACTTTGGCTTTGCCAAGAGGGTAAAAGGTCGGACCTGGACGTTGTGTGGGACACCGGAGTACCTCGCACCAGAAATCATCCTCAGCAAAGTATGGATATAGAATTACTGCCATAGAATACAGTGTCTATTTCCTGCATGTCACTTTGAATGTTACTGTCATTGCAGTACTTAAGTTGAAAATAGAGTTGTGGATTTAATCTTTTTTTATTATTATCATGATTGAGATTCAGTCATTTCAAATTGTCAGTGATCAACTTGGACTTTTTTAACTGACAGATCCATAGTCAGTTTCTTTGTCAGTAAAAGTAAAATTATGTTGTGAAGCAGAGTTCAGATGTTTTGAGGTGGTAATTTGCCTTTTTGGAGGGTTAAATTGCAATGATATACAAGTCTGTATTGTTTATGCTATAGAAATTAATATTAAAAGAAGTTTAGATTTTTTTTATTAAAAACTAAAATCCTCAAAATTTGAGACTGATCAATTTGAGGAAAAATGTATTTATTTATTTTTTACTTTTGCTCAATCTTAGTTGAAGGTTTTGTATCAAATGACAATGAATAGAGAAAACATGCTCAAAATTAGATGACATTTAAATTCTATAACCATACATTTGAAAGAACTGGACTTATTTACCATTATTTCCAGGTACAATCTTTATTAAATGGCATACATTAGCAACATATTTTGAATTGCAAAAATGGAAAGTATATAATATATTTTTGTAATCTTTTGTCTTATAGAATAGGACATACATTTTTTCTGAGCCCCTGCGTGGAGTATATAGAGCCTAAATAAACCATTGTAAAATAGTTGTAAACATGTACTTCTTTTTGCAGGGCTACAACAAAGCTGTAGACTGGTGGGCCCTGGGAGTCCTCATCTATGAAATGGCAGCAGGCTATCCTCCATTTTTTGCAGATCAGCCCATTCAGATCTATGAGAAAATTGTGTCCGGAAAGGTATTTTAAAGCATTCATTCGCGCTCCGTTTGTATCAAAAACTCTGAACCTCAATTGTGATGACTATTATTTATTTATTTATTTTTGTGTGTAGGTACGGTTCCCCTCTCACTTCAGCTCAGACTTGAAGGATCTCCTGAGAAACCTACTGCAGGTCGATCTCACCAAACGCTATGGCAACCTGAAAAATGGAGTCAGCGACATCAAAGGACACAAATGGTTCGCCACAACGGACTGGATCGCCATCTACGAACGAAAGGCAAGAACACTCCCTACACTGTTGCCCCTGTAAAAACAAAGTTAATTAGATATTGATTTATAGATTTTGAACTAGTTGCATAAAGTGATTTCCTTACTGTGATGCTGCAAAAGAGTTCAAATATACATGAATATGACAAAGTTATCTTAATGTTTTATGGTTATCTATGGTGATTATGTTCTTGTGAATAGGGAACAGGGAGAGTTTTGTTTGCTTATGAGCCTAGCGATTTCACGCTGCAGTCATGGTGCCAGTGAGCGTAGTGTGGATCTGGGTGACTTCCAAATGACAAGAACCACCATGTATTTGCCCTGGAAGACTCATAATGGGCGGCTTTGATTAATCGAAATAGTTGTCGTTATGCCGGATTACACTCATTGACCTTGTCATCAGATTAAATTAGATGTTGGCAAGCTTCCTGTGTGTTTTTTGTTGATGCTTTTTAGAGATGTTGTGATGTTTAGTCACTGCTTTAAAGGTACACTATATAACATTTCTTCACCTTGCTTGTCTCCATGGCGATGTTACAGGCCAATTTACACCCCGTATTTGTGGATAGGTGATCCTGCTCAGAGTAATGATACATGGTTTTCAAAGTATTTTGGAACAATAAAAACGGCAAGTTAAGTTAAAGTTTAAATGCCATTTTGTGGAACATTCAATGCAAAACGAGAACATTTCCATGCAAACGTTTGAGTAGCGGATCTTCCACCAGAAAAGTTATAGTGCACCATTAGTGTGTGGCATTAATCGTTTAGTTGATTATTTAGTTGATGGTGCCTAAATTGACCAAAATGTGAATCAGTTGACTCATTATTTAATTTTGAATTATATGCACAACAAAGGAGAAGTGGATTATTTTAAAACATTGATGAATGGATATTTAAAAGAAATATTAAATCTTTAGCTAGCCAGCTTGTTCACTAAATTCTCCTTTCTGCTATTGTCCCATATAATCTAAATAAACTAATGAGTTGCCTTATACAAATTTTGGTCGACTCAAACACCATCCAAGGATTATTTAACTAAACGACTAAAGGCCTAGTTGTTGGACATAATATTTGTCTGTCTAACGGATTTTTTTGTTTGGCTTCAAGATATTTATCCTCATTTCAAACTCACTTTTCTGTTTGTGGAGTGGGTAGGCTAAATGGAGTGTGTCATCATCAATAAGAGAAGCTAGTAAATCTAATATCTATGCCTCATTTATTTAGTTTTGCTCTCAGCTTGTCCCATATTTTTCTTGTGTTATCATTGACCTCAGAATAAGCCTAAACACTGTTTGATAAATACAGTAAATGAGGGATGTGTAGATGTAACACCTTGCACATCATAGTGGGTCAACTTTTGTTATGTGTTCGGTTCCATTCAGATCAATAGATTTTCAGAGAAGGAATGCTACTTTGACTTTTTACAATATTTCTACGATCTAAAGTTGTATTTGTTTCGTGACTGCCTGTGTGACAAGTCTTTTGTACTCTGGGGATGGTTTACTACTACTACTACTACTACCACCACTACTGCTACCACTATGCCCAACCCCTTTTGACATCTTTGAGCCATAGACCACAAAATGCCTATATCACATCTACTTATAAGATTATCGGATTATGCTACTGTAGATTGTAACTAAGAAGTTTCGAAAAATAAGTCAAGCCAAAAAGTAGTTTTATTGTCTGATAATTAGGAAGTAAATGCTTATCCTGCTAGTTGTTATTGCTTTACCATGACGGTAAACTCAAACCATTGCATATGATTTAAAATGAACTAGTTCTGTTTTACACATTTTAAGACCGTAAAAATCAGGTACAGTGTCTATAAATATCTGTTTAGCAGCTTTTTAATATACATATTTACATTTTGTCTTGTCAAGGTGGAAGCCCCATTCATACCAAAGTGCAGAGGTCCAGGGGACACCAGCAACTTCGACGACTATGAAGAGGAGGAGATCCGCGTGTCTGTAACGGAAAAATGCGCCAAGGAGTTTGCAGAGTTTTAGAATGAGTGACCGTGGATATATCAGGGAAATAAGGGGATCTTTGCACTCTTCAAAAAGACTTTGGGATGGAGCAGAGACCATTGGTTTTCTTCTTTTCAGATCTACAACATAGTCCTTCATTCCATACAGCTCTACATGATCCTCTGGTGCCGATAATCTTCACTGTCACCTGCACCTGCTTTAACGGCAGACACACCACTTTTACTTTTTTACCTTCACTGTTTTTTACTTTCAAGCAGTTAGTCTTGGATGTTGTATACCCCTTTTGAAATGTGAGATTTTTTTTCAGTTTGAGAAAAAAACTGAGACAAAGGCCAATGATAGCCCATGCACAGAAAATGAAGTTGTGTGGAGGTTTGATATGCAGGTTTGAATCTATGTCAGGTGGTCTGTTACAATGGCCCGCTTTCAGAGCTAGTATTGTCCTATGTGCATATCATGTCAGTTGTGTAAAACATTATTGAACACATTCAGTGTTTTTTGAAATCATGACCAAATCTAGTTCATCGGAAGACACCAGAAGAGAGGTTTTGTTCCTTTCTTTGCTTTTGCCTTAGAGAGCCCAACGGTCAGATCCAAAGAAGCCATCTGTCTTCTTGGTGTTTGGACCTAGGCACAGCAAGCCATTATAGTCAATGACAAACTCTGTTACATCAGTTAAAAAAAACACATGAAGTCTATTTTTTTGATCCTTCTGGGTCTGCTAGTTAAAATGCTCATGTTTGTATCTATTTTTTGTTGCTGTGACTAACCTTAAATAGGCTAGTAGTAGAGCTGCACTGTATCTGGAGCACATGGTCATATTCAGTATCATTAAAGATTGCGATTATAAAAGTCTAGTTTTATAATATCTAACAGTTTTTTTGCTAAGTTATTAAGCTGTAGGTTTGGTGTATAAACCTTCAAACAGCAAGTAGCCTATGCCACATCAGCCACGGGCAGGCAGTGTAGCAAATATAAAGAGTTCAGTGCATCTTCAATGGTATGAATATGAAGACATGTCTGTAATGGTACAGTGCAGCTCTACTTTGTCATATTGGTCCAGTATTTCAGGTCTGCTTCTGAAGACCGTTGTTACATTTGGAACCATATTGACTCAGTGGAAAAGAATGAAATCCCTTTATTGGAGTAATGTAAAGTAAATGTTTTGGCTTTGTGCCTGGACATTGTTAAAGAAACTTTAAAAAGTAAGGCAGAGTTTATAATATAATTAAAGATGTGAAAAAAAATTAAATAAATGGGAAGAAAAATATTTATGATGTCCCTTTTTATCACCCACCAACAGATTTTATTCTCATCTAAAGAATGTTGACCTTAAGGTATTCATGTTTGAAGGCTTGGTTTTATTCCACACTTTTCCGTACCATACACTGGCTGAATAAAGTGAGGACTACTCCTTTGTATCACATGTAACCCTGTCATTGTTAAGCTCATTACATTATACGTATAAGCATTGTTTCATATGTTTTTATTTATACACATTAGAGATGCTAATAAATTTTATTTTTAAAAGTGTTTAATTATGTCTATGTTGTGGATTGGGAGGGTTAAAACAAAATGAAAAACTATTAAAATAATTCTGCTAAATGTTTGCATAGCCTATAAAAGAATTGTCTCAAACTGTTAAGCTTAAAAAAAAAAAAAAAAAAAAAAAAAAGATTATAAATCTTCAGGGGGTGTGAGCCTGGCTGTGTTCCGAACGGACTTCTGGGTAATGTAGTTTAGCAGCCCACGTGGGAGTTTGGAAACATGGCGGGTCTGGAGCTGCTGTCGGACCAGGGATACCGTTTGGATGGAAGAAAAGCCAACGAGCTGCGGAAAGTTCAGGCCCGGATGGGAGTGTTCGCTCAGGCGGACGGTTCGGCTTATATAGAGCAGGGCAACACCAAAGCTCTGGCTGTTGTTTACGGTCCACATGAAGTAAGTAGCACCAAGTTAGCTTAGCCGCACAAGCTACTTCCTACGTCTATTACTGCTTATGCACCAAAGAAATGTCAGAAAAAGTTTAGTTTTGTTTTCATCAATTGCATGTTTTAAGTCATGTAAAGACTATGCAGGTCTCAAATAAATTTTAAATATTGTTCGAATGTAAAATGTGTAAGTAGAGGCGTGTCTTTGACTACTTGAGTAGAAGTACAACTAAAGCTACAACTGGTGCAAAATTACTCAATACAAGTAAAAGTTGCTCAGTCAAATTACTTCAAGTACTCAAGTATTATAATAATATAAAGAGACATATTTGGTTACAATGGGTACGCTGGAAATAGGATCACTGAGCTTGTATTGTGCATCTTTAAAGAAGAGTACGCCAGCTCGGAGTTTGTTAAAACTGCAGGTTCTGTTATGGCATCATTACACTTGCACATTATATACTTTCTATACTATTGCTGCTGTTAGAGCTACACATAAAGATGTGAAACAAACTGCATGATACAATCTATGACATTTCCTGCTTTTTCTTATATCCCAGATGAGAGGATCCCGCAGTCGTACTCTTCATGATCGTGCTGTTATAAACTGTCAGTACAGCATGGCAACATTCAGCACAGCAGAGAGAAAAAGAAGACCTCACGGAGACAAGAAGTCCACAGAGATGAGCCTCCATCTGAAACAGACCTTTTGAAGCAGCGATCCTGACCCAGCTCTACCCACGCTCACAGATAGACATCTTTGTCAAGGTCAGACATGGGGTAGTCCTGCACTCTTAGAGTGACCACCTCAAAAATCATAAAAGTGGGATAGGTCATGGATTTGGTTGGGCTTGGTGGGTCAAACGTGACCTTACCTAGAATAACATGCAAGCTTAAAGTCTACAGTGTATACTGTCTTTTAATATATAGTTTATATAGTCCTGTAGTCCTACAATAAGCAGGACAAACAGATTTCCATTCCTGAGATTTATTCCTGCCATTTATGTTAGCTGTAAAACATAACATTTTAATACTTATGGGTGACTGGTAATATTCTTAAATCAGACACACCAGACACATTATCTCATCTCTTGTACAGTGTATGCAAGTTACAGATTGCGTCGTAATAGAGTTAAATAAACTAAAGGTGGAAGAGCATAATTTTAAACTTGTTTCTCTTTCTCCAGATCCTGCAGGCAGATGGGGGAAACTACAGCGTATGTGTAAATGCTGCGACTTTGGCAGTGATTGATGCAGGGATCCCAATGAGGGACTATGTTTGTGCTTGCACTGTGGGTTTTGTGGACGAGACACCGCTGGCCGACCTTTGCTACACAGAAGAGAACGGAGGGATCAGCTCACTGGCCTTGGCACTGCTGCCCCGTGGTGGGCAAATCGCACTACTCCAGATGGACGCCAGATTACATCAAGATCATCTGGAAACCATGATCGAGGCTGCAATGACAGCCTGTAAAGGTGTGAGCAAGGTGCTGGATGAGGTGGTGCGACAACATCTGCAAGAGGCCTCAGCGCTCAGTAGAGACTGAAGGGCTACAGCTGTCAGGAGAATGTGGACTTCATCTGAACGACAACACAGACTGCTCACTTATGCCACATCACTTATCAAAACGGATGGGAAAAAAAATAAAAAATTTAACTGGACATACAGTGAGGTTTAAGAGTGTAAATATGTCAGTGCATTCATGTCATTATAGTTTGTTTTTTAATAAATGTGACTAGACCAAGTATTTTTATTGCTGTGAAATAATTTTAAATAGTTCACATAAGAACATAGTTTAATTGATCAATATTTTTATTCAATGGAATCAATCTGAAAAGATAAAGTAAATAGTAAAATCGTATTTTATAAAAATACATGGATCACAACCATATCATAACTAAATAAAAACATGACAAGCAGGTGTATATTTTTATTGAAAACTTCCCCACATAGCAAAACCTCAAGTTGTTGTGACTGAGTTTTTCCCCTTCGTTTAGTTTTATTGAGATACAAATCATAAACCCAAACCCCAAACGTGTCCATTTAGTTCTACTGACCGGTATAATCTACTCTTTAGAATAACACCTGAACAATGTGATTGTCATATTGCATTATTGAACCTTGCCATGAAATATCTAACAGGTAAATGCACAAATGCTGAACCTAATAATTTTACTGACTAAGAGAACTCACTGTATTACAACAAACATCTGCAGTTTACCAGGACACAACGAGGGGTCCCGAGTCCCTCCAAGAGCCACTAGAGCCCAGTCCAGAAGCTCTTGTCTCCCTCTGGTTTTCCTCTTTGTAGCGACACAGTTCCTCCTCAGACTCCGCTATCCTCGTTTCAGACAGCCCAAATACCTCTTCAGCAGCCGCAGTGAGACGCTAATTCACCAAAACTCTCAGCGTTTGGTTTCGAGACATTTTTACAATACTGTTGTTTTCTTGCGGTCCCATGTTGCGGTCTGTGGAGAATTCATTTCCCGTCCGTCGGATTTTCTGCCCCCCGGAAACAAGGAAGTAGCAGTGCAGCAGTCCTAGCAGCATCTGGCTCAGGAAAAATCTTTTATCTTTTATAGCTGGATGTCACCCCCTGTAAGGTGTAAATAGGTATGTCGTCATTTATATTTCAATCCAATTAATAATTTAAGCGATAAATAATGACTCTTAGAAACAGTATAATGTTTTAAAGCGTAATTGATGCCGATGGCTGCAGTGAGACAGTGTGTAAATGAATGGTGGCACAATGTTTTTTACACTGTAGAGCAATAGTACTAAAATCACACTTGGATTGGCAAGATTTATGACACACTGTGTATATTTTAAGACAGCACATTGGAAGTAAATATTGTGCAATGCTGATTTTATTTGTATTTTGTATACCAGACACAATATGGGGCTCCTGTCTGACCCAAACAGGAGAAGGGCTTTGATCACTCTTCTCACCCGCCTCAATGCTCCTATATGGTAGGTCCCCAATAGTTACAATATGCTACAACATGCGCATACAACATTCACTGACTCTGATTCTCTGTCACTGTCTCCAGTGTGGTCTGCTACATGGCGGGTGTGGCCTGGTTCATGGGGCTTGCCTTTGAGCCCTTCACTCTACGGACGTACATGTCAGAGAACGCCATGGGCTCCACTATGGTAGAGGAGCGTTTCCCGGCTGGAGAGAGAGCTCTGGCCACAGGCAGGGAGTTTGCAGCACACAAGAGGAAAGCTGGGTGAGGAAAGAACATTTGATTATATTATATTGTACAACTCTTTCCAACATTTTTGTGAGATCAGTTCAGAATTCAGTGATGCTGAATGATAAGGCATTGTAACTGTATTTATCCCTTTGCTATAACTAGAACTAATCCATTTAATCCATCCAACCCAAAACATGCTACATACGTCTACAGGAAGAACAGCTGATAGGCAAGGTCAGTTAAATACAATCAACCAATGAACCTACCCAGGGACTACAGGTGGAAATTAGCACTAGTGCTACAACCTGGTACAATGCATCTCTCCTGTTAAGGTTATGTAAAAAAATGTGCATTGTCCCTGTCTCAAAATTAAAAAAAATCTCAGAATCTACTTACACAGACTGAACAATATTCTATTTATTTTACCGGATAAGTAATTATTATTTTTCATATTTTTTTTGGAAAAAATGTCTCATTCTAGTTGATAAATGTTCTATGTGTGTCCTAATTTGTCATTTTCAGTGGTATGCCAGTGGATTGGCTGGTGAAGACGATGCAGGCTCGTGGGCTAGAAGTTTATACCCAAAGATTCTCTCGCACCCTTCCTTTCCCTGATGAAAACAAGGAGAGATATGTGAGTTCATGTAACAGCTGTGTCCTGTATACACAAAAGACAAAATTAATACTTAATTATAAATATGAATTTAACTTTTGAATGCAGATGGTGAAAGGCACAAACGTGTATGGAATCCTTCGAGCCCCCAGAGCTCCACGGACAGAAGCCCTGGTGCTGAGTGCTCCGTGCAGTCCAGGAGATGACAACAACCAGGCTGTGGGGCTGCTGCTTGGACTGGCACAATACTTTAGAAGTAAGTAATGTACAAAAAGCACAGTGGTATGATAATGCAAAGTTGGTAACAATACCTTCAATAATATTTTGTAATTGTGCAGCATCTATTCCATATCTTCTTACAAATTAATATATCTTTTACAATTAAATTGGCACAAAACCAGGACAAATCTGGGACTAAACGTAAAACTAAACATAGACTAGACCAGAACTGAACACTAGAACATAACCAAACCAAGTCCACATCAGGACAAAAATGGGCGATTAGTGACTAAATAACAACAATTGTAAAAACATCCATAAAAGAACTTGTATTGTGCATTTTGCTTATCCACCACAAGATGCTCCTTTATAGTTGAAAAACACACTAAAAGTAAATAATTCTTTTAGATTCAGCAAGTTACCAAACCTACACTAATTATCATGTCCATATTTAAATGCTAAGTTCTTTATGTATAACTAATGTGATTACTGTTTATCATGACACAGATCAAATTTACTGGGCTAAGGACATCATATTCTTGGTGAATGAGCATGATCTGATTGGCATGCAGGCTTGGCTGGAAGGCTACCACCACACCAACACAACCGGTATGCAATTTATAAATACTTCATACTTTATATATTATTTACGATGTATATGCCAGACTCTGAAAGATGTTTATATTTAACCGCAATATAAAATTACCTGCTTCTTTTAGGCATGGATTGGTCTCCTCTGCAGGGTCGTGGAGGTTCAATCCAAGCGGCCTTGTCTATAGAACTAAACAGTGACGTTGTGACCAGTTTAGATCTTGTTTTGGAGGGCCTGAATGGGCAGCTTCCCAACCTAGACTTGGCAAATCTTTTCTATGCATTTTGCCAGAAGATTGGAGTCCTCTGCACCATTCAAGGAAAGGTAGCATAACCACATCATCAGTTTTAAAGTGCATATGGCAGGTTTTCATGTTTTTCAAATTATGACTTGGTTTGTTGGGATAGGTCTTGTTGTAAATATTTTTCATTATTTTAAGTGGCAGTTTGCAGAAAGCAAAAAGCTAAAAAGAACGGTATATAAATACAAGAAGCATTGTTGAGTTTTAATATGAATACCTCTATCTTTGTCATCAACAACCAAGAAGTCATCCAAAATTCAGGGACAATTTACACGGAAGGAAGACATTTTTCTTAAACTTTCATTTAACAAAATAAAGATGCTGTCATTTGCTTTTATTTGTCTAACCATAACTATTGTGTTATTTCGATGAATTTTGGTTCTTAAGTTGTGGTTGCTAGTTAACAGTTATGAAATTACTGTCATCTGCTGCCCATGTCCAACCAGGAAGTAAAAATAGAAATTTCACTAAAACAACAATAGAACAACAATAGGAAACTAGATAAATAGTTAAATAAAATTATACAAACTATGATTCACTGAAACTAGTACTCTAACTTGCCATATCCACTGGGTTCTAAAAGTGTTATTAGAAGTCCATTGTATATAGTAATATATATGTATTTTTTATGTGTATTTAGTTACAGAGGAACGATTGGGACAGTGTTTCGGGCTATAGTCATGCTGTCCAAACGATGATGCTGATGGTGATGAAGCAGGCCAGCGGTCGGCCGTGGGGAGATCACGGCCTGTTTCTGCGCTACCACATTGAAGCAGCCACCATCAAAGGAATCAACAGCTTCAGACAATACAAGACTGACGCTACCACTATTGGCAGGTCAGTGTACATTTATATAAATACATTTGGAAAGGAGATGTGTTAAATAATCAGAAGCTAATTTTTAAACAATGAACAAAAATATACAAGAAAAATCTGTCAGTTCATCAGAGATGTTATTGCATTCTGTGTATTGTTCGAAAGTATAACCTTAAACTAATCTATCACCATGGTAACACCACTAGACCAAGTTACAGATCAGATTTGTGAAGAGATAATACTGTTAGATAGAGATAGAGAAAGTTGCAACTACATGCTGGGTCCAAGTACGAAAATTGTACAAAAGGAAAAAGAAAACGTCACCTTGTGGTGTCATTAAAATACAAAGCTCTAAAGAACTGCAGTGCGGATCAGTTTTTTTTTCTTTTGCACAGATCTGTGAGGCAACACTGTTCACTGTGAGAACATATATATTTTTAAAACAATAAAAACACCCAAGTATTCAATAAGTTTAATACCATATTGTAGAGGATCCCAGGCAGCATCTCCATGGAAGCAAGTACATGGCTGACCCTTCTCCAGAAAAGATTACATAGGGCACCTTTTAATACTGTTTTCTTTCGTGTATCTTTTAGACTCCTTGAAGGGATGTACCGTAAGCTGAACAATCTCCTGGAGCGTCTTCACCAGTCCTACTTCTTCTACCTCATGCCTTCACTGTCACATTTTGTCTCCATCGGATACTACATGCCTGCCTTTGGTCTGTTGGCCGCCATCCTCTTCATGCGTGTATCCTTTAAACTGGTTCAATCAAAATACATGAATGTGAATAGAACAACATGCAGTTGTAGCAGGAATAGTAAACAATAGTAAAGGTATAGCTATGTTTTAATTAAAGGGAGCAAATACATTTTTACAACAGTATTTTGTTTTTAAACCACTATATGCACATCAATAGTATAATACTGTAGTGCTGACACCTCTTAATTTTGTGAAAAGTTCCCAAAACATGTTCCTGACAATATATATTTACAGCAGCCAGCCAATATTTCTAAATTTGGTTACTGCCCTTAACAATGAAATAGGCCTTAGATCTTTGGGTTCAACTGACAGCTCCACCACCACCAGAAGATGGAGTTGCTCCCATTAAACAAGTCAGCAACATTTCCTTTGTATTTAATAAACATATTTATACTTGTTTTTAACATATGACAATAACCATTGTTTTGCTTTGTACAGTCCAGTATGGGGGTCCTGTCAGTGCTGACCCCTCTGGTGATCAGTCATGTGACCGGAGCAGCTCTGTATGCACTCCCCATCCACTTCCAGGAGGTGGCAGTAGAACACTTCCCTGTGTCTGAGACTGAGGCTGTGGTGCTGACGGCTATTGCAGTGTACACAGCTGGCCTGGCACTACCACACAACACACACAGGTACAAAACTATTAGTAATTTGTGTTCAAATAGAAGGTATTTCGTCTCCCATGAATTTCTTAATTTTAAATTATTTAGTTTTGACCCAAGTAGGATTTATTGAGACAATGAAGAATAGAAAAATATTCGGCAAACAGCATATATGTGGTACCACTGAGTCATATGGCAGCGTATTTTTTACAATTTACAATTTCAGTTCTATTATTAGTAGCCTCATTATGTCTCTATAGCACCTCAGGCCTTAGGAGATAAAATATGTGCAATCAGCTGATCACTGGGACATGCTCCAGTGTGTCGTCTGTAGAGAGTTAGTCAGAGAGTCAGTCAGTAAGTAACTTTTCTGTTAAAACAGAAATGTTTTTCTAATAAAATCAAAAACTTTTTTTTTTATTCAAGTGAATGCAATGTACTGCCGTAAATCACAACTCTGGATGGTATGATTGCAGTTTCATTCATAAACTTGATAGAAATCTCATAAAATTTCATAGTAAATTATACTTTTTGTTTATGCCCTTACAGTTCACTGACAAGGTCTGTATTGTGAATGTGTATTTGAATGGAGGTGAATTTAATAATGACAAAATACAAATATGCATTTCTGGTGTTTATGCATGTCTGTAATATCTCCAGAATGTCATTTTTGGGACAGTAACTTTTTTGAGTAACTGCCTGCATCGTTTACTTTGTCAGCACTGAGTTATGGTGTGGTTTTCATTTTTAAACATTAGCATAAACATTAGCAAGTCCACCCAGCTTTGTTGTATTTAGGGCTGGGCATCGAAAGATTCACTTGTATCAAAACCTCAGTGTTGATATTCATTAAATCATTTCAGATATTTTTAGGTTGTTATTTTTAAAGAAACTATTTAACTGAATCAAAAATCCAGATCAATCAATGTTAGGAAAATGGAAGAATTCTTATTTTTGCTTTATCACTGTTATGCTGTTTGAACTTTTAACATATCTGGCTGTTACTGTTTAAAGCTTACTTATTGCATCCAAACCTCTGTTGCGTTCCAAATAGCAGGACCCCCCTAACCACATGTCTGGGTATGTCTGGTGTTGTCTGGTTGTGTGTTACAGGCTGCTGTCAGGAGAAGGCACGGAGCAGGGCTGGAGGGTGCTGAAGCTCGTGGCAGTGCTGTATCTGGCCGTGCTGTTGGGCTGCACCGCTCTTATTAACTTCTCTCTGGGCTTCATCCTGGCTCTCACTCTAGTGCCCATTGCAGCCTTCGTCACACCGCATGTCCCCAAGTAAGAAATGAATGCATAACTATGAGCATATCCTTTCAGAATTAGTTTTTTGCTTTAGTTTCATTTAAAGCAGCTCCCATCAGACACCACATTTTTTTCCTGTTACCCTGAAAAATATGCACCCTATGTGATTGGGGTTGTCTCTCCACAAATCTGACCTATATTTGACCACAGGGATGCTGGAATGCTGATGAACATACATAAATACAATTTCATGACTGTAAAAAAGTGAGAAAAATTTAAGTGATTTGAGAAAAGTTAATTATTTTGTTTATCTTCTCCTAGGGTGCTGTCAGCTTTCATCTTGGTGCTCCTGAGTCCGGCCTGCACCTTGCTCTTCTCCGTCTTCTTCTTCCAGGAGTTGCAGGAGATGCCCGTGAGCTTCCAGGAGGGTTGGATGCTTTTCCTGTCCGTCATATCTCAGGGAATTCTGGACCACTCCCTGTACGGATCTCTGGTTTACCCCCTCATCTCCCTGCTCGTCTACCCATGCTGGCTGCTTTTCTGGAACATCCTTTTCTGGAACTAGAGCCTACAATGATGAGAGTTGAATTTGATAAGAACTTATTTGCAGGCCATTAAGACTTTAAATGACCTTTGACCCAAGGAATAGGATGAGGGAGTGTGCTGTGTACGCATCTGTTGATTCAAGAGTGTAGCTCCCTCTACTGATCATCAGGTCTCTGGGAATGTAGGGAACTTTTTGTTTTAAAGACTCACTCTAAGAAATTACAGGAATACAGTATAGCAATTGAAAACTCAGCTGGACAAAAGTTTTAGAGTGAAGATGTTTGCTACTCAGCCAAGCAGCTTCTTCTGTTCTGGTCATGTACTACTGGGACATCTCTGTAGGAGGAGGATTTGTTTACAGTTTTCACTTGGTCTATTGAACTACAATAAGTATGAAATGTCTGCAAAAAATCTTTACTTCACAAAACTTTTGTCCACTTGATAGAATTGAATTTTCTTTTGTTATGAAACCTACCTGAACAACTGAGGGATTACACAGGAATAAAGTCTATGTTTTTAAGGGGTTCTATGTTGTATTTGCAGCTAAACACTGTATATTTATTGAAATGATTAATTTTTTATTAGGTTTTCAGCATAAAATCGAAACACAAATCTAAAATATTTTTCAGCAAAAATTAAAAACTTCAGATGAAATCGTTAAAAGCAGACAGTATTTAGTAAACCTATAGTATCTGCAGTTGGAATAGTTTGCTATTCTTTCACATTCTGTTAATAATCAAATTAAATAAACAATAAATTGTGAAATCTTACTTTAAAAAACTAGAACACTGATAAATAATGGTAAATCAGTAACACAGAAACAGAAATGACTAAATTACACTATACTTGCAAATGTTACAATTGTTTTTTGCCTTTATAAAATTTTAATGTTCTTTTTGCACTGTTTTTTGTTCTGTATGTTATGGGAGGTGGCTTGTGTCTGAGCCATCATGACAAAGGGTACTAGATTTGACTGCCTTTTACATGTTTTTTTATTTATACTGTTGAAATAAAATGTGAAATAAATGTGTTATTTTGTTGAAAAAATACCACTAATAACTATTTATTTAGATTACTAATAGTCAAAAGTATTGATAATCAGAGACTAATCAATACAAAATCTAGTATCAAAACTAAATACTAATTTGAAGTATAAAAAAAAGTTACATTCACAGGACAGAAATGACCCTTTCCTGAATAGCTTTAGTATCTTTTATAATTACCATGGTATCGGAATCGGTATTGACTATAGAGCCTATTTCTTAGTATCGAAATCAACTTTGAAATGTAAATATCATGACAACACCCAACATAAAAAAAGAGAAAGAAATTGACTATAGCAGTCATAGTTGAATTGTGTTTATTCAGCTAAAATTGTACAGCATTATGTACTCAAGCAGATCCTTCCAGACAGAATCAAGTAAATTAGATGAACAATGAAAATGTACATCCTTTGCACAATCTCAGATAAAAATAATACACTTAATACAATGTTATAAAAATTAAAAGCACTTGACAAACCCTGTAAACACAACATATCTCCTCACCCTCTCTCCCCATTCACTTCCAGTAGGGTTAAATGGCACCAGCTGCAGTTAAAACAGTTTGGTACAAGGCTTATTTTTTCACTTAATCATTACCATCTCGTATCACAAAATGTCCCACGAAATCTCCAACTCCAAAAGACCACGCATTAGAACCCCCTTTAAAATAAATAGAAAGCAGTCTGTGTTTTGTCTCCATAGCACAACAAGCCTAAAATAAATAGTCTTGCTAAAATTGGGGTGGCTGCCTTGACTATGTGATGTGGCTATGAACTCTGCAGGTTACATGCTACAGTGTCCCACAGACCCTCAGTGCACGTCCCATTAACTATAGGCAGGCTGCGTTCACTATGGCGCAAAACGAGGTCTACATGCAGTTTTAAAGGGGCATTGAGTAACTTTTCTGGAATGGAGCGTTTGCGGTATGGCATTACACTCCTCTATCTCCATGGAGTCAAGTCAGACCTGTGGAGAGGTGACCCCACTCACAGTTACAATGCAAGTTTTCAAGGTTTTTTTTTGGCATTATAAAGACATAATTATATAAAAGCATTAAGTTAAGTTAAGTAAGGCATTAAGTTTAATGCCATACTAAGAAACACTCCAACCAAATCAATGACATCTCCATGGAGACAAATAACTGAAAAGTTACATAGTGCACTTTCAAACTGGTGAGACTTTTTTACCTCACTTGTTAGAATAGTGAACTTGGTTTTGATATGCTCCTCTAGCCAAACAACATGGTAATTAGTGAGATTAGGAAATTAGGAAAATAATGAGAAACAGAACTAGTGGTTAAAATTAAATAAAATGTAATGAGCTGTTTGAGTAATTTCTTGTAATGTCAGAAGTTAATAAATTAGGCTACACAAACAAATAATCAAGGAGTTTGTGTTGTCCTACCCACTTTCATTTTTTTGTTGCTAAATAGAGGCCTGATTGTAAATAATAATTGTCATAATTAAAATGTGAAACTCTGGTCTAGATTAAAGATTTTGCAACTCTGTAAAAAAAGCAACAGAAGAGCCTGCACACAGTGAACGCAGCCTTATGAGTTTGAGTTAAATAGTAAGACGTTAACCACATAGCCTGTGTAATAAAGTGTATGGTTAACCTCCATTCTGTGTCAGCGTATACACATTAATGAACATTCCACCAGACAGTCAGCTACAGCCTAAACCAGCATCTGCCCGCTCCTCTCGCCTTCCTTTGTCCTGTACAAATAAGACAAGTGTTAATATGAAAGCTGATGGGAGTTATTGGTATATGGAGGCATTGATGGGGCATTAAGGGGCACCTGTAGGGCGTGTGAGTCGGGGCGGGCCGTGGCACAGATCTCACAGCCGGGGCGAGATGGCTTGTTGATGAACGTGCACAAGGGACAGGCCCATTCTGTTTGCTAAAAGTGAAAAATATGCAAGTTAATCTATATTTTAAAAGGAACTTAGTACTAAAACATTTTCATAACAATGAACTAAACAAGATGACTCACTTGTGTTTTACTGGCTTTGTTGGTTTTGTCATTTATTTGTAGATTCTCAAAGTCTAGGATGTCCTTAAGGTCAACTGCTGACCCCGAGCCACCTGCAGACCAAACCAGTGTCATATATAAAAAAAAAAAAAGGAAATTATTTTATGTAAATGCACATCTCCTAACTAAAGCTTTGCAGAACTAAAGAAATATAGAAAAAATGCAGAAATATGAACATAGAAATATGCACAAGAGTAGCCTAGTAGCAGCTGAGACCTTGATTATTGTGTAGCCTGGTAGGCAGGGTGCTGTAACCCCTACGGTCTTGGGACATGGGGCCATTTCCTGGAGGAGGAGGAGGGGCAAGGAGGGCACTCTCCAGGTCCTGTTGGAACAGCTGTCTGGTGATGCGTGCCTGGCGAGCGGAGATCAGGTACAAGTACGCTGTGTCCCCATCTTTCTGCACCCCATAAGAGGCCAGAGACCTGGGGTCTGTGCACAGGCACTGGCCAATCACCCAGCGCTGCACCCGTGGGTGAAAACCATACTCAAGGAACACCTATAGAAGACACAAGGCAGCTTCACACATGTTCTATGGACATCTGCATCATTTGGTTTAAATCACCATTGATAATGTTTATGGTATGATTGCAGAGAAGAAAATGTAGAGTCCCCATTAGCAAATGCATTTTCAGATCATACACACAGAAAAGGAAGACACAGTGAGAGAAAAGGGTGGGAAAAAAGTGAAAAACATTTGAGCTTTTTTCAAATGCAAGAAAGACACATATAAATCAACACTGAGGTTGTGCTTTAACTGACCTGTTGTTTTAGTGCAGCCACTGTCATGTAGGGGAACACTTTAACTGTTACACAACATGACGATGAGACATCCTCCACTACCACTGATAAACTGAAAACAAACAAGAAAAAAACAAAACAAAATTACAATTTTAAAACAAAAAAACTTTCAACTATTTGCCACATGTGCCCTTGCCCTCTTACTTAATTTCCCCCTCTGTGTAGTTGTTCTGAGCTAACTGGATGGTGAGAGCTGCTTTCTGACGAGCCAGGGCTGAGGCATGTTGGGAGGCTGCTTGACTGTCCCCGGCTTCTATCGCTTTGGCCAGCTCCAAACACAGCTCCTCTGCGGTTGAAAGAAGAGGCAGTGGTTTATCAGTGACATCCATAAAAAGAGAAACAACATGGTAACAAACAGGAAGTACTCACCTGAGCGAGGGAGAGAGGGGGCCGAGCTGAACGCCTCTGCTGCTGTCTGTGTACTGTCCGATTCACACGGGTTGATATTTGAAACTGTAACAGAAAACAGAAACTCAGTATGTATTTGTGATTTGTATCATAATGTTTGCTATACTGTGCAATAGAGCTGTCGTGTGTCAAGAATTTCCCTTGCGGTAACTTATACATTTACTTTGGGGATGTATTTGAAAAATATCTGTATAAACACCCAAGCCTAAGTGGCAGACACGTGCATGTGCACATGTAGTGAGTAACATGCAAAGCCCGTACACCCATGGTAAACCCCCACAGAGGCAGCTGCAGGGGTATGCCTGTACGCACTGTGTGTACCTTTAATGTCCACATTGAATCTAAACGGATGTCACAAAATAGGCATGAGGGAGTGCCACAGTGATTAATTCGTGGTTAAGCATTAACTTTTGTATTTGCATGTATTACCTGCACCTCTTTGTGCAGGTAACAACTTTTGTCCTCATGCAACTATCGCCAAATGAAAAGAAGGTGCACCCCCACAGATACTCCAGCCAGCTGCCGTGGCGTGCCATACATTAGTTTCAATGTGCGCAGGTTCGGGTCAGGTCCTAGTATTTCAACACATTTGCTCAGAGCCACGTAAACATTAATTGGTCGGGCATGTACATGGAGCCTCATAAAAATGCAAAATGCGGTTACCGCAGTCACCTGAACACTCGGGCGGTGATCATACAATATTGCGGTTACTGTGACAGCCCTAACATGCAATTACTAAAAAAGTGAAGTAATTTGAAGGAATCTATTTAATGTAAACTTAATGAAACACATTTTTACAACAGTGAGTGAATTGTAAAATCATTTGAAAGATAGCATTAAGTTTGTTTCATTTGAGTCATTTTTAATCTGCTATTTTTATACACTATAGTTTCACTCCCTCCTTTATTCTCTTTTAGTCTATGATGATGAAGTCCATACCTCTATGTGCCTCTCTGAGTGAGGACATGACCACAGTGGCCCACTCCTCGGCCTCCCGGTCACAGCGGAAGTTGAAACGGATGCAGTCATGTGGAGGAGCAGCCAGACGCATCTCATGACAGCGAGGGGACTTCACCTCATACTGCACCGAGCGCAGATCGAACTCTGCAATGAACTGAGGACATAAAGCACAAAAATACACATCTTAAAGGTAATCAGAGTTGCCAATTTTTTCCAATTCCATCTTGAATCTACAATAAGTTAAAGTCCTTGTAAGCTACAAACAATAATGTCTACCTTAAACCAGTTTAGTATGGATGTTGAGGTCCAACAAAATAATTCAGAATAAAGTCACAGAACCCTCCTCAACCAGCAATGAGGACATGTTCTCACTGGAAATTCTAGGCCACCAAAGTGATGATCTGTTGCTCTGCTTGTAAATCTTGGCAGTTCTTTTGGACTTGTCCTTTGGACGTGGTTGAGAAGATGAAAATAACCTATGAGTTTAGCAGCTTAATAATCATGGTAAACCTGAAATAATGTTGCATTTTGGTGCAGTAGTTTACTGTTGTCGGATAAACACAGTCCTGTGTGAATATAGGGCTGAATATGGCCAGTGTGTTTCTGATCTTTAGAGTTGAGGTTTGGGGATGTTACCAGTAATTGATGTGGCACATTGTGTATTTATCATGTATGGCCATTGTAAAATGGAGAGATAAGCCGATACATCAACGTGCTTTATCTGGTTCATTCAAAATGTCCCAGCCCTGCCAAACACACAGTAAACACATCCGTGTGGAGCTCACCACGCTACGGCTGCCGCTCGTGTCTCGCAGCGCCAGGCGGAACTCTCCGGCGCGGCTCGGGTCCATGGAGAGCTGCAGGCGGAGAGCCTCGCTCCCTGCCCCGGGAAGGCACAGCGGCCGGATCCCGGAGTGACACACCGAAACCCGGACTGACATAAGTACCGTGTTGCAGCAGGCGGCGGGGGCAGGGCCGCCGCACACAGCCTGCTGAGAGGCAGGTAGCGGGGCTGGAGGAGCCCATCCCGAGCTCAGAGCCATGACGCTGCGACGAACCGAACCAGGTCCCGCTGCAGGTGCAACAGAAGCCCGCTGCTGAAGGCCAAGGATCAGACGGTCCTCCGGGCCGTCAACAGAGCGTTTTGTCCAACGTCCACAGTACGCTCTTGACTGTGTTCTGATAAGGGGTCCATGTCTACCCGAACCGAGCAGACACAGAGCGAAAGAAAAACAAAACAGGAAGTGCCACTGTACGCTTTTTATTTATGTCCGACTAGGAACTAAAGTTTAAAAATATTCCATGTCAATCCTGCAAACCTCTGGATAAAATAAAGATAGACTATAGTACACAGTTGATGGTGATCATAAAATAGTCAGAGTCAAATCACCAAATCCAGTCATGAAAAAATATATAGACATAATAGTCTACTCTGCCTTATGCCTATGCCTGTTTGTTTATAGAAACATGTGGTTTGATTATTTGCCCACAGGTTGAAACTTACAAATAGGCCTGCCTCTTTAGGAGCACAAATCAATTCTACAGAGACCTGGCTTCGAGTAGAGTTAAACATTCACCTATGTGATGATTATCCGAGCTCATATCACTGTGTTGTACTTTCTATATAAAGTTGTTTAGTTGGAGCTCCACAGTGAATGAAGCAGAGGTGACTAGAGAGGATGTCTGTGGTTCTTCAGAAGATCAATTCTAGTGTGAGGAGCATAAGGCCCATGCAGGACACAGCTCTGGCCCAACGAGCAGGGCAGATTAAAGAGGAGCTCAGGCAGGTTTGTTGTACTTATTCATCTTTTTTTCTATGTTTCTTTTTTTTTTTTTTTTTTTCATTTTGAACTATCAGAGAAACATTTACCCTCTTGATAAGGGAGGTATTCACTCTTGACTTTAGAAATGTGTTACAATATATGTCTTATATTCTTGTACGTTTGTGCAGGGAGTGAAAAAGCCCTACATTAAGATAATCGACTTGACATGGGGCGACCCCCATAGACACGGCCTCAAGCCCCTCACATTTGCCCGACAGGTAACTCCTGTTTACACTACTTTGTTTCACCTGTTTGGGATTAATATTTCGTATTTGTCACATGTTTTAGGTTTTGGCTGCATGTCTGTACCCAAAGCTCTTGAATGATGACACTCTCCCTGCAGATGTGAGGCAGAGAGCTCAAGGGCTGCTCAGCGAGTGTCAAGGGGGCAGCATGGGTAAGTGTATAGCTGTGGTAAAATAAACTGAAAATAAATACACGCTACATTCTGTCTGTACTTTTGCCAGTCACAGATGAAATCTGTGGAGAGGCGAGCACACCCACAGTAAGAATGCATGTCTTTCAAACGCAATAAAAACACTGTATATGCATTTGTTGTAAACCAGTATAGGTTTTGTGGAGATACTGGCATGTCGCAGACTGATCTCATCTGATCTCTGAAGTTAAGCAAGGCCAGGCCTGGTTAGTAATTTGATGGGTGACTTTTGGGAACATCAGGTGCCAGAGTGGGGTGCCAGTGGCAAAAACTGTTGTTGTGTCCATAGGCAAGACACTTGGCCTAGTAATATGGTGTGTGTGAGTGTTTATGGTGGTCGGAGGAGCCATAGGCGCAGATTGGCAGCCTTGCTCCCAGGGTTAGCTGTTGCTACAATAGTAGCTTACTGGCAGCTGTGGAGTGAATGAATAATGCTCTGTCAAGTGCTTTGGGAGTCTTGAAACGGACCTTATAAAACGTATAAAATAGATTACACGTTATACAATACATTATTAAGTTTTGATACCTACTGCTGAACTCAACTTGTTCAAGGTAAAGCAATAACAACTCTATGGAGCAAGCAAAAAAGTTGCATGGCGCAAGGTCAAATAACTTTATAGAATTGTACTTATCTATTTTTGTTTTCCAGGTTCATACACAGACTTGCCCGGCATTCCACAAGTGGCTCGGCAGATTTCAGAGTTCATTGTGAGACGAGATGGAGGTGTTCCCTCTGACCCGGAAAGCATCCTCATTTCTCCAGGCTCTCAGTGGGCCCTGCAGGTACATTTTGTCTGCTAATACATTTGACAAAGTGCATAAATAGAGCTCTTATTTTCAAATATATGTGACTGATGTTATTAACACAATCAATTAATTCATTCATCCATTCGTGCTACTGTGTTGTTGGAAAGTCTCATCTGGAATATTTTCTGGACTTTCCAGTATTAGGAGACGGACAGCACATTTAACTAAACAAGTTCATGATATCCAATTTTAAACTGTTTGTACTTTTATTTGTAGAACATTTTAAGTTTGCTGGTACATGGCAGTGATAGTGCAGTGAGATCGGGGGTGCTGACTCCGCTGCCCTCGCACTGTGTTTCCATCATGTCTGTGGTGGGACTGGGGGGTGTGTCTGTGCCGTACCACCTGTCCGAGGAGCAGGGCTGGGAGGTGCAGGTGGAGGAGCTGAACAGAGTGCTGGAAGCTGCAAAACAAGAGTATGATCCTGTCGCTTTATATGTCATCAATCCTGGAAATCCTTCAGGTAAGATAATAGATAATACTGTAAACTTTAAATGTGCACTTTGTAGGATTGTCCGTCACTTGCTGGTCTCCATGGAGATGTCATTGCTTTGCTTATAATGTTCCACAGTATGGCCATAAACATATCTTGCGTGTATTTTTCAATGTATTTTGAATCCCCAAAACATCTGTAATTGAACAAATACATGATAGATATAAATATTCTAGACAAAGCAATAACTTCTCCACAGAGATAAGGCCAAAATCAGCCTGTAAATAAACTTATTACACCCAATTAAAGGGCTTATCAGAACTGTCTTAACCAATATCATGGAACTGATATCCTCTCCAGCAAATTTTTCACTATTGGCGCAGATATATTCGATACCAGCATCATATCAATACATCCCTACTAGAAATTGTGTTATTGCCATATAATAAACCTTTATCTTTCACAAAATGCCAAAATGGTTATCTACTGAGGAAAAAATAAGTGAAATCATTCTCATATTAACAAATGTAAGCCTACATAACACATAACAGTTTTGTAATGAAAAACAGTACCTTATTTTACATTATAGGTCATGTTCAAAGTAGAAAATCTATCCAAGACGTAATTCGGTTTGCGTCAGAGAAGAGGCTCTTCCTCTTGGCAGATGAGGTTTGTCTAAATATTTTTTATATATTTGTGACATTTGCTGTGAGTGAATGGTGAATGCATTTAACAGATTCATACATCTTTCTAATTTTGACTGGGCTTAGTGAGATACGTCGTAAATATTCATCATAATATTACATCAGTTAAGTGGCAGTTTGTGAAGAAAAGTAGAAAACTAAAATCGAGAAAATAAAGGAAGTTGCGCTGAATTCTTTTACCAAATTCCTTTATTTATGTCATCAACTGCCATCAACTCCATCCAAAATGCAGAGATAATTTACGCACAAAGAAGGATTTTTTTTTTTTTGGGACAGTTTTCTGACAATTGAAAGGTGCACTGTGTAACTTCTAAGGTGGAGGGTCTGTTACTTGCTAGAGATGTTATTTCTTTGCCTGGGATGTCCCACAGTAGGGCATTAAACATATCTCCCTTGCATTTGTTCAATTACAGGTGTTTCATACCTAAAAAAAATACCTTAAAAACATGAATTTTTACCATATGCAGGCTTGCTTCTCCATAGATCTGACCTTTAACCTGTCTCCACTGTGACTACCAAGTTTATCAGAACGGTTGCACAGTGCACCTTTAAACATCGGTTGGATAAAATAACTGTGTTGTCATTTATTTTTATTCATCAACTCATAACTGTTATGCACTTTTTATTTAGTTTTGGCTCTTTACAACATGGTGGTTTTTTGGTAACAAACATCTTAGTATGTCACATCTGCTGCGTTCCAGCCAGAAAGTGAAATTATAATCTTCACCAAAAATGACAAAATTAGAAGATTTTTAGTGAAATGTTTTAAAGAGATGAGTAGTCTAAATTGCCTCATGGACTTTCATTTCATTGACAGGTTTATCAAGACTGCATTTACAAAGACAACATAGAATTTGTGTCCTATAAGAGAGTTTTGGCTGAGATGGGACCTCCTTTTTCTAACACAGTGGAGCTAGCCTCATTTCACTCTGCATCTAAAGGCTTCCTGGGAGAGTGAGTATTCTGTTAACTATATCAACATTACATAACATTATCATCTCTAGGGATGCACCGATCCAGCTTTTTTGCTTTCAGTACCAATTTCGATACTATAGCATTAATCTACGGATACCCAATATCAACAGAAACTAGTGCAGAGATTGAAAATAGCACTTTATTTCCTTTAAACTAAACTAAAATAAGACAAAACTGATCCAAATATGTTCTGTAGCTGTTATTTATCTCTCAAGTAAGAACAGCTTTGTGTAAATAAAAACTCAAACATTATGAGACTTTTCTGTTCAACCAGGATATTGGCTGAACCAGTATTTTGAAGCTGTCAGATATCTGATCCAGCACATTTTTCAGTACTGGTGCCAATATCCGATACCAGTGTCATTTCCCGATTTTGGTGCTAGGTACGTATGTAGACAAAGCACAATAATTATTTAAAACATCATTATAAGAAATACAATACATCAAAATCTTCAAAAGGGAAGACAATGGGCTTTGACACTTTTTGTAATCATTGTACTTCAAACATAGGCACCACTTTATAATAACTAGGCTACATCCTAATTATCCTTAATAAATTATTAACAAAGACCTAATAATTATAGGTCATTAAGTAGTGACTAAGCCTTCTAAGCATTCTTAATTAAGTGGTTAGGATAAAGCCATACTTGTCTCCATTAAGATGTTATTACTTTGCCTAAAATCATCCACAGTATGGCATTAAACCCATCATTCTCCATGGAGACAAGAGGGTTATTCCACCACCAAGTTATAAGTCAGATCTATGCACATCCGCCCCCACTTACAGTAAAAACACAATAAAACATCTGTTATTTTAACAGAAAACAAAACAAAAAACAGGTTAATTTAATGCTATAGTGTGTGCAGTGGAATGTTGCATTACTGGTATTAACAAGAACAACTCCAGTTTATTGTTCCATTTGGTTAGCTATGATGTCATTGGTGTCAACAGAATTTGTCCTTCATTTACTCTATTAGTTCCCTTGGTCAACTCATCTTTCACCACAGAATCATATGCTATGCTCTTCTCATTTTATCTCGACATATTGTGAGTATTCAAGTCACCCGCTTACACTTACTGTACTTTCTAACAGTGTGGAATATGTCAGACAAAGCAAAGAAGAAAAACTGAATAAAATACAGAACCATGCTCCCTTTAGTAATTCTGTTTCTAATTACACCATTTAAAATCATTATTATAATTGTTTCCTTATAGGTGTGGCTTGCGAGGCGGTTACGTGGAGTTGGTGAACTTGGACCCAGCAGTTATGAAACATGTATTCACCATTTTCTCCAAAGACAATGCGCCCACTCCAGGTCAGATAGCCCTGAGTGTGATGGCAAGTCCCCCACAACCAGGAGACCCATCTTACCCCCTCTATAGAATGGTTAGTACATGATAACACCGTATTACTGGTCCTATTGTGAGATAAATGCCATGTCATGTAATTTAATTGTAATTTTTATTGTTGTAGGAGACACAACAAATGCAAACTTTGATCAAAGATAATGTAAGAATAGTGCATGAAGTTTTGAACAGCCTGCCTGGTGTCTCTTGTCAGCCAGTGGAAGGTGGAGCTTTTGCATTTCCAATAATATACCTTCCACCCAAAGCAATTCGAAAAGCAAAGGTTAGCATACTATACTATAAATTCCTACATGAGTGTGGCAGATATAATAGGGCCCGTGTTACACTATTTTCTGACCTGTTATGTTGCTTCTTCATCAAAAACATGCCTAGAGTTTTAATTTGTTTCATTCACACAGATATACAAAAATCCTTCATATTTAGGCTGAGTTCTTATTTCAAACAGAAAACAACTGTCCCACCTCGTGATGCCATGTAGTAATACAGGAAGTGCTCCAATGTGTTTTTAAACTACATACACCTTCACTTGAATCATTTGGATGATTTCAGCCCAGGAATTGCTACTCTTTACAGAGTGTTTTGAGCTCTGGAGATGTAGACAGACTAATAATGAAGGGTTACTCAAACATGTGTGAATGAAACAAAATGCAACTCCTGGTATGATTTTGAGGCAATGACAGCATTATAACTTGGTTAAAACTCAGAAGAATCAATTTTGAATTATATGGGCTTTTAAAAACCCCGAACTCTGAACCAAGATTAGGTCCAAATCAGGACACATGTTAATGCAGCCTTAAAGTGAAATGGAAATACAATAATACATCATAAAAACAAATTGGAATACCAGAGATACCTGAAAATCATTCCAGGAGCTGGGAATGGAGCCAGATACATTTTACTGCCTCAGACTTCTAGAAGATGCTGGTGTATTTTTCAGCCCAGGCTGTGAATACGGACAGAAGGTCGGAACCTACCATATACGGTAAATTATATAATGCAAAATATAATTACCGGTATCTAAATATGTAAATAAATGGCATTAATTCTCTTTTGCAGATTTTGCATTATGGCCACAAGGGGCACTATAGAGGAAACGCTAACGCGCTTCGCCGTCTTTCACACACATTTTATGGATGAGTTTTCTTGAATTAGAACTTTATTTTCTATCATCTCATAATTTACATTTATACCAATGTAAAGAATAAATTAATATAATAATAATAATTCATTAATGATAATTAGTAAAAAATAAGGGGAAAAAAGTCAAATGCCTTTTTCTTACATTGTACAGTGATCTTTATACTCAACAAGAGCAAGTAAAATTTCTGCCTACTATGAAGCAAAGATTATTCATAATCCAATCAAATGTTTGGATTTTACCACAACAAAACAAAACCAGTTTCCAGAAGTCATTGTAACAGAAATGATAAATAACATGAAACAGAATATGTTAATTTTAAAAGAACTGGACATCTAAGGAAAACATTACACATTTCAGTCCACCTCACTATCACTGTTCTGGGTGTATGGATTTGAGTCTGTATTATTGAGCAGTTGAACCAGCAGTGATATGAGTTTTCCATCTTGTGCAGAGTTGGTGGTTATATTCTCAGGGTCGCTAAGGTTTCTGTATAACATGGTGAGGATAGATGTACGCAGTTCCCATAGCAACTCCCAGGTGTCAGCCGCCATCTCACAGCGCACCAGTGCATGTCCAGGGAATGACACCTCCACTCGGTCTCCACTCACTGCCACAAAAAAACAAAACATAATAATCATAATTCATAAATGAAATCCAATCCAGTGAGTACCAAACAGTGGAGTTTAACACCAGCGGGCTCTAAAGTACTTTGGCTGAGACAAAAAGAAAACAGAAGCGCAGTGTAAATGTTGCTGCAGCAAAACTTGAATTTCTCTCAGGATTTTAATTTAATTTTAATTTGATTCGTATTTATTTTGAGTTTGTGCCAAGAGAGAAAAAATAATCATGTATACTACATATACATTGTAAACAACAGAAAAGCACATTTCTCGAAAAGGAGTGGGAAGAAGAAAAACTTATATGAACCCACCCCTGTTCATGACATAGTTTCAAAATGTATGTGGATGCTTCTGTACATTGATCACGGAATTTAACAAATATTTACAGATAGCAAAAATAAATTACATATTATGCAAAGAAAATATAATTTTAACCCCAAAACATTTTCTTTCTTCTTTTTTTTTCCCATTTTGTACTGTACACATATATATACACATATACATACACATGCATACATACACCCATACATACGGTATATGTATACATATATACACACACACATACACACTTATTATACATATATACACACACACATACACACTTATTATACATATATACACCCATAAATAAACACACACCGATCAACAAAGTATCTCTCTCTCACTAAAAGATCAGAACCCCACAACCATGAGTGTGTAAAATTTTTACTTTTATTAATTTTAGTATTATTTTAGTATTATTATTTTTGGTGAGGGGTCACTAATTAATAGGGGGAAGGGATTAAAAGAAAGAGAGGTAAAGTATAAATATATTTTTGAATGCACAACTTTAACACACAAGTTTTTAATTTCCAAATGTGGGATTTTTTTTTTTTTTTTTATTTAATAAGGTTTAGTATCTGGCTACACCATAATAATATGAAAGTCACAATTCTAATAACTTATAATAAGCATTATAAGTGCCTACTTAGGCCTGTCATAATAAATACTATAGTGACTTATCATTCAATATATGTTGGAACAATCATTTTTGGGGTCAGTTTTTATTGTGGGGACCTTTCCTTTGTACTAGTGGAAAAGGTTTGGTTACATTCCTGTACTATGACATGAGATTTAAGCTGTAGAAGGTTAAATTATGACCTTCTGTTACTCATTATACATACAATGTACCTATGTGTTGCATTCTGTGGTGTATTTATGTTTTAACAATATTGTACATTTAGAATATTTTTTGAGGGATAATTAGGCTTTATGGTTTGGTTTCAACATTATTATCTATAGTCTATGTTCACTTAGCAATATACATTTCAAAATGTGTTACCACGACAGGCCTACCCTTACTTTTACAATCTCAGAAAAGCAAACCTCTCTCTGACCTCTCTCATGGATGTCACATTCTGTGAGCAGCAGCAGGGCCAGAGGGTGCACAGCTGAAGAGTCCCTGATGAAAACTTGATCATTGGACTTCACTGCACTAAAGAATGTGAGCCAGCGACAGGGCAGCTCTTTTCCTCTAAAATGAAAATATAAAAAAAGGTTTACATTGTCAGATACAAGTTTTTGCATTATATTTGTGGTTATAAGTAAAAGCCAAACCTGTTGACAGTGGAGCGGTGAAGTATCACTGGACCTGTTCTTGTTCTAAAGGCCAAAGTGTTTGGTCGAAAGCGCCCTCCTTTGGTTACCAAACCTCTTTTTACCTGCAAGAGAAAACATTTTAACATAAGGATATAAACTTAATAGAGCATAAGGTTGTGTAATATAGAAACCTAACCATGAGAATACCATACAAAAAAATAGAACAGAATTCAATATCTGAATAACTCATAAAAAGTTTTATAGTAATAAACTCTTGTAATAAAATAAGCCTGTGTTTTCATGGCATTTAAAGTCATGTCGCATAACTCTTCTGAATTTGCAGTCCATGGAAATAGAAAATTAAAACCATACTTCAGAACATTCTCCACAAAGAAGTTTTAGACAAACTGTAACAATATAGCCAAAAAGGAACAACATTTTCATGAAGACAAGTAGGAGAAGGCCCTCGGAAGATTTTTTCTTTTTTATGTTTCAGTGCAATAAAAACATTAAAAAACAGGATTTATTTATTTTTTTTTTTTGGCCAAATAGTTACATGGTGGGGACTTAACAAAAACAAACAAACAAAAAAACATGAGTCATTATAAAAAGTCCTACCTGAATGAGGTTTGGGTAAAGTCCTGCCAGCAGAACAGCCTTGAGCAGCTCTTCCTCTGTGATGTGCTCATTGTAGACTGAGGCCTGTCTCTGACACTCACTGGCCCGAGACACAAGCTTCGCTTCAAACAGGTTTTCACTGAACTGAGAAATGAGACCTGCAGGAAAACAATGCATCAGCTCTGTTTAATTATGCTTTGAATTAGGACTATATATGCAACAATTTTTCCTTTAGGGTGCATTAAGTAAATTTTCTGTTTGTTTCTATGGATATGTCATTGCTCTGTCTAGAATGTTCCATCATATGACACTAAACGTCTCTACCTTACATTTGTTCAGTGACAGATGGTTTTTAGCTCAAAGATACCTAGAAAAACATGCATTCTGACTATGCCATACTGTAAAACATTCCAGACTAAAAGCAATAATGTTTACATGGAGAAAAGCATTGACGGAGCCTCCACCAGAAAAGTTACACAATGCTACACAATCTTGATATTCAATAAATTTTCATTTTGTCTTAAAAAAACAAAAAATGGCTTTTCTAACACATGAATAATACAAACTTTAAATCACGATCATTGGCACAAAATGGTAACAAAAGTAACTTCTTTCTGCAGAGTCTGAACTCTGCTCCAAACCACATGCCGTTACTGGCTACAGTTATATGCACACTCAAAATCTCTTTATTGCCAAATTTTTTGAGCTAAAAGACACAGATTTAAAACAGTAAGACCATTTGATTTCTATATTATATTGTTCCTCTGATTACTCCCATCATATTGTGCAGTTTGCATGTCCTTTAAGTACATTGAAAGGTCTAGAAATCAGATAAGAATTAGATTTTAGTGAGCTTGTAACTGCAACCATTGGCAGTACTGGCTGTAGACTGTAGATGTTCATTAAAAGATGTTCATCATTGACAATTAGAAATGCCAATGATGCCTTACTTTGAATGAAGATAAAAGTATGAGACGTACCATTGATGTAGCGTAGACTGGTCCTGGAGAGTGTGTATTTATCCAGATATTCATCTCTCTCCTCTCTGTCCCCCTCCCTCTGAAGCCTCCTCCAGCCTGAAACTACTTGACTTAACACCAAGTAGTCACTGTGGTTAGATTGACTCAACGATTCCTTTGCCTACAGAATACAATAATTATTACTACGTTTAACGAACCCATATTACTATTTTCTGATCTATGTTATAATGTTGTTTACTCATCACAAACATACCTGAAGTTGTGCTTTGTTTGATTCACAAATCTGCATATTTAGGCTAAGCTCATCTCTCAATCAGAAAACACACTCCTCCACCTTGTGTGACATAACATCACATTCTGATTGAGAGATAAGCTTAGCCTAAATATGCAGATTTGTGAATCAAATAAAGCACAACTTCAGGTATGTGGTAATACAGGAAGTGTACCACTCTGTTTTTAAACTCGACACACCTTCACTAGAATCATTTGTATCATTTCTGACCTGGAATTCTCTACTGAACTAAAGGTAAAAGGAGCTGTTAACTTGAAAACTACCACTTCATTACATCACAAGGCAGAACAGAGAATTTTAAGCTTTGGAGATGTAGACAAACATCAAAACAACAAAATAAATGTGAGAAAAAAAACAACACACAACTCCATGTATGTTTTTGAGGACGTAAATACATTTTAACATGGCTTAAAGTTCACAAGAGTATTTTAAAAAGTCATCATTTATAACTTGGATGACTAAATATTAAAAACCTTGTTTACGAGGGCCCGGTTCTGGAGGCTGTTGTGAAAAGGATCCCTGGTGAGACAGGCAGCCACAGACAGCAGAGGGAGCACACAGTGAAACAAGGCTCCCAGAATGAGGACTTTCCCCAGACGAGGGTCACATGACATGTAAGACACCCGCTCTCCTAAAGGGGTCAGGGTCTCCGTTTTGTCCAGAACTCCTGCAAAAAAGTCAACATGAGGGAGCATGAGAAAATACATAGACTAAAATGATCTGGCCTGATTTACTTTAGGCTTAGATCGTCTGAAAATTAGGGCTACAATGATTAATATGAATTATCATAGTAAATGGCTTACCAATATCTTGTAAGTTTTGCACAGCATCTTTTACTGCTCCTTTATCAGGACTATCAAGTACTTGTGCTAAAAAGTCTTTAGCCTGCAAAACAATGACCAGAATTCAGTTAACTAAAATGCAAAATTAGAACACTTAAATGTTTATTACATCCTGTACCCGAATAGTAGGACTGTGAATCTTGGCTTGCAGAACTAAATTCTCTAAAGGTGTGCGCAGGATCTCAGGAATGGGGAAAGGAGTCATAGATTTTAGTTGCGTTTGTGAAAATAAATGGTACGAGTGTCCGGGCTGGCATCGCCCTGCTCTGCCCTTTCTCTGGGTGACGTTGGAGCGGGAAATCCAAACTGTGTCCAGACAGGAAACCTAAAAATAAATGAAAGGTCCTATATTACACAGTATTGATTCTTGTGAGCTTTAACCCATGTGTTGTAACCTCATCAAAAATATACCTGGAGTTGCTTTTTGTTTTATTCGCAAATGTTTGGAGATCTGGAGACACTAATAATAAAGGATTACTCAAAGTTTAAAATGCTCTTGACCACCTTATGATGTCATGAAGCGGTAGTTTTCAAGTTAACGTCTACATTTTCATTTAGTTCAATAGAGACTGGAAATCCCATGGTTGAAATTATCCAAATGACTCTAGTGAAGATGTATACAGTTTAAAAACACAGTGGAGCACTTCCTGTATTACGACATAATGCAGGGTTTGTGTGTTTAAACATGTGCAAAATGAAACAAAACACAACTCCCAGTATGTTTGTGATGAGGAAACAGCATTATAACATGGATCAGAAAATAGTGTTATGTGGGCTCTTTAACAAAAAGCAATATTAAATGCAGTAAAATTTCATTTCAGCGCCAACCTTTGTTCTTGGGTCATAATTCTGCTCTTTATGCATTCCAGTATCCACCACATGCACAATGTCATCTATTGTGATGGAGGTTTCAGCTATGTTTGTTGTTAAAACGATTTTCCTCTGGCCTGGAGGCGGGTGCTGGAACACAGTCTGCTGGTCGGCCACTGATAAACTGGAGTGCACTACAAGAAAATATTACATTTAAATGAGTCTTTACTACATTGGCTATTAGGATTGTCAAGAGTATCGATAATCAAATGCTAATCAAATATTAAATCTATTATAGAAAAAAAAGTAGACGCTCATCTGAAGTATAGATACTAAAAACGCCGCATTCACAGGACAGAAATGAACCTTTCCTTGAGCTTTAGAATGATGTTGAGCTGTATCAGAACAAGTATAAGATCACAAACTAGTATAGATCGATGAAGCATTTTGGAAAATGGCTAGACGACTGAGGGATTAGATACGACACAGATACGGCCAGATAGTAATAATAAAAGAAAGTACTACGATTTAATGTTAATAATGACATTCTGTTAAATAAACATATTCGAATCAGTATCGAGTAACATCATGATAACACTGTTGGCTATTAGGTAACATTTAGAAGATAACTCACAAGGCAGAATCATCTGTTTGCCTGATGAAAAGTGCTGCTTAACTGCCAGTTTCTCTTGAACCATTTTGATGTCTTGCCAACCAGGAAGAAAACACAATATAGCCCCTGGAAAGACATCAAAATAAGGCATAATGATAAGGTATATAAGAAATTTAAATATCAAGGAAATCAAAAGTAACACCTTACCTGGCTCTCCACATTTGTCAACATGTTCAATCACATCAGCTACCAAATCCAAATCTAATACTGTATCATCTTTTTCCATCTGAAATCAGAACACACATGAAGAATCTTGTGACAATGGATTTGCAAAAGACTCATACTTGCTCTAGTATTTCACATTTTAGTGAAGATTTCTAATTGTTCATAATCAATCTGGATCTTTCTAATCTACAGCAGTTTCTGATTATTTTGACTTTGAAGGCCTAAATTGGACTTGTTTCTGTTAACGGATTGAAAATTGTGAAATTAATTGTCAATATGATGGAAAAAAAAAAGATTATGATTATGTTGCCTAATCCTAAGCAGTGTAATTCCTCCCCCATATTTTAAAGACAAGCTACATAAAAAAAGAAAATGTTGAAACAAATAATACTTTATGCTTCTGTTGTCAAACTATGCAGAAGCAATAAGTGACATTTAAACTCCAAAATCTGTGGGAAACACTGAATATGTATGAAAGGCTTTTATAGGGTACTGTAACTGTAAATACATTGTGAAGGACTGTAAATAAACTTTGTATGAAACACTAGCATCTTAAAAAATTGCAATCTATGTAGTTTATTTAAAAAAAATTCTGGTGGAGCATCCGCCACCTGCTTGTCTCCATAGAAATGTTATTGACTGGTTTAAAATGTTCCACAGTATAGATTAAACTCATTTATCACAAAGGAGGCAAGCAGGTTACAGCACTATTCACAGAAGGAATTATTGCGTTTTTGAGCAATAGAAACACACGTAATGATAAATACTGGAAGGATATGTTTAAGGTCATATCATTCCAGGCAAAGCAATTACATCTTCATGGAGACAAGCAGGTGGCAGACCCTCCATCCGAAAAAAAAAAAAAAAAAAAACTTTTAAAAACTCTGTACTAGGTAACAGCCAGCTTACCTCACTATCGGTCTCTTCATCTTGACGCAGCAGTGGTCTTCCCATCTCTCTCAGCACGTCCTCCAGAAACCTGTCCCTCACCGGATGCATGAAGCCAGGCACCTTCACAATGGGGCAGCCTCCGAAATAATGGGACAGTCTGTGGTTGTCTCCAGTAGCACTCATGAGCACCACCCGGAGGTCAGGGTTCTCCTCCAGGCCAGTCCTTAGCAGAGCCAGCAGCAAGTCTGTGTTTATGTCCCTCTCGTGCACCTCGTCCACCACCACATGACTGATGCCTTTGAGAGAGGGGTTTGACTGGAGCTTCTTCAGGAGGACACCCACGGTCAGGAAGAGTAAGGCCCCTCCACTGTGCTCTGGGGGGCGGCTCTCAAGTCGCACCTATGAACAAAGTAGACATGAAAATGTGTAGCTAGAAAATCAACACTACTTCTTTGTTTTTATGCTTATTTATTATCTTATTATTTGTATTATTTTGTTCTTTTTTCCAAATATAATTGTCAACATCCTGATCTGGATATATATAGATAACTTGATAAGGACACATAATTTGCATAGTTACTTTAAACATAAGGGAAAATTACATTTAATAAATATATACAGTACAGAAAAAGTATTTGGACACTTCCTGTTTTTTGTTTGTTTTTTTTGTTTTTTTTGCATATTTGATTACATTTTTCATACAAGCCAAATTTCATATTTCATAAACACAAAAATCTACAGTGTGTAAATTATTTCATATTTAAAAATTGGGAAGTAAAATTGAAACCTAATTGACCCTGTGTGAAAAAGTAATGGCACCCCAGTAATTAATTAGGCCATCTTTGGCAGTAATAACAAAAAAAAGTGTCATTACAATTGAGATCATAATTACATACCAATTAAACACAATTTCAGGATAGCTCAAGTTTAAAAACATTGTAGTTTTGTAGGCCTCTGAATTGGTGTTTGACTTACATTTTTTTGTATTATGACCAGTTTATTACTAGTTTGTTTCAGTTTATAGCAACAGTAATTACACATCTTCCATGTACCTGATATCCCACAGAGCGTTTGAGAGCTGGGCCCATCTCCTGAGCCACTCGATGAGCTACAGACACAGCGCTGATCCTTCTGGGCTGAGTGACCAAGATGTTACAGTTTGCTCCTTCTCCTGCCCTGACCCTCTCCTCCAGCAGAAAGCGTGGAATCCTGGTTGTTTTTCCACATCCCGTCTCCCCGGCGATCACCACCACCCTGGAGGACTGGACTGCAGACAGCACCCTCTGGCGGTGAGCATCGACGGGCAGCTCCACAGAGAGGCCTGGGTCTGCGCTCTCCCACTCCCCCTGCAGGTAGGAGTTGAGCTGCTGGGCCTGCTGGGAAGACAGAGGTCTGTATGGTCGGCCCGTGATAGCATCTGTCAGAGGCTCTTCATCCTCTTCTTCCTCCTCCTCCTTCTGTTGAGATGCTTGCTCCTCTTCCTCCCACAGCTTCTGGACCTCTGCTGCCACTGGATACTGATATAAGAAAACAATATTGTAAGCTAAATAAAAGTACAATATAGAATTGTGAAATGTACAAAAATGCCCCCCAAAAAAAGGTACTAAAATAAATATGTTGTAAAATAAGTATAAACTGTGTAATGTCTGAGAAAACTTTTTGTTTTTATGTCAATGTAAAAGTGTTTCATATGTTTACTACACCAACCTCTGAAAGATATGATTTGATACTGTCCTCCAGATATTCAGGAATGTCCAGCAGAAATGGCCGCCTGTCTCTTGCTCCAGCCTCCTTCACCAGCTCACGGTGGTACTTTGCATGAGTCAGGGGGTTGTTGTTTTCATCCAGCAGCTCAAGTTCCTATAAACGCATTGAAATGTGTGTAAAATTTGTTCCATTCTACTTCTGCTTTTTACTAGTATAATACAAGTACAATTATAACCATGCAGTTGTATGCCTGAAATTAGTTGCTATTTAAAGTTTTAAAAGTTACTGAAAATAGCAGAAGTCCTAATTGTCCAATCCACGGTTAACACACACAAAACAATGCTGCATCACCTGCTCTGATAGGCCAGTGCTCAGAATATGTGGACTGCACATTTAAAATGTTGTATTGGTCAAGTGTGGTACAATAGATTGATCTAAAATTACTTTTTAAATAAATACACATTTTGGTAGCAATGCACTTAATTCATTACTTTTTTTGGCTATGTAACTGCACTTAAATTATAGTACCCTTTGCACCACTAGTATTAAGTAAAATGGTTAATACCTTGAGTTTTAAGCATGCTAAAGCTGCGGCCCTCTTTTCTGCGGTTGCTCGTTTGTTTGATACGGCTGTAAATGTCATCTCCTCAGGCCATCTTAATGTCAGCTCACATGTCTTTATATTCCCTCCAGTAATTTTATACTGGACCAGCTCCTACAAACACAAGAATATACAATACATACATCAGATCACGTGGGTAAATATTTCACTTTTGATTTTATGCTACATACCCTTGTTCTTTGGGATGAGGTGGCAACTTGAATGACCCTTGTGAGAAGAGACTTTGCATGTGGAAAAAGGGAGACCGCTTGAGAAACTTCAGGATTTTCTTCAATAGGCATCTGCTTTTGTCCATTTGATATTGATTTAGACACATGGAAGTTATCTTGACAAAAGTCCTCATCTTTGTCAAAGAGATGTGACTGCAGCCCTCCTCTCCCTCTGCCCGCTCTTCTTTGGGGAAGCTGATTGTTTGGACCAATAACACCCATGTCCTGAAAGGGATAACAATGATGTATTATACTTGTAGTTTTTAATTCTTTCTGGTTACTCAAAATTCTCTTCATTTGATACAGTAATCACCTTTTATAAGCATCATCTAGCCACACACAAATACATTCAAACAGACGAGGTATAGAGGAATTGCTTTGTTCAAGGGCTCAAGAAGAACTGGCCAATGTATTGACAGTTGCAGAATTGCCACCTTTTGGTCACTTGGCAAATGTCTCTATAACAGCTACTAATTACCTCTCAAACATGGGTGGCCAGGGTAAGGGACAAGCTAATCTATAAGTACATTTTAAATCAAAATGAGTGATATAAAAAGGATAGACAAACTTACCTTCAATTTTTGGCACACAGCAGCTGCAGCAGCCCGTTCGGCATCAATCTTTTTGGATGCATATGCCTCCTCTTCAATTTTACAAGGCCATAGCACGGTCACTGTTGCTTTCTACAATCAAAAGACCCCCAAAACATAGTTGACAAAATGTATTTCACATATTAGTTTATTAAAAGCCCCTTATGCTGTTTGCTTCTATGTTATAATGCTGTTTTTCATCAAAGAAATATCTGGAGTTATGTTTTGTTTCATTTACACATGTTTGACACACAAACCCTGCACATTTAGTCTGAGTTCTTCTCCAGAACTGTGATGTCGTGCATGGTAATAATACGCTCGACTATGTTTTTAAAATCCATACACTTTGACTAGAATCATTTGGATGATTTCAGGAGCGGAATTGCGAATCTCTACCGAACTAAAAGATAAAAGTTAGTGTGCTGAAAACTAGCACTTTATGACATCACAAGGTGGAACAGAGCATTTAGAGCTTTGGAAAGGTAGACAGACTAATAATAAAGAATTAGTCAAACATAGTGAATGAAGAAAAACACAACTCGCTGTTTCTGATGAGATAAAACATTCTAACATGGCTTAAAGCTCACAAGAATACATTTTCTGTAATATATGACCTTTAGCACTATATTTTTGATCATTTCTACAACTAACCTTGACACCGTCATATTCATTGCAGCTGTATTGGACTAGTCCGGATGTATCGCTAATGCCCAGTGAACGAGAGATTGTATTGTGCAGAAGACCCTTGGCATCTGGAAACTCCTTCAGAAGACTTGGATTAAGGTTTGCTGGACATAGAATAGTTACAAATAGCATCTGGTTATTGCGTACAAAAATATCAGGTTATAGATAATAAAGAATATCAGATCAGCATCTTTACAAAACGAGGATGCCCTTGAAGTATCCCGCATAGTGTGATCTGTCAACAGTTAGCCACATTAGCCGCCGGTGCTAAAACTCACCTCGTTTACCCTGATAGTGGCCTATCCCGTGGTCCTGGTGATTCCGGGGTTTGGTCCGATACCAATGCATCCCCTCGCTCCAGTTTGTGGCAGTTTGGGCTCTTGACTGAATACATTTACCTAAACTACAGAGTGCTCTCATTCGCACGAGTAAAACACCGGGTAGCGCCATCTTTAAACTACAAATTCTTCTTCTGTGGCCTCAAGCGGAAGTGATGAATTTTTCGACATTTTTCAAGTAATGTCGATAAACAGCGCCACTTGTGGGTTTGGTTGTTTTGTTCGCCTGTTAAACTGCACTGAGACCTTTATCTGAAACGGAACGGCGACGGAGCCAGGGCAGAGGACCACAGATACACGTCAATGGAGTGAATAGGTCAAATTGTTGCATTGAGCTATCACAACTTTAATTAGGCTTGAAATATTAAAGCAACATCAAAATGCTTGTTTTGTAGCTAAAATGTTCAGAATTTGAGGTACAAATAACTACTTTTGTTATTTTGGGCCAATCCAGCAGGAAATCTGAGGGCCAACAAATATTGGTCAGAAAGCCACATTTGGCTCTCGGGCCCCCTCTCTAGACATTTGTTTATGATGCAGTGATTATTAAAGTGGCCTACACATTGTAATAATTTTTTATATTTTTATTTTTTGAGCAGTTCGACAGTGTCTAGTAATGTCATGTCTGTGTGTAGTTACATGTGGCAAAAAAAGTTATAATTCTAATGCATTAATATTAATACTTTGTTGTGATAGAAATCAAACAAAATAAATATAATATAAGACAAAATATCATACAGTATCTTTGTAAGGTCGACTCTACGGTTTAAACTGTAAAGATTAATGTCTATATGTGATTTTGTTTACCTTCATAATAAAATGTATTAATATCAGTGCTGACATTTTGGCTTTTGAGTATACAGTAATCTTGCATCTGTTGAAGGGGAGGAAAAATCCCACGGACAGTCTGTACAGTTGCCTATATATTGCTGCATTAAGCACTTGAACATTTTTTCCCATGTTGGATAAGAAATGGAGCTGGCACTTGTTCTTCTCCTGGGCGTAACAGCTGGTAGATACATACTTTTATTTTTACTCTATTTTAATACCAGTTTAGACTGATTAGAAGGGATTGTTTTGCTTCAGTGTGCGGGTGTGGTGCACCCAACTATCCTCCCAACACAAACCGAGTGGTGAATGGGGAGGAGGCCAGGCCGTACAGTTGGCCCTGGCAGATCTCCCTTGAGTCCTTCTTCCCCACATGTGGAGGGACCCTCATAGCACCCAACTGGGTCATGACTGCTGCTCACTGCATCACGTAAGACAATGTTAAAGCACTTTACAAATAATTTTAAGACATAAGACTTATGAATGATTTTTGATATAGAAATCCTTCTTATCATGGTTTTCAGCTTTTTGGTATCAGTAGTTTTCAGATTCTATAGTCATATTCCCAAATGAGGAGCAAAACACTTCTTTTGACAACATTTTACTTAACTTACCTTTTTATCTTTCATAGAAATTAACAAATGTTGAACCGGATCATTTCTATAAGTTATTAGACAGTGGAACCAGATTACAACAAAAATCACCAATTTAACTATTTCAGTTTTAGCTGCCCCCTATCTATATTATTATTGACCAATAGAATGTTGTGATGACATCTGAAACCCAGCAAAATGCAACATTTTGATGACTTTTCACATTCAAAAGATATATTTTGTTTTTAATTGTTAATCACTATGGCAACAGTCTTAATTTCTTTTCCTTCTAAAACCGGTGGTCAGATTTCATACGTATAATGTGGTCCTGGCTGAACATGACATGGATAAAGTGGAGGGTCCTGAACAGACGATTAGAGTGGAAAAAATGATCATTCATCCAAAATGGAAAAAAAACTGTCCTTCTTGTGGGTAAGTAAAAGCAAACCGTTACTTTTCAACAAATGTGTCACAACAAATGCAAATTAACAAATTTTAGAATTTGCTGCTTTGTTCAATTACCGTAGTAATGACATCGCCCTGCTGAAACTGCAGACTAGTGCTGTTCTAAATGACAAAGTTCAGCTGGCCTGCGTTCCCAAACAAGACAGCACTCTCTCTCACAACTACCCCTGCTACGTCACCGGCTGGGGGCGCCTCTACTGTGAGTTAACCTTACGTTTGGTTCAGCCTCCTAATCCATTTTCTTTTTATTGACTAAAAAATTTCATCATAGTTTGTTTTAATTTCATATTTTTGCTGACTACAACAAAATAAAACGTAAACATAATATAAAATGATGATTTTATTTTTTTTTTACTGAAAGCACAAATTTTTGTTGAATTATAAAAAGGAAACTATACACAGACAAGTTTCACTTTTTGATCCCAGAGCCCCATAAACAGAATATAGAGACCATAAACAAACTCAGTGTCAAAGGAACACATCAGTTATGAAGGTTTTACTACTGCTCAGCCCTGCCATCACAATGTTTGTAAATGTCCCATGAAGCAATAAAATTATTTAATATAAGTTAGAATAAAATATAAGTTATACATTTTAAAAAGATATAATAAAATAAACCAAAAATCAAGCTGACTAAAACTATAATGGATTTATTTGATAATGTAAACAATTATTTAACTAAATCTTGGACAAAAACAACAAAAAAACAAAATGGTTCTTTAATTATTTTCAGTTGTTTTGTTTAGCACAAGGTCCTCAGGCCACTAAGCTCCAGCAGGCTCTCCTCCCAGTGGTGGAGTATAAAGTCTGCAGTCAGAGCGATTGGTGGGGCAGCTCTGCAAAAACAACTATGGTCTGTGCAGGAGGGGACAGCAAGTCTGCATGTCATGTAAGTGATTGAACTGTTGAATAAAGTACTCATTGAAATGGTAGTTATACATGTACTGGTCTTTAAGGGTGACTCTGGAGGCCCACTGAACTGCAAAGGCAAAGATGGTAAATGGTACGTGGAGGGAGTGACCAGTTTTGTGCATGGAAGCGGCTGCAACACTCCCAAGAAACCGACGATGTTTACCCGAGTGGCTTCTTTCATTCCCTGGATTAGTGAGGTAAAGATAGACACAATATTATCTAATGAGAATGGCCTATTATAACCTTTGGTAATAAAATGTTGTTTTTCTTTAGACCATGAGCAAGAACTGAAGCTGAACACTTGAAACATGAACATGAAAACCGCTAAATAAAGTTTTGAATAAAACTCAATTAATTCACATGTATTTTTAAAATATAGATTAGTTTTAGTCAACTTAAAGCAACACTGCTTGCTTCATAACTCTTGAGGTTTATGCCACAATTTTATGATTCAGCCACACATTATATTTTTCTTTCACTTTGCCACTCAAATGTAGAGCTTTAGAATAATTTATAATAGAGCAAGTATTTTTGATATGCAGTAGGTTAGAAGAATATCGAGGATATCTATTGAGAACACTCCAAGTACCCCATCACTTGAGTAGGAAAATAAATGTTTACTGTGTTGTCTATTAGGCCTATTCATATTTTTGTGTCTGTGATACGGATGTCTAGCTATTAAATTTCACTTTGTAAAATCTGAAATGTCAAAAAAAACATGTCAAAGAAATCTGATGAAAATGTCAAGATTTTTATTGAGTGCCACATTTCTTTAGTCTTTTAGACATGTGATACGGGGACTATGGCTGCTCGGAAGCAGGCCGGGACCCATGACATAGACAGCAACGTGGTGGAGTAGAAGACCCACCACTCTGTTTAGTCTGGCCGCGTTCCTGATGCTGTAGAGCCAGTTGTCTTATAGTCTGTGATGGCCCTGATGCCCTCCCAGGCCTGCCTATGGTTTGTGGCGGTGTTAAACCTGGTCTCAATATGCCTCTTGTGTTGTTGTTTGGCAGTATTGTTGCCTCTCCTCAGAGCAGTCCCCCATGAAATTCATCCATGAGCCTTTTTTTTTTTTATTATTATTTTTTTAATTGTAGTTATCTTTTCTTCCAAGTTGGCTCTTGCCAGAAGGAGCTGGGAAAAAATAAGACATGAGCTTAGATTTGAACATATTGTTGACCGTTATGAGCAATTTTGAATATGTCACCTTTTCCATAAGGGGCAGCCTCTGCAATAAACTTGGAAGACAACAGAGGGCACAATGTGTTTTTCTCATTTCTTCACTCATGATGACAGCATGGTTCTGGCTCAAGAATCTAAAGAGAAATTCAGTTTGAATCGGTTTGGAATTAACGCATATTAGATTGTGTTAAGAGTTACAACAAACCTGGGTTCTTGTTATGGAGGCATCTCACTCTTCTGTCCATAACCATCCATAACTAGGTAGGTAGGGGTCACTCTGATCTTGGCTGTCTTGCAGAAATCTTAACTGACATAAAGATCTTCTCTTCACCACAGTCAACTCACTTTGCAATCCATGCTGAAAAACAAACAAAACACAATAATTGTTTAAAGTGCGGTCCAAAATTTACTTTATTAATATGTGAGAATAATTAGTTGTTAATGTATATTGGACAATAGAGATATGATGGTGATGTATTACCTCGACGTGTTTCCACAGTAACTTCACATAGTCTTCGGGTGGCATCTTAACAGCGGTTCTTCACAGGCACGGTCAGTAAGACATCTGTTATCGATATTGTTTGATAAAATCAACAACCAAGTTATATTGCACACTATGAATATTAATCATCTCAGAACAGTATGAATTAGATTACTGCACCACTGTCGATAAACATTTGGAGATTAGATTATTTTTTAAAGGCTACAAAAGAGCATTTTGGGGAACTGCCACTAAACCTACCAGACATCTGGCAGTTCCTTCTGATAGATGTATGTGCATCAAGATGACAACAGTTAGGGTCTTCATCTTCATTCAGTTTTAGCTTCAGGGCATCTCTAGCAGGTGGTAGTAGAGTTGATTCTTCAAATGAAAGTACTGGATGAGCTGGGGAAAAAACAAAACATGATTTTAGTTAAAATATTCTCGAACTTTATTAGGGGACATACTCTAAAAAACACTTGGAACACAACAGAGGGCACACAGTTTTCTTCTTATTTCTTCATTCATGCTGACAGGATGGTACATGTTCTGATTCATCACTCTATGGACAGAAATTCCATTTTTATCTGTTAGGAATGAGCAAGAGCAAATTCTATTAAATTCTATTTTAAAGAGCTACCCAACAAACCTTGTGGCATTCTCATGGAGGAATCTCTCTCTCCTGCTCAGAACCATCCAGAATTGTACTACGCTGAAAAAAACACAGAAATGTTAAGACATTTATTTTCCTACATGTCGCTGTGCTCTGTGGACTGATGCCAGTGTGCACTAGATTTAGTTCTGGTTTCTACACTTTTGGGTCAGTCTCGTTCACACACACACACTGCATCATTCACCTCTAACACACACGTGTGAGAGGCCATCAGCTGATGCTGATGAAGCTGACGCGCTTCACGAAGACAGAGCCCTGAGAATATGCAGGCGCTCACTTCCCTGGTGACAGATTGCTGTGGTCCAGGATGTGGTTGTGGAATTCACACCGGCCCAAGTGCACTGCTCTCGGTGCGAATGCCCTTTTACATCTAGTAGTGGCAGTGTGATAATGATCTTAGTGTCTGTTTTATTTACCATTTAGCCATTTCCTTTGAGTGTTTTTAACACTGTTGTAAAATATAATATGTTAAAATTGGTCATAATTGTATTCATTTCTGCTCCTCTTGCAAACAGTATCTGTTGAAGAAAAAAACAATATCATTTACATTTGGTTGTTCATTCATAATAGAAAATATAGATAAGAGATGATAAAGTATTCTGTCATGTTTCGATGATGGTACCTGTTTTTGTCAGAATCTTCTCATGATGGCTGCTGTGACGTGTCACACAGCGATTCTTCCCAGGCGTGTTCAGCTCGACGGTCCAGTCATCATCTATCAGCCGTCAACAAAGATACTTTTTACTAAGAAAACATGATGAACATTATTAAACTAAAAACTGCACTCAATTTTAACATTTTTACTCTAACACTTTTAACCACAGCTTTGATTCTTTTTAAAAAGGCTACAAAACCAAAGAATATTTTGGGGCACTATCACTAAACCTACCAGACATCTGACAGGTCCAGCATTAGCATCATGATGACAACAGTTAGGTTCCATCATCTTCATCCTGCTTTAGCTACACAGGCATCTCCATCAAGTGGCAGTACAGTCCACGTGTATACTACATTAGATATAAGGATCAAATGAAAGCATTGTAAGAGACAGACATAACACAATAGTTGCACTGTGGTTTCATGTACACCGAGGAGGAGAGAGGCAGGGTTGGGTGGTCCTAATGGGTGATGACGCGATCTCTTTCCTCCAGACTTTATCCATGCATCCCTCTGGTCTCCATCCATGGTCTGGTCTCATCTGTTTGATGCGCTGTAACATCTGCATGTTGTGAATAAATGCATTCTGTGAACTATGGCGTTCCAGTGCTTCACACATAACGACTGGACAGCAGTGCAAACCTTGAACTCAAAAAAAAAATTGTGAAGTAAAAAGACACAGTACTACTCACCTGAGACCGTATTACAGTACTTACCAATACCTGGCACTGTGAAAAAAATGTATTAATGGTTAAACCCCACAGCTTAGGGACTTACAGTTCGCTGCTGAAGAGTGAGCGACTGAAACTGGAACTGGGCGCCAGGGTCTCCTCAACCTGACGGATAGTGGGGTCAGACGCCCAGGGGGGAGTCACCAACATGGAGTCCGAGCCAGAGACGTACACCCAAACCTCCTCCTCCATGTGGTGCAGGTAAGGAAGCAAAGGCCCAAGGAGCTGAAAGAGAACACAGTGACCTTATAGTAGTGTGTGTCCATTTTACATGTGATTAACAGTAGCGTGCTGTGTACCTCCTGGAAGCGGGCCTCATCCCACACATGGAGCCAGAGAGGGAAGGTCAGCTGCGGTTCTCCAGGCTGCTCCAACAACAAACACACACACGTTAAACACAAAGTACAATACACTACCAGGGGAAATGAGGACACTCACCAGGTCACGATGGCCCCGGGACAGTGAAGTGGGGGGCAGAGGGCCGTGGCTCCTGGAGGGCTTTTAAAAAACAAAAAAGGTTTCCTTGAATTTAAGACTTGAACAATCAACTATGGCACATTGTTTCATTCAGAGAAACATTAGACTCACCTGTGCACCAGGGCGAGGGGGCAAAGAGGAGCCCGAGGGGGAGGAGCCAGAGGGGGAGGGCCCAGGGCTGCGGCTCTCAACAGGCTGGGGAAAAAAAAAACATGACCCATTTGACATTTCATACAACTGTGTCACTGAATATCTAAGGTTAAACTCACCGGCACATGAGCAGAAGGACCAGTCTGCCGAGGCAGAGGGTTTCTGCTGCTGGCAGCCTACAAATTGCAATTTTGATTAAAAGGAAGAAAAAAAAATGGAAAAGGTATAAAACATGTAAAACTCCAACAAACAATCTAAACCACCAAGAGACAGGTTTAGCAGAGGCAAGTGTGTGAGTCTTACCTGCTGAGGGGCCGCGGGTGTCCAAGAGGTGGAGGGTCCTGAGCCATCCTCTCTCTGGAACTGGAACATCAGAAACACATAGGTTAACACAAATGCCTTTACAACAACATTGTAACAAAAGAAAAGTGCAGATGTGAACAGGCCTACCGGAGTGGAAGAGGAGGGTGAACAGCTGCCCCTCGCTGATGGACCACCGCGGCGGGCTCGCGTGGTCCGAGGGGCAGGTGCCGAAGACCTCTTCCTCTTCCTGCCGCCCTGTTGGACAAAAGATAAAAAACATGAACTGCAGGCCCAAAGACAACTATGGCACATCGTTTCATTCAGAGAAACATTAGACTTACCTGTGCACCGGGGCGAGGGGGCAAAGAGGAGCCCGAGGGGGAGGAGCCAGAGGGGGAGGGCCCAGGACTGCGGCTCTCAACAGGCTGGGAAAAAAAAAAACATGACCCATTTGACATTTCATACAACTGTGTCACTGAATATCTAAGGTTAAACTCACCGGCACATGAGCAGAAGGACCAGTCTGCCGAGGCAGAGGGTTTCTGCTGCTGGCAGCCTACAAATTGCAATTTTGATTAAAAGGAAGAAAAAAAAATGGAAAAGGTATAAAACATGTAAAACTCCAACAAACAATCTAAACCACCAAGAGACAGGTTTAGTAGAGGCAAGTGTGTGAGTCTTACCTGCTGAGGGGCCGCGGGTGTCCAAGAGGTGGAGGGTCCTGAGCCATCCTCTCTCTGGAACTGGAACATCAGAAACACATAGGTTAACACAAATGCCTTTACAACAACATTGTAACAAAAGAAAAGTGCAGATGTGAACAGGCCTACCGGAGTGGAAGAGGAGGGTGAACAGCTACCCCTCGCTGATGGACCACCGCGGCGGGCTCGCGCGGTCCGAGGGGCAGGTGCCGAAGACCTCTTCCTCTTCCTGCCGCCCTGTTGGACAAAAGATAAACAACATCAACTGCAGGCCCAAAGACAGTATCGGAATTATTAAGGTCTTCTTACAAAACCTCACTACAGGAGTTTGCGATTAGGAGGATAAACAGCAATCTAAAAAAAATTAACCTCAAATAGACCCTAAGTACAAGTTGTAAATACTCGCTAGTAGTAACTTTAAAGCAAAATTGTTCTATATACTAATAATGGTCAAAACTCTTGAAAAAGACAACAATTGCGTACCATGCAGCTGTTGAACTCTGGAGCTCTGGAGGCTGATGAAGTTCAAGTGCTGTAGGGACAATAACAAAAGGGTTTAGTGCTGCGGGAGCGCTAGCTTCACTGCTATTAGCCTTAGTTTAGCTTGTGGAGAACAGATAAACAGCTTCTCTCTCGGAGGACAAGAGCGAAATGGCGGATAATCCGAATGTTGTGGTTTAAATATATACAGCTATTGTTGTGGTATAAATATATACAACTATTGGTAACCATGGAATGGGTGCTAAGATTTGTGCTTCCGGTGTTTACGTTTGAATGCAGGGCTCTAGACCCTAGACCACGTGCAGGCTGTGGGCCAATCTAATGTCACTGCCACAGACTCGATTCTTCTAAATACAGTATACGCTCTTCTTTATATTTAGTTATGTTGCAGTCAGCTGTTTTTTTTTTTGTTTTGTTTTTTTGTTTTTTGTTTTGTTTTTTTGGTTGTTTTGTTTTGTTTTGTTTGTTTGTGGTTCAATGGCAATGGAGTGATTGGCTGCTTTTGTGGCTACCAGGCTCACACACTTGAGCTCAGTTTTTAACCTGTCGTCATGGGATTTTAACCAAATAAGAAGTGCCGAATTTTATGATTCACAAATATAGGCTATCACAGCGTTACTCTAAAACAACTGGCCTTACTTAGTTTCAGAAGCCACCATTTCGTTACCAACCAGATATCATTCTGTTTCCTTATAATTATTTGGAAGGAATCGTACCACCAAAATTACACTAACCTTAGGGGTTTAAAGCCAACAAGAGACAACATTCATGTCTTTGTTAATAAATGGCAGAGTAAATAAAGTCTGGTGTATATGTTGTGCTGGTTTCAAGGCCCTCTCTGAGAACAGTTCTTGAATTTTCCTTTAAATAATGAATCAAAATATCAAAACTATGCTGTAATTGTATTGTCTACACAAGAATAGGGTTTTTAGCACTTTGTATTGATATTTTTTACAATGTATGAAAGGGTGCATTGTGCTACGATTTCATATCATGATATATGCAAATTGTAACCATGTGCTCTGCTGCTATAAAAGTTGGTTGCCACTATTGATTGTCAGTGGATGTCCAAATCTGAACAATTACATAAGGTTATAATAAAGTTGTTAGACTACACTGCTTTCAGGATTTGTTTCTCCCATGTCCCAACAAATGTATTGCTAATGCTAGAGTAATCCAATCAATTAGACTGGGATTCAGGAGCTAATGGTGAACTTGGTTTGAAACTCAAAAGTTCTAAGTCTTTAATGTAATTTTATCAGTTCTCCCGATATCCTAAATATTGTATTAGCACAAAAAAGACTGCTGTAAAAGTGCTATGCATGGATGAGTAATTGCCTCTGTAAAAGTAAAGTCACTTAAATAAATGATTCCAAACAACATCCGGAGCCTCTCTCATGCGCTGAATAGAAACTTATTTATTTACATTGAACAAAAATGAAAATAAGTATATATAATTGTTGATTGTATAAAAAAAAGCTTTGCAATCCAATCCCATATTCAAAACTTTTCATAGATACAAAGTGATTTATTAAGTGCTTTTTATTCAATGCGTGTGTCTAATTATTTACACAATTCTGTAAAATACTGTGCTTCATCTTCATCCCTTTAGTATGAGTTTTGTAACTATAAATGTCATTACGAGGGAGTCCAGGTAAAGAAGTCTATGTCCTTTAGTTCTTGTGGTAAGTACTCCTGCTCTACAGGCCCAGTGAAGTTTGGATTGTACTTGTAGCCTTTAGAGTAGCCCAACTGTTTCATGAGTTTAGTGGGGGCATTTCGGAGGTGAAGAGGCACAGGGGGCAGTGGGCCCTTGTGGTTCCTCAAACTGGCTTTCACATTGTTATAGGCTTTGTACACATCGACTGACTTAGGCGCTTGGGCTAAGTAGACGACGCACTGAGCCAGGATCACCTGAAAGAAAAGACAAGAAAATACAGTACTCATTTTCAAAATAAGGTTAGAAAATGGATCCTGCTGCTTTAAACGCATACCTCACATTCAGGCATCCCAATAAAGTGACAAGCCTGGAAAGCAGAGACAGCTTGTGGAAGAGCCAACGGATCAGCCATACCTATGAAAAAGTAATAAAGCAAGGTGAGCTAAATGTAAAAACATTAACAAATATAATGCTGGGAATTGTTATATATAGAACAATGGCTTCTAATGCACTATAAACATTTTTAACAAGTTGCACATACCCACATCCTCGCTGGCAAAGCGGATCAGGCGGCGGGCCACATACAGGGGGTCCTCTCCCCCCTCCAGCATACGGCCTAGCCAATACAGAGAGGCGTTCTCATGCGAGCCTCTCATGGATTTGTGTAATGCAGAGATACAGTTATAATGCTCTTCTCCTGCATTTCAAAACAGATTTAGGTTATCACACAACGGCTTGTTAAGTGCAATGTAAATAACCAGTAATGGCCAGAAACCCAGCCCCTCTAGTGCCTAACCTTAACCCTTATTGCCTTGTAATAACATACCAGTATATGTTATCAAGTAGTAACTGTTAAGTAAAAAAAAACAAGCTCACCGGCTTTATCATAGAGGATATGGGATCGCTGAAGGCCCTCCTTGACATGCGCTTCCTTCACCACTATCTCCACACCAGCTCCACCTTGTAAAGCTTTATTCTGGGCAAGGCTCACCTGAGCTTGGACTGCCAGCTGCAGACTATTAAGACCTGTCCTGGCATCACCATCACAGAGATATGCTATAGTGTCTAATGCATCTTGCTCTATGTAAATCAGTGGCCTGAAAGAAAAGAAAAAAGGAGACAGACATTTTATACTTTCAGAAAGTAGCAAAAGAGCTCATTGTGTTTGTGTCATTGTGAGTATTATATATTAAAATATAATAAAAATAAACTTTTCAAATATTAAGATATTTAGAGTCACCCATGTCAGTATGTTTATGATGTTCAAAACTGCAAGAACATAGCTGTGTGGATAACTTACTGTTGTCCATCTGACTCTTCTGCAGGTTTGAGTCTGTCTGATGCTGCTCCCACCACCCTAATGTCCAGACTCTCCACTGCCCTCTGCAGGATGGAGCCCATGGCCTCCACAGACAGCTTTTCCAGCACCAGCACTCTGCAGCGGCTCAGCAGGGCAGCATTCACTTGGAATGACGGGTTTTCAGTGGTGGCTCCGATCAGGGTTATGGTCCCATTTTCCACATGAGGGAGGAACGTGTCCTGCAAAAAGAACAATATTTAAGGGTATAGTATTGAAGTTGAACAGAAGATTTGATTGACCCTCTGATGCACTCAGTTACACACCAGTTTTATAAAAAATGAAACTAATAAAAAATAAACAATAAAATTAAATTTGCATTGATAAAGTGTCAATTCCTGCATTTGAAGATGAGAAATGCTGTGATGGTTTTCATGTCAGCAGTTAAATACTGCACCTGCTGTGACTTGTTGAAGCGGTGGATCTCGTCGATGAACAGGATAGTCCTCCTCTTGCACAGCCGGAGCTCATTGTGTGCCTGTTTGATGACCTCTCGGACTTCATTTGTGGACGCGCTGGTGGCAGACAGAGTGATAAAGCGCGATGTCCCCTTCTTTTTGCTGGAGCAGGCAATTATGTGAGCTAGAGTCGTCTGGAAAAACACAAGGACAAAGATGTACAGTGAATGAGCTACCATCCTATAATACCCTGTTGGACATAACATACCTACTCTGGGTATGACAAAGAGCAAACTGTCAGAAAATAACAAGAGGCTGTAAAACTTTCACCTATATTCACATTCAATCCACATAGACACATGACATAAGTGCAGGCCCTCAAAAATGTAAAATTCTCAAAATGATTTATTTTTCTTTTGTTACTGTCAAGCACTTTAACCTGATTCAGACAAAAGTGGTTAGCTACAAAAGCAGGAGCAGCATCAATGTATTTAATAACAATGGGCATATGAATATTAAAGAGCAGGGACACAACAGAAAAGTTTATTATTAATATAGTTTCCTCCACAAACATTAGCATTTTTTATTAAAGAGTACTTAATAATAATAACAATATTAAGTAGGAGTAAAAGTATGTTGCTAGAAAAGTACAATTTCTTTGAAAAGCTACTCATGTAATTACGAATGAGTATTACCCACTTCTGAGGATAAGTCTATGGCCATGGGCATGATTACCTTTCCACAACCAGGAGGTCCCCAGAGGATCAGAGAAGGTATTTCTTGTGTTTCCAGAAGTGACCTGAGCAATGTATGCTCTCCAACTACTTTATTCTGACCAAAATACTCCTCCAGTGATTTTGGACGCAGGATTTCGGCCAGGGGCTTATCAAGAGTGAACAGTATCCTTCTTGCTAGATCTTTTGATACCTCTCCGTTAGAAGAAGCACCAGTTTCACTCATTTTACTTGTGCTCTCTTGTTCAGATTCTTCCTCTAATCCACGTTTTATACCCTTATTGATAATATTCCCAGAGTTTTGTTTACTGAAAAGCTTTCCTTGTCGCTCATTGGGTGCTGGTGATTTATTCTTGTTGGGCTGAAACATAGCGAACATAGGACTGGAAGAAGTGGAACCAGCGGTGGAGGAGGGCGGTGCACTGGTTTGGAGGACAGTCTCCGCGGTACGCATTTTCTTTACCGCCGGAGGGACGCTCTCGTCCACCGTCATCGGGCTGCTATCTGCGGTACCGCCGAGTAAACAAACGTCCAAGTGCCTGTTGATTGTAGATTGTTTAAAAATTTTCAAACAAACGGGACATTGCACCGAATCTGACGCAGAATCGGCGGCACGACTCGCCTCTTCCGCCATGTTTTCTCCCGCGAAACTTTTGACCCCTTGTCACGTGACCACACCTCGCTTGTAAGTATTTTTAACATGGATTTTTAAGTTTAATTTTTATGTCGTATTTTGGTGTAAATAAATTTTTTTTTGTACATATATATATATATATGATATGTTGACAAATTTAGAAAAAATATGTTTAAACGTGTAATAGACCTTCATTAGCTCTGGTTCAAAGTCTCGTGGTTTAATGATTTATTGTATTATTTGTTAATGGGTCCGTATCACGGTATTTTCTGATCTATGATATAATGTTGTATCCTAATCTAAAACATACCCAGAGTTTTATTTCATTCGCTTCGGATAATCTCTACCCTGGAATTGCCAAGTTCTACTGATCTAAAGGTAAAAGATAACTGTTAACTTAAAAACTACTTCTTCATGACATCACAAGGTGGAACAGAGCATTTTGAGCTTTGTGGATGTAGACAAACTAGAGGGTTACTAACGGATTGTCAATGAAACAAAACACAATTCCAGATTTGTTTTTGAGGAGGTAACAGCATGAGAACAAGAGCTAACAAGAGTGAATTTTGTATAATATATAAAAAAAGTAAAGTAAAAACAGATGAGAATAATTATTTTATTAGTGCTTTTTGGGTCTTGCACCTTTATTACAATTTCAATTTCTGCCAACAACAGTACCTGCCATGTGCTTTTCATGGAAGATCAGCTAATGAGAAAAAACTCAATTCTGACTTATATCCTCTCTATCTCTCAAGATAGTCAATGGTTTTCATGGTGAGTATACAAAGAAAACACAAAACACAAAGTGATTCTTATGATGACAATATTAGAACCTGGCCTTACCCATAGATGTGAGTTCCAGTCATGATTTCACAGACACATGACCAGATTGAGTTCACCCTCCTGAGAGAAGGTAAAAGCTGCACAACGCTTCTGAGAAACCAACACTGAGGTAGGTCTATATTTATTTTGTATTAGCTGCCAAATTATGTCAAAAGTGTGATTCTGAAACACCAAAATACTTACTTACTTTGCAGCTGATGTCATCAACATTCTCTGGGGGTTTGATGCTAACTGGAGGCACTGCTCTCTCTGAGGATTTCTTACTCAAATTAGACTATAATATGATCTTTGTTTTAACACAATCTGACCATAAAGAACTGACATAATAGAAACTACAACAGATGAGATGATTTGTGCTGTTAAACAAGTCTCTCACACATTAAACACACACTCTCACCTTTCTGTTGAAAATCAAACACCTAAACAGGACCATGAACACATGTGGTGGTCACAGGCTCCAAATGTGTTGTTATATCCATTTTATAGTTGTTTTTTTTTCTTGAATTTTCAGATAATTTAAAAAGTTTTTTGTCAGTGTTTGCTAATGTATGCATCGTGTCACTATGGTAACTCCTAAATCATTCCACCATTAGTGATACATGTAGAAGCCCCCAGTGGGATGTCACTGCAAAGTATCAATTGTCTAGCATTTCTAATCTGTTCTCTCTTTGGCAGCTGATGCACTTGAAAGCAAGGGCATAAATTAGCTCATTATTGAATTTGGCACAGATGGGCACATGAGTTGCCAGAAATGTTAAGCACCGTCACTGTTTATGCTGCCAGAGAGAGATGATACTTTTAAAATGCACGCCAAGTGTTTAGTCATAATGGATTTGTTATTATTTATTACTGAAAATTTTGGTGTTAAGATTAGTACACAACAAACAAGCCAAATTCTATATAGCATTCAGCAGTTGGACAGTGGCCTTGTAATCACACGTGACAGAGTGACATTTTCAGATTGTAATTCTATAGGCCTACCTTATTTATGCTGTATCCAAAAGCCAGGGCCAGCCCTTCCTCAAAATATCCTCAAGATATTTTGTTATTTTTAAACACTATATCAGAATAATTAAGACTAGTTGACCATTAAATTCACTGTGATTTTAAGTAGCAAAAGTGTATTTTGATAGTTGAATTCATTATCTGAACAGTACAGACTCTAAAACACATGCAAAAAGATGTTTTATCGCACTTTATTTGTAAATTTTCTATTATGAAGCTTTCAGTCATCATGTTTTAACATTTGGTTATAAATTTATTTAAAAAATCTAAATGTAGAATAAAAATTTACTGACTAATTGAAAAAATACTCACTGTCTAGTTGCCTATTAAATAAATATAAATAGATCAATAAAGAGAACTAAAATAGAGTTAGTTGCAACCCTAACTGTACACTACCAGTAAAAAGTTTGGACACACCCTCTCATTGTTATTTTTTTCTTTATTCGTATTACTTTTAGATACATATGGACATACGGAAGACATCAAATACGTATACAGTGCTGATATACAGAATTATGTTGCATAGATAAAAAGTGAAATAACTCTATTAGACTAAATATCTTTCAACAAAGCAAATTGAGGCTTAGAGTTAATTAACTTTTTCCCCCTTTTGATGTCTTCTGTATATATATATATATATATATATATATATATATATATATATATATATATGTATATATATATATATATATATATATATATATATATATATATATATATATATATATATATATATATATATATATATATATATATATATATATATATATATATATATATAATATAAATGTACACTATAGTAAAAATAAAAAAATACAACTCTGAATGAGATGGTGTGTCCAAACACTGGTAGTGTACATGTTTTAATTAATATAATATTTTCTAATTAACTTTCGTGAAGCCTAGGATTAGAAAGTGTGAGGGTAGCTTATCTGTCATTTGCCTGGCACCTGTCTGTCCTTTGTCATACACTGTCTGTCCTAACTGAGGCTGAAGAGGATAGCATGCTGGGTGTATCTGGGTGTCTGTCATCTCCTCTAACCTTCTAGTGGAGTTGCTGGCTTTAAACTTGGTGCAGACTTTTAGCAGTAACAGATAAAGTGTTACAGAGGCTACAGAGAGATCATGAAGAGTCCTGTGAAAATGGTGGAGAGCTTGGCCCCGAGCTGGGACGTGTGGTTGGTGAGCAGCGTGTGTCTGGTGGCCACATACATCTGGAGCAGACTGGGACAGTTACTTTGCCACAGGAAGAAGCTGAGAGCACCTCCTATTAAGGTAGCAACTGTTGAAATCTAACACAATCTGACACTATTACTAATAAATGAGTTGGAGGCTGCTTTGTTTGAAAATGGTCCTGTTTTTATAGAAGCTGTAGTTGGCCTTGAGTAGATAGTGGAGTGTTCAATGTTACATTCCTTAAGGCGTCACATACCATGGGTGTTCTTTTTTACTATAATGTGCACTCTCCCGTAATATGTATAGTCTATGTGAAATTAACCCGGGATAATTTTTTTATGTATTTTAGATATTGAGTCATATTTTCGTCACTGATTTGCAAAGAAACTCTAAGCAAATTGGCAAAAAAAAGCAAAAACAAAACAAAAATAATCACTATACTATAAAACATTTATTATTTAAACCAAATTACAACAAGATGCCCTTTAAACTTTTAAGGTGTACTATCTAACTTTTCTGGTGGAGGGTCCACCATTATTATTGGTTGGAAAGTTCCACTGCATTTTAAATATTGGCATCTACTCTGTTACAGATGTTTTTATCTCCTATATTCTGTTTTTATTCCTTGAAAAACATGTATTACTGCTGTGCATCGGCGCGCCTCTCCACATATCTGGCCTGTAACTTGGCCTGTTGCTGTCACCTGCTTGTCCCCTTAATGACATTCTGTGGAACATTCTAGGCAACACAATGCCATCTCCTCTGACACAAGTAGGTGGTGCACTCTCCACCAGAATCATTAATGCATCTCTATAAGCTGTGCCTCAATAATAAACAAGGGGGTAGCCTTGTTCTGCAACTCAGAAGGCATCTGATAAGGCCTTATATAACAGTCCTTATGAGTACTGATATTTTAAATATGCTTTCAACATATACTCTAAACATTGCAGTTATCCTTATGTAATTACAATTGTAAATAAATAACTAAGTAGTACACACGCCATGTGACTCAGTGTTCAAAACATAACCCTTTAGTTTAGGTGACCCTTCAGATCAGTTGCACTCTCCATCTTTCAGCACTGTTCATTAGTGCATGACTGTGTTATATAACCTACAGTATGTTGCTCTCCATATAGATACCACTTTAATGCTCTGAGTACCACATGTAACCCTTTCAAGAGTAATGTGATCCAGACAGTTCTAGTGAGGAGGATCTAGTGTACCAAACTGTAACTCTGATACGTGTGTTAATTATGTTGTGAATGACAGCAGGTTGTTTGGTTTATGGATGAACTTATACTGCTCTCTAGTGGTGTACTGTGAAACTGCATATGCTATCAGTCGGAACTTCAAAAGATCTCTGGCTCCCCCTACTGAATACTTACATGCAATAGTAAGAATAGGAATTGTATAATATTAATATATTGTGATGATACAACTGATGAAAGTATGCTGTTGTATCTATCGTTATATCATATATTTATATATCTATTTCTCTTTGTAATTTTACAAAATAATTTTGTGATGTTACAATTTTGTTGCTTGTTTAGCAAAAAGGAATCTTGTTTATGCAATACATTTGGCTTATTCACTAGTGTGATGATTAAAATTGGTGTATCCCATATTAAAGCATATCCTATATTACCACATGATATGTGTTTGAGAAAAGAACACAGCCTAAATATGCAGGATTTGTGTGTTAAACATGTCAGTGAAGCAAAACACAACTCCAGGTATGTTTTTGATGAGGTAGCAACATTATAAGACAAGAGGATATTGTGTATAATTGGCCCTTTAAGCTTAAGGTATACTTTATTGTACTTGTAGGGGATATTATTGTACTGTGAGCCATGTATTGTGTATCATATTGCATCATGAGGGACCCTCTGATTCCCTGCCCTGGTCTATTGCATAACAATCTACATCATTGTACTATACTCCCTTTAAGAATATAGATATCATGTTATGTGGTGCAAATGGTATCAAAATGTGTGAAGATGATTCTGTCCTATGGAAAAGCACAGATCCGATGTCATCTGGACTTTTCACCTTGTTAACTAGCTATTTTTATCATATGTACTTGCACCTATAAAGCTAATATATAGATTCGAATACAGTTGCTTGCATTCTTTCTATCCAAACTGGAGGGTGGGTATGCCTTGAAGACAGGCTGGAGCTCTCTCACCCTCTCCTCTTTCATGTGGTGGCATATGAGGGATACACACTGACATATGGGTTTCTAAGCTGCAGAGACATAGCAAAGTCTAGAGTCACCAAACATTGACATCCCTGGTGTAAAAGCCGACTTATGTTTCCCTGTGGATAATTATAGTTCACATGGGAACATCCACACATAACACTCAGGGCAAGGAAATAACTAGAATATAACAAAAATAACAATAATCAGTGATGTCAAAAGTATCAAAAATCTGATACTATAGATACTATCGAAACTATATACTCATTTGAACAAGTATTTTATTATCATTGTGGTATTGGACTTGAGTCTATTCCTTAGTATCGATCGAGTTTGAAATTTTAGTATTATGACAACACAATTTCAAACTGGTGCATATAAGTTTGAGAGATGACTATTGAACCATTAACTACAAAAAAATTAATTAAGTTAAATAACTGAACAGAGACAGTTAAAATTAAACAGTTTATATTTTCTGTGACCCCCTAATTGCTTATGGGGCTTTGTTTGCTCATAAAACTTACCCTGTTTAGGTCTGCTTTATAGAAATGAAACTGCTAATACCCACAACACTCTCCTCTAGTCCATGCTAACTACAAAATACCTTAAATGGCTTTTACAGTTTTTGTTAGTATGAAGGGGTAACTGTGGGTGTTTTTATCTTAAGTGAAGGGCAGAAACAACTAGAATACACATGGCAAAAGATCAAGCCACACTGTTTCCAGTTTGCAGGCAGCATGTGGGCGATGCATATATTTATTTAATATAAACATAATACTGCCATCTGCTGTTGAAGGAGAACTATGTGATTAAGCAACCAGCTGCTCTTGCATAATGCTATTTCAAACAATCAAATTACCACTAGGGCTTTTTTCCAAGAATACATTTGCCACAAGTATTTCATTATCACATCCTATTATTAAGTTATCCCATTCAAAACAGATACTATTTGGATTTAAATTGTTTAGCGCTATGGAAACAGTCTGACAGTCCTTCGAAAATTATGCTTAAGTGCCCATAGTGGAACATGTTTACATCCCTGAAGAGACCATTACACCAGTATCAGCGGCCCTGAGGATGTTACAGACCCAGACTGAGTTAAGGTTTCAGAGCACGGTGTTGGCGAGGTGATGGCCCATGTGGGAGAGAGAGAGGTGACTGGACAGTAGCCATGACACTTCTCAGGGACATTGTGTTCTGTGTGCCACTCACCTCAGGGCAGACGGCCAAATACACAAGGCCAGTCAGGTCACAGACACAGGCTAAAGAAAAAAGTGTGATTGCTATTTTACTTTCCATCCGCAAGTACAAAACATTAACACTTTGGTTTTGGAGGCGTCAGAGAGTCTGGTCAAGTCAGGTGCTGTACGAACAGTAGGCCTACACATGCACTGGGGCTGCAATGCATGTGTAGTGCAAAAAACAAAAACACATGATTGCAAATTAAGGTAAACAGGGTCACAGCATAACTCCACAGAGCTTCCAGTGGAGGTATGCTGTGACCCTGTGCTTGCGTTCAAGTTGCCTTATCTGCATCCTCTAATATGCCCTGGCATTCATGTGCCCTGGGCATTCAACTCAGACTGGCATGAAGAAGAGCCATGGAGAAGACAACAATATTTAAATGGGATATCTGGTGAAAGGTCCATCACTTGTTTCACAGTAGGGCATTAAAATGGTCTATTTTCCATTTATTGAAACAAGAAAAGAAAAAAAAGCATTATTACTATGAGTGAGATTGCTTCTCCACAGATCTGACATGTAGCTTGACTGGGTGATGATGGCCCCTGCTTGTTTCCACCATTTCAGTAAAGCAATCTCCATGAAGACAAGCATGTTGTAAACCTCTCGGTTGTAAAACCATATAATTGAAGATTAGAGAAGACTAAATCTCAATCTGAATTAAAATTGGATTAATTGCACAGCTCACAATTGATCTGTCTTTTCATACTTTTATTTTGTCACATATTAAACAAAAGCACAAATGACACTGGACATTTACACAGTACACACTATCAGTCAAATAAAAAAATGTTATGTTGCATTTTATTGTTTAAAAACTGAAACATTTTCAATGTACAGATCCACTGAAAAGCTTGAACTTTTATTATTTATTAATTCACCACACAGAGGTCAACTAATTACACCAAAATCTCACGGACAAAATAAACCTAAAATACACGTTTCTAATTACAGAGGATACAGTGTGACCCTACAAGGTTAAAGTTTCACTATTTAAAGAAGCCCAGCTCTTCCCGTAGATCAATTTACGTTTCAATATTTTCCACTGTTAATGTTCACACTGTGGTGGGGTCAGTATAACCCTAGCACGTTTGTACTTTAAAATGACATTCTCCCCCAATATATTTGTAATTGACCCCAAACATCCCGATGATTTTGCTGTCACATTAAAGTAGTATTACTATCACGCAGAGCTGGACATTACAGAGATGCCTGGTGTTGGCAGAGGAGGTGTGAGCACTGGACATACTGTGGTGACTTTGTTTGGCCTGGGCAGTGAGACAAACCTGATATTAGTTTTAAGTCATATGTCTCCAGGGCCAAGGTTCTCATTATAACTCCAGCACACTTATTAACCTTTAAGTGACATCCACCATTAATGGCCCCTTTCTCTCACATGCAATTCATGAAACAATTTGTTTTGACTTGCTGTTGTGCAATAAGATAAAATAGCTTGTGTTAAAAACAAAATTACAGAACATTCCAAATGCCATTTAATACTATTTTTAGCAGGTCACTCGTATACTGCATTACAGTTAATGTTGTTCAAAAACACTGACAAGTAAAAATTTAGAAAATGGGTCACTCAAATATACAGATTTCAGTTTATTTGTAAAAAATACCACTAGAGAAACAGATAAACAGTTTATATAATTCACAAGGAAATTCATTTTGATTCCTAAGTTAGTTATGTACAATAATGTAAAATGCTAGTCATGACAATTCTCACAAATCTATTTTTCAGGTTCTCTACAGAACCTCCCTGGCTCAGAAATGATTGAACTGTCTAAGAGTTTGCTTTAAACATATTAATTGTACAGCTATACCATATCACTGGATAATGATACGACAATGCCCCCTGCTGTTTGTACTTTACAACTGGAAAGAAAATCTTAGAAATTTCTGTTACATGATACGGCATAGTATTCATTGTATTGTAGTTTTAAAAAACTCTTCTTAAAGGGGCACTATGCAACCATGCATAGAAGTTATTTATCTCAGTTATTCAACAACTGATTTTAGAGCTTGAAAAAAATACTTGAATACATGTATTCTTACTGTGAACGACTTGCCCCTCCAAAGTTCTGACCTATAATGTTGGTCTGGTGGCCTGCTTGTCTCGATCGATCGATCGATAGATAGGCAGATAATTTTTATCCTGAAGGAATTTCAGAATTTAATTCTTTATTGTAGAATATTACAGGGAAAACAATAACATCTCCATGGCTGCAGAGCCTCTACTAGAAATGTTACGTAGTGCACTTTCTAAGATATACATGATTTATGCTTTGACAGGGCTTATTGTCACTCAGATACAACACACATCCTCCAAAAACAGAAATTCAGCTTATTACTTAAGTTATTTTTTTTTTCATTCACATATCCAACCCACATGCAGCCTTTCCTCCTATTTACTTCCAATCAGTAGCTGCACAAACAAGCTGCTAATTCATCACTAACTGACAATAGTATGTTTCATAATCCTCCTTTTTAAAAACACAGACTCCCATCCACACGACAGGACAAAAGTGCCTCTGCCCGCACTGTTAAACTGACACAACAAGCTGCAAATGACCTCCGTTGTCTGTCATCTGCTGGCATCTGAAAACAGGTGTACGCCCAGGCCCCGCGTGGTGATTGATGGGCGTCTCACTCCCATCTGTTCCGGCCTCGTCACTTGTTCTTTCCACTGTAACGGCAGCAGCTCCTGTGCGTAATATTGATAGAAGAAAGCGTGCCAGCATGCGTTTGATAGACCCAGGAGTATCACTATTAAAGGCCATACAGACCGCTGGCTTTTTCCACAGAGCGGGGTCTTGTTTTTGTAAAGTAAGGCAAAGTAGCGTGCCACCGCACTGGAGGAGTGACTTGTATTTAAACATGAGATGACAGTGCTCACCCTGGCTGGCAACTTGTCACCCTTCACTGCTCATTGCACCCATGAACCCACCTTCGGGCCTGGGGTGAGGGTGAGGGAGAGGGGAGTTTGGCTCGGGTCATGGAAGATCAGTTTGCAGGTTGTTGTCAACAGTAATTAATGGTGGTTTGGAAGTGTAAGTTTTGGTAGAGGAAACATTCTTGAGGGCATTGTTGTTGCAAATGCTTACGGTTAGTGCAGACTATTTATTGTCAAGTGATGCACAGTATTCAGAGAAATTACGCATGCATTTTGGTGACAGAGGTTGTGGCATTTTTCCATTGCTCATACATAGGGTGTTGTCAGCATTGTTGAGCTAATTGATTTAAAATACTTTTTAGATATTTACTTATTTTTTTATTATTTAATTTGTAAAATGTAGAAAATTTTCAAAACAAAAATAGCAAAAAAAGAAAGAAAAAAAAAATCTCCCACATCCCACTCCTCTCTCCTCACTCTGCAGTCCAATATGTCACAGATACTACATATACACAAAAAAATACTAGGTATTCAAACATCATAGATTTTTACTTCTTTATTCTATTCTTAATGAAGACATTTTCAGTAACTTTTAATATAATAATATAGTCTTTAAATGCACATGTTAAGTCTTTCTCACTTAAATACATTTGTACAGTATTAGAGTTGAAAATGTGTGGATTATTAGCATGTCAGATGTCACTGACCTGTAGCCAGTCAAGTTAAGCCAATCCTGTGTGCATTTATAAATATTAGAATGTACAGTCTAAGTTTATTACAAAGAAAAAAGGTTATACAATTTACTAGAAAGGAGTGGGATATTTGTAGTTCTTTTTATCAGTAGTAAATCATCTGTGTCTCTTCTCCTCTTTCCGCTGATGAATGTCTGGCTCTGTCACCTTTGCCAAGAGCTTCTTCAGATTTCCCCTGGACCCTAGACAAGTCGCGCGCTGCATCGGCTCCATTTGTGCACCGTCATGCAGACATGCTAGTCGCATTAGCTGTACTGTATAAGAATGCCTCTATTCTTATCAGTGTTGGGAGTAACGCGTTATAAAAGTAACGAATTACAGTAATGCTTTACTTTTTGCTGTAACGCAGTAATGTAAGGCATTACAGGGGAAAAAATAGTAATATTTTACTCGGTACAAATGTGAGTAACGCGCGTTACAATGTTTTTTTTAACCTGGATTGAAGTGGTGGGTTTTTCTTCATACAAATTCGCTAAAATCACCTCGATATCAGCAGCGGTGAAACGCCGGAGATGCGCCCTCATAGACCTTCAGGTAACCGCGGGCGAAAGGACTGACAAACAACTCCACGCTGTTTAGACCTGGTTTAGACCTGGGTCAGTTCTGGTTTAGGCCTGGTTTACACTCGTCCCTCCCTCTATCGCGGGTTCACTTTTCGCGGTCTCGCTGTTTCGCAGATTTTTTTTTTTTTTTTTTTTTTTTGTGCAATTTTGTATGCCCTTTTTTTTTTTTTTTTTTACATTGTATGAATGCGTATTGCGTCCCTCCCGCTGCGTCCTGACTGGCCAAGGGACTCCTGTCTCCTGTACAGTACAGTACAGAATGTGTTCAGCTTCCAAATTTAAATACATGTTCAGTCTCTAGCAGTGTGATTCTGAAGTGTTGTACGGTTGTAAGTTTTCTCCCCGACGAAACCCACAACGTCGACGAAACGTTCTGCACCGACAAAGGCTCCTGCGCTCACACCCAAAAGGCAGAGGAAGATGCAAACCATCACACAAAAAGTTGGACTTCTGGACACGCTGAAGGAAGGTAGAAGTTACGCGCGGTAACAGACTCTTGCACCGGCTCGGGTACCTGCAAATAGTTGCTGAAATCAGGGCCGCGAGCCCGAGCAGGAGGGTCCATAAAGAGCGATCGGGCGACAGCAGCTCTTACCTCCGTGAGGTGCGGAGCAGAGCCGCTCCTTTCTCCTGCGGTCACCTTCGAGCCCGGCCCTACAGTGAGTCCTGTTTTAGTCCTAGTTCAGTTCTGGTTTAGTTCTACTTCAGTTCTGGTTTAGTCCTAGTTCAGTTCTGGTTTAGTCCTGGTTCAGCTCTGGTTTAGTCCTGGTTCAGCTCTGGTTTAGTCCTGGTTTAGACCTGGTTTAGTCCTGGTTCAGCTCTGGTTTAGTCCTGGTTTAGACCTGGTTTAGTCCTGGTTCAGTCCATATACAGCGCAAAAGTTATTTTGGTGAGAGTAACTTAAAGTAATGCAATAGTAATGTAATGCCTTACATTTTAAATGCAGTAATATTGTAATGTAACGAATTACTTTGAAATGACAGTAATAGGTAATAAATAACGCATTACAGTTTCAAAGTAACTTGCCCAACAGTGATTCTTATTCTTATTATAGAGATTTCAAGTGCAATGGAACTTTTCTACAGTAAAGGGTCCGCCACCTGGTTGTCTCCATAGAGAAGTTATTATTTGTCCTTGAATGTTCTGCAGTTTATTTAGCAAAAAACACATGGAATATATAAAAAATAGAAGTTCATTGCTGTACTGTGAAACATTACAGACAAAGTAACATCTTGGAATGCAAACAGGTGTTGGACCCCTGACCAGTTACATATTGTACCTGTTTTGTCTAGTAATGTCATATAATTAAATAAGCAATAAGTCATCATCACAACAAGTAAAATAAATAAAAATTCCAAGTAGACTAAATGCTAGTATTTTCATTCAATAAACTTTTTGTATCACAAAATAAATGACCATTGTCACACTTCAACTCCAAAGAATAGTTTCGTACAGTGAGTATTCTGACAGCCAGCAGCCCAGTGACGATGGTGGGCTTAACACTTATGCCTCTCAAATGTCTGGTGGGCCGCCCAGTGCCAAGCCCCCCCCCCCAAACACTTGACCCCATGCTGACGTGGGCCCTGCATTTACATTTAGGGACTCCAGCTTATTCCACTCCTAATACCACTGCTAGTGTGGAGAGAAGCTGGCCCAGGGACAGATACTAGGAGGGTTTTCTCACTTAATTATAGGCACAGATACTGAGCCTATTCAACTTTTGACTCAACTGGACTATCTTGATTTTCTTTTGGGAACACTTTGGGATAGAGCTGGCTGCTATTTTGTGCAAACCTCTTTCCAGGGACATCACTGGTCCTACATTTGTCTGTGTCTTAATGTGATATTTACTCCGTGGTAAACCATGAGTTCAATGGGAATTAATCAGAGTGAGCTTAAAGATGGCCACATCAGCTTCGATCTCATCCAAAACCGGATCGAATCTTTGAGCACCAAGATGGACACGCTCATCAACATCCAGGAGAAGGTTCTGAACAGGCTGGACAGCATGGAGAGCTCAGAGAAGGCAGAGGAGGAAAACAGTTCTGGACCCAAAATGATGGAGCAACTGATGGGGCGAGAGGTGAGGGATATCTGCCAGGAGCTGAGCACCATTGTGTCCGTGGTGAATCAGCGCTCGGAGCAGCAGGCTCAGAAGCTGGAGGGCATGGAGAAGCTGGTGCTGAACATGCAGCAGGTCATCAGCTTCATCGGGGAAACCGTCAAGAGTTCCAGGGTCATGCAACTGATGCTCAAAGGACCAGCCACTCGCAAAGGACCCAAACTCAAAGACAGTAAAGCCAAGGTGCTCAAGAAGAAAACCTCGACCGAAGCTGTCACAAAAAAGGCTGACGCCAAGGTAAGTGTGCAGCACTTATTGTGCACAGATACAAATCTTACACTGTTTAAATATCTCAACTTTTGGCCCTTAAGGTATGCCATGTCAAATATAAAGTATATTTGACCATTCAGATGCTACCGTATCTTTAAGTTAGTGACACCAGTGTGGTCTATGGAGGTTACTGCATTATTACTTTATTCAAAATATGATGACTGGGTCACACTGCTATCACTATTGCATGGTAATGTTCACCTAGACTTTTTACTATGGTGTTATCCCACAAGTTATTTGGCAATAAAATGGGTGGTCTGCAGTCACTGGGCTTCAGTCCACTATTTTATTGTGGTGCAGCCAAGAGCTAGTGTGGCTCTGGTGAAGCCATGTGCTGGTTTGTGCAACAGTTACTTTTTGTATCCTGTACATTATGCAGCAGAAGGAGCTGTTGTTGGCAGACTCTATTAGTTTTACACACTTTACTGCTCATCCATCACTCTCTCAGTATCAGTGTCTGCTCAGTCTGCAGACCTACATTCTTATTGGGATCCTGTTGATCCTGGCAGCACACATGATCATGAAAATGATCATAGCATCAAGATGACCACTAGACCCTCTCTGAATGTTTGGCTTCTGACTAAAATTCCCCACATCAGGACCTAGGGCTAGATAACAGGGCATGATTATTCCATGCTGGTATTATGCCAGGAGAATTTTATTTGTTATGAATAATAATAAACAAATGGCAAGAAAAGCCACTTAGCCACGATATAAGCATTTTACATGCTCTCAAATGTAAAACGGTTGCCTCACAGTCATAGAAAGTAATAGGGCCAGTGTGTGGGGTCAGGTGAAATGCAAGCAGTCCTACAGAATGCTGTTTTAGGCACAGGCTCAACACTGTTTGTGGTTTCAAAGGCTTTAACCCCTTGTGCGCTGAGCATCAGGTGTCTCTCATGTGCTGAGTCAGTCCTCTCCCTGTCGCTCTAACTGACTCATCTACATGTTCTGAATCTCAGCTCTTCCGGTGGACACTTCATATGGGACCTATACATGTACAGCGGATGTTAAAAGGAAGCTACAGCATTTCATTTGGCACATTTTACAGCAGGTGCTTTCCCGGTCTCAATCAGTCAGCTGAGCCTAATATGACTGGAGTAACACTATCCATGATGTAATATCAGCTTTAGAATGTGCACACTCTCTGGTCAGAATGATTTCAGCTCTCTTTGTTTCTTTGCTTTTTGCTTGAAATAAGGGAGAAACACTTTTTTTTCAATACCTGATGCATTTCTTTGGAGTTTGCTGGTGCTTCTTGCCCTGTACTGTAGATAGTCCTCTCTCTGTGCCATTGTCACTCTTAGCCTTGGTGCTAAACTTACCACTGCAAAAAAAGATCTCCATAAACTTTATTGGGACCTCCTGCAGACAATGCTGTCCGGGCAGCTTTGATTTAGAGCCTCAGTAAAAGCCTGCACTAAGTGTACAGTTTTAGAAATCATGGGCCCCCACCCAAATGCATAAATATTTTTTATGTATTATGATACGATTCCAGGAGGCGCCATGTGTCTTAATTAGCTTTCGGGACATGACTATATTCCTCCCTCTCTGCCAGTTTCTGAGATTGCTTTAGTGCTGTTCTTAAACAGGCCTGGCCTTATGTAAAGGTCACTAAGTGGAGCTTGGTATAGGAGGCTTAGCCTGAGAAACTAAAGAGCTTTATCTGCACATGCTGCATAAGGGAAAACTGCACACTGCACACCTCCACCTCAGTGACGTCATGTGACTTGGTTATCAGGCACTGTGGTTGGGTCACTCTGGTGTGGGTACTTGAATGTAGGGCACCCAATCTCTGGAGCCAGGTCATGATAATAAACATACTTGTGTAAGTCATAGGCTTAACATTGAGGCGACACAAAGCACACTCATCCTGTTTATAGTAAGTTTAAACTTGGATTCAGTGATGGACTACAGCATTGCCACTGCCTAAGCTATTGCAAAGTACACTTTATTGTCCCCATATGAAAATTTGCCCTGCATTTGACCCACTGGGTCATCTCCTGAGAAGCAGTGAGTACCACCACGCAGTGCTTGAGGACCCATGTCCATGATCTTGTTGCTAGGCTTGGTCAGGACTACCTTAGCTGGAGGATTTCACCATGTTTTGGGTTCATGGGGGAAACTGGAGAGCTTGGAAGAACCCCACCTAGATGAGGCAGGCAACCCAGGGCCTTGGAGTGCTAGCCACTCAACCACTGTGCACTCCAAATATTCTGAATATTTTAGAGCTGACCTGGGGACACTTATTTCTTTTTCACTTGACAGCCATACTTTGGGGCAAAGTGCATCAAGTGCATTTATTTTTCTCATCATGAGAATTTTAAACCCAGTTGATGGGTAGGCTGTTCTAAGTACGTCTTAATTGCACCTCTCTGGACTCATAATTTATGACTGGCTTAAATCTGAATACTGGCCAGCTTGCCTCACACATATGGGGGCTCGTGTGTGCCTCGCATTACAGGGAATGTGCCCTCTCTGCCGTCACAGCCCGCACCACCACTAGAGGTGCAAGATGCTCCTGTGCCAAGTCCAAATCACACTGTTGTCACTGGGGAAACACTGCACCCAAAATAGCCTCCCCTGTTTACCTTACAACAGCCCCCCAACTGGGCAAGACACTTTTTCCATAGTCGTCTGATCTCAGTCTTTAGACAGAGTTCCTCAGTGGAGAAATTTGAACAACGGGCGGTCGCTTGCCTGTCATATTTTCCGCCCAGAGTCAGAGGTGCATTCCTTTAGCTCAGGCTGGAGAGCGATAAGCTATAAATTCATGAGCACTGCTGCCGTGTGTCCATCTACAGTCAATGATTAAAGGCATGCCCATTCTACCAGCCAGTCTGCACATGCAATAAACACACTAACATGTCTGCCCATTGTGTTTGCTCTACCAAGCATGTATGTCTTGTGCATTTAGCATTGATTCCTGGTCTATTTAATGTTTTCACACCAACCATATACGTGATCTTTTTCCCTTCTGTGTGTCTTCTCTATTCTCCTCTCTATATTTTTTTGTTTTGTTTTCTTACTACTCCAAATGTAGTTAAATTACACATATTGGCTGCAGTTACATGCACACTTAAAATCTGATTATTTTCTGAGTTTTGGAACTAAAAGTTTATTAAAACAGCAAACTCATCTCAATTCTTTCTAGTCATTGTCCCTCTGACATCAAATGTCGTTACATGTCCTTACACTGTTAAAGATCTAGAAATCAGATATTAATCACATTTTGGTTAGCCAGTGAGTAAGTTATGAAATGTATTACGTTCATAGAAGTAAAATTATCAGTATTAGTTTTTTTTTTTTTTTTTTTTTTTACAATATCCCATCTCCATTGTCTTATTTACACCTGTATTCATCTATTGTGTTTTCCTTCCATGTTAATCTTACTCTCATCCATGTTGTTTTTTCATCCTGTGTCATCCTCTGTGCATAACCCTACTAAGCGCTGCCATCTTGTCTCTGTAACAGAAAACTACCTCTATTAAAGCAAGTAAAGGGACTGAGGACATAAGTGCTAAATGTGAGCGCAGCGGTGCACAGGCCTCACAGAAGACAAAGCTCCATGGACCAAAGCATTTCCTCGCCTCACGCAAATGTGGATTCTTTGTACGTGTGTCCATCTCATCTACATCCATGTTATATGTGCTTCTGTGTTAGATGCTGCTTCAGGCTCTGTGTGTCACTTAAATGTTTGTCTGTATTCAAACTATATTGGGCCGGGCAGTTACTAGGCTTGTAGCTTTAAGTGGAGAACACTTGTTCTTGTGTTCTCGTTCTCTTTTTAGTATCCAAATGTTTAAATTTTTCCCCCCTATAAAATTAAAAATTCAGTATCATCTGATAACAAAGTCATTAATTAATAATAACAAATTTTGAAAATTGGAAAGAAATAATATTAAGAAGATATGATATTTAAGATTGGAAAATCATTTTTGTAATTTTGTACAACGATTTAGTTAATGAAGCCCACAAAATTCAGGATTCAATATGTGGTTTTCAACTTTTGTCAGGAAGTACCCTCGAAATAACAACTGTTGGCTTTCGTGATGCACAAAATAATCAAGTAGCCTGCAAATAATTATAATAATAATACATTTTCTTAAAAAGTCTAAATAAATACATTGTACAGTCCAATAAATAGGAATCTACATTTACAGATGCATTGAATGAATGGTGTAAAAGCTTTTGTTAGCCTAGTTGACTTTTTAAAATTATGATCTGGAGACCCCCTCCAATAAGGCTGAGAACTACTGCAGTAATTTAAGGTTACACAAAGTTATAACTATGACAAGTCTCAACAAAGTTTAATTTCTTCTTATTAAATATATATTTTATTTTCCAGCTAAAAGATCACAAAAACAAAGAAGGGACAGAGAAACCATCGCTGACACCCAAAAGCCCCAAAACACAGAAGAAAACCAAGCCTACAGAAACAGGTGTCTCATCTCCTCCCATCACTATCTAAGTGATCAGACTTGCTTACTAATATCATTGTGTTTTTGCCTTGTCTCAGACATTTCCTTAAAGAAGCAGGCTCTGTTGTTAGAAGAAGTGCAGAAACTGAATCGAGAGAACAATGAAAAGTCGAGTACACAGCCACTCTCTGAAAGCCCAGGCCCAGCAGTAGATGATGTCACCACTGTGGTCTACTATCTCCCTGATGACTCAAAACTGAAGCCAGAGCCAGAGGAGAGACCAGAGGAGAGACCAGAGGAGAGACCAGAGGAGAGGCCAGAGGAGAGACCAGAGGAGAGACCAGAGGAGAGGCCAGAGGAGAGGCCAGCTGAGCATAATGAGAAGGCTGTGCAGGAGAGGGGGGAGGAGGGAGGGTCTAAGGAGCAGGAGGCCAGTCAAGTGTGTGCTGAAGAACAACCATCTACCAGGTACACTCACAATATTATATTATGTATACATAATATTGTGTATAGGTCAATGGAAGTTTAGGTTCACTAGTAGACATTATAATTTATGTGGATGGAGTGTAACATAAATAACACACCTCTCAATAACTTGATACATTTGTCACATTCTATAGGACTACAGAATGACAGACTGAAAAAGCGTTTTGGTTGTCAAAAAACATAATAAAATCATGATAATCTCAACACTAACATGTTGAATTATGAAAGATCTACTAATGTACTACTTATATATTCAAGTGTTTTAGTTTGCTGTTATGGAAGCCATTTTGAAGACTATGCCTATTTGTTTATTTATAATATAGCTTACAAATTGCTATGGCAATGGACCCAACTTCTCATCACTCTCAAACCCATGGATAGAACAGTGCTGTTGGTAAATTGATCACTTTTAAAACACTTCTTCCTGTTTCAGCTCCACACACGACACAAGTTTGCCACAGCCCAGAGAACCTGAATCAGACCAGAAGACCTCCACAGAGGAGCAAATGTCAACAGAGGACGCAGAAATTCAGCAGGAGGAGAGAGAGGAGAGACATGAGCACAACATGGCAACTGAGGGCTGGGCTGTGTTCAAGGCGGACGGGGTAGAGATCACTATGGACCTGAAGCAGAGAGTGGAGGAGGAGAGGCGCTGCTTCAGTCATCTCGAAAAACAGTGCGTGCCGGATGAGCACGCTGAGAGATTCTTTATTGGTTTGTGCTTCTGCCTGTTTTGTAGAATCTCAGTATATTTATCTAACTACACAATAAAATATGAAGAGTAAAACAGACAACGTCTACAACTTCTCAGTTGTCCACTATAGTGCTAATGATGGTCCTCATCTGTTTATAAAATGTGATCATATCCCACTCTCAGATGTGGAGGAAATTATTTAGAATAAGTGAATATAGTTCATTGTTTGCAGTAGTCCAGAGAAGAGTTTTGTGGTAATGCTAACAACAACTCGCATGCTAACAGCACATCAGCACTGCTTCCTGGTTTATGGAAGACAAAAACACTTTAGAATTAGAGGCAGCACACAGCAATCTCATTTTTAACCCCAAGACCAGCTCTTACAATATATCAGTGTTGGGGTAAAACAGATTTGATTTGAGTACAACCCCTTTAGCCTAAACATTTTAGAACAACAATAATCAATGGGATTAATGCTGTTAAATCAGTTGCTATTTTATAATAATAACTTCTGAAAATCAAGAATTTCAGGATGTCCTGAGGCAAGGAGTTGTAGTTTGGGCATCATGTTGTTCAGTCCTATATTTGCACACCTCTCACAATCAAATGTCTAATCCTTCAAATTAGTCAGTTTACAAAATAATTGTTGACATTTATTATTCACATTAGTGACAATGTTATTTTCCAACCATCCCACAAAATTTGCCTATCAACAACATCAGACACTTCTGGCCAATAGAAAACAATACATGTACATATTAATGCATATCTTCTCTCCAGACACGACTCCTCCTCCTGCTGCTCCATTCAACCACCGTGTTGTATCGGCCAAGCCCAACAAGATCAGCAACTTCTACACCATCAACTGGCAGGAAGAGCTGGGCGGGTGAGCACTCTATAAATCAGACAAATGAGAGGCACTCTGTGTATTTTAGACAATGCTATGGTAAGTAGTGGGTAGTGTAGCTCATAAACTAGAGACCTATAGAGACAGTATACAGACTGTCATCACCTGTGGGCTGTTCTGACAGGGGCCACTGTCCTGTTGGAAGGTCATCATACCAGGCCATTTTAAACTTTAGTACAAGGCAAAAATGACAAGTGGAAAATCCTTGTTCCAAATCAATCAGAAAGGAGACGTAACAATAATAATAATAATAAAACTAATAATAATGCAGTAATTACATTTTTAGATATGCATTGTGTCTTATGCCGTAACTGTACTGTAATGTAATTGTTAATTAAAAAAAACAAAACAAAACAAAGACAAAACAATTTAAAACACCAAACGCTAGTTAAATGGTAATCTTGAATGAATGAATGGGCCCCAGGTTACTTTGTAGTGACAAAGTTGGGCCCAGAGTTCAACACGGTTAGAACCCCTGATTATAGCGCATTGTTGAAAACATTTGGAAAATCTATCGTGATTTTAAACTTCTGTCACCTTGCCAGATCAAAGGGAATTCTAAACAAAAATTGAGCACAAGGGAAATAGTAATACTGAATTGAACTATAATAGTATATACATTTTCTAATTTAATTATTAAATTCTTTTAGAATCAGAATCAAAACTGAATCATCGCACATCAAAAGATCCACTGGTAGAATTATGTTTAGTCAGTGTGATAAATTATATTACAAAGACATTCATTTAGAAAGGCCTACCATATTCTAGGACATTTGAACGCATCAAAGTTCAGTGTTACATAAAATACTACCATATATCTGTTCCCCTGTTTATGGACTCTAGATCAAAGGCAGTGATGAAATATTTGTCAGTTCCACGGAAGGTTTAATTGCGTGAGCCCCCTCCTCCTCCCCTCTCTTGCACACCCTCCTCTCCTCTCTCCTGGAGTTCATAACTTTAGAGTCACAGTGGTTATTTTTGCCACAGGACTGAGCGGTATGTGAAATAGTATCCACGGTGCCAGCTGGGAGCTAATCACTAAGTGTTAATCCACGTCTTCAAAGAGGAGACACTGGGTCGGCTCACATTTAATGAAATAACAGATTAAGCAGGGAGCTGTGAGTCCTGATTCACACTGATGCTTTATCATTGGGGAAAAAAAACATATACAATAAAAATTCTGTACACTCATGGCAGCTGTGGACTTCGAGGAGAGGGGTGACACGGGGTCGTTAATGAGCATGTGCTCCATTGTAAACATGGCCGCTGGGGACATTTACAATGTTTAGGATGACTAATTAACAGAGGTGGGTAGTACATTTACTCAAGTACATTTACTTGAGTAACATTCTGAGTAGTTTTGAGCAATACTTGATTAGTAATTGAGTAACAGAATTCTCAACATTGCGTAGAAAATATTACAGTTTATTAAATTATATAATTTTGTTTTTCAAATTTTTGTTATCTACTCTTTAAAATTACATATTTTTTGTAAAATTTAATTTTTGTTCTTCTAATTACATAAATCATAAATCAGATTACGCCACAAGTACTCTAACTTAAGTAACAGATTCTCTACATTTTTACTACTTGAGTAATTTCTCAGACCACTGTTTTGTCCTTCTTGAGTAATAATTTAGGGTATGGTACTCTTACACTTTTTGACTGATTTATCCAGTTCTGATCATTGACATTGAAAACTATTATTTTTTCAAATGAATGTGGATACAGTAAACATATCTTAGTAAACATCAAGTCTTACTCTAAGCAACATAAGTATTTTATTTTTTATTATTTTAATTTATTTATTTATTTATTTCGGTCACAGGTATATTTTGACATTAATTCACAAACAGTCATATTTAACATATACAGACCGAAAAAGTGCAGGCTGAAGCTTAAGCTTATTATGCCTACCCTTTATTCCTTTGTCAGAGCGTTATCTTGACATAAGTCATATTATGAACTGATGATTACATTTAGCCAATTCCATGTGACAAGAAACAGTAAATCACTAATATAAGGGCAGCAATATCAATTTTAAGGAATGCAAATCTGAGTCTTCCTTGAAGAAGTAACTATTTCAATGATCTTTTCAGGGGTCGCTTCGGGCAGGTGCACAAATGTGTCGAAAACTCCTCCGGACTCACTCTGGCGGCGAAGGTCATCAAAGCCAGGAGCATGAAAGAAAAGGTACCGGATTTTCATAGCATCCTATTTATACGAGTTGAATGAGAGACATGCCACGTGATATAAAAGCAGGGACTATTTGCTAGAGTACATAATAGCCAACTACAAGGCCACTGACCAGGAACAGAGGCGCATGAATACTTGTCACCTAGGCGACAAATGTTTGACCTAGTCGCAGATGCATTGTCTGATAGGGGAGAACAGCTGACCCATGTGCTTGCCTTTTGTCTTGTGGGTGTGCGTCCATATTCGTCCGCCGCACCTGTCTGTTGGCCTGTTCCTCTGTTTATATGTGCGTCCCTCTCATGTCCCTCTCTTTTGTCCCCCTCTTTTGTCCCTCTGCGCGTGTGTCTGTCTCTGTGTGTGTCTTTGGTAGGAGGTGGTGAAGAATGAAATCCAGGTCATGAATAATCTGGACCATGCCAACCTCATCCAGCTCTATGCAGCTTATGAGTCAAGGAATGACATCATCCTAGTACTTGAATAGTACGCACCTTTTCATATTTCATTTACCTCATTTATTTTGTTACTACTTCAGTTAAAGTGCATATGACAGGTTTTGATGATTCTCCAGTTTTTACATAACTTGGTGAAATAATACCTGTAGTAAATACAAATTATATTTTACACACAGAAAAGATAAAAAAAAATTGTTGTAATAAGTGTAATAAGATTATATCACACTACGGAGAATTCTACCCCAAAGTTCGACACAATTTACACTTTAATAATAATATTTTTTTCTTGTAGTTTAAATATTATTTAAAAATGTATATACAGATGTTGTCTTATATGTGTATTTGTCAAATAAAAAGATATGTGTACAATAGAGGAGCTTTGGTCCAGTGTAAAATATGATAGCTAGGTAACAGTTTTATGGAATTCACTAGTAATTTGAGTAATTTAGTTTTCTAACCAGGAAGTTAAAAAAAAAACAACAATTCGCCAAAACGGGCAATTTAAAAAATATATATTATTATTATATTATTGATCTTAAGTGTGCTGTAGTAAAATAAGTTGTCCAACCTGTCATGAGCACTTTAAATACCATATATTTCAATGAGAACATTACACAAAAGGATAATATACTGTATTGATGAAAGACATTTTTTCTTTATATTTTTTACTCTAAACAGTACAGTTTAAATAGACTTACAATTTATAAGCACTGATATCTAACCAAAGATTTCCTGTATTCTAATAACCGGTAACTGCTACTGCTACTGGTATCATCTAGATATCTTTGACAATGAATTCCAAATGTATTACATTTTTGCTTGTTTAACATGGTGATTTTATTTTTTTTTCTCCAGTGTTGGTGGAGGAGAGCTGTTTGACAGGATCATTGATGAGAACTATAAACTGACAGAGTTGGACGCAGTGGTCTTCATCAGACAGATCTGTGAGGGTCTGCAGCACATGCACAAGATGTACGTCCTGCATCTGGATCTAAAGGTAATTTATTTGTTCTTATTATCTACACAGTGTCTGTGTAGATAATCTAGCTTTAACAACATCTACTTGAGCTAATGCAGTGGTTTTGTTGTGAATTTTAGCCAGAGAACATCTTGTGTGTCAGCAGAGTGACAAATAAAGTCAAAATCATTGACTTTGGACTGGCGAGGATGTAAGTGATAGTGATACTCTGCAATACTTCCATAGATTTTATAATACTTGTTAAAACTATAATAGACCCTACTTAACACTTATTTTATAGTCAGACAAACTAGATAAACATGGTAGTTAAGCAATGTTTTATGGCCATTCTGTATGATTTATTTATTTTATTGCTGACTGCATTTAAAGTTTGCCATTTGATGCCACTAAATAGATATAAACCAAGGGAAAAGTTACAAGTGAACTTTGGCACTCCAGAGTTTCTGGCTCCAGAAGTGATCAACTACGACTTTGTGTCATTCAATACGGACATGTGGAGCCTTGGCGTCATCACCTACATGCTGTGAGTTCACCTACATACACAGTATACTTGAACACTAGCAGTCAAAAGTTTGGACACGCTTTTTCATTTACTTTTCTTCTATTTCCTTGATTATTTGCATTGTTGATTCTAACTGAAATCATCAAAACTATGAATGAGAACATTGAATGAGATGTTGTGTACAGCGTACATATAAATAAAGAGTAAAGTTTATGGGCTTGTCTTTGCAGTCTGAGCGGCCTCTGCCCCTTCCTGGGAGACACAGATAATGAGACTCTGAACAACATCCTGGCCTGTCAGTGGAGCTTTGAGGAGCAGGAGTTTGCAGACACGTCACCACAAGCAAAAGACTTCATCTCCAGACTGCTCATTGTCAACAAGAGGTACTACATCTGTGTTTTCATATGGCATAATATCATTAAGGCTGCAATTTCTGAAGTACCATAATTTCCTCCAACAAACTTCCTTCCAACAAACAAAAATAAATTAAGTCTTATTCTGCATAGAAACTGTTTTACCTGTTGTGCAAAAATATACAAACATGGTTCTGAAATGTGATTCTTGTTTAAGTTTGACCGGTCATAGTTCAGTCTTTTTGTGAGTTTTGTTGTCTGTGCTATTTTCTTATCTATGTTATAATGTTGTTTCTTCATCAAAAACATACCCAAAGTTGTGTTTTGTTTAACACACAAATCCTGCATATTTAGGCTGAGCTCTTCTCTCAAACAAAAAATATACAATCATTTGGATAATTTCTGCCCTGGAATTTCCAATCTCTACTAAACAAATGGTTAAAGGTAGCTGTTAACTTGAAGACTACTGCTTCATGAGATCACAAGGTGGAACAGCGCATTTTGAGCTTTGGAGATGTAGACAGATGATTAAAAAAGGGTTACTCAAAGATGTAGTTGAGTATGTATTTGAGGGGGTAACAACATTCTAACATGCCTTAAAGCTCACAATAGTAAATTTTGTGTAATATAGGACCTTTAATACCAATGACTGAAAATGTTCATATAATTTTTGTCTTGCGTAGTTGGAGAATGTCGGCAGGCGAATCTTTGAGACATCCCTGGCTATCTGACCCGGTGCTCCACCATGATCTTAATACAAAGGTCTGTATATCCATTACAGCTACCATCAATCTTATTAATGTTAAAATTGTATTTATTTTATTCTATGTATTTCACAGAAAAAAATGTGCAGATCGCGGCGGGCGTCTTGTGTGCCTGATTCAAATAGCTGAGGTTGGTATTACTGTTTCTGCCACAAGGAGGCGACATAGACCAAACTATATACAAGAGTTTAAACTGATCTCTTTGGATTTCAGAACTTGACACTGGTGTGAACCATACTGTGGCTGCTTGGACCAACCCTCCTGTCCACGTTATTACCCAGAATTCAATCTGTGCATCTGTGACATGTGCTAATACCATTTAACATGTACGCTTATATAGAATGAATGTTTTATTTGTAAATCTTTAATTGCCGACCCCTAGCTCATGCTCCCCTATCACACATTAGATTTGATCACCCACTGTAAATGGCTTTTGTGTGTGGTCTTACATTTTACTTTGCACGCTACTATTCATTTTATAATAATACGCTTGCATAAATCTCCAAGTATGTACTCCCTATGGGCTGTTCATTTGCTCTAAGATAACTCTGAAGCCAGAAGAAAGCTAAAAAGTGGTGAGAATTGTAACAAGATAAAGCGATTGTCTGATAACCCACGTGAAGGTCTGTTGTAAAAGTACTGTACGCGTCATCCTTCTTCATGTGTATGGAAAGAATACAATTATATTTATGTGGTTGGTGTCAAGTGTAGCATGTGCACTTTATATTGATTCTGTAATGAATGTAGTTCAGCTACTGTAGTCCTGCTTTGTCCTCAAGTACAAGTACATTCTCAAAAACATGTCTTATCACAGATACCTACTAGCTGCATGTTTAATGAAATGTGACACCGTATTCACTTTTATAATTTTTGTAAACCTGTACTGTATGCTCCATTAGGATTTAAGTTTGATTATTTATGTTCCTGTAGAAGCTGTTTCCACGAACGTTGAAGTGCCTTCTGTGAAGGTCTCGAAGTACTCCACTACCTATAGCCTGTCTGATATACTATACTAATAATGGTGAGTGCCTGTGTTAGCACTATGTAGAAATGACGTATTGTTGAATGCAGGGCTCTCACTGTGTTAACACGGTCAGCATGTGTCTTTGAAGTGTGTACACTCACATAAAGTGACATTGTCTTAAACATGGATGTTCTCAGGACTTTCTTTCACAGAAACAACACAAACGCAAACGTTTCTAAAAATGACATATTACCTAGAAGCACTAGTGGACAAGTAGTAGTGGTATTTAAAAATAAATATAATATTATTCAATAAAAGGTGCACTATGTAACTTTCCCGGTGCAGGGTCTGCCACCATGGAAATTGTGTTGCTTTGCCTGGAATTTTTAACAGTACAATATTAAATTTATCTGTTTTCCACTTACAAAGTGGGCCCACTTACAGTAGAATGCATATTTTTTCAAGCTATAACACAGGACACATAATAATTAAATAACAAGCAAGTTTAATGCTGTACTGTGGTACATTTCAAGGAAAGCAATCTCATTTATAATATCCATAGACACAACCAGGTGTTGGACTCTTACCAGAAAAGTTACAGTGTACCTTTAATATTAAGTTGAACAATATAATGTATCTTGACAGTAGAACTCAGTAAGACTAAATTCCACACAGTCTACACCTCTACTGGTTGCTTCACAGCCGCAACATCTATTAAAGGCTGTTTTTGTTTGTAAACTATACATGAACATGAAAAATATACGGAAAAGAATTTAAAGCATATACTGTTACTGAAAAGCACTGATAAAAAAAACTCCAACCTCGACCACCATCAAAGTTAAGTCATTACATTGTCCCAAAGTGCACGGAAGCCTCTGCCTCTCTGCTCCCAGACATTGTCCACAAATATTTTCTTGGAGAATCCCAGGCTGTCCGGAGCTATAGGCCCTGTTTAACCCTGGGCCTACAAACACATGTGAGGGGGAGATGAAAGGCGAGCGCGGCGTTTCGAAGAGAGCCCAGCGCGATACAGTCTGTCCACCTGACCAAATAAACGTTGTGTGTGGGATGTTCGCCGAAATTAAGGGGATTTTATCAAGGTCACGTGAAGGGCACTGAGAATGAAGAATAATCCCCAGTGTAAATCACATAGGCTTCTTGTGGCTAACATTTTATGGAACATTTCCATAAGTACAAGTTAGCTGTGTGAACGTACTGCCCATATACAGACAATGAGGTCTTACTTAACACAGAGGTTAGTCAGGGCTAAGTGTAGACTAGATTTGGAAATACCAGGAATGTAGTACAACCTAGTATTTCAAGTAATTTACATGTAGTAGTTAGATGTGGAATTGTATGGGCTGGCAGAATCATTTACAATTATGGGTCAAAATGATTTCAATTTGATTTATGTGGTGGTAAGAACATTGTCAGAGAAGATGGATGAGGAGAGTGCGATCATGTAAGCAGCTATTGTGGAGAAATCAGTAGCTACAAAATCATAATAAAATAATATAGATTTTAAAAAGTCAGAACTAATTTGTCTATGGTGGACATGTGCTTTTTATTTTTATTTTTCCCCCCAAATAGAGATAACTACAGTACACAGCACAATAAAAATAGCTTAGCCTACTAATTACCTCAGTCATTCTTAGATTGTCATAACATCTATAATTTTTTTCTGCCAATTAATTTCTCTTCTATAAAAAAAATCAAACAAACAAAACAAAAACAGAACACAAGAAAATACTACTCTTTGACCCACATCACTTTTCTTGAAAATAGGGATGTACACAACTTTTAGAGGTAGATCGGCCAACTGATATATCAAAAATATTTTAGAAAATCAGCTTAAATTTTGGCATAGGCACGGCACAAAAATATGACTATTCTACTCTTTCATAGGTTTGTAGGGAAATAGGGCTGTGGTTGTTGAAAATTAAGAACCACAGACTTATCTTTTCCTTATTATACTATTCTTATGTGTAATATATATCTAAAGGCCATTTCAAATTGGCCAAATTATTTTGTGGAAAATCAGCCCTACAGTATTGTCCCCAAAATATCTGCAAATCGTATTACTTCTCCATGGAAAAAACGATATTGCTTGATTTGTAAGCACTAAGTATTCAATCTCAAACAACAGTCAATAGCCAAAAATATGAAAGAGCAGGAAAGAATAATAGCACAGCTAGATCAGATAACCACAAGTAGACCTGCTGCAATAATTACTATATCCACTCAAAACATGTTCGATGGAACAATATTTTTTGGAGCTCAATATTTATCATGGATAGGCTATTTTTTATTATCACTGGTGGAGATTTGTAGCCTGATTCATCAGCTGGTTTCTCTTCGTAGAAACAGTCTGACCTCACAGTGTTAGAATTTGTTCGCTTGAGGGAAGGTGGGTACTTTTTATCATTTAAACAATCGCTGCTATTTGGTCGTGACATATGTAATGTGCCACTAACAGGGTATATTAAGCTTTTCCCAAATCCTGTAGGACGAAGGGCAATAACGTCTTTGCCCTTGATAAAATTCACCAAACATTCTCTTTGTTCCAGCTTTAAATCCTCGATCTCAGGAATCATTGACAACACAGGATGTATGGCTCTTCGCACTTCCAGGGTTTTTGCGAACCGTCTAGTGTATTCCGATTCCTGAACTAGTCACTGGAGAGAAATGAAATTGAGTGGAGGCACTAGGTGGCGCCAGCCTGGCTAGGGCATTTGAGCTGTAGAGGGTTGAATAAATAACTTCTATGAATCATTATAGATACAAACTAAACTGTTTTATTAAACTATTTATTTATTTATTGCTGTACATTTAGAATATTATTTGGTAATAATCCTGCTTTAGGATTATTGAGTCAGTGGCATGAATTTGTTTCAATATTATCCTTTATCTATATATTATATTTATTTATTTATTTTTTTTTCAGAGATATACCAAACTTCAGAATTTTTTAACCAAATAAACAACAAATAAAAGCTTATGAGAAGAAAAAGTCTGAAAATGGCGTGTGGTAACTGGATGATTTAGATATTATTCATAAACAAAAAAATCTGATTGACCTATATATTTTAATGGGCTGTAGATGCGTTGAAGATAAAAAAGAACCTTCAAAGCACATTTTAATACTGGCCTAAACGGTGTGAATTTTCCGATCATGGCTGACAGCTCGGTTTAGTCTGCTATTTGTTTATTTTCACACATCATTTCATCAGATGCAAGAAAAAGGTTTCATATGTGCAGAGGTTCACGCGGAGTTCAGACATTCCACCATCCCAAACAGAAGAATGGAAACATGCTAATAGCGTGAACATGTTAGCTTTTTCCCCAAACAGCTGATTTGAGTTTTCGGCGTTTTAGCAGAGCCTCAGGGATGGAAGCTATATTCTGTTCACTTCTCCCAGGCCCGGAGTGGAGCTATGAGGGTGAGAAATTCAATTAAAGAGAGTAGAAAGCCCCCGCTGCACCTCCACCTCTCCAGGGAGCCTACGGAGGAGCCAAACCAAAACCAGATGGACTTATTGGGCCTAAAGATAACAAATAGGGCCTGTCAGTTAGAGACCACCGGAGCTAAGGCGCTAACTGGAAACAAGCCTACTGACATGTCTTCATCTTTGCTAATGTTACACTAAAGAGACACAAGGAAAGGACACCATGTTAAGTTCCCATGGGCTGAGATAAATAAGAGTCTTATACGCAGCATTCTGTATTCTTAAAAATGATTTCTGTATTCTAAACACAAAGTTCTGATGGTCGTGATAACCAGTCGATCATTCATGACCAATGGCAGCTCACGAGTAAAAAATAAAGCTAAGAAAACTAAAGTAAACTAAGAAAATGTAGGGATTTTTGTTGAATTACAGTAACAGTCAAACCACTAGTCTGAAAATCTAAGATAAAATAAATGATCAGATTTAATGTGGGGGTAGAGCACTGTGCTGGGTTTTGTAGATCAGGTGCTCTTCAAGTACTATCATTAAATCTGGCAACTGAGGCAAATTACTTACTGTATTATGAGCAAGGCATCCACTTTTTGAAATATATGACTTTTAATTCTAATCTATCAGAGTGTCTCAGGTCTGTTACCTTTGCCCATCCTACAGTAAAATGTAAGGGCGTCATTTAGTAAAATAACTTATATAACAATAACCGAAATATCGTGATATCGTATCATCAAAGTTCTCACAATATCGTGGACCATCGCAATATATGGAATTATAAGTCTCTTTGCTTAAATTAAGAGTTATGGTGCAGCAACAGCTAAAAAAAAGACAGAGGGAAATACAAAGTCCATGATCCTTTGCTCCATTTCACTGTAGACTGCAAGAAGAAATAACACTTCTAAGCACTTTTAAGTCTTAGTTACTTGGATTAAGTCTTATCAAGGCTATTATTATGTTATTGTTGTATTGTTGGATATTGTTACATCCCTAATCGTGAGCCTCCCCACTATATTATGAGCTTTCCCACGATATCGCAATAAAAATCGTACCGTGAGGTTCGTACCATGATGATATCGTATTGTGAGACTTTGATATCGTTACACCCCTAGCTGTTACGTCTATCCAAGACTCTTCTGCATTATAACAAAAAGTAGGAGGAACTATTTTGCCAGGTAAACAAGAAAAGATACTAGCAACTGGGGCTGGGAATCACAGGGTCCCTTACGATTCAATACTATATTATTATACGATATTATTATGACACATGTGATAATCGATATATTGCATTGTTTTTAAGAACCAAATACACTTAAGCAATACATTCTCTTTAATCATCAAAACAGTGAATATATCAAGGGTTAAATAAGCAACAAAACTGTGAAAAAAAAGAAAAAACAAGAAACAAAATTGCTAAAAAAAAATACTCTTGGTGATACATTGATACAGTAGCTCACAATACTGTATCACCAAATTTTGTATCACAATATACTCACATTTCTATAATTTTGCACACCCCTACTAGCATCATTTAATAAAAGGCTGGACAGGGCTTTGAACTTTTTGGTCCTTCAGTCAAAAAGACACTGACTCGAGTTAGTAACATGGTTTCTGTTTTGTTTTGAGGTGCCATCTTGAGAAGGTCAGGAGTGGACCAGTTTCAGAGTGGCAGTGTGTTAGCTGATACTGCTACCACCCACAGGCTTCATTAGAACAGCACAGAGTCAGGAGAGGAGAGTTCTCACAGTTGCCTGCGGCTCCTCTGAGAAAGTCTTCTTTGTAAGTGGAGTTTCCTGTGCGTAATTAAAAATATTAGACTCCAAGCTCATAGCGTTTCTGCTTCAAGTTGGAGGACCAGAGATGGTTTGTGCAAACAGGAGGCTCTCGCTTTCTTTCTGTCTCTGGGAGGTCCACAGAGCAGAGGAACTGAGGCTGGAGCAGGTGGTTCTGATTTAGAAGAGCACTTTATGTTCAGTTAATGGTACACATGTCCAGTGATGGCAGCATGCTGAGAGAATGATTTGTTTTTAACAATGTAGATGTATGCTACCAATAAGAAGCTATAATCGTTTTACCGCGCTCTTCCATATGGGTTACTGGTGAACTGGGGAACTGCTAAGGGTAATATTGGCTATTGGCAATTTGGTGACACCTAGTGGGGCAAGAGTTTTCATTGTATTTTTTATTTACACAATAACAGTTTGGTGGCTTGTTCTGTCATTAAAATGCGTAAAGCCTAAGGAAGCTTCTCTATGGTAAATAAAAGATACTGACTCTTTTATCATGCAAGAAAAGCTATTGTAAAAGTCAATCAACCTAAATAATTGTGATAATAATTCTTTATTATTTATTTATATATGTATTTACACTATTTGAAGGCCCATTTAGACATGGAATAAAATTGAGAAGTGCAATAAAACAGAGGTCTGAGTTTCAGTTTGGGTCATTTAACAAACACCTTTTAATCTTAAAAGTGTAAAACGTTTCTGATGGAGGGACTGCTAACTGCCTGTCTCCACATTGCATTGCCTATATGTTCCACAGAATGGAAACTCTATATCCATGAATACAAGCAGGTGACACTAGAAAGCTAAGTTATATGTCAGATCTATGGAGAGATGATCCTGCTCATGGTAAGAATTCATGTTTTATAAGGTATTTTTTCAGCTAAACTGTAACGATGGGATGAGACACAATTCCCACAAGACGTGATGAGACATGAAACTGAGACCATTATAAACAGTTCAGAATTTTGGCCTCACCATTTTTATTAATTTTATTTAAGAATTTTGCTGTGATTGTAGCTCTGTTTTTGAAATGTCAGTTTCTTCAGAAATTTTCTTTTTTGTCCAATCCAAACGTAAACACATGAAGGAAAAAATCTAGATAAGACAATTTGATAAGATAACAAGATAATTTTCCTCATATGTACTCAATCCCATGACAATTCCTCACGAGACCTTGTGGCACACGATCTTATATACAGGGAAAGGAATAACATCTCCATGGAGACAAGTATTTGGCAGGTCCACCACCAGAAAAGTTACATATTACACCTTTAAACATGTCAGAATGAATAGAAAAAGGTTATTTACTTCTACGTTTTGACTACCTCATTGCTGGGGTCAAAATCTCTGTGAAAGACAGGACTGTACTGACATTACTAACACAACAGAACATTTTAGATGAATTCTCCCCACCCACTCCTCAGATCGATTTCCAGATGAGGGGAGAACATAGCTCCACGCTGTGTCCAGTGTTTGTGCTCTGCTCTTCTGACACTGATCAAATGGCTCTATTGAAGTCTTTAACGATTCTTGAGGTTCTCCCGCTGTCAGCTCATCTGCTGGGCCCACTTATGCCTTCCACCCCTCCAGTATTTACCCTTCCCTTTAGCTCACCCCCGAGGACCATGGGGGGGTCTCTGTTCCGTCTGCCCTCCCCACTGAGAGGCCTCTGTGCTGGGATAGAAGTCATCCATCAGACCTGGGTGTGGGGATGTTTTATGCTCTGAGTCTAGGAGTCTTTACTGAGGAGACTTAACAGAGCTAAGCAGTGTGCTAACATGGGCGCATATTTTCGCACTTTTCCAACCAGACGAATAAATGAACTCCAGCCTGACCCCGAGTCTGATTTCGTGCTTCGTCATGGTTTATTGAAACTACTCCCACATTTACGAGTACACACAGCACTGGTCAAGACAAAGAAAGGTGGACACGGTGACAATTTGAGGAATATAAGTTATGTCAATATTTCTGCAAAACATACAATTATAGTGAGATATTGGTCCCTTGTTCTATTTCATCAATCAATACATTCTGATACATAACCCCAGTTTAATGTATACAATAAGCTACATGATGAAAGCTTCATGCTGTTGTGTTTTGTTTCATTTACACATGACAGAAATGGACAATTCCAGAGCTGAAATCATCCAGATGATTCTAGTGAAGGTGTATGGATTTTAAAAACACTTCCTGTAGTACCATGACATCATAAGGTGGAACAAAGTGTTTTCAGTTTGAGAGAAGAACCAAAATATTTGTGTGCTAAACATGTGTGACTGAAACAAAACACAACTCCAGGTATGCATAATATGGCCTTCAAATAAAGCTAAACGTTTTGCTTTGAAGTTGGTCAGCAAGAACAGTCTGATTAGAATGGGCATGGTGTTAGGTTTTTAAAAATACTGAGGAGCAGTTCTTCTATTAGACTACCACTGGATGAGGTAAACCAATGGAACTGTGCACTTGAGTTCTGAACTGATGCGATACCCTGTTATTTTGCCTAATCAAACAAAACCTTCATTACCCACACTGAAAATAATGAGCAATTTCTGTAGCTCCCATGGGGTAGACTGTGCCGCGCTCACCTCACTCAAGCAGCAAGATGGGTGTCTTGCTGAAGAACACAACATCAGTATGAACTTAAGTGAACTGGGAATTAATCGTGGCCTGATTTTTAATGCCTTCTAACGTGACAAAAAACAAGCTCACTTTAAATGTTTTGTGGTGAGCCAAAGTTATTTTTCACTTTGTTAACACATTCCTCGCATCCTCATTGACCGCAATGAGTTTATAAGTGCTTTTCTCAGCTTTCAGAGGCCACAATTTTGCCATCACGGTAATGCTAACGTTAGCTAGCATGCTAACAGCGCATTCACCAGCATTATTTCCTGGTTGACAAGTAATAAAAATGCTTTCTAACTAGATTCAGACAGTACATACCTCAGTAAAGATTGGTCATTCCAGTGTTGAAATGATCCAAATGATTCTTGTGAGGGTGTATACAGAGTTTAAAAACATAATGGAGCACTTCTGGTATTAGCATGTGACATCACGAGGTGGAGTGTTTTCCATTTGAGAGAAGAACTCAGCCTAAATATGCAGGATTTTTGTGTAAACATTTATGAATGAAACAAAATACAACTCCAGCTACATTTTTGACGAAGAAACAACATTATAACATACATCATAAAATAACGCAATATGGGCCCTTTAATACTTTTAATTCCACATTTTCTCCATGCATGTTCGGTGACGTTTCTGGCCTGAACCCTAAATCCTAACAAAGATAACACACATTAACCGTCAGTTCGGCTGTTAAAATGATGCTTGCATAACACCCATATCTCACTGCTGGACACATTCTTAACATCACGCTGTACATCTTCCTGCGCGACTCCTCATTCCCACCCACTGCGAGCGTCCCTCCCGCGCCATGAGGAGTGATCGATGACCGCCGAACACTGGAGCAGACCCTTTAGCATGTTCCGTATGTCTACCTCTCTCCCCAAAAACAGGTCATTGCGCCAACAAAAACACAAGAACACAGCACCCAATGGCAGACCTTACGCTCACCCTTTTGTAGTGCAAGACTTTTCCCACCAGATCAAGGATATCAGAGAAGAGAGGGGACGCAGGGCTGAGACAAAGTGAGGAGAGTTGAAAGTGCCTATGACAGGTTGAACTGCTCTTTTTGTAAAAACACAGTTAAGATCATTATATTTAAGGTTTGACAAAACATGTTACAATTTATTCTCCTTTCTTCTTCATTTTTTTAGGTTTCAAATTTTATTGTGATCACGCTAGGGTATTCCAGAAATGTTACCTAGCAACAATGTGCCAAAACTCATCTTATGTACACACAAATTATGATTTGACAAATAAAATAATAATGAAATGCCTTTATTTTGCAGAAATCATGCTTGAAGTATCAGAAAAAATGTGTTTCTTTTCAACATATTTTTCAACTTTTCTTAGCAAATTATTTGTTGATTGGTGAAAAACAATAATTTATATTTACAAAAAGTATTATCAAAAATTAGATAATCATCAGAACCTATCTTATGCACTTAAAACATGGTGTATATGGGAGTGGAGATTCTCAAACATTTGATCTGAAAAAGGCTGAGAAATTAAAGTACAGTAGATCTGAACATACTTTTCTAGTACTCTAAAAGTTGTAAAAGTTGTACTTGTTTTATGTTAAACTATTGTAAAATTTAATTTTGTTAAATTATTACTATTAACAGTTCTACCTACATTAATGATACTTGAGATTCAGTATTGATATATTTGTAACATCAGCAACAGGTATTGTGCATTTGTACAAGTACTGTAATTGTTTAGTACTAAACTCTATGGCCTGTAGAGGGCATCAAGGCACCATAGTTCCTTCAAAAACAAGGATTACTGTCATCAGGGTAGTGAAAAATGTGGTTTCTTAAATATTCCAATTACATAGATATCAAATACTGGCTTTGGTTAAAACTGTTGAAGCTGCACTATGTAACTTTTTGGGTGTAGGTTCTGCCACCAACTTGTCTCCATGGATGTTATTGCGTTGCCTGGAATGTCCCACAGTATGGCATTAGACAGGCAAGTGACATCTCCAGACCAAGTTACAGTCCCTTCTGTGGAGATGCAACCTCGCTCACAGTTAGAATGCATGTTTTTACAGGTAATTTTGAGCAATACAAATTAAATAAATAGTTTCATTTCTGTTTAATGCCATACAGTAGAGCATTTCCAGGCAATGCAATAACATCTCCAGAGGACCCTCTAACAGAAAAGTTACTTAGTGCATCTTTAAGACTAAAAAAAATTACCTACTCTGGAATAAACATTGGCATTGTTATAATTCTGAGTCAAAACCATTCGTATATAAGCCAACCTTACAACTATATACCAGTGTGATGCATCATGTTCATGGGTTTTGGCTTCCTGTTTATAGACCATTTTGAACACTTTTTACCATTCAAAAGAAGTAACTTTTTTTTTGTTTTGGATCCTTAATTGCTACGGCAACAGTTCTGACTAATCTAAAATCAATGGATATTTAATTCACGGAAAACTGATTCAAGAACACACGTATAATTAATGGACGTAACAGATGTATCTAATCATTTAACTAGAATGTGAGTGATTTATCTGTAAAATATATCTGACAAATTTTAAATCAAGTTGACAAACACTGAAACCCCATGTTTAGCCTTTTGGGCCTATTTTGACCCTTTTGGCAGAATAGTTTTGGACAGGGGAAACAGGAAAACGTGACCACACAAAGCGCTCATTTGACTGCAGCAGATTTACGGCAGAGTCTATTGGAGGCCTCTGGTGATGGCCGTGTTCCTGCTGCTAAACAACACGATTTATGAGACAGGGACAGGCAGGTTAATGACACTGCTGTAAAACATACTCCAGGTACATACGGCTCATGTCTACTATTTCATATCACTTTTACTTATGAGAATTTTGCCTTTGTGTGTGTTGGGATGTGGAAAGATTATGTATAAAAATATGCCAGTAGATTAATTAAAGGTTTCTTAATTGTCTCAGTAGCCAAAATGAAATGAATTTTGTTTCCTCATTTTAGAATAACTGTGTCTCTTGTTCAGTATCAGTAATAAAGTTTCAGTATAAATTGAAAAAGCATGTAAAAGTACGTTTAATTGTATACCAGTAGGTCATATTATGTTTTTTATTGTAGTACTTACTAATAATAAACTATAACATCATAATTTAATATTTTGTTCATTGTAAACTGCCAAATTCATCCAAAACAGCTTTTCAATAGAAATGGAACCAGTGACTTCCTGATAAAAAATGTAGAACTGATAGCTAAATCTCATAAAGGTTGATTTTTGGGTAAGTCCCCATTAAAATAATTCGTCTTTCTAAAATCAGTCTTTGTATTGTGATTTTTTTCATTCACAACACTACGTTTTAGTTATATTCTGATATGGTCATTTATGTTATGACCATATTAGTGCATGCCTGCCTGTGTGTGGGCATGCGGGTTGGTGGGAGAGGAGGAAGTTGTAGCAGCGAGGTACCACTCGGAGTAAACAACAATGGTCCACATGTATCCTGAGCTGTCACCCTTTTAAAAGCCTTACACAAACACTTGCAGCGCCGGCCCACAATGCACTGCTCTTTACGACAGAAATCACTGTTCCAGCTTTTGTTTAAGTTCGGGACTTTTGGAGAATCTAACAGTACAATCTGACGTTCTTCTGTGGGAAAAGTACTAATTTTGTCTGAGTCAGTGAATTAACAATAAATGAGATCAATGAATTACAAAAAAGTAAAATTACTATATCGACTTATCGTTCAATATATGAAAGCTAGAACAATATTTTTTGGGGGCTCAGTATTTATCGTGTGCACTATTTTTTTGCAACAGAGGTTGCAGGTATTTTTTGCAACGCAGAGGTCTTTTTTGCAACTGGAGCAATTTTGGTTATTTTTTGTTTATATGAGAAGATTTAAGCTGTAAAAGTTTGAGCAAATAACTTCTATGGTTCATTACAGATGCAAACTAAATACTAAAGTGTTTTATTTATTTATAGCACGTCATGATTTTGTAACAATATTGTAGATTTAGAATAGTTTTATGGTGTATGTCTGGTCTGGGGTTATTGTGTCATTGAGATAAATTAGTTTCAGTATTATCGTTTATCGTATATTTTCTTATAAGCAATATATCGCACTTCAAAATTTCTTATTGTGACAGGTCTAGTGTGTGTGTGTCTTTGTGTGTGTGTTAAAATATTTAAAAATAAGATGTGTTCAGTTACTCAATAGGCTAAGAAATATTTAATTATAAAGGTAATAAGAGAAAGAGAGAACTATAAATGCATTAATGAATATATATGTTATGTCTAGTGGCTTGAAACTTTTTAATACAAGTGTTGCTGAATTACAAAAAGGGCATGGTGTTATGGGCTAAAATTAATATCAAGGTATAAAGAAAAAGCAATATGATATGGTTCAACCCCTAATTACACCTCTCATTGACCAGAGTGCACAGACCATCCTAACCTCCTGCTGACATTAACATTGGGAAAATACACCACTGCACTTCGAGGCAGCAGCCACTTTCCAGCCGCTCAGCAGAAATGAGTGAACAGTGGTTTGAGCTACAGGCTACACCTGCGAAACCCTCGATACATGAGACCTACTTAATACTCTCTCACCAAAATTTTATATATTATTCATTATATTCAATTTTACTGCAACATATTTTTTCTAGAAATTGTGTGGCCCAAGAGGATTACTACTTTAAACAAATCTAGTTAACTGTTTAAATTTACACTTGTTGTCAGTAACAATGCAGGTTCAGGACTAAAATCTGTATACACACACATTTTAACACATTATGAGGACATGCCTCCCTTATGAAACAAGTCCCCATGATGTAAATCCTTTATTATTAAGTGAAAAACCTGATTTACAGTTAAGATATGGGTTAAAAATGTTGAGGTCAGAAAGCAGTAACTTTTAAAGTTAGGATCAGTCACTAGGAAATGTCAATATAATGTCCCCTGGAGAGAGAAGCATGGAAACCCTGTTCCCTAGTTTACGCACCAATTTGAGCAAAATAGCTAAATAAATCTGGTAATATTGGCAATACTAATAATAATTTAGAGAAAGAAACTCTTCACCTCTGGACAAGTTTGTTTTGATGGCTCTCTGACAGACTGACATAAGCACAATTCTTTTTTAATCCCAAAATTCCCCTTTTTTAGCCTTAAATGCACAGTCCCTAAGTTCAGCTCTGGGACCACCCATGTGAATATAGACGTCAAATTTCAGCGTACTGCGGTTTCTTCTGTGGTCTGCTACATAAATCACATGACAGGAGGGGCGCGCTTCTCCTTTTGTCCAGCAGGGCGCAGGCAAGGCTGTGGAAAAGACCTGCCAGCACTACTATTATTATTAGTCCAAGTTGAACTCCCTCCAGCTTCTCGGAGTGTCAAAAATAACATCTCCGGTTACTTTCACGGCAATGGGAGGAAATTTAAGTTCGATGGTATGGAAAACTGCTGCCAACATTGGACTAAGATGTAACTATAGAAACTGCAAGTAGGAGCGGCTCATATTTTCAGCTCAACTAGAACATCCCTTCTTCTAATGGTTTCATGGTAGTGAAAATCCAAAATGCAAAAAATCTATTTACGAGAGCTACGCAAAACCGCACCAGAAATTCCCAATTTATTCTCAATGTCAAAGCCTGCCCGTGCTTAATCATACCTCTGGTCAGCAGGTTGCCCCACCCACTCCAGAGCGGTTACCATGGCGAGGCAGGTTATGGGCGCGGGCCAATGGGAAGAGGGCAGGTTCCAGGACCTTGGTGGTCTGGATTCTGGACTGGCTCGGAGGTGGCATAGCCTGGAGGGTGAGAACGGTAAGTCAGCAGAGTTCCAAGTAGGAGAGAGAGGAAAGCCGTTTAAAACCGGTAGATTCAGAGCTAACACAATAGCAGAGTAAATACATGCCCCATAGCGCTAGATTTAACAATGCTTATTTTGAATTCAACGTAATCCCTATCTCTCCTACACCGCCATATTTCCTGGATATGTCTGTATTAATGTGTAGGGGTTTTGCTAGCCGATGGTAAATATTTGCCAGATGCTTATGTTTTACAGTGTATGTTGACCTAGTCCCATGTCTAAACTTCTTGGACTTTTCGGACAGATCAAAAGTTCCCAGGGGCCAAACTTGCCAGACGCTTTCAAACCACAAAAACAAACACGATCTCCAATAAGAACACTATTTCAATGGGGAGTATCTGTTACTGTCAATGTGATATTGCATTCATGTTGTCACCATTTTAATAGAAGGACTAGATCTTCATGTGGTCGGATTACTACAATAAAAGGGTGACTGGTGAGTATTAAATTGCTTTCACATACCAACCAAAAATAGATCTTTATAGTATTAGTGGTTCAAATAAAGTCTATAGATAGTACAATGTTACTAGGACTATGAGAATGTAGCATAGTATACTGAAAGTGTATTATAAAAGTGTATCTAAGAAATTATTTGCCCTGTGTTACGTTAAAAATGCAGTATGTAACTTTGCTGTTGAGGGTCTGCCACCTGTTTGTCTCCATGGAGATATTACTGTTTTGCCTGCAACTTTCAACAGTATGGCATTAAATGTATCTCTCTCTATGGAGACAAGCTACTCAAACCTCAAGGCCAAGTTACAGGTTAGATCTGTGGAAAGACTACCCCACTCACAGTAAGAAGGTATGTTTTTTAAAGAATTATAAAAATATTTGTACTGAATCAATGCAAGATAGAAGTAATTAATGCCATACTGGGGAAAATTCCAGGCAAAACAAGAGACAAGCAGGTAGCAGACCCCTACCAAAAAGGTTGTGTAACCCACCTTTAAAAATAACAATGTGATTTATTACAATTATTTAGCAATTATTTATGCAATATTTTCTTTTTGTTGTACAACAATGGCTTCTCTGATCAAAAGATATATATACTATAGAGTTTTGAACTCTTTGCATGTTTTTCCAAGTGTTTTTGTAAGTACAAATAACAAATAAAGTAGCCTCACCTATACAGGCAAGGCAGTGGAAATCAAACTGCCAGCCTTTGGAAATGTGCAATGCACCACTCCGTACTCTTTTAATATTAAACCTCTATTAGGTAATGGCGAATAATATAGAAACTCCAGCGTACCTGTCAGACTGAGGTGCAAGGATTCATACAGAAACGTGGAATGCACCAGTGCCCAAAGAGGACCATGACTGAACCCACTGTAGCCAATATCCACATGTTATACACGGGGCCTGTTTCCAATAATACTGGCCTATTCGTGATGACAGGCGGAGAAGCGATTTACCTGCGCGGGCTGCTCTTACAAAACGTGTCTCAACTCTTGGGGCCAAACTTCAGGAGTGAAACCCGGCACTAAATGGACTACTGCGCCATCCACAGCTCCAAGTGTCTCTCGTGATAAAGACAGATGAGGCGGAATCACGAGGAGGATTTGCAAGTCCGGCTGTCAGACTGAAGAGGCTGGAAAAAAGACCAGAGGGAGAGGTAAAGTTACAGTTGATTTTTACACGATTTTTTGATTATTTAAGTAGTATTAGATCTGATAATTGTTTGCTGCTTTACTCATTAGTGTGTTAAAGGTGCACTGTGTAACTTTTCTGGTGGAGGGTCTGTCAAGTGTTTTTCTCCATGGAGGTGTTATTGCTTCGTCTGGAATGTTTCAGAGTATGGTTTTAAACCTTTCTATCTTCATCGAGACCAAACCAAGTTACAGGTGAGATCTGTGGAGAGGCGACCTAGCTCACAGTCAGAATGCTTGTTTTTCAAGGTATTTTGGAGCTATAAAACCATCTGTAATTGAATAAATGTACGGTAGAGCTGTTTATTGTCATATTGTGGAACATTCCAAGCAGAGAAATTGCATAGCCATAGAAACAAGCGGGTCACGGAAAATCAAAAAAACAGTTACATAGTGTACCTTTAAGATGAAATGGAGAAAAATAAAGTAAATCGCCATTCGTGTAACATCACCAATCAATAACATGACAATGACAAATACACATCAGTGTTTTTAGTGGAGGTACTGCCGTGGTGATACAAAAATAAATAGAACAGAAACAGTATAGCATTAAATATTTCTATCTTTGTGGTAGCAAGCAAGCAATACTGCCAGGTCAAGTTACAGGTCAGATCTACGGAGAGGTGACCCTGCTCAATAGTTTTTAGCAATGAAAAAAAAAGAGCTTTAACACTTAACTTTAACTTAACACTATAAAGATGCATCTTTAAACTGACTTCCCTTCCCAAAGAGCACTACTGTGTTCTATCTACTGTGTATTATCCTCTGGAGGTCCAGGAAACGCTCCTTTTGAAACCTTTTTTTTTAATATGTGTAACTTTAATACTATGCTTTGGAACATTCCAATTTAGACAAAGCAATAGAACCTCCATGGGGACACACAGAGATCTTAAGTACCGTAATAATATAGTTGTATAGAACAGCACAGTGCAACATTTAAAAAAAAAAAAAAACCCTCTTATTTCAGTAATAGACTATACATTTATTATTTTGAGTAAAATTTTTGGCAAGGCTCTACCACCTCTAATCAGGTTATCTCTATTTCATATGGGACAACATGAGGTGTGAAATATGGCCAAAAGGTATGCACATTCCAATATTAAGCAAGTCAACAAATAAAAAGAAATACAATATGTTACTAAGAGATATCCACATTTCTTATCAAAATAATTCATTATCTTTTAATATTCTAATTTCCCTTATCTGTCTTAACTATTAGCTTTAATATGATCTCCCTGGTCCGGCCATGACAGCTCCGTGTGTCTCCTCTCTATTGAATTGTCCCGACCGAAACAAATTTTTCCACCAGTGGCTTTTTCATTATTTTCTTTGGGAATCCACATCCAAAGCAGTGTACTTAGTGTGTGTTTGGATAGATTCTGGAGCAGTCATCTGGGTTTTGTCTCTTTGCTAAACGTGCCAGAGGGAACGCACAGTCGGACTGCAGTTCCACCAGGAAATAAATGGGTATCTAATACATCTCCCCTGCTCCTATTTTGACAGCAGCTCTGGCAGGTCTGGAGAGCTAATAGCATGCTACTTTTACTGGACTCCTAACCGCCATTAAGGGAAGCCACAATTCAAACAGATAGCTAGAAGGAAAGAGTATAAGGTTTAATTCTAAATTCTAAATCTAAAAAGTTAAGGTAATAAGGGCAATATGATTTGTTTTATGGTAAAAGTTATAAGACCAATATGTCCACAGATGATCCTAAAATGTTTTTTTATTTTTATATGAATAACTATGCTTCGTTTTATTGGGTTACTGAGCATGTAATAATTTCCAATCAATTCCTCTGATGATACACATTACCTTTAGTAATAACAATAAAAATGCATTAGTCTTAGTCTGTAGTACTTTTCCAGATGCTAACTTTGTACATTATTCATTTACTTCACACTTGGGGGTGGTAAGTTACTATTGTGGTCACATCTGTCCTGGGGTGGATTGACGAAAGTGGCTGAAAATCTGTGCCATTGGTCCATCCAACCATCACAATCATAAAATCTTCATTGTACATAATTACCACTTTAATTATATTTTGATGAATATTTATGTGAGTAATTTACATCTTACATTACCATTAATGAAGATGCTGAAAGTATAAGTACATATATATTGACAAAATATTTTCAAAACATTTTCAGTTATTTTCTGTTGTATGTATGTAAGTTTGAGCATTTGTGTGGCCTACTGGTAAAACTTTGCTGTTTTCCGAATGTCTCCCGCTGCTCTCTCCCCATTTATTTGTAGGCTGTCCAGTCAATAAAACAAACACTGGCTATTCTTTTAACTGTGCGTAACTTCCTAATGAGCCTTATGTGTGCAAATTACAGCTTTATTTTTAGACTATTTTATTTGGCAATACCTGATTCGCAATGACTAAACCACTGATTGCTTTCAAGTCTTTCTCTTCAAAGTGAGAGGTGAATCTTGGGTCACTCTGTACTCCATAACTAATACTTACATCTCCATAATATGAATGTATGTTAATTGTCTGTAATTTATGCCGTTCCATACACATGTGGAGCTCAGATGTGTAAAGCAAATTACTCTCAATTTCTCTGCTAATTTATGGGCAGCGTTGCACAGTGGGAGGCAAATGACCCAATGAAAAAAAATGAACAAAAACAGGAACATTTCATAGGAGAAATAGCAGATCTTGAAGTCTACGGCCAATGCAAGAATCCATGAATTACTTTCTCTTTGTGTGGCCTGTAGTTCACTACAGCACTAAGCATGAAATGGTTCTAAATTGGCTGTGTTTACCCTCCGAGGAGCGTTTTTGGGAGATCATATCCTAATCCCACAGAGAGGCAGTCCACGGGGTCGCCAGTTATTCAATTAGTCGGGGAAGGGGCTGGGAACACGGAGGGGCAGAGGGAGTGTGAGAACCGGAGGAGTCACAGGGGGCAGTGTAAAGGCCGAGGCTGATATCTGTTAACACGGAACGGCCCGCGCAATAACTTTCATCTGGGACTGATTAAAGGGACCCGTTGGCTTTGTATTGAGATGTGAGTGGGTGTAGCCTGAAGGGGGCGCTGGTAGGGCATTAGAAGGGTGGGATAAAGGATCTCAGCTGGTTATTTACAACTGCAAGATTAATCGCGGTTGACTTGAAACTGCAATTTGAGTTATATCATCTCAGAAGTGAACAAAATGTAAAATGAAGTCTTGTGTATTATACAAATAAAACTCTAGAGTACACATTCATGTACTAGTGGAGTGGTTCTAAAACTTTTCTGACAGTGTACCACAAAAGTCCTAAGACAATATTTGGCTTTCCTAGTACCACCAGATCAAAATCCAGACTATATCAGGTCTAACTCAGAGCTAAAAATGGTCTAAAATCAGAATAAACAATGGATAAAGTCGTTCTAAATAATGATTAACACAAAAGAGGACATAAGCATGAACTCTAAGCACACTCAAACTGCAGAGAGGCCCGCGTACCACTAGAGGCAGCGCTAGATCAGTGGCCCACAGTTTAAGAAAAACTGTATTCGTTTTTTAACCATGATTCAAATGTACACTGTGAAATGGTTTGGGCATAAAAATCAAGAACAATCTGAACAACAATATGAAGAATTTGATTTCAATACTACACAAAAGCAATGAGGCCAGGTATTTTCCCCAAATCGTTCAGCACTGGGTCAGAGATACTGATCATTTGGCAACTTCTCTTGGCCATTGTAAACAGAAACAATTCGCTATATGTTACGCTTCATATAGAGCTTTTATTTTACATGTTCGTAGACACAGCCACCCAGTGTGATATCAGCAAAAGAAACCAAGCAATCCACTAACTAATGTTTAAAAAAATGCTTTTTCTGGATTTTCTCAACACAGTAAAAGTTGGGCTTTGCTGTAGTAATATAGCTCCCTTAAATCCTTAGTGTAAAAAAAAAGGTACATTTGTGGCGTTGTATAGTGCAGTTAACTTATGGACAGTGACATACAGACTAAACATGGAGGAGGTGTTGACAGGAGCAGAGAGAATAGTTACTCTGCCAACATTACTGCAGTAAGCAAGGACCTACTGCATCATACCTACTGTGTAATAACACCACCAGTGCTTTAGATTTCACAAAAACACACTCACCACAAACACAAGGTGCACTGGTGGGTTCAGTTTAAACACATCAACATAAGAAAGGTTCCTGAGTGCTGTCAGAGTTAGCCGTGGTAACCATCACCTAACAATTTACTCAAACCACCTTGTAACGGGCTGCCCAAAATTAACATATTGAAGCATGTTTTCCTTTTCATTTTTACAATTTGTTTTCAGTCATAGGTTTCCAAAAAAATGTCTATTTTTAATGACTTTATGAGAGCTGAGGAATGAGTGCAGATCGGTCTCTGGCCACACTGACCTGAATGAAAGTAGTCTCTTTCTCTCTTTCTTCATCTCTTTTTCTGTCACCCTCACGCTTTTCCTCTCTTTTCATCTGGCTGCCACTGTTTCCTTCCTCTTTTCTTCTCTGTCACTCTCTCCTTCTGGTTACTTCTCTCAAATGTACTCTCTTTCGCTCTGTCTCTTTCTTTCTTTTTGTCACATCTCTTTCTCTCTTTACCTCTGGCTCTCTTGCCCCCATATTCTCTCTCTTTCCTTTTTGCTCCCCTTTCTTTCTTCCTCACACTCTTCCTCTCTTCTTCATTCTGTCTCTTTCTCGTTCTCTCCCACCTCTTTCTATTTCTATCTCATGCTCTGTCTCTCTCTCCCTCTCTACTCTATCTCACTCCTCTCTTTCCTTCTATGTCTAGCTCATACTTTTGTTCTTTCTCTTTCTCCTTATTTTTTCTTTACATTCTATCTCTCTCCTTTCTCTCCTTCTATTTCTACCTCATGCTCTTTCTCTCTCTCCTTCTCTACTCTCTCTCACTCCTCTCTTTTTCCTTCTATGTCTACCTCACAGTCTTGTTCTTTCTCTTTCTCCTTATTCCTTCCTCACATTCTGTCTCTCTCCTTTCATTTCTACTTCATGCTCGTTCTCTCTCGTTATTTTCCCTTTCTTTTTCTCTCTTTCTCTCCCCATTTCTCTCTCTTTCCTTCTCTCTCTACTACTTTGGCTCCTTTTCTTTCTCACACACACTGCCTCTCTCTCTCATGTTCTTTCACTCTATCCCTCTCTCTTTCCTTCCTTCTCCGTTTCTCTCTCCCCCCTCTCTCTCTCCTTCTATTTCTACCTCATGCTTATTCTCTCGTTTTTTTTCCCTTCTCCTTTCTGTCTTTCTCTGTGCCCTCTCTCCATTCTTCTCTCTCTTTCTTACTTTTGTTATTCCCCGCTCTCTCTCTTTCTATTTCTACCTCACGCTCATTCTATCTCTCTCTCGCTCTCTTTCCTTCTCTCTTGCTCTCTAGCCTCTCTCTCCACTCTCTTTCCTCTCTCTTCCCCTCTCTCTCTATATCTTTCTCCCTCTCTCTCTCTCTGTACTTTCTTTGGCTCTAAACTTACACATTTCTTTCTCTTTTGCGGCGTGATACAAATGAGCCCGGCGCTGCACACTCGGAGAGCGCAGCAGACTGGGGGTCACTGTGTGTAGCCAGGCCTCACTCAGCGCGCCAGCTTCTGTCACAGCCACTAGTCCCGGAGAGCGAGGCCTTACCGGAAACCAGGCGGGCTGATTGAGTTCCTGTTATTGACTGTTTTTTACCTTTTTCGCTCCCGACTTTCCCCTGTGCCAGCTGTCCAGGTCCAGACTGTAGAGAATCACACGCCCCAGCACTCAGGGAACCACCGGGGCTTTTCAACTCCAAATAGTCGTTAGTCATCTGAAAGCAACAAGTGAGAGGTAATTAAAATATGATGGATCTGCTGTCGGAGCGGCCCGCATTCACACTGGACCCCAACGTGTAAAGTGGTAAAATACTGCATGACTACAAACATTACATCAGGCGTATAAAAAAGCTCTCTTCCTGCTTATTTCAGTCGTAAGCAATAGCAATTTGTAGTTTGTATTATGATAATTGGGGATAACAGAGGATCAAATTAATTATGTGATTTTAAATGTAATTAAGTCAAAATGCCATCTATGTAATATTTAAAAAAATTAACTGGCATTTATATTGTTAATCGTAAAAAGTGTGTTTTACTGTCCCATTAGGATCCACTCATAAAATCATTCTGTAGTTTCTTGGCAGTTTTCTTTCATGATGCAATACAGCTATAAGATTATCATGGTATGGAATAATAATAATAAAATAATGTTCAATGATTATTACAGATTTTGTTTTGTTCAATCTATGGATAGAAGAAAAAGTCAAAGAATTCCTGGTACCACAGCTCACACTCCACAAAGACTCAGCCTGTCAACCATTACAGAACCAAACATTTCTATATGAAAAAGTGTTTATAATTATACTACACTCTGATGAACAGACCTCTGTTTTATCATACTCTGACAGTTTTGGCTCTCCTCCGCTGTCTTCTATTATTTAAACTGGGTTTGGGTAGCTTTGACTTATATCAAGTGAAAAAGTCAGCCAACAAAGTAAGTCTTATTTTGCTTCCAAAAATTTGAACACATCAATTCCTCAAAATAAAAAATACGCTTAAAGCCACAGTATGCAGCATTTTAGAAAATAGACTTAAGTAAAAGCCTGTTTTTTCAATTTGATTGTGTTTATTGCACTGAAACCTTCCTAACCCTGAGCAGACTGACTCTTATTTCCTCCTGCTTGTTTCCATAGAAATTATGTTTTTCTTCCACAGTATGGCATAAAACTGTACCGAAGTATGGTTTTCACTTGTATGGCATCATGTAGGTGACATTGTACCTCCAGAAATTACATACTGTACCTTTAATGCGCTTCAATTATTTCACTTAAAAAAAAGAAAACTTTTCTGGCAAGTTGGTTTTACTTCACAAGCCAAATCTTAAGTCTCTTTTTTATATTCAAACAAATATAAACTCATATTTTAGAATAGTAAATCTGTACTATTTTACCAAATAATATTAAATGTGAGCTACAGTAGTACAGGAAACCATATCCCCTTTAAACTCTAAATCAGCCAGTCCCGATGGATGCTCCTGTTGAGATGAGCCCAGAGGCAGAGCAGGTCAGGCGGTGAGAGCTAAAGCACGGCCTGGCCCCGCTCCCGGCCCAAAGCGCGACCGCTGTGGGCTGCTGGGAGACTGAAAGATGTGTTTGTTATACAATAAGTTGTAGCAGCGTTGCCATCTGGGTATACCCCCTCAGTCAGTCAGCCCAGAGCAGACGCGTGTGCTGAGCCTGCCAGAAATAATACCAATAAAACAAAGAGGCCATTCATCCCCCTCTGCAGGACTAGTGCTGCTCAGTAATGATATTAGAGCTTCAGAGGATTAGCATAGGGGCCCATTCTTTTATATCTCTTTTATGTCACAGCTCAGGGAAACCAAGATCCATTTTTGGGTTGAAATAAAAGAGGAATGAATTTCTTTGCCGCAAAAATCATACTTGTGGTGTAACATCTGTGTCGTCAAACCAGATATAGACAGACTACAACGTACACTAGTATGTTGTAGCAGTGTTGGTATCAAGAAAGGAAAGAGTGTAGTTCACAACTTATTAATATTTTTTTCTCTTCTCTTTGTCAAATTAATTAGGTGAATGTATGAACAAACAAATTTATCATTTTAAGCAATTCTTCATCATAGTCAAACAAACCTATCATTAAATGTATATATAGACAGATTCCATGCGTTATAGTGATATGACATGAATGTATGTGAACTTTTTATACTTTTTATTTTGGAACTGCATGTTAGATTCATTTGAAAGGACTTTGCAAATCTCAATAATAATAGATGGATAGAAATCTAATCAGATTTGGAAATATGCACATACTTTAGATGCTGTACAGTATATGTATGGGAATCAAAATGATTTAAAATCAGCACAATTACCATGTCTATTCTACATAATCTTTTGAGGAAAGGTCCTCAAAATTGCACTTATAAACAAGAATCTGAATACATATACACTGAGCACAAATAATTCATTATAAGTCACTAATTTGTGTTGATGAAATGAATAACTGTATCTAATAAGAATATTTCATCAGAATTATGACTGAATATTTTATGGATTTGTACTGCACTTTCCACCTGTCAGCTCGGCGGCCCACCTCACGCCCTCTCAGCGCTGATTGCTTTGGCCCTGACCCCAGATGTTTGTTGACTTGGGGCCTGGTTGCAGAGGGGGGCATGGACAGAGTGGAATCATCATGAATTCCTGCATGTGAGTGGGCTCGTGATGATGGGTGCTGGTCCCCCCTCTCTCTCCCTCTCTCCTCCCCCTTTCGCTACATACTGGCGGGTGTTGATACAGCTGGACAGGGCCTATAGGTGCAGAGTGGTCAGGGGACAGGAGACAGGTCAGAGAAGCATGTCACTCAAGCACATGTCAATAGAAAATGTCACCACTTGAAGCCAAGTTGACAACTTGGTGATCTATTATTTGTTTTCATATCTGACCTACAATGTGATGTCATATTCCCATTGCTTGGCGGTATTATTTTAGAGCATTATCTCACTCTATTCAGCAAACAGTAGATGTATTCTGAGCAATACAGGCTATATTTAAATGGCCTATATTATACCATTGTCTGATCTATGTTAGAATGTTATTTCCTCATCACAAACCGTAGTATGTTTTGTTTCATTCACACATGTTTAACACACAAACCCTGCATATTTAGAGTGAGGTTTTTGCCCATATTGAAAACACTCAGTTCCACCTTGTGATGTCATGTGGTAATACAGGAAGTGCTGCACTATGTTTTAAAACTGTTTTTCAACACCTTCAGTAAAATCATTTGGATGATTTCAGCCCTGGAATTGGCAATTTCTACTGAACAAAAGGTAAAAAAGAAGCTGTTAACTTGAAAACTACTGCTTTATGACATCAGAAGTTGGAACAGAGCATTTTGAGCTTTGGAGATGTAGATGGACTAGTAATAACGGGATTCTCAAACATGTGAATAAAACAAAACACAATTCCAGGTATGTTTTTGAGGCATTAACATCATTATAGCATGGCTAAAAGCTCATCTGTGTCAATTTGCATAATATAGAACCTTCAAATGCGATGACTCAAAAATAGCTTCACCTCTCTAAATAACTCACATTTTATACTACTTGTACATTACTAAAAGTATGCTATGTAACATTTCTGGTGGAAGGTTAACCAGGTGCTTTGCTGGAATGTTCCCCAACATGGCATTTAATTTGTATATATCCAGGTGAGCCTGCTCACTGAAAGAATGCATGTTTTTTAGTAATATTTGCATGCAATAAAAAACACCTGTAGTAGAAGTAATCCAAGATAGAAAGTTTAATGTCATACTTGGGAACTGTACAGGCACAGCAACACCATTTCCATAGAGACAAGCAAGTGGCAGACTGCCCACCTGAAAACATATTACACCTTTAACATGTTCATGTGCAAATATAAAAATTAGTAGTGTAAATAAAAATGTGTAACCATCTAACTTTGTGATGTGTGGCTACAATTTATTTCTTTGTTTAATTCCAATTAATAAGTACGATACACAATACAATTCTCTATTCTTTATCACAACCCTTTATACAGTTTAATAAGAGCTTCTTAGCATGTCACAAAGCTGTAGCCCTTGAATCTATGACCCACAGCCCTTCTTCATCATGGGCACACTCTAGTCTCCCTCCGCTCTCACCTCTCTTGTTCCTGTAGTTGACTTAGCTCAGCACAGTGCCAAAACCAACCACGGGAAGGCACATATAGACCACAGAGGAAGCCAATATCCTCCTTAGTGTTTTCATATCACTGAGAGGCAAATCAAGCAAGTCCAGATGAAATCTTATATGACATGTAAAAACTTAGATGAGTTCAATATTAAAACACCACAGGGATTTTATAAGAAGATAAGCTATTTGACTATTAAAAGAAAAAAAAAAAAAACAAACACTATATAAATGTCTAGAAAAGGTTCAGTCATGTGTGCCAAAATATGTTAAAAATAAAATATATTATAACATAGACTAAAATAATTTATTTTCACATTTCACACAAAATATAGGCCTACAAAACATAGAAAGACAGTTTGCAGGCTTACCTAAAGAAAATAGCCTACACTCAAATTAGAATCTTAGGATCACAAACTTGCCAATTTTGAATATTTAAATTAAAAGTCCTAGATTAAAAATGTTGTGGGTTTTTATAGAAGAAAAATAAATGTTGAGAGGTAGTAAAAATGGTGTTGGTTATTTTATTCTCAGAAGTGCACAAAATAGTGAAACAATGAACAATAGATATATATTTACAGTCTGTAGCAGCAGCAAAAATACGGACAGCCCTTGATAGCTCTGGGCTTCACACAGCTCTTCCCCTTGACACACACTGCCTCTGTGGTGGTGAGAGGCCCCTTTTAAAGTACTAGGCTCTTCCCCAAAACCAATTAACAACGAAAAACTGATATTTCTCTATCAATAGAAATATATACATTTCCCCTTCACACAAATATTATCATAAGCAAAAATATTCTAATAATAGACTATACATATTTAGTACCCAAACGGCAAGTCACAAGTCACATGACGACACAGAAGATGTCACATGCAACACTAATGCGGAAGACGCTCGGATTGGCCCATGGATCTGTGGTTGGTCCACTGATACCCATGTTACAGACACAGAAAATACATCAGACAATAAGCAAAGTTTGGAAGTGCAACCAAGTGTGCACTCCTGACTCTGGCGATGACTATGTGCGGAAAACTCTGGGATATCCGTAAACGGCCGGGTAAGTGAAACACTAGTAGTAAGGTAAATTCATGTGTTCATACAGGTCGGCACCTCGCTGGCTGACGGGACTCCTCCGTCACAACAAAAAATGAAATACCTGGAGTTGTGTTTTTGTTTCATTCATACATGTTTGAGTAACTCTTTGTTATTAGTGTGTCTACATCTCCAAAGCACAAAATGCTCTGTTCCACCTTGTGATGTCATGTAGTGCTAGTTAACAGCTATCTTTAGGTCAGTAGAGATGAGCAATTCCAGGTCTGAAAGTATCCAAATGATTCTAGTGAAGGTGTATGGAGTTTAAAAACACACTGGAGCACTTCCTGTATTACCACATGATAAGGTATAACAGATGTTTTCTGTTTGAGAGAAAACTGTTTAATATGGGCACATTAAAATAGATAGAGCAATATTTATCTTGTGAGTGTTTAGGCAAGGGTAGGCTATTTACAATAAGCAGCTGGTTTGGAATTCCTTTCAATTAGCCTATAGCAAGAGTTAGCATTAGCACAGATTACATTTTACTCTCAAGATAAACTAGAAAATACTTAATACTAAATTCACTGGGTACTGAGCTCAAAGAGATTTTTTTAGGGGAAGGGGAACTAAACATTTCCAAAAAGGTTTTAATTTATGACATAAAAAGGAACCGAAGTTGAGAATGTCCAACCCACTCAGTCTGTCAATAGCATGTCATTTGTCATAATTATCTGAACAATTAGCCTGCTAACGCTAAATGCTAAACTTCAATGCTGAAAGACCACCAAATTATGTGTGATTTTGACTGCAGGTGTCCAACTACCCCGTCTTTATGTGTCTGTGTCTAAAATGGAGAGCTTTTTCCGAGTGTATTATATTTCAGACAATGCCCGCCGTACTCTACCCTGCCTACCGTCTTTATCTGTGTCTACTGCTCTACCCTGACCGCTCTGACAGGCCCGGAGCCAGTTTCACTCTCCAGGGGCCCAGCTGGTTCTCATCCAGGCCCCTGAGAAAGATTGATGAGTCTTGTTATATGTGTCCAGACAAATACGCAGGAGCAGGGCCAGAGTACAGACCAGGGCCATGCCAGACACGCTTGCTAGTGAGCTCCCTCCTATAACAGGCTGCAGTGTGGAGCAGAGTTATGGAGTGAGTGAGTGAAAGCTTGTATGTAAACATGTGCAGTACAAGCGTGTGTGGCTGTGACGTAGTGCCCTGGAACCAGTCTGAGCCTCCACACAGTTTTATGAAGGCAATCAATACTGAGAGTTGTGTTTTTTGTACAGGGGAAATGTTATACCCTTATATAGAGCTGCAGTTTAAAGATGCACTATGACTTTTTGGTTAGGGGTTCATCACCTGCTTGTTATGTCATTGCTTTGCCTTGAATGTTCCACAGTATATCATTAAACAGATCTACCTTACATTTACTCAATTGCATGTGGTGTTAATGTTTTTATAGCTCAAAAATATGTTCTGATTGTGAGCAGGGTTGCCTCTCCACAGATCTGACCAGAAACCTGATCTAGGAACGCTGAACAGAATTATGGGATTAAAATTTAAAATCTAATCCTAATTGGAATACTTGTCAGAAATGCTGGATTTATTTTTTTATTTTTTTTTAGAAATTTTCAAAAAAATGTTTGCAGTGGTACGGTATATTTTTAATCCACTGGTTTATATGGGAAAATGAAGAATAAATAGCCTTTTCTGGTGAACAAACCGTGTCAGTTAATGCCTGTCTTATACATGAACTCTACTGTAGGCTGTATGTAATATTTGTAACTAAGTGCATACATTTGAAACTGTGTGGATTTTACTAAACAGGGCATACATAACTTAAAAACCCAAAACAAAACAATAATAATTCTAATATTTTATATTTTAAAATATAATATTGTGAATAATATTTTGATTAACCATGGGTTTGTGATATAAATTTGCACAAAACATGTAATAAATAAAAAGGCAAGACTATATCAATGGGGTTTGTACTGAGCAACTGAACTAACTGTTTTACTAGAAAAATATTTTGTTGTTTTTTTCCCCCCCCACAAACAAAAGACCACCTCTGGGGACAGGCTCCTGTCCCTTTGCTGCTCCACGGACAAACTCTGGAAGTCATTTGTCCCACAGGCCATACATCTGCACAACACATTCCTACAGCGGATGAATGCAAAAGGATGGACTGCTATGCTGCTATGTTTGTTTCTGCGCTGCTACTGCCGAACTATGAATTTCCTTCAGGATCAATAAAGTATCTTACCCTCTGCATAGTTACATACTGGAAGCACAGAGGAGGAAGTGTCTTGCCCAAAGACAGGCAAACTAGGATCATACTATTTTACTTGTTGAATGATCAATTAATAATTGTTTAATACCACACCCTAAAAGTACACAAATACATTAAAAGTGTGGAAATGGTATAGTGAGAAATTAGTGGTTAAAAACAATGCTTTTTCCCCTGGTCCTGTTGTTGCTTATATCAGGCCAGAGCAGCCTGTGGAGCGCAGCAGGACCCCCCCGGGAACACAAACCCCACAGCTCACACACAGTGGCCCCTCTTCCTCTGTCTGTCCCATTCACTCCTGTGATAAGGACCCGGGCCCCTAGGAGCCACTGCCTGGTGCCAGGGCTTTCCTCAAACACAAAAACAGTTCCCAAAATGAACATATATGAGACAATATGGCACCGGCGTCCAGTATGGCCTTTCAGCTTTGTGTAGATCTAATCTCATCATGACGGATTTCTTTCCTTTTGACCAGGGAAAGGTAAAAAAGTCAACATCACTTTTCACTGCATCTGGCCAAAAAAAATGTAATTTGCAATGTTCGGCAGCAAGTTTTGCTTTTTTTCCAACTTCCAAAATTTCACTCATCATAAAAAAAATGCATATTCAAACATTTTAACTGATTTGGCTAATGGCAACAAATGATAAAATGTTACTGACTGGGGTGAGTATGAGTAAAATGAGTAAAACATGTTTTATTTTATTAATTTATTTATTTTTCTGGAACAAATAAAAAAATACCTATCAATATTCACTTTCCAATCATAAATAATACTTTTAATCAGTGCCATTTAGCACAAAAAATAGTCAAATTTCTCCCTCTAAATTGTGAACTGAAGACTGGCTACAGATATTAAATTAAAAAGCCCTGATCAGATAATTTATTTGAAATTATGGAATGTCTGTCTTAATTATAATTTCAATAACTGCACAGCCCTACAAGCCAATACTAGACTGCACTTCTGCTATTAAATTATTAAAAATATTTAAAAGTCCTGTATTACACAGAACTGAGAAAAAACAAAAAACATACCTGGTGTTATGTTTTCTTTCAATTACATGTTTGAGTAACCGTTTATTATTAGTCTGTCTGCATCTCCAAAGCTCTAAATCCCCTGTTCCACCTTGTGATGTCATGAAGTGGTAGTTTTCAAGTTAACAGCTACCTTTTACCTTTAGTTCATCAGAGACTGGTGATTCCAGGGCTGAAATTATCCAAATGTTTCTAGAGGAGGTTTATGGAGTTTAAAAACACAGTGGAGCATTTCCTCTATGACCACATAACATCACAACATAGAACAGTGTTTGAAAAAAGAACTCAGCCCAAATATGCAAGGTGTTTATGTTAAACATGTGTGAATGAAACGAAACACAACTCCAGATGTTTATGATGAGGAAACAACATTATAACATAGATCAGAAAATGGCATAATATGGACAGTTTCAACAATTTCAACAAATATATCAAGAAATGTGCTGGCTAAAGATAAACACAGTAAAAGGAGGTTGAATTCTGTGGCTAAAATCCTGAATCTAGCTCTGTTCTATTCATTGCTGGTGTGAATATTTGACTGGCACTACCTGCTTCTCCTCTGCTCTCACTCTTTATTTCCAGCCCGTTTCAGACTGGGGGCCTGCAGTTACTCAGGTCCCCGCTCCAGAAAGGCCCCTGGGAGCTGCCACTGTAACTAAACTCACCCAAAGAAACCAGTGCATTTCTGCCGCCATTTTAAAGCTCTCACTTACATTCTGCTCTTAACAGGCCACAGCATTTAACCGTTGCAGTCACCGTGTTCAATTAGCTCTTCGTTAGCAGCTATTCAAACAGTGATTAGCTTGATTGTGTGAATGGTGATTTATGGGGCGAGCTGGGAGTTTTTCCATCTGCCCCGTAGGCTGTGTGGTGGATGTGATTTACAGACAGAGACGTGAGAGCAGGTGTGGCAGGCCAAGCGAAAACACAGAAAGAAATATATCAAATATGTTTTTAAAAAAAGAGAGGATGAAAGGTTACAAAAAGCAGTCAAGGTTAATTTTCAGTGTCTGTTTTAGAAAAGACAGTGGCACAGGGGTTAAGACTCTACCCCCAAGAGCAGAGTGGTACCAGGTTTAATTGTTGGTTCAGGTTCAATCAATCAATTTGTCCCCAAAGGCAATTTAAGCACATTAAGCAGCAAAATATAAACTCACACTAAAGTCTCAGTGCAGCTCAAGTTTGATCAGTTCCTGTGTCAGGGCAGTTTAAGGAGAGTAGCGGCCCTCAGTACAAAAGTGCCCCATTCAACTCCATCTAATCTACTTGTGCAGCTTTGAAGTACTTTCATGCGTGCAATATTATCATAAATCGTCACTATGACGATCACTGTTTAATGCCGTCAAAGCAAGTTCCTACATCGTGAATTAATCTGATTCACAATGTGATGAATCATCTAATAGGCTACTAACATTTAACATGAAAAGGCAATTTCTTAGCTGCCTTAACTTGCTTGGAATTGAATCATGAGCCACATTTTTTATCTCATAGTCAGAGGCCCTTATTGTATATAATAGTGCTGTAGCCCTAAAAGTTATATATCATTATACTTAAACTCTGTTGTTACATTTAAACTTTCTACTTCCTAAGAGATATTTATCTTGATTTCTAAGTGCCTATTTCTATTTTCTTGTTGTTCTTGAACTGTGTGGCGCAGCACTGCAATTTCACCAAATAAAGGTTATCTTATTTTGTCTTCAACTAATAATACATTTGTTATAAAATAACTAGGGATGTAACAATAACCTAAATATTGTGATACCATATCATCAAAAGTCTCACAGTAATATCGTGGGCTGTCACAAAATATCAGATTACAAGTTCATTTGTTTAAATGCATGGTTTTATAGTAGAAAAAGCTAATAAACATAGGGAACTACATATCCCATGATTCATTTCAGAGCAGACAACATGAAGAGACATGTTTTTACTTGAATTCTTGGGATCATGACAGAAATAATTCAACCAAAATCTTGTCAAGGTATTTCAAAAGCAAAAAAGTGTCCTATCTACAATTATAACAGCCTCTCCAAAATATCTCAATTAATATCGTACTGTGAGATGCATATCGTGATAATATCGTACCGAGAGATTTGGATATCGTTACATCCCTAAAAAGAAAACATGAATAATGGAATTGCTGCTCAATATTTCTCTTTGTATTTTTCTGTGGTGCAATAAAGAACCAAAAGATGTTATCTACATGCTATGTTCAAGCCACATTACAAATTAATAAATACACATTAAGAATAAATGAGTCCTATAAGAATGATTGAGCTCAAAATTGACATTGCAAATTCAACTACAAAGCTCCAAACCTGAACAAAAGCTGCTGTGGTCACATGCCTGGTGGCACCTGTGTTCATCCATAAATCTGCTACTATGACCCACTGCAATTGCTACACATAAACAGTCTTCTACCAGAGGGCAAAGGTCAAGTATCTAAATGCCTGCTCTTGAGTGCCGTCCTCCGCATATACAACCAACTGGAAAAACTTTCACTTTATTTCCCCTCCGTATCACTATCATTTCGAGTACCTTGGTCCAGGTCGAGCCTTTATCAGCTGTCTGCCCTGGCTCTATGGAATTCCAGTTGTTTCGTTGCTTTGCCATTTTCCTGCCTGTTCGTGTAATCGTAGGGAAACAGAGTCAGGACCTGCAGATAAGCCCAGTTTATCACAATTACACCAGTACGGTTCTCTCCTCTTCAAAACCTCACTGCCATTTGAGCTCAAGTCCACAATGCAGCGTCCAGGGAGAGAGGAATTTTAACATTTAAGTCTCATTCAGAATTTGGCCATTGTCCCATGCCCTTTCATAGTCACTTGTAACTGCTGTCAGATTTATGTAGCGTTATGTATGAGCTGTTTAGTATGCAGACATGAAGTAACCGCCAGACCCTCATATTTAATCTCATCAGACGCTCTCACTGATTACAAATGATAGCACTTTCCTGTGAATTTGTCAAATCTGTCAGGGGAAAAACATGATTTTTTTTTCTTCAATTCACTCCGTCCGCTGGCAGAGAGGCAGCAATCCAGACTACCCCAGCCTTTCGGTTATCCCTGCACAGTTAACCCCCATCCCTCGTCCCACTTATTTAGAATTTCTTATTTAGATGCAACTTTGAAATTAGATTTTGGCACTGTGCAACTTTTCGGTTGGGGGTCCATCACCTTCTTGCTTCTCTGGATATGTCATTGCTCTGCTTAGAATGTAGAATAAGACATTAAACAGATCTACCTTACATTCATTCAATTACAGGTGGTTTTATTGCTTAAAAATACCTACAAAACATGCATTATGACTGTGAGCGGGGTCGCCTCTCCACAAATCTGACCTGTAACTTGGTCTGGTCTCCATAAAGATAGGTATAATGCCAAACTGTGGAACATTCCAGACAAAGTGATAACATCTCCAAAGAGAAAAGCATTTGACAGACCCTCCACCAGCAAAGTTACGCAATGCAACTGTATTTTCTTTATTTCACAGTGTCAATATATTGTCAGTAATGATTGTCTATTGTTGGTTTGTGTTGTTGTTTTTAATGTTTCAAGGTGCACTTTGAGCCTTTTGCATGTTTTTCCAAAGTATTTTTAACTACAAATGGCAAATAAACTAACCTCACTTATCCATATGAATTATAAAAACTGAGACTTTTTGGCTGTGCTGGCATTCAAGGTTGTAATGTTGCCTACTGCTATTCCAATCTCTTTGTGCGTTACGATTGAGAAAAATCTAAAAATCATGCCGTGCTCTTGTAGTTATCATCTGAGTAGGAATGGAAATATTAACAAAAGTTAGTTACAACAATTAGTTAGTTATGGCAAATTTGGAGCGGAGTTCATTATTAGGAATAGGAATTTATTTATGGACAAAATAGCAAAAACAACAGTATCATGTAGAGCGGGTTAATGCGAACATTTTAAGACTAAAATGAGGAGCCTGACAGCAGCAGTTATGGAGAGCAGGTGAATTTTTTTAATACAAAGTGAAACTGAAACGGCTAGCAGGTTAGTTATGAAATTAAATGAAATTTATATATACAGTCTATAGGTTCAAGTCTAGCAAAGAGCAGAAAAAAATCACTTCATACCCTTTGTTTGAGAGATTACACTAGACAGTTTAGACACAGTCATTTACAATCGTTTTAAGTGTAGACAATACACTTGGTATTTTCATTCCGCATAGCTCCAAAACAGCAATTGCAATATCATCCATTTATCCTACAATTTGAGGTTGTCACCCAAGGCCAGCCCAGTGTTTGCGTGGCAGGTTTAGAAACAGGAGCTATGATTCTGCAGAGCTGTGTGCCTGCTTTGTAGCACTCCTGATTGAACCAAACAAGCTCCGGTGTCTTTAAATGTTGTGGCCAGCCCTAATCCTCTCACCTCCGAGCTCAACTACAAGCCTCAAAAGAGCGCTTGTATTTGGGGCGCGGACTGAGCCTGGCCTTCTCCCCTGGTGCATGGAAATTCTGGCAGGACTGGCAGGGCTTCAGGAAAACATTACCTGTGGCAGTGTTAGCGGTGAGGAGCACAGTGCCAGCCCTCAGCCCACTGGGAGTACAACAAGCCTGACAGACTCACCTCCTTGTAGGCCACACTAGACGCTGCACTCGGCCAGCTCGGCGTGCCCAAATTGCCCGTGGCGGTTCGGCTGGAAATAGAAGTACAGTTAGGCGGGCTTGTGAAATGTCTGACAGGTCTAAAAGTGCTGGACTCCAATCCAACATGGGATACAAACCAGCGAAGTGACAGCAACGAGCGTGTCAGTCAAACGCCCATGACACCATCCACATTACAGCAGGCTGCTTCGACCCAAGAGAAGCTGGATTTAATGCGGGCAACAGTAATACAAGTACTATGTCCACAGCGTGAGGTGTCAGTCTGAGCTGTCAATTTTCTGGATAACACTGAGGTAAGACTTACAATGCTAATAATTGTACAAACTTTGCCTGGGATCCAGAACACACAATTCTAATACTTTACGAAGATGTGAGTCTGGTCACAGCTGAATCTCACTGAGTTCAGATGGGCGTGACAGGTGAATTAATCAATCAGAGACATGCATGGTCAGTATCAAAACAAATACAGGGCTTAAAGTGAAAAAAAAAAAAATCTGCTGAGTTTTTGTAGTTCAGCCAGGGCGTATTTGCCTGGCCTTCATTTTAATCTCCTTATATTTATCAATACACTATTAGTCTGGATCTGCTGCCATGAAAATCAGAAACCATGGCACAGGCAGAGCAACAGACAGACATAAACAAATTGGCGGGTAGAGACTAGGCTAGTACTTTGTGAGGCAGATTTTTTATTTTTTTTACTTTGATATCCCTCTGAAAAAGAAATACAGAGACATCATTCTGCAAACTAGGATGCACCATGCTCAAATGCTCACAAAAGCTTTATGATATGAGGCCAGCAATATGTGACTATGAACTCGTACTTATATTTTAGGGATAATTAGGCTAACTGTTCCAAAGCAGTTTTGTCAAAATGAATAGAATACAAAGATATGCCTAAACATAAATGGTAAAAGGTCACAGACCTCCAGAGGGCCTCCTGATTAGGGCTTGGACCTGTCTGGGATGTCATGGGAGTGTCCACTTTTAATCAGAGCAGACCACCTGACCCCTGGCACTCCACCCTAAACTGTCTGACCTCCTATTTATGGCTTCCATCCTGTCTACTTATACACTTATATCTATTACATCAAAGTGTTTCCCATGCCATATTTTTGTTCACCTGACAGAAAACAACAGCAAAAATATTTCAACATCATTGGTTAAAAATAATCATGAAAATATGGCACTGAATGTTTTTCTTCATCAAACCGTAATTCCTCATGGTTATATATTTGCTTATGACATCCTTTCAGAAAGAATGACTTGCACTTACAAGTGTGGTGGTGGTTGGATATGTCTTGTCTACTTGGGAAATTACCTTCTGCCCCTATTAGAAAAAGAATAAGAAAACAAGATGGAAAATCATGGTAAATGTACAAGGTTTGACAATAGCATTAATTATTACACTTGTTCAATCTCAGAGCCCCAAAACAGATCATAAAAATGTCCAAGGAACACATCAGTACATATCCCATGAAGCAATAAAATTTATTATAAAATAAACATGGATTTAGTAAACTAAGTTACATTTTCAGCAACGAAATTTAAATTTTAGTCACGCAGTGTTGTGACGATGCTAAAATATCAAACTCGAATTTGATACTACTGGAACAGACGCACTTCTCAAGACTGAATCCGATGCCAACATAATAGATTCTTTAGACAATAGGACATCATTTGTCAACATTAAATCGTAGTAGTGTCTTATATTTTACTTTATATATTTCTATTTGGTCTCACACCTGCGTAATCCCTCACTCATACAGATAGGTTCCATAGTGGTTCAGGGACCATGGTCATATACTAGTATATGTGGTCTTATACTTCTCCTGTTACAGCTCAAGATCTTTCTAAAACTATTCAGGAACGTTTGATACTAGTTTCAATACTGACTAGTATCAGATTTTTTTTGACAACCCTAATACTAAGACTGAAACCAAATTCTAATTTTTTTGTCAAAATTAACAGTGTGGGTGGAGTACTGAGGTTGTTCTTGAATGTTGAGGCCTGGGATTCATCTGTGGCAAAGACAATAGTGCAGATCAGATCAGATCAGAGGAGGGCTGGACTGGGCAGGCGTTGGGAGCGACAGGCTGAGGTGAGCTAGTGCAGCCCACAGCCCCTTCCTCTGGACCGGGGCCTGTTTTCCAAAGGAAGTGCACCAAGCCTAATCTGTGCACCCACACGAGGGGGGCCTGGGGGGCCCGGCATTGTCTGCTTTATCATCTGCATTTGATGGGCTTTTCACTGTAAGGACAAGGGCCAACCATGAAAAGAGGATAGTGCTGGTGAACGTTACATAATACATTTAAAGTTTTCAGTTTTCCTTAACTGGTCTTTATTATTCAGATGTTTAAACTACCTTTGAACATTTAGCTTTCTGTAGTATTGTGAATTAAAGGTGTCATACTTGGTTATTACTGTTTAAAAACATGAAAAAACAGAACTAGAAGATAATATTAGTTGATTGTTGAAAAATTATTAACAACACTCTGAAACTATTCCTATTCCTTAATGCATTTTGAATACCCTAATTATTCGCCATGATTACTTCACAAACACAGAGGAGCTTCATGGATTACCAATATGTCCCCAACCACTAAAAGTTCACAAGTTAGTTTTGATTTATATTGAACCTTAAGTTTTATATGTGTTAGGAAGTCATCAAATACAAATATGTGTAAAAAAGTCATCAATTTCATGTCTGAAAATGGCACCAAATGAACTAAATACAAACTGGTCTACATTGTCCAAACACTTGTCATCTTATGTGATGTCTGATAGTCATCTTATGGTGTTTAAGAGGAAGAGTCAATTAAGAGGAACAATGTGGTTCTGGGGCAGGAAGCAGAAGGCACCATTTGACCACAGTCACACTTCATAATGAACAGCCGAGGAAGTCATATAAGACAGGCATCAACACACACTACATTACAATCATGTTCTCATACAGGATTACTCATCATACCGCTAATAAACTCTAGTGTTTTGGTGCTCACATGGTCCAGTTTCCTCATGTCCTCTTGCATCAGATGCTACTTCCTTCCACACCTACTGCTTCTATTTTGGAACACTAACCTCCCCCTTTTGTTCACGCTGATTAGGCCCTGGCTGATGGGAGGGGACCACCTTCAGGGATGTCCGATGACCGCTCTCTTCCTCTGCTGTGCACAACATTCAGGTGTCTGCCTGCACAGGATCACCAAATGCTAGGGCCTGGCAATATAGACACAAATTATTATCTGGTTTGTTTTGGTTGAGGTTCAAGCATGACACAAAATCTTACATTTAAAGATGCATTATGTAACTTTTCTGATGGGGGGTCTGCCGCTTGCTTGTCACATGAAGATGCTATTGCCTAGCCTGGAATGTTCCACAGTATGGTATTAAATACAAGTCATTATAATTTTGGCCATACTTAAATGCATATTAAAATTATAAGAATTATCATGAAAGTATTCTATTGTCTTTGTATTGTAAGTGAGCTAGCGTGTCCACCTTTAAGTGTCCAGGTCTACAGCCGGAGCGATCATGTCGTCATCTGCTGCTATCAGGTCTATTATGAATAATGCTAACCTAAGCACCATCTGCTGAATGCTGTCACTGCTTTAGCACCGACTTGGCTCCAATGGAAATCTGCTCCATTTGTTTTCAACTACTTCCCAGTGAAATGACGGGTGATTTTAAAGGAATGGGACTGTTTCTTCCATCACTTTATGTGGTTAGCAGTAGGAACAGAAGCCTGATTGTGTAAATGTAATGCATCATATCACCTGTCAGTCAAAGCCTATAAGATGCAGCTTCCCTGTGTGTGGAGCCAAGGTCTGGGGTCTGTACCAGTTCTCCAGACTCCAGAACTAATACACAGCCCATCCTAATCCTGTGTTTCAGGGCTACACAATATATTGCATGCAATCAAATGGAAATTGCAGTTTGAGTTAGAGCAATTATCAAACTTCTTTCAAATAGTAATGCTCCTGGAATTTGCAATCTGGACTCTGAGCAGGATTCTTCTCTACTCTGAACATAAAACATGAATAAAATCACAGTGGCAATACATTTTTTTTCATTATGCATCTAATTTGCAATTAAGTAGTATATAAGCCAACAGGTTGGTATTTCCATCGCAGCAGTACCAGCCTCATTACTGGAGTATATCAAACTGTATCAAAGGATTACTTGGGCATATTTTTATCTCATTCGAGGTCATAAACTATTGTGAATCCAGTGTGGGACAGTCTGTAACAGGAAATCATTTTAGGGATCATTGATGGGCATTATCACAGGCTTATCACAGCCAAAACTACATCAGTAACTAGGTCAAGTTGTTAAGAGTCAGCTGTGAGATGAAATCAAACTAGTGCATAAACAGCGCTACAAGATCTCCATTCATTTTACCTGATGACACAATTTCACTTGTTTCAGCAGTGGACATTACTACTGCTGATATTACATGACCGTTACCATCTGCAAAAAATAATAATAATGTAAAAATGATCTGAGTAGATTGGATTGAGCTAGTCTAGATTTATTTACTTAATAGATTTTGATTCTTTGGGTGGTTTCAAGATGTTTCTTATTACAGTTCAGATATAATATAACAAGCTAAATTGTTTGGGGTTAAATCATATTATAAAGAAAGCTGTGACAACTTATAAAACAAATTAAATATCTTCAAACATATACATATTCTGTGTTTAAGTGATTTTAACAGTAAATATTTCCTTTTTGCTGTGCACATATTCACTCATAGCCAATGTCAAGCCTTTTGTTCCTCTCTGGAGCTATGCAGGGACAGAATGGAGCTGTGACCTCAGTGCATTTCAAAGGGACTTCTAATCCTACATTCTCCTCTCTATTACCCAGTGTCAGGGGGATCAGGGACAGGCACTCACCTGTCGTCTGTGGTGTCAGACACAGCCAAGTCTGAGCCGCACAATCCACTGACAGGGCCACAGAGGACAAGACCTAACTTACATTACAAGACCACCAGTCATTTCTACTAGAGCAGTGGCTTTGGCCCTAAACTGTACAATAGCCACACATTATTGTCCATATGATGTACGGCAGTAAGTCGTGCTATTTAAACCATTGTAAGATATTCATTTAAGGGTAGAAAGACAACACAGTAGAAATATGACAGTTTCCTTCATGCTTTGCGGAGCCCTTAAAGCTATTATCACTGTCATATTGACTACTTTGCAGCTAATGCCATCAACATTGTATGGGGTGTGAAGCTAATTGGAGGCACTGCTCTGTCTGAACTTCATTACTCAAATTAGTCTTTAATCTGAGCTTTGTTTTAACACAACCACAGTTTCCTGAAAGTGTGTTTAAACTAATTTCCAATCCCAAAATACAAATCAGATACTATCTATATCTATACTAAGACTAGTATCAAAACAAGACAGGCATACTCATTTAAGCAAATATTATTACTGGAAAAAATAAAATAAAATCATATAACTGGATACAATTCAACCTTTCCTGAACAGTTTCATTTTGAATTTTATCAGAACCAGTGTAAGACCACATGTCATACTAAACATTTACTATTATTTTGAGTTGAAAATTACAAAATTGTCTAAAAAATGCTTTTAAAATGATGATTTAGGTCCCAAAATCTAGTCTATTCTTTCGTATCGAAATCAGTTTTAGTTAATTTTAATTTCATTTTACATTTTTTTTATTAATTTTTGAAATTTTTGTATTGTGGCAGCACTACAGTAGATGGAATAACTGACTGATTACTCAAACTCTAACTGAAGTTATAACAGGGTCAAGAGGCTGTTGTCCTCCTTATAGAGTCATATCTCCTGCCTGCCACTAGCAGCAGCTGTAGGTGTCTCTCCCCCCTTCTCTCGCACTCTACTGTGTGTGTGGCGGTGTGAAGACAGGAAGCCCGTGATCCACCCCTGGCTCATTAAGGCCATTAAGGAGCGGCGCACAGACAGGAAGTGGCCAGTGAATAGAGGAAGAGCAGGGCAAGCCTGAGGACACTGCCACTCTCTCTCTCCCTCTGCCTATGTCCTACAATCACTGTTATCTTTTCCACACAGCACTTCCTATGGCCCCGCGAATATTCCAGCTAACCCTGCTCTCAGCTCTGCCGGCTCACGTCTCGCCCCCCGCTGACCTGGGAGAGGCGATAACGCTCTTTTCGTCGCTCGGATCGTGGTGCGGAGCCTTATCTCGTGCCCGCTCCCTTTGTTTGGACATCTCTGCGGCCTCTCTCACCTTTCCACTGCACTGTTGGTTTGATAGATGTCATCTTTTTGGCACAATACGTACAGTGATGGGCCGGAAAGACCTGCATAAAGCACAGTCGGCGTGTAGAGTCAGACTGGCGCACTGTCTGGGACTTGGGGTCAGTGTTTTGATAATGTTACATCTGAGAGTGATTTGGAAACAGTTTTCACATAAAGAAGATGTAGTAGTTTAGACAAATGGTATTTTTACTGTAGCTCCAGCAAGTCCCTTTCTTTTAATTTCACATAAAAGTTTAGAAACTGAAACACCTGGACGTACAAAGGGTGGAATGTTTACTAATCAGTATTAAGATCAACATGTTACCTTTTAAAATGCTATATTCACCAAAAATGGCATATTAACACATTATCCCTCATCCCTGTTCAGAGCATTGCAATCAAAGTACATTCCACGAATCAAACTACTTCACATTGAATCAGGTTTGTGAAGTTGTAGTGTCTTGTTTTGTATCAAGGCTTTGTATATTTATAAAGAACTGTTGTGCAATAGCATGGGTGAAATAAGATTACTCAAACATGCTTGGATGACATATAAAACATCTTGTGGCATGTTTTTGAGGAAGGAACGTTATAACACAGTAGAAAGCTCACAAAAGTCGATTGCACTGGCCTGCTAATGCGCTGTACACATCCTCTTTCCTAATAATTACACCTCTGCAGCCTCATTCACCCTGTACTGTACCATAAACCCTCCAAGAAAGGGAAAATATAACTGAATGACCATGTGTAGCAGATGAACCAGGCTCATTTTTCTCACTTATTTGCACGTGTGGAACTCAGGTGTTGCCATGGCGACTAATCTTGTTTTCTCAACCGCACTGGTCCAGCCGACAGGAGTCCCACATTGGAGTTAGCGGGCTGTAGGAAAATCAAATGGAACGCAATCACCGTGTTTGGACAAGTTCACCTCTGGAAGCCTCCGTGCCTGTTCTGGTGCTGATTGGCCACACTGTAATGTAATGTCGCAGAGAGCAGGTGCTTCACACAGGCCACATTCGGTTACAATTATGCAGAAATAGAAAGCATGACTAAAGATAGATTTTATGTTTGGTTAGGGTTGTCATAAGTATTGAAAATCAGATACAAATAAATACTAAAACTAATATCTAAACTAGATACTCATTTCAGCAAGTACTGATACTCAAAAAGTCACATTCACAGGTCAAATACACTTATTAATACTAGTGCTGTCATGCGATTAAAAAAATTGAGAGATTAATTAATTATGATCTGTAATTAATTAATCTAATTAATCTCATTTTAATCTCACCTAAAAATTGCTGAGAAAAGCTTCAATTTGAGGTATTTTCATTTAAATTCATTATTACATTATTGTGGCAGATCAAAAGACTGATATAGAACAAAAAAAAGTGACTTTATAAAGTCATTTATTGTTTAACAAATCTCTCCAAATTGGCTGTTGAGCCTAAGTCTCCATGAATAAGAAACTGTTTGCTGTAAAGTAGCAAAGACGAGGAAATCTGAACATAATAACTTTTGTCTACTTAAAGACAATAAAAAGTCCAGTCTTTCCTTAACCATATTAAAAATATTATTGATAGAGAAATGCTTTATATATGAGATCACTGGTTTTAGTCCTTGTTTTAGTCCTGGTTTAGACCTGCTTTAGTCCTAGTTTAGTCCTGGAATGGATTAATCCTGTTTTAGTCCTGGTGTTAGTTCTGGTTTAGTCCTGGTTTAGACCTGGTTTAAGACCTGGTTTAGACCTGGTTTAGACCTGGTTTAGTTCTGGTTTTAGTTCTGGTTTTAGTTCTGGTTTAGTCCTGGTTTAGTCCTGGTTTAGTTCTGGTTTAGTCCTGGTTTAGACCTGGTTTAGACCTGGTTTTAGTTCTGGTTTTAGTTCTGGTTTTAGTTCTGGTTTTAGTCCTGGTTTAGTCCTGGTTTAGTCCTGGACTGGATTAGTCCTGGTTTGAGTCTTGGTGTTAGTTCTGGTTTAGAGGAAGCGCGGTTTACGCCGCGTACGCGAGAAAACACGATCCACACGCGGCGCACGGGAGCACGTCGGTGTCCGCGCAGTGTCTACGGAAGGAAACGTGGTCCGCGCGTTCTCAGGTTAATGACGAGGATGAAGGTGTGTGTGTTGTGTTGTGTTTGTGTGTTTGTGTGTGTGTGTGTGTGTGTTTGTGTGCGTGTCCCCTCATGTGGCAGGTCACTATAGGACAGTAGTGCAGACATCATGAGTCTACGCAGGTTGTTTTCACCAGTGACATTTAAGTTGTAGGCGATTTTATATTTGTTATTTTCTTTTATATTTCACGTCGGGAGAAGAATTTCCAAGACACGAATGTGTTTTTACCTGTGCACTGCTGCTCTGTTCTACTGGCTCTTCGACCTCGTCCATTGTGCGACTGACGTTTACATCGCTCTTACTGCGCGCGTTCTGTGTGGGTTTCCGGCAATGAGTGGAATTACCGAAACAAAAAAAATGATAAATGTGTTTTTTGTGTGTGTGTTGTTGTCCCAACAACACATAAAAACAGGTTTTATAATAAAGCAACTCACATACAGAAACAGTAAAGTTAGAGATTAAAAATGAGATTAACGCGATTAAAAAACATAACGCGCTAAATATGACTGTAATTAATTAATCGCAATTAACGCGATAATTTGACACCCCTAATTAATACACTTATTATACACTCATGAATATACCAGGATTACACTGAAACTACCACATGTTAATATAAAAGACAGTACTATTATTTAACATTGATCACATTCTATTGTCTAACTATTGTGTTTTTTATAATCACCATATTATTTGAATCGGTAGTGAGTATTGAGTCTATTCATTAGTATCGATATTGAGTTTGAAATGTTAGTATCATGATAACACTAGATTTGGTACTAATTTTAAGACTTTTTTTGGCTCCTTGTTGGAGTGGTCTCACCAACGAATCTGATTTGATGCCCAATCTGATCATACATACATACAGTCTTGTGTCGTTTGGCAGGACACTTCACCCACCATGCCTATATGAATATAAATGTTACTGTTTGATTGGTGGGGTTTGGAGTGGTTATGTTGCCAATTATGAAAGGACTGCTTTTGGTAGGACTGCTTTATAATATCGATTAGCCTTGAGAAGTAATTAGGCTTAGTAACTATGTATGAAGTGGTTAGGGTTAGAAGTTAGGGTAGTAATTAAGTTGCTTGGCCTGAATCATTCTTAAAAAAATGATTTCTCCATACTGTATTAGGTCTTAGTCCGTGCTTTATTAAGGCGATTAAACATGTAGTTATTATAAAGTGTTATTCAGTAATGCCTTTTTAAGTCCCTACCATTAATTTGGACAATTGCTATGGCTTACCGAATGCTAAATCAAATCATGTAAAAGAATAAATAAATATAAAAGATCTTAATAGTAACCATTCTAACAGGAAATTCAATCTTTCAGAGATGGCCCATATTGTTAACATATTGTAGACATATGAGTTACAAATCGGGTGACCACATTAAGAGACATGCCTCCACAGATCAACCCCCACCACATCGACCAATGACACAGAGTTCTCCTAAATCTGTGATGGTGCTGTCCCCAGTCATTGTTTCATTTCCTGTTCATAAAATATGAGCTTCTGTTAGTTTTTATGCACCGATATGGCAACCATCTACAAACCAGATGATGCTGCTAGCGCTCATTCCACAGCTATTTGTCAAGCATCTAAATCAATGCAATGTGCTGGAGATCTGTTTTCAGTGTTGTGGTTGGGGAATGTCTCAATTACACCAGTGTGCGTCCAGCTAACAGCAACAATATTAATGGCTCAGGTTTATAAAGGGATTTCAAGATACTCATACGCTTTCTCTTAACCATTTACTCCATAGTTATACTAAAGGGGGATAGAACTAGCAATCTCACAGTTGTGGCACAAATAAAAATTAACATTTTGGCAAAAAAGCTGTAAGAAAAAAACTAAAATATGAAATATCATATTGTATAAAGGGCCCATATTATGCTATTTTCTGATCAATGCTATGTTGCTTCCTCATCAAAATCAGACCTGGAGTTGTGTTTTGTTTCATTCACCCATGTTTAACACACACATATTTAGAAAGAAAACTCTCTGTTCCACCTTGTGATGTCATGTGGTAATACAAGAAGTCCTCTGCTGTGTGTACTCCATACACCTTCACTAGAATGATACAGTTAATTTCAAACATAGAATTGTCAATCTCTACTGAACAAAAGGTAAAAGGCAGATGTTAACTTGAAAACTATTCATGACATCACAAGGTTGAACAGAGCATTTTGAGCTTTGGAGATGCAGACTAATAATAATAAAGAGTTACTCAAACATGTGTGAATGAAATAAAACACAACTGGTTATGTTTGTGATGAGGTAACAACATTCTAACATGGTTTAATGCTCAAGAGTAAATTTTGATTGTCAGTACACCAACAATACGAACATTCCTTACTAACAAAGTTGAAATTTTGTCTGACATCATAAGAAAACAAATTAATCCTCATGTTGCCAAGAGGAACTAGCACAATTATTCTCATATCAATAAAATCGCATGCATCATTTTTGAACAGCACTTTGAATAAGTCTGGTAAAACTAAAAAGATTGAAAACACATCCAACTAGCTGCTCTATAAGAATCCTCATTTGGCCTGAGTGCACAGAGATCTGTCATATGATTTAAACCTGTGTAATGTAAACCCGATTGAAACGAACCTGAGTCAGAATTACAAACTGGGATTTCCAATTAGCCAAAACAAACTGTAGATTAGCCGTAACCTGTTTCCTGAGAGGCTTTGATATGCTCTGTTCATTTGCAGGGAAATCCATCGGCTAATTGATTGCTGCATATTTGGAAACAAAGCTGCTGATTGGTTTACTCCAGTCCTGATTGTTATTTATGTTAGCGCCACGGCAGCTTCCTGTCTACGAGTATTTCTGCTGGGATATCGGATCATGCTAAACGGGCCCTTGCTGCCCAAACATTCTCTTTTGGAGATTTTTGATCATAAACACAGAGAAATGTATTGCCTTCCTCTAGAGAGTCTGTCAAATTATTTATCCAGAGAAGCCAAATCCTTCAACGTTATAGGGCTCTTATGTCGGCATATATTACCCTATACAAAAACTTGACTGAGGGATCAACTTTGACTTAGACACAAGACTAATTAACATAGTAAATAAAGTTTTAAAATTCCCATTTCAAAAGTGTCATTATTTTCTTGCCTAGTGAGTCAGTCCCTCCTACTTTCAGTTCAAATGCAGGAGGATCTGGAACCGAACCATAAAGAGCCCCAAACAGTCGTCCTTATTTGGGAAGTGCCAACAGCCGTGTAGCACATGTCTCTCAAATGCAGAGTTATGAAGATTATTCTGTTGTTTGGTAAATTCACATAATTATTATTGTAAAAATTTAGACTGAATCCCATTTAAAACTTGTAGGTTTATTACTCTTAATATAGTATATAATCTATAAGCTGCATATTGCATTTTCTGCTATTTTTTTCCCATACCTAATAAGAGTAGAATATACTTCAACAAAAGCACATTGTCCTCCCTTTCTTTTGCCCTGCTGCCTTATTTACTTAAGTGCAACAACAGATCTAAACACATTATTTGCATATGTATTTCATGTTTTCTTTTGTACAATAGACAATATATTGCCTGTCCTGAAGTATGACTTAGACTTAGACAAACCTCATTGATCCACCAGGGAAATTATTCAGACACAGTAGCTCACACATCACAATATATTATAATAACAACGAGCAAAAAACTTAAATGGTAATAAAAAAAAATTAATAAGTTTCAAAAAGAGCACCAGACTGGTGTCAATTAAAGCATAATAACATAAATGTACAGTGACTACTATGCATTCTTAGCAATATTATTTTGGGGAACCTATTTTGACTTTTAAATGCAGTTTTGGACCTAAGTTTAAATCTTACTTACATTTGATCTTGAAGTATTACACAACACCTTTGCTCCTTCACCTCTTCTTCTTCTGCTTCTCTTCTTCATACCTCCACTGACAGACAGGTGGCAGCAGAGAACCACTCCCCTCACATGTCACATCTGATGGCAGTGCACGCAGTATTTTTCAATCCCTTGCCACTTCTCATAAGCTCCCTGCTCCATAGACGACCCCTATTGAGACACAAAACACTATGAGCAAGCCAGCAAGCATTGACGAGGAAAAATTGGTCAACTTCAAATATGTTAATAAATCACACAGGAGTAATTATAAGTTTTATTTCACTCGGTGAGTCAGCTTGGATGTTTTGCTAGTGTGTTGTCAGCGTTTTGGGCACTGGGGAGTGATTTAAGGGGGGGTGGCGAGCTCGTAATGCCCCTTTTGCGCATCCACTCTTCCAGGCTGCACTATGCAAACAAATAAAGTCCTTTTTAATTAGCCTAGGGGGCAAGAGATTGACAGATTCTAGCTAGAGTTACAGATAACCAGCTATTACGCTAAATATTGTGTGTGTTGAGCGTGTTGTGAAAACTCTTTGAGCGGAAATTTGAAAACAATAACGTTGTGTTTGTTATTGTACTATACATAGACATTAAGAGTATTTTAAAAGGTGTATTTTGTACCTCGGCAGGCAATATTGTGGAGAGGAGAGGGCGTAGAATGCGTTTTTGAGGTAGTTTACTCCCATTTAATGAGCGGAGTGGTGTTATTCGACGCCTTGACTGCGTTCGCCCACACGCTGGAACATTGTTGATGTTGACCTCAAAGGTGACAAAGATTAGGTTAATTCACAGAGCAGCGAGTGGAGCAAAACAACAGGTCTGTGAAGATAATAGAACAGGTTTAAAAATGTTATAATTAACTACTCGATTCATTGCTACTTTAGATAGTGATTCTCTAGTAATGTGTGTATTTTATTGTTTTTATTTCTTTGCTTTTGATCTTTTTATATTGGGTTTCTTTTTTTTTATTATTATGAGAAAATATTTTTATCTGTTATTGTATTTATTTAATGTATTATTTTGTCTTCCACTATTACGAACATGACTTTGTTTATAAAATGTGCTATACAAATAAAGCTGGATTGAAAATTATTATTGAATTCATATTTTGTTTATACTATTTGTTTACATTATTGTGAAAATTTACTTTTGATAATTATAATTCTTGTTTAAAAAAAGAAAAAGAAAAGAAGTTATGATCAATTTTATGGACAAAATAGTGATTTTTAAAACAATTTTATATTCCTGTCCACTTTATAATTATCTCCACAATTTGTTTCTCAACTGTTAAGATTATCCTCCAAGTCAGACTTAAAGCGGAAGTTTTATTTATTTTACTATTTTCTGAACAGTAGCCTATTAGCACAGTGGATAAAGACAAAACATAGCAAAATGTTAAATAGCAAATTGTACATTGAAAAATAGGCCTACATCCATTGCTTGCTGTAAACTGTCCTCCACCAGCCGTTTGTTCACTGCTCTTTTAGTTCAAAACTTACCGTGAATACAGATTGTCATTGAATAAGTGTAACCTTGAGTAATGCATATCTCTGGAGGTTCTTCGGTCTGATGATTTTGGCCCGGCATCAAACACGACTGTGGGGAACAAGAAGAAGAATAGACATTCCATTACATGTGTTACTACAGATCACGTTACATGTAAAGCCCCTCCGTGAACAACTCATTTAACTTCACAATTAAAACAACTGCATTTCCAAAAGGAGCTCAAGTAGCCAACTCACTGCTGTTGTTTTTTCCCATGTGTGCCACAGACAAGTACCAGCATGCTGGGTTTTTATCTTTCACCAACTTTAATCACAGGAATCTTCAAGGAATTATAGATATGTGGGCATGATAATTATATAAATGATTTAATGTACAAGATGACTATAAGTTATGTGTTCTCCTTGGCTTTACTATGACCTGGTGTTGTTTAAATATTGAGAAGAAGTGTGAGAGCAGATTTAAGCCTTTCAGGTTGAATGCAGTATAAATAACAGAGTTCAGGGCAGGCCTTTTGCTGCTCCTCTGACAGTACATTACAATGGGGAATTCTTAACCACATTGTAAATACCTATTTTGCTGACATAAATTTAAGTATTTAATTTTACATTTTTTTGGTATTCCTATATTGTTTTTTGTGCATTTACATTTGAGTGAACGTAAGTAGGCTAACTAAAGAGTACAAAATGGCGTATTAAGACCTATGGAGTTCATGACAAAATTAGCCTAAATGGAAAAAAAAAAGATAAATAAATAAAACGGACAACTTATAATGTAATTAATGAAGGACAAAATATATTTATATATATTTATTTATTTTGTACGGAAAAATCCACAGAAAAATAAACTGACCTATATTTCTATACCTCTATTTCTCAATTTGGGGTTTGAATCAGTTTGGCAAGATGGAATAAAAACTATTTATTATAGAAAAACATGACCTAAATTTTCATTTAAGAAATATACATATATATATATATATATAAAAGTCTGAAAGCATGTAATTAAAAAAATAATAATAAATAAATAAATAAATAAAAAAGCGATTAAAAAATATGCAATCGGCCTAAGCATTTTTACGCATGCATAATATTTTGCGTCATCAAGAGTGGCCCTAACAAAAAAAGCAAACATTTGAAAAACGACTTACTTAGCTCCACTAGCCGAACAATGAGAGCCTATTATGTACATTACGAGTTAACTGTAAATAGCCATCAAACAAACTACCTCAGCTTTAACCGTAAATTGATACAAGCATCCATCCAAAAATACCCTTTCTGGTGGCTACATTTGACCGTCCCGTATCTGAAAAAAGGTGTTTGTATTTTTAAGCCTGTGTGTTCTGCGTTCACACTGGGAGCATCAAAAGGCCCCATGTTAAAATTAGCCTAGGCTTGTTTATCCGCTAAGGTCACGGCTAAACGTGGATGGAGAGCCTTACGTTCAAAGTCACGTCGGTACTTTTTTTTCCCTTTTTTTTCTATCATCGTGATCGGATCTCACCTTGGTCTGGTTTTGTGGAGAGACGGTCGATGGGTGAAGGTGGAAAAATCAGCAGAAAGCCCCCTCCATCTGCACCCTGCGTGAGCACATGTTTCGGGCCTGTTTGTGATCTAAGCTAATATTTGTCCTCTAGCTCCTTTAGCCGTATTATGCTAATAGTTTTTAGCATGCACGTAATGAGGAGGACGGACAAGATGCTGCGTAAAGGCACTTGTTAAATGCGTAAAGCTGGCATCACGCAGTTAGGCTGAAGATCTGACAATAATTTTAGGATATTATAAGATTCAGCCCCAATAACGGAAATTATTATCCAAACCTCAAATCCTAATTGATATCTAGGCTGCAGGCGGCTCATAAGAAAGTTTATCCTCGTAAGGGAGCGCGACGTAGCACAAGCAAAAACTCTAAATATTATAAGGATATTACGCAAATGCTATGTAAACAGCATATTCACAAGCAGATTAAACGGTCCTGTCTCTAACTCACTGCTTTCTTCTTTATTACGCTGTCCATATATCATTTTAATAAAAATAAAATTAGATAATTAGTCAACTAAAAAGGTCAACTGAGACACCATCGGCAGATTAATTGACTAAACAATTACATTTCTACAGCTTTACCATCTTGAATACAGAAATAATCCTTGTTGCTAATTCATTAATATCAGCCTACTACATTGTGAAGTTCTGCCTAAAACATTTGACCTTATTTGAAGATCTCACTTCAAAGACTTGTAAATATGAAAAAGAATTTGCACAAACTTGGGATTTCTGTCCAAAGTCCAGTTGCCAAAGAATGCATTTGTCTCTCGGTCAGTGTGAATACGTGATATTATTTTTTCAGAGAGTTTATTTAGTCTGCTGTTCATCCTAAAAGTTTCCCTACTTGCTCTGTGCCGCTCGGCTGACAAAGCAAAACACAGCAAGGCCACAGCAGAGAGAAGCAAAGAAACTCCTCATCTAATGGATTCTTCTGTCTGATGGTACCCATTTTATTCACACCACTCACTGTGAAAAATGTGGAATACAATTAGCTGTATATGCTACAATTTAAAATACTGCAGCAGCTTAAAAAAGTAAAAGTATAGTAAAAAAGTATTAATATGAATCAAGTCAGTGTGGCACATAATATGCAGGACTACAGTTTAAAATATAATCTATAAATAAAACAGTAAAAAAAATCACATTCACAGGTCAGAAATAAACCTTTCCTGAATAGCCTTAGAATGCTGACCACTGAGGGATTACACAGACATAAGACCACAGGGTAATATAAAAGATAGCACTATTATTTAAGGTTTAGGGTATTGTCTAAAGAAAGAGTGTTTTTATTTTCATTGTGGTATTGGAATCGGTATTGAGTATCAAGTCTATTTCTTAGAGTCAAAATCAAGTTTGAAATTTTAGTATCAGGGCAACAGTGCCAATGAAGTTAAAGTATACGGTATAAAAATGCATAATATAAATGCCATATTGAGTGATGCCTCAGAAATTCAATCCAGCACAGATGTCTGCTCTTTTCATGACACAGCTTCACTTTCTTCACTTTGTTCTTATAGAATTGTTTGAATGAAAGCGTTACAATATCCAAGACTGAAAAAAAATCAAATTATAATTTAGTTTATGAACTGGTCCTAAAATCACTGGTCAACACAAAAAACTCTCACTGTCATCTTCATGGAGACCAAAGTAGACCAAATTACAGGTCAGATCTGTGGAGAGGCAACGTCACTCACGGTCAGAATGCATGTTTTTCAAGGTATTTTTGAGCTATAAACCCATCTGTAATTGAATAAATATAAAGTACAGCTGTTTAATGTGGAACATTCAAGGCAGAACAATGACAATATCAATAGAAAGAAACATGTGATGGACCCCAATCAAAAAGTTACACAGTGCACCTTTAAGAACCATAGCAGTAATATAATGTAATATTTTAGTACAAATATTATAAATCAATCTCAGCTCATGAGTCATTGTGATGTCTTTTTCTTATGCTTCCAGACTTTATTGTACATCCTGCACCTTTGGGATGGAGTAGCTGCTGCCATGGGAGACTGGCTTTTGGCTGCCCCTCTCTCCACTCCCTTTTCTTCTTTTCGGGTGGACGTGCCAGCCCAGTGTCCAGTGAACCAGTGAAGCTCCAACCAGCTTTCAACAGGGACTGGATTCTGAGCATACCAACGCAGAGATGCCATGAAAGGACAGATGTTCCTCACCCTAACCTGTCTCCCACACACACCACGGTATATTTATTCTCATTCTAAAAATAACTGACCAGAGAAATAACAATGATATACTATGGGGCCAGTGAAAGGGACATTGAAAAAGTCATGGTAAAATGATATGGGCTGGTGAGTGCTGTAAAACCTGCTATTGTATTCATATAGTCAGTGGTAGAAATATTAGTGAAAATTTCTGCTTAAAGGTGCACTGTGTAACTTTTATTGTGGACAGTACACCAACTACTTGTCTCCATGCAGCTGTTAATGCTTTGCCTGGAATGTTCCACAGTAAAGCAATAAACTCAGTTTCTTCCATGATGATGAAGATACAGGTGAGATCTGTGGACAGGAGTCTCAATGCATCGTAAGAATGCCTGTTTTACCTGTATTTTTAAGCAATGAAAACTCCTGTAATGGAATAAATTCAAAAAAGACAAGTTTAATGCCATTCTGTGGGATATTTCAAGCAAAACAGTTACATCCTCAGTGGAGAGAAGCAGGTGCTGGATCCTCTATCAGAAAAGTTACACAGTACAAGTAGGGGGATCAGGAAGTCATCAGTTGAATTCATGTAAGATAGAGATGTTTAATACGATATTGTGGAACATTCAAATCATTGTAGTAACATCTCCATGGACACAGGTGACACTAAATGAGAAAAAATGCATACTGCAAAGAAACTAGTATTAGTTATAAGTAGTGCTGTCATGCGATTAAAAAAATTTAGAGATTAATTAATTATGATCTGTAATTAATTAATCTAATTAATCTCATTTTAATCTCACCTAAAAATTGCTGAGAAAAGCCTTCAATTTGAGTATTTTCATTTAAATTCATTATTACATTATTGTGGCAGATCAAAAGACTAATATAGATTTAAAAAAGTGACTTTATAAAGTCATTTATTGTTTAACAAATCTCTCCAATTTGGCTGTTGAGCCCAAGTCTCCATGAATAAGAAACTGTTTACTGTAAAGTAGCAAAGACGAGGAAATCTGAACATAATAACTTTTGTCTACTTAAAGACAATAAAAAGTCCAGTCTTTCCTTAACCATATTAAAAATATTATTGATAGAAAATATATATGAGATCATTGGTTTTAGTCCTGGTTTAGACCTGGTTTAGACCTACTTTAGTCCTAGTTTAGTCCTGGAATGGATTAATCCTGGTTTTAGTCCTGGTGTTAGTTCTGGTTTAGTCCTGGTTTAGACTTGGTTTAGTCCTGATGTTAGTCCTGGTTTAGTCCTGGTTTAGACCTGGTTTAGACCTGGTTTTAGTTCTGGTTTAGACCTGGTTTAGACCTGGTTTTAGTTCTGGTTTTAGTCCTGGTTTAGTCCTGGTTTAGTCCTGGTTTAGTCCTGGTTTTAGTCTTGGTGTTAGTTCTGGTTTAGAAGCGCACAGGAGGAAGCGCGGTTTACGTCGCGTACGCGAGAAAACACGATCCACACGCGGCTCACGGGAGCACGTCGGTGTCCGCGCAGTAACTACGGAAGGAAACGTGGTCCGCGCGTTCTCAGGTTAATGACGATGATGAAGGTGTGTGTTTGTTTGTGTTTGTGTGTGTTTGTGTGTGTGTTTGTGTGCGTGTCCCCTCATGTGGCAGGTCACTATAGGACAGTAGTGCAGACATCATGAGCCTATGCAGGTTGTTTTCAGGCGATATTATATTTGTTATTTTCTTTTATATTTCACGTCGGGAGAATAATTTCCAAGACACGAATGTGTTTTTACCTGTGCGCTGCTGCCTCTGTCTACTGGCTCTTCGACCTCGTCCATTGTGTGACTGACGCCGCGAACGTTAACATGACGTTTACATCGCTGTTACTGCGCGCGTTTTGTGTGGGTTTCCGGCAATGAGTGGAATTACCGAAAAAAAAAAATGTATAAATGTGTTTTGTGTGTGTGTGTGTGTTGTTGTCCCAACAACACATAAAAACAGGTTTTATAATAAAGAAACTCACATACAGAAACACTAAAGTTAGAGATTAAAAATTAGATTAACGCGATTAAAAAACATAACGCGCTAAATATGACTGTAATTAATTAATCGCAATTAACGCGATAATTTGACACCCCTAGTTATAAGTTACTTTTTAATACGATTTTAGTATAATTTTATATGTTCTTTGGGACAAAACTTGATTAATTGGACAGTTTAAGCTGTTCAAACTAGAATCTGCATATTTCTGAGTTCTGGGCAATCTAAAACTAGCAGAGACTGTGGTGAGACATTGATCATACATTAATTCTGAAATTTAACTTATTACAATTGTTACATGTTTAGAATTCAGCTCCATAACAAGTACAAGGGTCCTATACACAAAATGGATCCTTGTGAGCTTGTTAGAATGATGTTCCTCATCAAAAACATACCTGGAGTTGTGTTTTGTTTCATTCACACATTTGAGGAACCCTTTATTATTAGTCTGTCTGCATTTCCAAAGCTCAAACTGCTCTGTTCCACCGTGTGATGTCATGTAGTGGAAGTTAACAGCAACCTTTGTCCTTTTGTGCAGTATAGATATCGGCAATTCCAGGGCTGAAATTATACAAACAATTCTAACAATCCAAACTCCAGGTATGTTTTTGATGAAGAATTAGAACATAGATCAGAAAATAGCATAATATAGGCTTGTTAAAAATATACTAACAAAAAGTAAAATTACCCACAAAAATCTACTCAATTACAGTATTATTTGAGTTACTTTCCACATTTCCATATAGTTTTGAGGTCTGCAGTGGATCATAGGTCTTATGTAACAGCCGTGTGGACTTTTGGCACCACAAGCTGAAGCCACATTATCCAAAAATACACCAGCCATATTCACAGGGGAATGCACGGTGTTCTTCAGTCCAGAAAAACGAGGGAATTTCACAATGGAAATACCGTCTGGGATTTTCGATGTAGGTGGCATAGAAACGTACATTAAACTGCATTTGTCAAATTATGAGTTTTCCGTGAATATGTGCCTCTTGCAATGACAGATTTAGTAGTGAGTTGTTACTGCATAGTTTTGGTTTTGGTTAGAGGCAGTGGCAAACTAGTCTGGGATTTTAGTAACACTTAGACAACCAAGCAAACACAAACAGTAGTCAATACAAGCAATGCAAGGAATATGATAGACCTCCACTGACGCAGTTACTCTAGCAACATTTGAATAAAGTTATCATTGTTACTGACCAATATTTAGATTTATTAGGTACTTTATGGAACCTTTCTAGTAGATGGTGTGCCACTTGCTTGTCTCATGTTTTAAATGTGTTTATCTTACCTTTATTCAATTACAGCTGTTTATATTAGTCAAAAATACCTTGAAAAATTTGAGGTTCCCTTTCACAAATCTGACTTAACTGCCATATTGTGGAACATCCTAGTCAAATAGTATAGCATTTCCATTAAACTTGCACTGTGTAATTTCTCTTGGGGAGGGTATGCCATATGCTAGGCCAAGGTACAGATCCGTTCTGTGGAGAGGCAACCCCCCGCTCACACAAGAATGCATGTTCTTAAGGGTATTTCTGAGCAATAAATTCAACTCTAATGAAATAAAACATGAATACACTTTTAATGCCATGCTGTGGGACACACCAAGCAAAGCAATAACACATTGGCCTCCAAACGTTTTCCTCCGGTGAGCTACTTTTACAAAACAGAAACAACCAGAGAGCTACCAATTTTAGCGGTTGCAAGAAATTGAGATGATTATAAGAAAGCGAGCAAGCCTTTGGGTACAGTTAGATGCCTATAAAACATAAACCATTGTCTGTTTATTAGTTAGTATTAAAGTTGGGCTTCAAAATGATACAATGGTAATAGGCAAGTAGTTAACCAGTGCTTTGTTATTCAGCACAATGGTATAATTCCAAAATCCCTTGGCGAGCTACATGGAAGAGGGTGGAGAGCTACTGGTAACTCCTGAGCTACATGTTGGAGACCCCTACAATTACATCTCCTTAAAGACATAAAAGGTGGCATACTCTCCATCAGAAATGTTACACAGTGCACTTTTAATGTTCGTGCAGACATCCACTGCATTATTATATAACATCACTGACAATATGCTAACTTATATTTTTCAGTTTCACTATTCTAATTTACCAATGAAAATTACTTTAAAACACATTGTATTTCATGAACAGCCAGACCTGCGATTTGCTACAAAAATGTTGCTAACTACATACCATTGCCGGTATAGTGACCTCTAGCCCTGGTCACTGCCTGTTTGCGGCGGTCGGAGCCGATGAATGGCTGATTGTTTGGGGGCCCGGTGATGGCTCTCCTGGGGCCCATCAATTGGCAAAGTCTCCTGGAACATCAGGTCAGGACTCAGGCCGCTCTGAAACCCCTGCCTCCCCCTATGTTGGTTTGAGCTGTCCTGTTTAGAGCCTAGGACCTCCACCACGCACAGCTGGGTCCCTTTAAAAAGTTGAGCCAAAAGTTTGAAAACAGTAAATACAGTGTGCAAGCCAGCGTGGAAATGTTGAATTCTTGCCTTACTATTATTTCTTGTTCTCAGATTTTAGAATATGATAATGTCCTTTGCTTAGAAAGCTATTTGTAAGTTTCAGCTTTCAGTTATATCCAACATTTTAAGGACTTTAAGAATAATATTTTTTTATTTAAATGGTTAATCGCTAATGCAATAGTCCTAAATTCATATCATTCTGAAACATACTATATGTGTAACAAGTATTCAAAGGTCACAGTATTCAATTTGGATAGATGAGAGTGCCCACCATAACAGTAACACGTCTACATTTTAACAACTGTATTAACCAGCTTTCATCTCTTTTTAAGTTAGGTTACAGTTGCACAGCGTTTAAACATTTGATGAAAATACTATTAATAATGTGACAATTGTTCTGCCCTAAACTACTGTAGACATACTGTAGACAGGACGTAAGGTAAGGTACAAGAAACACAAGCTTAAATCTTCTCATAATAGCTTTCACAATAGAATTTTCACGTATAAACTTTGGAAGTGGAAAGAGTATTCAAAAAGTGTATTCTATTAAGAGTACTACTGCTTCAGAATATTAAAATTACAATTAAATGTATGGTAAGATGAAAATTTAATTCTAATTTCCTGTAAAAGTAGCTCATTCGTACTAGCCACCTCTGCTCCAGGGACACAGACCAGAGAATAACTAATATAAACATTAAATATTTAATACTGGGAAAAACTGCATTTCAGCTTCAAAGTTTTGGACACTAACTTTAAGATGAAATGCTGGCCTCCTATAGATTTTTAAGCCTGCACTCTTTTACTCTGCCGTCCCTGGTTAGTGCGCAGGACCTCCAGGATGCACAGCTGGCTCCTTTTACCAAACCTGCAGCTAACCGCTTTTGAAACGCTGGCTCTGCTCTGCCCCGCTCTCTCACCACTTCTCCCCATCACAGATATCACGTCCCGCACTTGATACCTCCCCACGCCGTTGCCAAAGCCCCTGGAAACCGTATTAAGAGTCTCATACTTTTTAACCAAAGTGCCTTTATCCAAAATTTCCACTCTCTACCCCGCCCCCCCAACTTTCCCCCCTCTCTCCGTGTTTTCCTCGTCCACACAAGCTCACACACGTCTTCATTTTCGTGTTCCCCTCCAGCGCCGCTCCTCGCTCGGATCGGTTACAGCTGACCAGCAGGCAGGTGGGTGTTTGCGGGCGGAGGGGCGGACTCCAGGCCCCGGTACCCGCTGAGGCCTACTGCGTATTCCAGGGAGAGAGCGAGAGAGAGAGGAGACAGACAGGGGAGAGAGAGTGAGAGAGAGAGAGACACCTGGCCAAACCACAGAAAGTGTTCCAGCTGCACATGGACTGGCCTCACCGCAGAGAGAATCCAGGCCAAAGGTGGAGGAGCGCACCGGCAGCCTAAGCAGTAAGCGCTCAAGAGTTTTATGGTGTGTTCAAAAAAACATTTGTTCTTATTCAAAGTCTACAATGTTGTGTTTATATTGTTTATTGATAGGATCCCCATTAGCATAGACAAGCTGACCCTATCCTTACTGCGGTCCAAATAAGATAGTTACACAAAAATATTTACATTTCAGCCATATATAAGTTCATTGATAAAACATGTGAGATAGAATTCTCAAAGTCACCCCTATTTATTTATTTTATTTATTTATTTGTCAGGGACAGTGTACATTATTCAACACTGTACATCAATACTGTAAATGTATCAGAATTAACCAAAAGGCTTTTTTTCATCCATTGTCCCTGGACAGATGTTTACCTAAAAACAATACAGTTACACAAAATATAAAAGTACATTGAGAGGAAGGCAGTACATTGAAGCCTGTAGTTAAATAACCATTACCACCCTAGCTTCAGTATAATAAAAATTCCACCATAATTTTTTTTAGATCTCACCTCATGATTTCTTTCTTATTGTATTAAGGTCTCTATATTTCGATATCAATATCTCATATTTACCCTGCTGCTGTGGCCAATTACTGATATTTGCCAATGCTGACATTAAGGTTTTAAAGTCCATAGCAAGGCCCTCAAAATGTTTTAACATAAACTTTTAACTCAACTTTTCACTTCACATAATAACAAAATGTGTTTATCTGGGGTATAAAATCAGCCTGCTATTCTATTCTAGTTGTTTACTCACTAGTGTGTTCAAAAAGGACAAATCTGATTCACTGAGGACAACTGAGAATTACACACAAGACAACACAGAGACTGGAGCACCTTAGAGAAAATATCAGTGCCAGATATAAGGCAGTGTCCACCAGTGATCTTGTCCAGAACTAAAAAAAAAAACTAAAAAAAAACTCTTGGATGGGCTGCGAAATGTTTTCGCTCCAACAAACCTTTGTCCAGTTGACAGAAGTGAATTTTTCTTTTGCTATGGATCATAGCTGGATGACTGAGGGATTACACAGACATCACTGCCAAATATTTTAATAACAGGCCGTTACGGATATCTGGTAAACCCCTCCAATATCATGGCAACTTATATTGGAACTGACATTTCACCCATCACATTCTGGCTTGATTAGACACAATATAAAGTTAAGATTTTCAGAATATTCAGATTACAGTCTATTGAAATATCTTTCTTTACCAGAAGATAGCCTAGAAGAATGTATGTTGATAAATATACAGGGTTGTTCTATTAGACTTAAGTTTCCAAACATACAACCTCCTAGCTGTATTTTGTTCTTTTACCCCAATTCTCATTTAGCTTTTCCCAGACAAAAAATTCAATTAATCTGAATTGAATTACAATCTAATAAACAACCATTTTAAGTTCCTATATATTAAAATGTCTTGGGGGCCTGTTTTAAACTCCATCCATGTGTGTGGCAGACAATAAAAACCTCACTCAGCCTCACAATGCCATCACAAAGTGGAGTGTTCTCGAAGTGAAAGTAGAGGACAACAGCTCCTTTTTGCTCGGAGGAGATGAAAGAGCACATTATGCCTGGGATTAGTGGCTATTACACTTTAAGACCTTTGTTTGGAGAGCTGACAGGAGGGAGCAGGCGCACAGCTGATGAGAAGGCAGAGAGAGGGAGAAAAAGAGAGAAAGAGAAAAAGAGAGAGACTGGTGTGGGAGGGGCTGCGTGCCGCCAGAGGGATCTACTCTAAAAGTGCATTTGGATGTTTAAAGAAAGATTAATGGACTATGAGTTCTTTGAGTAGTATTATCATTAGCAGTATTACTATTGTTAGTTCTATAGTTTGACTAGAATGGTACTATAAATGTGGATTTGCTTAACTATATTATTACTAAATAAATACTATAACAGTTAATACCATATACTGCTCAATATTGGACCTCAGTTCAACCACAAGAGGTCAGTAAATGAACAAAAATTGTATTTAGATTATTAAAATAGTTTTGTATTTAGCCACTGTAACACTAATGTTTCAGTTGAGGTCTGTGTATAAATTTACCATTGCACGGTTGGGACATTATAAAGAAGTAGACTAAAGGAGTGTGACGGTGGCAGTGTGATAGGGTTCGACTCCAGTCAAATGAAGCTCATGAGGCTTGCAGTTGAAGAAGTTGAGTTTCTAATCTGGAATAGAAATGTATTTACAGACAAAATAGTAAAAATAAGAACCAGGATCATGTAAAATGGGTAAATACAAACATTTTAAGACCAAAACACACTCACAGCAGCAGTTACAACGAGAAGGGTGACAATTTTTCAATGTAAAGTCTATTGGAGCCAGACTCAGTGGAGCCGGAAACGCCACCGTGAACACTTCCTATTTGGAACGTGGCGGCTAGCGGGTTAGCTTTGTCTATTTATATAAAGAGTCTATGGGTTGGGACAATGACTTGGTGGATGTCTGCGGCCACCGAGTGCTTCCAGTTTTTTCCTCATACTTTAAAGACATGTCTCATTAAACACAGCTGCTATTGCACAAGTAGCTTCCACAGTATAAATACTCAGGTCAGGTGGGTCGGACTTTGATCGTGGAGTTTTGTCTGCCAGAGCATATAAAGCTACCATCCATTGTCTCAACATTTATACGAATCTGAATGAGACAATCGTGTTTATCCATTGAAATGTCAGTAATACTCTAAACATTTGTATCGAGTGAACCTGCACCCAAACAATAATACGGAACATCTCCTCTTTTGGGACCCAGCTCTCAGCATTGTCCAGATTCAAATCAGGATTTCGAGACAGGAAATCGACAGCTTGTTCTGAACCCAGCCGATGGAACACGTCTTCATTTGTGGGAAGTCATTCCATTGATATATAAAATAGTGTTGCAGAGTTTCCTTCCCGCTGACTTTCCCTGTGCTGTCCCTTCAAAAGACAGTGGTCCTTAGGGGTCAGAGCCGCACACAGGAGCACAAGAATAACAAACAATTCAACATCCCCCAGACGGACCTATGTTTGAATGGAGGCTACCGCATGAGAGATTTGCAGATTTAAGGGTGCACTATGTAACTTTTGGTTGGGGGTCCGTTCCACAGTATAACATTAAACAGCTTTAAATTACTTTTATTCAAGTACAGTTTGTTTTATAGCTCAGACGTACCTAGAAAAAACAGCATTCTGACTGTGTTACCTGTAACTTGGTCTGATGTGGTCTCCATGATGATAGAAAGGTTTAATGCCATACTGTGAAACATTCCAGACAAAGCAATAACATCTCCATGGAGAAAAGCATTTGACGCTAGGGCTGGATGTCATTAAGAAGTCGCCAATATGATACATACCTCGATACATGGACCATGATACAGTACATGTTTCAATAGAGTAAGCTTTCGATTCGATACAATATATTTCAAATCAATTCGATACGGTTCAATAAAAAATAAAGGTTATTGCTGTGATACTAAAAGTCTTTACTAAACCACTTGTGCAAAGTGAATATGAAACACACATTTTAATCCTCAAAACAGTGAATATGTGAAATGTTTTGCATAAACGAGTTTCATTCCTGTCAACAAACAACAAAACTGTAGCTCTGTAACAAAATAATTTAATAAAATATACCAAAAAAATTACTCTTGGCGATATATCGATACAGCAAACCACAATATCGATACTGTATCCTCACATTAAACAATACGATATTTTGATGTTTTTGCACACCCCTATTTGACGGACCCTCCACCAGAAAATTTACACAATGCATCTTTAACCATACACAGCAAACACTGTAAAACATTATTGTAAGTAGCACTACAGGGCATCAGGAATTTTACATTATCAGAACACTAGACCGTGGAAGTAATTCATTTGATCAGATTAGATAATGTATGGTCAATGATCAGTTTTGGTTTTAGTTTTAATCAATATACTGTATCTACAGCCATTCATCTGTCAGTGAAAGCATGTGATGTTTTAGAGGAGAGTTCAGACTTTGGAGAAAAACAAAACAAAACGGTTATACGAGACAGAGCATTGCACAATTCCTGGTCCTTCTTCATAAATGCTGATGGTGATATTTAAAAGATTTCATAGTCCAGGCAAGGCAGTAATGTTGAAAAGTGAATTTATGCAAGATTTGCTCGTTGTACTTGTATCTGCGTATTCTCTGTAATTCAGTTGTTCAGGGTCGTATGTACAAACTGGCAGCTACAGTCTAGAAAATCACTTACTACCATTTGAGTTTTTTTGTAAAGCACAATTTAACAATGATCCACAATTAATATTATTCAGATATTGTATTACATTAGTGCATGTTACTTTAGCTATATGTTCCATCTTTAGACAGTCAAAATACAACCTTTGCCCTTCGCTGTTCTCCTTAGTCAAATGTTCCCACAAGGCCTAAAGAGGGGAAAGGACCACCTATTAAAGTGAAATCTTAGGAGTGATGGATGGAGCTTGTTGTTGGGAGGAGAGGGTGGGTGGGGGGTTAGCAGAGGCTCACCCCAGGGGAGAGCCAGTATGATGAACACACGGGGGAGCGGGGTCGACCTGATCCCACCTCACACCTCTCTCTCTGGGGCCAAGACGACAGCAGACCTCCCACGCAGTCTCCTGTCTCCAAATCTGATCGACTTCGTCCTCTTTAAACTTTTGCCTGTTTTCTCTCACATCTTGTTCACTTTCATCTTAAAAAAATGTCCAAGGAGCTGGTGTGTGTAACAGTAGTTATGTTTTTCCAAAATACTTGAGAGATTAAAGCGTGATATATGTCCAGAAATGTGCCGGCGGGCAGATCAACCTCCCAGATTCTAAAATTACTCATGCAATTTTAACGTTAATCATTTTTTCACCTTTTCGCATCAAGGCGTTTATCAGGTTTTATTGCTTTGATAATGGCTGGGTTGGGCAGTTATAATCGCACATCCGTTAGAGGACATTGGGTGGCCCTTCCTATGAATCAATGTAACTGCACCTTATAATCTTTGTACTATTATTTCTACAAATATCAAGTTGTCTGAGTGATTTGTATATGTTGTTGCATTAAGAGCTCTGGAACAAATATGGCTACCACTCACATGCATAGTTTGCTGACATGTGAAAGTGAAGATGCTTGGTAAGATTTAATATGTAAAGTATTTGATTATATTTTTATTCTCTTTTGCATGGAACTTGGATCTTCCAGGCATATGTGAACAATACTAAAATTCATACAGAATAAGGTAAATAAATTGGGTATTTTTATATTGATGGCAAAAAGACATGGCTGATGATAAAGTTGTTTACCATTTTTTCAATTTCAAATTTCAAATAGTTGATACCATAAAATACCATACTACTTTTTGTACCATTCTCAAAGAATTATTGCTATTTTTTGTAGTAAATTTCCACAAGTGTTACTTAAAATGTACATTTCTGTATGCAAATGTTGTACATGAGTGTCTGATTGGTTGTAGCTTGTTGTCTACAGTAGAGTAGGTCTTATATATTGATTGTCAACATCTATAGTTTGTCCGAGAAAGTTTCCATGTAAGAGAAAAACAATGAAAATGTACATACATACATTTGCAAAATTAAATTGAAACTAACTAAATATTTTGAATTATTGCTAATATTTTTTAACTAGGTAGCATTCACCACCTCACTGTTGCATAAAATCAACAAATGGTGACACGGCCCTTGTGGTTTGACGCCTCTAGTAGTAGTAGTTGCAGTAGTGGTAGTTGCAGTAGTAGAAGTAGTTTGCATTTAACAGTCAGGAAACGACCCATAATCTGCCTGCGTTTGGCTGCCACAGCATTCCTGTCAAATGACACAAGTCGCCGCTAGATTAGGGGCTTGGTAATTAGCTCATTAGTCAACATAAACACATGGTCGACCCCCCTTTCCCTCTCCCCTCTCACTCCTCTTTTAACACTCACAGCTGGTGGCCCACGCACGCCCCGTACCTGCACTTAAGAGGCCGCTGCTCGCAATCGCACAAGCCACTCTTTCAGACAGGAGATTGTGTAGAAGCATATGTGTGTGCGTTTGTGTGCCTGTGTGTGTGTGTGTGCATGGGTGGGTATTTATCACCGTGTGCGGACTAAAATCGGTATACACACTGAATTCATGGTGACCAGTAGGGGTGTGCAAAAACTATTTAAATATCTATATATTGTATCATTTAATGTGATGATACAGTATCGATATCGTGGACTGCTGTATCGATATATTGCCAAGAGTATTTTTTTTTGTATATGTTATTAAATCATTTTTAAACAGCTCTACAGTTTTGTCATTTGTTTAGAGGAAGGGAACTCGCTTTTGCAACACATTTGACATATTCACTGTTTTAATGATTAAAATGGGTGTGTTTCATATTAACTTTGCAGAAGAAGTGGTTTAACAAAGACTTAGTATCACAGCCATGATTTAGCCATTATTATTATTGAACCGTATCGAATCGAAAGCTTGCTGTATCGAAATATGTATTGTATCGTCACCTATGTATCGAGATTTGTATAGTATTGACAACTTCTTAATGATACCCAGCCGTAGTGACCAACCTCCTTCATGAGCACAAAAATCTGGTTAAAATGATGTAAACCCTTTACAGTTAGAACAACATGATTTAAAGTTAAAGCTGAAATACTCAACTTTTTTATTTAGTAAAATTTGTATCCAAAGATGAGTTCATGTGGATGATGCAAGTCAAGGCAATGCAAATTGATTTGTATAGCACAATTTGTACACAAAGTAATTCAAAGTGCAATACAAACAAATCAAAACATTAAAAATCACCATAATAATGCACAGCTAAACAGAAGCGTTTTGAGCCTCGATTTAAACATGGTCAAAGTAGAGGCCTGCAAAGAGCTAAATGGTCAACTATGGGTTTGATAGATAGATTTAAATATATACTTCCTCCTTCTGTTGTGTTAAGATATGGTGTAGCTTAAGTTAAGGCAAATAATCACTACGGTTAAAGGTGCACTGTGTAACTTTTGTGGTGGAGGGTCCCACAAATGCTTTTCACCACGGAGATGTTATTGCTTTGTCTGGAATGTGCCACCTTTCTATCTTCGTGGAGACCAAACCAGACCAAGTTACAACTCAGATCTGTGGAGAGGCAACCCCGCTCACAGTTAGAATGCATGTTTGAGCTATAAAACCACTTGTGATTGAATAAATGTGAAGTAGAGCTGTTTAATGTCATACTGTGGAACATTCCAGGTAAAGCTATGACATGTCCATAGAAAAAAAATAGGTGACGGACCACCTACCAAAAATCTACACAGTGCAACTTTAACATTAGATTCAATGTCCGGAAAATGCATTAAAACCCAATATACGCACGTCTTTGTATGTGTTTGTGTGTGAGAGGAGGGGTGAGGGAGGATGGAAGGGGAGGGTGGGGGGGTACAGGCACCTCAGCAGCTTATCAGAGCACTTTATCAGCCTGAGGGAGCGAGATGTGGGTGAAAGAACTACGCTTTGGTGCTCCGGTCATGAGCAAAACATGTATTTATGAGGCTTGGCTCAAGGAGATGATAAAAACACGTTTCCTAGAATTCTTGTTTCATGCTTCAAGTAACTGCGTGCACATCATACGCTTATATGTGACTAACTACCTACTGCTTGAGTTAAATAATTCTGAACACTAATGGAGAATGAATTTGTTTGGTTGGGTGGGATATATGTGGGAGAACATAAACAATAATATTGACAATGCAGTTTTGAAATGATTTGCTATTGTAAGGACTAGCCAACTGCAGATGTGTTTACAGAATGCAGTCAGAACATAACAGACAAACAATACAATACAATACAATACACATTTTAACACGCTTTGTATGTTTTTTTCTCAATTCTCCAAAATGAGATCAGGAAATGAGAGCAAGATTCCAGAAAGTACGCCTGCTAGGTGGTTCAATTTAAAGGGCCCATATTACATTACTTTCTGATCTATGTTATAATTCTGTTTCCTCATCACAAACTTACCTGCACTTGTGTTTTGTTTCATTCACACATGTTTAACGCACAAATCTTGGATATTTAGGCTAAGGTTTTCTCTCAAACAGAAAATACTCTGTTCCACTTTGTGATGTCATATCACATATACAGGAAGAACTCCACTGTGTTTTAAAAGTCCATACACCTTCACTAGAATCATTTGGATGATTTCAGCCCTGCCCATTTCTACTGAACAAAAGGTACAAGGTAGCTGTTAACTTGAAAACTTCACAAAGTGGAACGGAGAATTTGGAGATGTACAGACTAATAATGAAGCTTTATTCAAACGTGTGAATGAAACAAAACATAGCTCTTTTAATATTGTAATATTTCTATTGCATAAAGATCACAGTAAATTTTGTGAAATATTGGACCTTTCACATTTTTCAATCATGAAGCTTTTTTAAAATACAAAATAAACTTTTTGTCCTTTAATCCTCCCTTTTTAGAGAAGTTTCATTCTTGCTTTATGACTGTAAAAGTTTCAAAGATGTCTGGACAATGGTTTTGAAATTTAGGCATTTTGACTGCCACCTGGAAGTCATTTTCAATCTAAGGTACTAGACTTAGAAGCTAGATTTTTATACTGCCCTCATGGACCACTCAAGGAAAACTAATTTTTCCTTTATCTGACTGTAGAAATGTGAATGAAACATGCATTATGTATTGTTTATATTTTTAAAACATGCTCTTGAATACCTTTTCTTTGGCATTTCATGTTTTAAAACTTAAAATAATGAAACTAGTCTATATTTTCCAGGTACCATATCCCATGGAATCTTGTGTAGGGCTCCATCTACTGGTATCAGGGGGAACTGCACAGGGTTTCTACCTGTGACACAACAATCCTGGGAAGATTCAAAGTGTTTTTAGTGAGCTCAGGAGGAATTAACTTAAAGCACAAGATTGTTCAAACAAGCGTCAATGAAGTAAAATACAACTCCCAATAGTTTTTGATGATGTTAACAAGTTATATAAGGTTAAAAGCTCAAAATGCCAATTTTTTCCTAATATGTGTACTTAAGTCAGTGATTTTGGTGAAGGTAACACAGGGCATCTTTGTAAGCACTCATGGCTGCAGAGGACAGATGCAGAAGAGTAGGACCTGTTTCTTTGCTTTAACACCTTTAAAAGCACCAAGGACCCTCTAACCCTACCACAGCACTAAGAACCACATAATGCCCTCTTTCAGCCACGCATCAAACTTCACCGAATGTGCCTCCGACTTGATCAAGAAGGTGTTGAAATACGAAAACATTCCAAAGAAGAAAACGTAAGAAACTAAACCTTGAAGTAGTCACAGGCCACTATTGATTTCACAACAGGCAAAAGAGTGTTTAAATCTACTGTATATTCTATTGAAGGCTGTTACCGTAGTTACTGCGATGGTGTGAAGTGACTGCTGTGAGGAGCATTTGTGTGGCCATGCTAACACTAAGCAGAGGGTGGTAGTAATTCTTAAAAGTTATTGTACATTCAGCTATGGGGGAGGATAAAGTTCAAATCAAGAAATCTGCAAGGGGAATATAAATACATGCACACTAAATATAACACGTCAAATATTCTATTAGAGATTTGTATGCTATAAAAACTTTTAAGAGGTAGAACTGGTTATGAGATTACTATTATTATGTACTTTTTTAGTTTGGGATTTGTTGTTATGGAGATAATTGAGTCCCCCCAAAATTACATCAAAATCATACCTGGAGTTTTGTTTAGTTTCATTCACACATGTTCAAGACACAAACCCTGCATATTTAAACTAAGTTCTTCTCTCAAATAGAACACTGTGTTCCGCCTTGTGATGTCTTGTGGTAATGCAAGAAGGGCTCCATGTTTTTTAAATTCCATACACTTTCAATAGAATCATTTGAATGATTTCAGCCTTGGAAATGCTGATCTCTATTGAACAAAAAGATAAAAGGTAGCTGTTAAGTTAAGTTACGTTAAGTTCTACGACTGCATGACATCACAAGGTGGAACAGAGTACTTTGAACTTTGGAGATGTACAGCCTAATAAAATTACTCAAACACTTGTGAACAAAACACAACTCCAAACATGTTTTTGATAATGTAACAACATTTTAACGTGACTTGAAGCTCACAAGAGTCAATTTTGCGCAATATAAGACTTTTAATTGGGTGTTTAAATTTTAAAATACAAATCTGACTATATTCTGTTTGTTATGCTTTGTAGATACAGTGTACTGTACAGCCTGGTTTCCTCTTTATAGTCAAAGCTGGGGTTAGATACAGCCTGTTAATGGGGATTCCCTGATAGAATCATCCATCATCGTGCCGACAGTCCACACTCCGACGGATCACATCATTTTCTGGGCAATTTAACGAGAAAAACACAGAGCACACTCCCTTCAGTTCTGCTATATAGACTAAAGATGAGCGCTTAAAGTCAGGCTGGGTGTGCTATAGTAGATGCCATTGAGTTAAAATGCATAGTAATTTGGACTTAATCTGATGGGGTTTAACTTGCTATAAATATAAATGATTGTTCTACACCAATCAAGAAGCAATTTGTGAAGAAAAGTTGAAAAATATGTTGAACATTTTTGATATTGATTACTGATGACACTATGGAGAACTCTATCCAAAAAGTCTGGCACAATTTACAAATAAGAACGTATTTTTTCTAATACATTCAACATTGTTTGAACAAACTAATGATGTTTTCTCATAATTTTATTTGCCAAATAATTTTTGTGTACATTAGATTTGGCATATTGTAGAGGATTGTAGCAACCAGGAAATAAAATCTGAAAACCTAAAAAGGAAAAAATATTGTAAAGTAGATTGGAAAATCTTAAATATAATAATCTGTGTTTAGTAAAATCAGTACAGTGCATAGGCAAAGGCTTTATTAGCGCTGACAACAAGCAAGACCCATTATAAAATAAAACAAAAAAACACTGTATTTGTCCATATTTATTACTGAATTGGATTGGCTAACACTGCCTACTGCTGTTTACATTTGCATTTTACTATAATTGCTTGTGATTTAGTTTATTGAGATAGTACTTTTGGTTTTGGATAAAAATTATTAGTTCCTCAAAAATATATTTATTTTAGATACCTACCTGTACCTAATTTATATGGATGTGCAGTTTTTAGAAATGAGAGTCTTATAGTCTAATGCTATAAAATACCACCATTATTATGACTACTACTATTAAAAAATATAGAATAATAAAAATTTCAAATTTCATTTTATTTTTAGGGTGTTTGAATAAATGAATAAAAAAATCGATTTAATTTAATTTAAACTTTCCTCGCTTATCTGTACTTTTACTGACACAGGCAAATTGTCTACAACCAGTCTATTGTGCGATTGCCAGATGATACAGGACTATTTTTATTGCGTCCCCATTTGAAGCCAAACATTTCCAGTGAATCTCCTCTTCCTTATGTAAACTGAATAATGACACGTTAGCTGACGCGTGCTGTCTTGTTGATGTATTAAATATTAGCATACTTCCCTGTCATTGGTATTGATTTATTGGTAGCAGCTGTCTCTCTTTGACAGTGATGGCTGAAGGAAAAGTGGCCCTCCTTGCTCCCTGGCTCTGGTCCAAACTCTTATCTGACTTGATGAATTACATTGACACCAGCACTATCTTAATGACTGTGTGTGTATATCTGAAATCTCTCCTCTCTTCCTCTCCCACACAAGCTCTTGGCCTTGGTCCTCGCCCCCCAGCCCACCCCCTCCTCTTCTTGGGTTAATATTCGGGCTGGAGGAGGGTCTGATAAACTGCATGGGAGTAGGTGCTTTGGATTATTTTTATGGGGAGGTGGAGTATTTGACAATAGGAAAGGGACTGTGTTGTGTTGTCTGAGAAACAAACAAGGCACAAATAGAATGTAATGACAGCTGAGTGCTGGTGTATGCAGTACTAGACACTCCTCTTGTTGTTCTGCTGTTGTATCTGTGTGGATGTTGAATATCAGGTATGTTCTCTCAAGGTATTATTACATGTTCTTTAGGAACATTTTGTTTGTCATTTTTCTAAGGGCTGGGACTTGTCTTCTCATACATTGTTTAAATTATGAGAATGTTTGCTAATGTGACTACATTGCCATTATAGAAAATAAACGATACAAATCATGCTTTATTCTTTTACCATGTTATTACATTACATTTAACTTAATTGTCTCCTGAAGGGATGTTAGTCTGAACAGGATGTTTTGTTTGTTTGAACAGAATGTTAGATATCTTAGACAAAAAGTACTGTACAATTAGCCTGATTCATCAGCCGGTTTCACTTTGTTTCACTTTGTAGAAACTGTCTGACCTCGCAACGTTAGAATTCATTCTCTCGAAGGTAGGCGGGTACTTTTTATCATTTAACCAATCGCTGCTATTTGGTAGTGACGTATGTAATGCGCCATTAACGGGGCTAACTGGTATATTAAGCTTTTCCCAAATTCCGTACGAAGAAGTGCAATAACGTCTTTCCCCTTGGTAAAATTCATCAAAACATTCTCCTTATTCCAGCTTTAAATCCTCGATCTCGGGAGTCGTTGCCAACACAGAATGTATGACTCTTTGCTGATTGGCTGGTGCCCAAACTTGTATTTCTGGGGGTTTTGCGAACCATCTATTGTATTTTGATTCCTGACCTAGTCGCTGGAAAGAAATGAAATTGAGCGGAGGCACTGGGTGGTGCCAGCCTGGCTACTGTACAATGTGCATAGACTAAAAAAAAAAAAAAAAATACATGGAAACATGATTTGTTAGCCATTTGTGTGTTCTTAAAACTTAAATCAGCAGGGGATACCATGTTGCTACAGAATGCATGATGATTGTAATGTGATTGTGCTCTGATGGGGTAGTGACTGACCTGGAGAGTAAAAAGAGGTGGGACTTATTAAACATGTTAATGTTTTTACAGCATTATTTTCAAAACAACAAAAGGTAACATGATGGTATAAATATGTTATTTTAGCAGTTGATAGACCATGGAAGTGTAATGCCCCCTCTTTCACTTTTCTCCTTCTTGATAGTTCGATCATTTCTGCTGGTCATGTCAGTGTTTAAATTGACTTCAACACTTAGCCGTATCTTGGTATGATTGGTATGATTGCTTTTAGAATACAATTTTTGAATGTAAGGTACAATGTGAATTACTGTTGTTGTAGAGGCATAGCAGTAGTAGTAGCAGTAGTAGTAGTAGTTGTAATAGCAGCGCTAGTAGTCACTTCATATTTGACCCTTACTGGAGAACAGTTGTCTTCCTGCAGCCTCATTTCCTGGTTTTAAAGCTCCTTCCTTCTTTGCTGGTAGTTTCCTCTGCTGTGACACCCATTGACACCCATTGTACTGTGTGTCTCTTCACAGGTTCTCCCCTTATCACCTCACAGAATGGGCCTACAACTGCTGCTTTAATGTGGCACAGACAAATGGTGCTAAGAGCAGTAGCTGTCAGCACCTGTCCCAGTCTGAGGTGCCGCAGCAGAGCACAGAGGTGACCATGGCCTGTCCTCCATGAGCTGTTTACACCAGAGTGGATAGAGAGGAGTCAAGGGTGTAGGGAGGTACAAACACTAATATTATGTTACCTTATACAACAAGGTCAGTGCGTTTTCCTATAGTGAATTTGTACTCAAGATAAATGAGATTTGACAAAACGTACTACATAAAAAAAAGTAACGTGCCCATGACAGTTTTGACTGCTCATTTTATTAGAATATTATTACTCTGATAATGCAACAAAAAAATCATATTCTGCCATGATTGTAAGTTATATATTTTCTTAAATTATCTTGTGATCCAGTAACATTTATGAGGAGTTTTATAGTGCATGTGGTCTATTGGGTCTAACAGACTTTCTCCAGGCTGCAGTGAGCCTCAGTCTGTCCCTGCCCCATTGCTCTCCATATGGGCCACTGTCACAGCCCAGCCCAGCCCCCCTCCCTCAGTATTTACCACGGGCAAATAAAATGACAAATAAAATGATAAAACAGTGTCAACTATTCTTCACAATTGTTTCTTGATTGAAGTAAAATTATCATTTATATTTTCAAAATGTATTATCCCAATAATGAAGTCAAAATTTGAAAATCTGAAAAAAATCTAAATCTGTTATATGCACTTTAAGCATTTTCAGTAAGAATGCTACAATACTCAATATTATATCTAATCATTCAATAAGACCCTCACTTTAGGCACCTGCCCCTTCTCCAGTGTGTTTATCAGATCATACATTCACAGATATGTAAGAAAACTGCTCCATAAAGGCCTAACTGCTATATTTAAACAGAATATATAGTGTAATTGTTTTGTTTATTTATAATTACCATATAAAATAACAGAAGGAACTTTTTTTTAGTTTCCAGGCCTACAGTGTATTAACATCTTATATCAATTCATGTGTACTGTATTGTTGCATTCCTAATTTACAATAGTAATAAACTACATACAACAAATGGAGTAGCAGTAGTTGCAGTTGTAGTAGTAGTAGTAGTAGTAGTAGTAGTAGTAGTAGTAGTAGTAGTAGTAGTAGTAGTAGAAGAAGTAGAAGATGTATTGTCTTTGCAAGAATATATTTAATATGACCCAATTTTTGTAATAAGGGATATCAAGTTTTATTGTTTAACCTCAACACTGCAGCACCCATCTATCTGTTAGCTTTATGCTTAGCCTGGTCATTTTTTAAAACTTTCATTGCCAAAGAAAAAAATAAAGAAAGAATTGTGTGTTTTTGAAACATTTTTATACATCAGCTGAAAAAGTTTTACAGCACCCCTAGTGGCAGCTCGATGCTTGGAGTCGGATAACATAGTCTACCTCAATTCTTCTGGCTATTTTTGCTACGAAACACACACAGCTTATCCAATAACACGCTGTTATTAAAGCGCTAGCCCAATGTTAGGAGTTAAGCGGGGCCAGACTGGGAACTCTAGCCCACTCTTGTAATAATTCTAGTCTGCAGCCTCCGCCTGTCTACCATGGCCCGGCTCACATGAACACCAATTAGCCCTGATGTTGGACAGAAGACAACCTGATGCACTTCTACTGTATTTTTTCCCATTGGATTGTCAGAGCGGGTAACGGGTGTGCGGTCCAAGTATTTCGGTCGTAATAGTAGCTCCGTGTTCCGGGAATTGCATGAAAAAAAAAATCCGTGGTGAGGTTTCGGGGTAATAACTTCATGGTTGTATATTGCAGCACAAGAGGAACATTTCTTTTTTGTGTTGGCAGGTCGCGCAGCCTCGTGTCCGTGGAAAGCACAGTCGGCACATTCTCTAGACGAGGGTCTTCGGGGAGGAAATCCAGAGGAAACGCCGCACAAGTGTAAAAAATCAGTCTGACGCGCACAGAAGAGGCCCTTGTTTCTCGCTTCATTTTCACTCTGCCCGTGAGGTAACTGCACACATAATCTTATTTTTGACTTGAGATTATAATCGCGTACTGGAATTCTCATTGTGCACAACAACAGCGTGTATTCATGGGTTTCAGCTTCCTGTTACCTGCAGCTTTTTGAGGAGTTTTTCCCTATTCAATAGATATATGTTTTGGCTTGAAATTGTTAATCGCTATGGCAACACTCCTGATTTTCATCATTCTGAAACCCATGGATAGTACAAACAACGGGTGTTAACTCCTGCTAGTGTTCCAAGGTAGTGGTTACAGACGGTATTTCAATCCATTTGTGGGGTTGTGATCAGATAGATGTACTTAGACGGAAAATATTTGAGTAACTTTATTGCAGTATTGTTTTACTTCTATCTGAGTAATACACTGACAACTAACAGTAAAAGTATTCAGTAAAATGTTGATTATGTATCAAGTAAGTCTAAATTAAAAAGATTTCAAAGCTGTTTCTTGTATCTTAACCATCATATGAACTTGATATCATATTAATAAGAAATTCAGATTTATGTCAGTGGGTATTCAAAATGTCAAAAACATTTTATTTTTTATTAATTAATTAATTTTGGATTTGTTTTGCCACTAGATATGAAAGGATAGGAAGTATAGACAGTGCAATCACTTTAAAAGCACAAACTTTCAAATTAAGGTTGCCAAAAAATAGTAATTATTGTTAAAATCGTGGCACTTCCGATTTGTTTGATTTTATACTATGCAGCTCACATATAACTAATAATAAGAACTGAATAAAAGCCTATTAGAGCTACTTTGCTGACTTGCTGCCAGATGGAAAGTGAAGTTTCCTGTTTAATACCAGGCTCAAGTTGGACAACCTGATCAAGAAAGACAGAAACCTTTTGGAGCCATATTTTAAATTCCATTCCAGCAGTCACTCCTTATGTCCTTACCTGCCTTCTACTAAGAGTCGCCCCTCTCAGTTTTAGTATCGTCGTGCATGAAGCCTATCCCAGATTCAGTTAGCCTATAGTTATGCGTTGCCTTAGCCGTGGTCTTTGGGTTACTGTTGGCAGGACGGGGGAGGTACAGCTGGAGGAGGATGGGGCAGTGTGGACACAAGATTTAAAGTAAGGGTTTGTAAGTCTCCTCGGGGGAGCTCATCTAGGCCAGGTGCACACACTTATGGAGTTTGCTAAGCTCTACCACATGCTGTCACCTGGTTGTGGAAATTAAATGCGCTGGTGTTAGAGATGCTCAGTAGGTGGCGCTGTCTTATGGTATTTTTTTATTTATAACATTTGTTGCATACAATCTAGATGCCTCATGGACTATAGTAAATTTAGACTTTGACAAATTTTATTGATTCACAAGGGAAATTATTTGGACACGGTATAAATATAAATGATTCTAAATAAACAGTATATTTAGCATAGGTTTGCAAAGGCTCCTTATGTCAAAACTCTTTACTTTTATGTAAGCTTTAGCCTAGCACAAAAACTCACCAGGGGGTTTGGGGGACTAAAAGAATGAAGAAGAAAATAAGTCAGATATAGTCAGTTAACTGAAGATGACTGAAAAATGTCATACTAACTTCTGAAGTAGTCTCTAGAATACAGTGCCATTGTAGTGAGTTTTAAAATGTTGGACACTTAATATAAGGAAAATTAAATGTACCTTTTAGAATTAAAACATTATGCTTTTCTGCCATTTAGTTTTATACCATAACAGGACAAAACACTGCAAGAAAAAGAAAACTGGAATGAATCCATCACAATTCAACTTTGAGTCAATTCAAGGTGTCAATACATATGATTATTTAGCTCATTAATGTCCTTTTTATCACAACATTTAAGGTACAGATTTGGAAGTTATTTTTAAATGGTCATGGTAAATTGTCACGTTTTTTATAAAGCGCTTTTCCTTCTTCAAGACATTCAAAGCACTTTACATCAAGGACATGCTCACTTATTCACAAATGCCAGTGTACGCAGCTATAAGAGGCAAGGTGGGTTGCCTAAGGACACAACAAAAGTGATTATCGGTGGGAGGTGGATCAGACCACACTCCCAATGTTATCTGTGTCGAGAGTGGGATTCGAAATGCCAGCCTTTGGATAAGTGGACAAACACACACACCAGACACCAACAGACAGAAAAGATATAGTCCTCAAATCTGTTCTTTTTAAATTCCCGATGAAAAAAACAGATGCATGTTCCAATCAGCTCCACATTCACTGGGTGGCTTCCTTTTCATGTCCTCCCAGAGCCCCCATAGAACTCCAGCCAGAGGATCCTCTTGTAATCAAATACCACCAAAGGGATTAGACAAATGCTCATTCATTTTTATCTGCCCCATGGAACCAGAACTAACCCGTCCCTCTCTTTGATTCCTACATGTTGTCAGGCCTGGCTTATGGGTTAATAAAGCAAGAGACACTTCAAAGGGGACCTCGGGCTGGCTGTGTCCATAGGGTGCCTTGCTACAAAGAACCGGGGCATGTCACCGGAGGGAAGCGTGCTCCAGTATGTTATGTATCTACGCAGAATAAGAGCTAAATACAAGAGCTGGAGAGGATGGAGAGGGTTGTAAACTTCACAGCCAGGGTTTCAGAGGAAAAGGGACCCCCGCTGACTATGATTATTTAGGCACAAAGAAGAAGGCTGTGTCATCATCACGAATAGGACAGGAATGTATGATTGTAGATTAAACAATGCAGTGGGTAAGGGAACGGAAGGATAACGGAAGGATAACTCTACTGTCAGGACACTAGCTGCATCAAATATGTGTTTTAAAGAAGACGTATTGTGTTTGTGTCTTTACATTAATAATCTACGACGACCATGGATCATTGTGGAACAGTTTCCCATGTTAAATCACAATATTCATCTAAAAAGAGCAAAAGAAACAAGTCCACTGATTTCCACATTAGAAAACATCATCACAACAAAGAGTGATGGCATTGTTGGCAATGGATAGCTACAGATCACGTCAGCGAGCAACAGATTATTAAAAATGTGTACAATAACGACTACATGACCCTGCCGAATCCTACGCATGTCACAAATTAAAATTAAATTGGAACACACAAATGAAATGAGTACAGAACTTTGGGTATATGCCAATAGCGGTGAAAACAGGGGTTGATTGACAAAATGGTCTTGAAAATAAGTGATTAAAGATTGCTCAAACATGCACAAATGATTTCAAATACAACTTTGAGAGGGTAAATGAGAACTATAACTTGGTTAAAAGCTCTGAAAAGCTCTGTTGCTCAAAAATAGCTGAAAAAATATGGATTCATACTGGGTCACCTCCCCACAGATCTGATCTGTTATTTGACTTAGAGGTGCTACTTGCTTCACTTCATGGAGACAGATAATACTGTACTGTGGCACATTCACATCACCATGAAAATAAGCAAATGGCTGATCCTCCACCAGAAAAGTTACATGCATGTGCATGTTTACATTGTTGTCATAGAGATAATTTTTGGACATTTTTGTAGGACATAGGACATGTACATTCATAATAATAGTGGACAAATGTGGTAATTCTTCATGTTGTAAGTCTAGTACTTATAGCTTCATTGTACCAGAGTGTAGTGTTTATTTATCATGTTTGAGTGTGAACCTATGGGGAGTCTACAGCACTGTCTGTGACCCTATAAAGATCAATGTGAGCCTTCTGAACCAGGGGAAATGTAACAATGCAACAATAAGATTGTTCTGCACTTCCTCGAACATGAAAGCCACACACGGAAGAGCCAGCGCACTATTCTGAGTCATAAAAGGCACGTTCGGACCTTATTTTAACCCTGTTTATTTCAGAGAGAAATATTTACAATATTTTTAGACTAAATGAAACGTGTCAGGTGCTTGAAGAGGGACTTTGTTGGTAGCACACTTCCTCCTCCGGGTCTTACACATAGTCATATCAACCAGATCATCATAACATCCAGATTTGGTGCACACATGTGTAAAGCAACAACCAGCACTGACTGCAAACTATTTCTTTCAGGTCCAATCACCTTACAATCACATTTGACATCTTTCCAATTAAGTTAAATCCAAAAATGTGTACAAAATGTGTTCCCTGCTCTTTCATGAATGTTTGTATTTTAAATGGGACATACCCAATTTCTTAATTAGTTTTGTTCCAGAACAGATATACTGTAAATGCAGCCCTTAGAGTCAAAATGAGAGATATGTGCTGTCCACATCTATAAAGCACTTTTATCCTCATTGGTCCAGAAAGTAATGCTGGTGTGCTGTTAGCATGCTAGTTGTTATTAGCATTACTGTGACAACAAAATGCTGCTCTGGCCTCTTAAAGTTGTAAAAATGGCCCATGAAGTAATTGTGGTGAATAATTACGATGCTAGAGATGTGTTAAGAAAGTCAGGATTAACTTCAGATAGTTTCAAACTGGAACTAATTTGGTCTGTTTATGTTTTAGACATCCCTTAATTTCATAATCATACTTTTCATTTTCTTAGCAGTGTTGTGCTGTGGTGTTACTGGTAATATGTTGGCGTTATTTGAGAGAGACTTGTTACACAGCACAAATTAGCTCACCTAAGTCAGTTCTTTATGGCCAGATTGTGTACAAACAAAAAACAAAGTGCCTAACTTGAGTAAAAGAGCTTCAAACAGAGCTGTACCTTTTGTTAGCTTCACACCCCCAGGGAATGTTGATATATCACTCTGAAGGAGGTAGTCCTTCAGTTTGAGTATTGTGAGTTTGTGCTGTTTTTCTTGTTATACAGATATAGGAACATGAACTGCACTCGGTTTTGCTGCTTGTCCAGTTTTAGTTTGTTAGAAAAAATTGTACCGTAACATTTTGAGCAGTTGTATTAATATTTCTGACACCATATGAAAAGTGCCACGTATCATATTTTGTTGTGCATTTCCTCCTTTAGACCATCACAAAGTTTTCACAGATTTCACAACATCCGGATCAGAACAGGAGTAAGAGGCAACCACCAGCCCCGTCTCCAGCTGGGAGCGATGGCACAGGTGATAGTGGCTCGTGTGACCTTCATGTGCCGTGAGGAAAAGTGCTGCTGCCTTCACTGTCATACGGGTCTTTGAAGTGTTTCTCCTTCTATACCTCCGGAGAAGCAGGGAACCACTTAATACAATTCTTTATTTGGCATTTGGGTCAAACCACAGTGAAGAGAACAGTCAATGAGCTGGATAATTTGCTGTCTATGTGGAGTCATGCTTTGTTTTACAACAATTTGACCTTAATGAACTGACTAAGCTGGAACTACAACAGGTGAGATGATTTGTGCTGTTAAACAAGTCTCAACAGTTTTTCAAAACTGTCAACCAACAGTTTTTAAGTTACTTATACTTAAAATGAACTTTTATGAGATTATAATAATGTTGTCATCATCAGAGTTTCAATTAATTCATGCATATTTGTGTAATTCTTCATTATTCTGCATTTGAGACTTTAGTGGTCAGGAAATTTCAGTTTTCACCTACCCCCTATCTCTGCCCACTGCTCTGTATACTTATGATTCTTTAAAATAATTAGACTAGAAGAAGTAGTTTACAACTTATCATCTACATAGGTTAAAGTTTACAAAATACCTGGAAAAAAGCGCAGTATCATCTTTGAATAAAAGCTAAGCAAAAACTATAATAATTCACTCCACTACTACAACTCTACCTGTCCAAGTCCAAGCGCTAAAATGTATCAAAGTATTCTATTATTCTCACTTGGTTGTTGTTGGTTGGTTGTATTCACAGGGCTTTGTTTGCTTGAAGCATGTTGTCATGGAAATATGTTTATCAATCAGCTCATGGTGTGTGTTTAGAGTGCATGATGCACAGTGAATGTGAACAAAGAAGACCCAAAAGTAGAGTAAACAGAACTAAATGTACTGCACATTGGGGTTGGTCCAGAGAGCACAGTAACATGTGGGAAAACAAGTCAGTGTGTTCTGTGTAGAGTATGTAGAGTCTATGTAGAGCACCTGAACAGCCTCCTGTACCACTTGTTCTTCTTCTTTTCCAGGTGAAAGGCCTTCTGTGTCAAATACAGGTTCTCTGGCATTTTTGCAAGATCTTTTTCTACAATGCTCTTCACCTCCTCTTTTCTCCAGGGAGGACTCCTTCTGCCCTGCTGTGCACCTCTGGGCTTTTTCTGCCTTCATCTGCTCCATCCTCTTCTTCAGCCTAGCTATAGTGTCCTCCAGCTTCTCTTTTTGAAGCTTTATTTCAGAAACTTGCTCCATCAAGGTTTGCTCTTTATCTAACTTCTCCTCATGTCCAGTCTTTTCTCCTTGAATTCTTTGCAGCTCATTTTGGTGGGACCTCTCCAAGTTCTTCAGCTGATTTTGGAGTTTCTTCTTTTCTGCCTCACCATTGTTGAGAGATTCTTGCAGCTTGGCCAAGTTGTCTTTGTTATTTTGTGAATACTCCTCTCTTTCGCAGACTACCTTGTTGAATGCAGAACAAGTTTTCTGAATGGCAAATTTAAAGTTTTTTTTCTCCTGTTCCTGCTTGTTTCTAACCTTCTTCAAATCTTCTTTCAGGGACAAGATCTCCAGTTTGAGCACGTCTAGGTCATCTTCTGCCTTCTTCTGCTGTTTTTTCGTGTTCAAAATGTATTTAAGGAGAGAGATTAATGATTGACTACAGGTGCTGAGCTTTAGGCATGGAGGATTCAGATCAGAGAGAGTTATTTTAGATTTTAATCAACTGGATTTCAGCATTGAATCTGGCAGCCTAAATGAGAGACTCATTCTGATTTGATAATCATCTTGACAACCAAAACCTCATCATGTCCAATGTTTTGTAATTAAGAATAAATCAGCATTACAAATGTTATCAGTACAAGCTATTTTAGATTTGGACATGGTTACCTCATAACTATGGGGCACAGAGAGGTCAGGTTTATGAAATTTGAAGTTAAAATACTACATACAGTTCCTTTAACATAACAGATTCTAATACAAAAACGCATACCTATTTTTTCCATTCCTTTTTTTTTTGCTATTTATCTGTAATTGCCTACTGTTTGTTTGACATCTGTAACTTTTCCCAAGAGTCTTAGTGTCAAAGCACATGAACATTAAAACAGAATTCTTTCCTCCTGGACTTAAATGGGGAACACACATGCATTTATAAGTGACCTCTCCAGACCCTCCGTCCACACGCATCATTTTCACTGCCACGGCCATAGCAACGTAATTGTTTGGAATGCAACAAAAATGGCTGTAATTTCTTGCCCGGGTATCTCAAGTGCAGTTATATTAGTGTGAGTGAGGTGATTCTTGGTGCCATGTCCAGAGGTAGAGTCACAAAGTGTAGGCATGGCATACATAGAACAGTAGTGACAGAGTAAACGACAACTATTTAGACAATTATTTAAGTATTCTCAGATGGTTCTCACTTTGGAGGTAACTTCAAGTGTTTCCACCAAATATCAAAATATGTATGTTGCAAAATTTGTCTCAAGTTAATTTTTTTTAGTTAGTTCAGTTTAAGTTTAAAAATAATATTACTCAAGTAAGAACTAAGGAGTGGCCAGTAAGTAAAATGTTTATGCATAAGACCATATCTGTGGTTTCATTTACAATGTGCAGTGTGCATAAATGGAAAACATAAAAGGATACTTAAATTTTAGCATTTCCAAATTCAAAAAGAAAAAAAAAAAAAAAAAAAACTCTCCTGTATACCTGATTTTCCTATGTATCTGAGCAAAATATACTGTATACTGCAGCACTTGAGGTCAGAATAAGTCTGCTGTGCTCTGTCTTCATCTAATTATATATATATATATATATATATATATATATATATATATTTTTTTTTTTTATTGTTAAATAATCAGGAAGTGTGCATTAGCATGCTAGTGAGATAGATTCATCAACCAGTTTCACTTTGTGGAAACCGTCTGACCTGGCAGCATTAGGATTCGTTTGCTTGACGGTAGGCGGGTACTTTTTTATTTAACCAATCACTGCAATTTGATCGGGATGTATGTAATGCACTGTTAACGTGGCTAACTGGTATATTAAGCTTTTCCCAAATCCTGTATGAAGAAGGGCAATAACATCTTTCCCCTTGACAAAATTTACCAAACATTCTCTTTGTTCCTCGATCTCGGGAATCATTGCCAACACAGAATGTATGGCTTTGTCTACATCCATCTCGATTGCTTTGTTTACTTTTGTGCTGTACTACAAAAGAGACCCAGTCATGGCTTCACAGCTCTTCGCTGATTGGCTGGTGCATGGCCTACAACCTCCAGGGTTCTTGCAAACCATCTAGTGTATTCTGATTCCTGACCTAGTCGCTGGAGAGAAATGAAATTGAGCGGAAGCACTAGGGGGCGCCAGTCTGGCTAAAGGAAGACTGCACAAACAACAAATGTTAAAAAATAAAGCTTTTTTACCGATAAACTTGCATGTAGGGGGAAAAGTACTAAATGGTTTGTTACTTCAAAATAATTATTTTCAAAAACAAATAAATTATGCAAAAAAAATTCAATTTCATAAAAAAGTGTATTGAAGTAATGTAACTGAATAATTGTGAATAATCTGTACTCATTTCTACCAGACTCAAACCCAAAAATGTAAGCTCCATGTACTATCAAATCTTCTGACTTGATTTAGATGTGTAATATAGAGAGTAGCAGCCAGTGTTGTTCTTGCTATATAAGGCTTCAAGTGAGTGGTGGCTAAAAACACATGTTCCTTTAGTCACAACCTGGGAATTTGTGGAGTTTGGACAAGTCTCTGGACAAGGTCAGCAGACAGGCTGTGGCTGGGTTCACACTGTACTATACTAAGTCAATGGGGATAAAGCACTAAAATCAGTAAGGCGCTAAAAGCAGTTTCTTCATTTCTTGGCAACCAAACATTTTCAGAACCAAGCCAAAACGTACACAAATGGATAGTGTATGGATGAAATAGGTAAATGTGTACTGCAATAAAATTACTTTACTAAAGGTGTAAATTATTCTGAAAGTGACTGAAGTAAATTGGATAGTTAATATTGCTTTGGTTTTTGGTTGGATGAATATGGGCCTTGTCGGTATAGTAGGATAGATTGGTAGTGGGACATGTGTTTGGCTCTGTGCCTTTTTCAGTGCTGTGAGTTCAAATTGGGCTCTGGCAATTTCTTGAATGTCTCACCCACTCTTCGCCCCCATTTCGCACGAGATTGTCTTGTCAAAAAAGTACAGATGCTTTTGAGTATTTCTACAAGGAATGTCTAGAATGTCAAAATAGATTGGACTTAACAGAGTTGTCTCTCTTTGAAGAATTTGTTAGATTTATCCAATGCAAGGTTTATGGTAAATATCTCTGGGCCTATCCACATGAACCTGAAAACTGGTTTAAAGTTCCTTGTTTGCTCTGTCAGCAAAACTGAACTAAATGAACTGTATTTACAAAGGGGTTGCAGCATTATTCACTCACAAAGTTGCACTTTTGTTCATTTAAAGAGCTTTAGGGCTTACATTTAACATATAAAGTTTTTTTTTTTGTCTTGCCAGCTGATTTACACAGATTTTGGCACCATTCTCCTACCTGCACCTCCTACTGAGGGGAATCACACCATCCAACTTCTCTAGGAGGTTCGTCTAGGATCCTCTAGGACTTTGGGATGACAAAGTATCTATCTATCATCTATCTATCCATCCATCCCAAGTCCTAGAAAGTTGATAGGTCCCTGTTTACTGTTCTGTGGGCTCGCTTCCGGATATCAATAGCCTCCTTAATCCAACATTTGTGTTTCCATCCCAGTACTTCAAAGAGGTTCATTCCGGTCATCCAATATTATTTCCAAATAAAGGTTCTTTCTACCAGACCGTTATTTGGAAATAATATTGGAAGACCGGAATGAATGTCTTTGAAGTAAAAATTATGAGGTTCAGCATTCATAGATTATCTTTGTTGTAAATTCTTTCCAAAACAGTGAACTGCCCACAGACTTTTTACAACATAACTGAAACTCAAACTATAACTTGATTGCAGAAGCTGTATTGCACAATGTCTACATATTGTAATCATAGCCTAGCATTGTTGTAGTAGTAGTATAGTTTTTAGTATAGTATAGTTTTTCACTGTTACCTTATCCATCACCAGTACTCCCATACTTACCACCAGGAATGTGTAGATAGCCCTGATAAAGAAACTGCTGACTGAGAAGTAAGCTGCCGTTTGTAATAATCCACATTGTAAAGTGCACTACCCTCCCTTTGTATTCTTTACTGCTCTGTAAGCACATTTGTTACTGGTTTGATGGGCCCAGATATTATTCTTTAACCCCTGCAGCCTACTGTTTGGAGTAGGGAGCGAGCAATGTCTCCTTAGTCGCCTACTACGGAGATCAAAGTGGACCATTCCTCCAGTCCAAGTGCCCTAGCGCTCGGAGATGTTGTAACACGGATGATTGGTGACATGGTGGACTTTGAAGGCCGTGTGTACAAAGGCAGACCCCAGCTGAGAGGGAGGCGGGTGGGTCGAAAAGTTGATAGAGAGTCAAGGGAGATCATATTTATTTTTCTCATTTTTTTACATGAGCGTCACAGGAATGGACAAATAGAGTGTGGGATGGACGGTGGATGCCTGGCATAGTTTTCGTTATGAGTAAAAGGAAGTTCTGGTTAATGGAGTTAGAGCACATTAGTGGTAGTTTGTAGTTGTTGCAAGTTGTTTGTTATGCTTAAATAAAATCCAAATTAGAGAATAATATGAGGCTTTTGTTGTGTCCGCAGGCAGGACACTTCACCACTTCGTTTCAATGCAGTGTGTATGTGAGAGATTGGTGGTGGTCGAAGGGCCCAGTTGTGCAGACTGGTGGTCTTCAGTCAATTTACCACTATTAAGAGAGGGGTGAGTGAATAAAATGTAATGTAAAATGCTTCTATATCTTGAAAGCATACCCACACAAGTTACTAGGGATGTAACGATATCCAGATCTCACGGTACGATGCGATATTTGTTGCGATATTTTGTGGATGCAAACAAAATTGTGAATATGCTACTTTTTCCTCTTAAAATGCCTTGAGAAGACTTAATTCATATTCGGGGTGTCCCAGGTGTGTGAAAGGAGGAATGCTCCGTCATCACGGTTACTGGTGTCTGTGCCTCGTTTCCTGATTTCAGTGGCCTCCCTGATCCAGCGTTTAAACTTGTTTTTTGATCCAATAACCCGAGCCCCATCCCAATTCATAATATGTTTTCTTTGCTTGTTTCTTTTACAGTGGTATGATATGGTGGATTTTAGTCTCCCTGATGTTTCCTTTTCACATTCCTTTTGGTGTTCCTTTTTCGGATGTGAAATGCCCAGCCTGTTTCCCCTATGTATGATTTATTGCATGATTTGCATTGGATTTCGTATATGGTGTTGCATTTTTGTTCTTGTGGGAATTTATCTTCGGGGTGTACTAGCTGTTGGCGGAGTTTTGTGAATGGTTTGACTGCAGTGCTTATGTTGTATCTTTTCATGGTTCTCTGGATGGGTTCAGTTATTCCTCTAATATATGGACTGTGTACACGCTCACAGGAAGTAACAACAGCTGATACCACCACTAACACACCAACAGTTCTGACGTTGGCTTGCAGCGGACAGCCGAAACATGTCAACAAGGCAAATACACTTTACTGTATTTCCTTTAAAAAGAAGACAAGAAGTTAAAGTTCATAAGAAGACAAAATGAATATCTTTGGCATACTATAGGACAAATTGTTGGTTTTCAAAATCTAGAATGTGATGATATCATACTCCCAGATGGGGGGCAATAGACAACTTTCCCTATTAATAATATTGTAGTTTGTCATGAAATATCCAAAGAATGTATTCACAAATCTCCAATCTAATCTTTTCTACTGGTGACTAAACCTATTAACTTGCTACGTTACAACAAAAACTTACATTTTATCTGTAGTGACTGTAGCTGCCTCCCATCTGTATTAAGTAATGTTGACCTATAGAATGCTGTCATGTCATCTGAAACCAACAATAAATTGTTTATTGTTCATTTTGAGCCCCATTAACATCTGCAGTGTACTGTGTCAGCTACTCTTCTTGGGGTCATTTTAAATGTTTGTTACTGTTCACAATCATATTCACAATTTTACTGTGTTTTTTTTCTGCTATTATACTATCACATACTTCGAACAATATTTTTCATTTCATCCAATATAAACCACAACTGATGGTTTTTGCACATCTTATTTTTGAGAAATGTGAATAAATCATATTTTTTCAAAGAACTGCTAGTAAGTACAAGGACTAGGGGGTAGGTGAAAACAGAAATGCTTGCCTGGCAAATCTAGACTGATATCTTGCTGTATTTTTTATACAGAATGATCTTTTTTTTTTTTTTTTTCAGTGACACATATGAAATGATGGAGCTTACTGGTTACCTATGATTTACAAATACAATCAAATTTCTCTCAACTCAGATTAATAGATTTTATCGCTTTGCTCATTGATTCTGCAGAAATCCACCATATTTTTCAGTCCCCCTTTTTTTTTTTTATCCCTTTATTTACTTATTTATTTTTTCCATACAGGTGAATTGGTACATGTCCCCTTATTGTCTAATCCATCTGTCAGTTGCGCCAATTCGAAAACTGAGAGACAGACTCACATCTGCACAAAGTATTGACAAAGTTTGCATTCTGGATCCCAGGCAACAAACAAATCTATCATCTGCATCTATCAAGATCTACCTCTGAGTAAGATGATAATGAGAAACATTGTGGCATGGTTAAAGGCTCATTCAAGTTAATTAATCATTTCTCATTTAATCACATATTCAACATATAATCAATTTTTTCGTGACTGTCTATCTGCAGATGAACCATTGTCCTCATGACATCACTCCTCCCTGCACCAGTGCTATCTGCTCAGAGAGTGTGTGCGTGAAATACCTTACAAACATGTCCGCCCGCCTCGTCTCCAACACGTCTTTAGTTTCACAGATGCCACTGCCCCTGTTATTTATACTGCGTCTGTCTCATACATAGGACAATAACCCCACACTCCCCAAGACACGAGTCCGGCTCCCACTTTAACTGCCAGTAGTCTGATAGCGTTTTGTTCCAGAGGAGGAAACCCTAAACGCTTTATTGGAAGCACTTTGCACTTTACTTGGAGCCATAGTAAATAATGAGGATTTGGACTGGAGTTACGCCCGCTCTACAATGGCAAAGATTCCATACTCCAAGCCCCCAAAAGCAACTGGGTCAAAGTAAAGGGACTCTCCGATGTCTGTGGTATGTATTGAATGTGCTCCGCCGCGTACCATGGAAAAGTTATTAGAGAAATTTAAGAGCGCAAGTCTCATTTCCAGCGGTAATTACAGAGATGAATGCTCCGAGGTGTAAGTTTGATTTGTAAAAAATGTCCCCTGTCTGGATTAAGCAGTCAATCTTAGGCCTATTGACTGTTCAGTTCTATAACAGATTGTGAACTTAGATTGAAGGTCAGATGATATTAGTTAAAGGTTCACTGTGTAACATTTCTCCATGGAAATGCAATCCATGGAATGAATGTTCCACAGTAGTGTTGTTGTCAAGACCGCACTAATGGAGACCAAGACCAGTCCGAGACCACAGGGTCCCGCGACCAGGACAACACCAAGACCTCTGAGGCTCAAGACTGAGAAACACCGAGACCACGGCCCATCAAGACCAAATCAAGACCATCTTTGTCATTTTCTACATTTGTTTGCATTTTACAGTCATTTTGGCACATACTTATCAATGCTTATATAAATCTATCTCCATCCCTCACCCTCACGCACAATTTGAGAACCTCTTCTTTAATCCCACTTCCACTCGCACTTAACAGAAAACTGCTTCAAAGTGAATCATGTGTTTTTTTTTCAAGTTCATAACATTTACAGTTACATTATCTTACTGGTTTCGCTGTGATATTGAGCAGCATCTGCACATTTACAGGGCGTAGTGTAATATGATCACACTCGTTGAGTGTCAGACCTCCAGTCTGAGATAAGACCAAGACCAAGTGCCATCAAGACCGAGACAAGACCGAGTCTAAATGCGCCCTGAGTCCGAGACGAGACCAAGACCATAAAAAAGTGCTCTCGAGGCCGGTCTTGAGACCAAGACTGGACAAGACAAGCAGGTTATAGAAATACGGTGCATACAGTTCTGATCTGTGGAGAGACGCCCCTTTTCACTGAGATAGAATTATTGAATTTTTGAGCAATAGAAGCACCCGCAAAAAATAAAGGCTAGATATAAATGTTAGAAGCCCATGGAACATTCCAGGTAAAGCAAAAATGTCTCCATGGAGACAAGCAGATAGCAGACCCTCCACCAGAAAAGTTGCACAGTGTACCTTAAAAGCTGTACTATGGTACCTCTAACCCTAATCAGGTTTGAGTATCAAGTCCAGGTCAAGTTTGAAATGTTAGTATTGTGACTACAATACTTGCAGTCTATGGCTAAGTTAATTCATCAATAATTCTCGATTGAATTGCCTACCTGTGGCCTACACATAGACCTGTCTTGTACACACAATGAGCTTTTGACTACTCCATTTACAGGTACAGAAAACTCTCCAAAACCTGGTGACTCATGATCCCAATCACTCTCACACTACGCAGTAAAAGTCACGGAGGTAACTGGCATTCATTTATAACGCTAATTAGCCTGCGACATGCATATTCTCATTTTAAAAAGCCGCACAACTTAACGTCAAATCCTCGCTTAAAGACCCAACTTGTCAGTGCATGAAGATTTAGAGACTCTTATAGGAACATAATTGAGGAATATAAGCCTGGGGGGATCATATAAAGCTGGATAGTGTAGCGGTCCAGCTGGGGACTCACCTGTCTGTGGCCTCTTTACAACACTTAGCCCTCAGTGCGGAGCCGGGGCCCATGACATCAGCAGCAGCAGCAGTGCCACACACACCACACTTCACTGGCCCCTGGGGGAGGAAATGACTTCAGCCCCCCGGCGCTGTTTACCACTGGGGGCAGGAGGGGGACATGGAGAGAGAGGCTGGCATGGGCGATCACTGCACTACACTCTACCAGCTCCACACACCTGTATTTGTGTTCTAACACCTGGTTACCATAGAAACGACGGAGCAGTTTATTTTAAATGCATATGACACATTTTTATGATTCTCTAGTTCTGACTTAATTTGGTGGGATTATAACTATTGTAAATATAAATGATAATTTTACACCAATCAAGAAGCAATGTGTGAAGAAAAGTTAAAAATATGTTGAAAATTACAGGAAGTAGAGACTTAGAACATACTGATAATCTCACTCCAAGTCTATCCAAAATTTAGGCACACTTTATACATTTTTTTTTTTTTGACATTTTAAACAGGATTTCAACAAAACAAAGGTATTTTCTTATATTTGTATTTGTCAGGTAATAATTACTGTTATTATCTGACAAACTACTTTTGCTGTTACCTAGCAAAAGGAAATTTGCTCCTATACATGCATCCCGAATTTGTGACTTCGGTCATCACGCAATGCATACTGGAAAGAGCCCCTGCAAAAAAGTGAGCATCAAAACGCCATGTTTGATTTCCCAGTGGCATGTGTCTATTGTCAAAGCCAATCTTTTCAAGTCTTTTGAACCATATCACTTTTGTTTCTGGTTCTGATATTGTCATATTTTAGTTATGGGATTCGCACATCGTAATTGTGTGGTTGCTGGATGTCCTCCGCGCCTCGAGAAATGGACTTTAGAAGTTTGCGAACTCCATAAATACCTTCCTGTGTATCAATACTGCCCATCGCCTTCGCCTTTCACTATTTTTCATTTCCGTTGGGAAGGGAAACAGTTTGAAAGGAGGTTTTCAGTCACACAGATTTTATTCCCTTTTGCAGTTATGGAGTTTGCAAACGTTCGACTGTTAGGACATCCAGCAACCACACAATTACGATGTCCAAATCCTGTAACTAAAATATGACAATAGCAGAAACAGAAACAAAAGCGATATGGTTCAAACTTGAAAGATTTGAAAAGCTCAGTTCTGATGCTCATTTTTTCGGAGGACCCTTCCCAGTATGCATTGTGCGATGACCTAAAGTACGAAATACGGGATGCATGTATTATGCCCTTGGGCAAGACACTTGAAGAATGCTCATCCTTTGATCTGATCTGATGTTCAGCAGTAAGATCCAATGCCCCACAAGTTGGTGGTGCGATTCCAGCTCCCACAGATGAATATATATACTATAGTTGTGCACTTGGGCAAGACAACCCCCCTCACCTCAAGTGTCTGCCTACACTGATCAATGAATGCATGTATGACATAAATGGCTTTGAGTGAAAAAAAGAAACATTATGTGTGACCATTCTTTCAACTTGAATTATTGAGTGTATTCATATTTGATTGGTGGGGGAAACAGTTGCAAAACTACAGATGTTGCAAAGACAAATCAGGATCTGTATTATGGTTTCTCTGCAGCTAATTGATTGGCCATTTGATTTTTGTTTTGAAATGAGAAATACAAAACTGGAAAAAATCCATCATTTTGCTTGACTAATCCAACCCTGTCTAGACTCTTGGTGGTCTCTCCAGTTTAGTAGAATGCCATTATTAACCTGCTTCTCTTGGCCTTTTAGTACAAATTGTTCTTTGATACTACTCCATCAGATTTTCATTAGCCAGACAGCAGTAGACCGTGATATTGACCTATTACCAATGCTTTGATCTTTCACAATCTTCTACTAGTCCCTTTAATTCTCCGCCATGTTTTGTTTAGAGAAAGCAAACTAGAAAATCTCCTGGACTCTCATCTGACGGCGTAGAGTTGTGAACTTCTCTGAGTGCAATTTATTCACAAATTGTGGACAAATAAAGACTTTAAAGACTGCACGTGCACGCTCCCACACGCACGCTCTCACACGCACGCCCTCACATGCACGGGGGCTTTTGTAGCTCATCTGAAGTATTTGACGACGTGAGTCCTCTTCTGAAGCTGCGCCAGGGGAGAGGTCTGAACAACAAGGCGGCCATGGCTTTCCCAGAATTCAGCAGGGCCAAAAAACTCCCACCATTTCCACAGTAAACGGTGCAGGAAGTTATCTCCAGACTAATGCAGGAATTAAATTACTATTTTACTGTATTAGAGAAATCTTACCAAAATATAATAGCTCCAAGTTTGAGTGAAAAACTAAATTAATGCATTACTAATTACTAATTATTATTAATTACAGATTCTTGTCACACTGATTAGTGTTGTTTCCTCATCAAAAACAGCTACAAGGCTCAATTTTGAGTGATATAGAATCTTTAAATTATATAATTGGGTAAAATAGTCAAAAAACATAAAAGAACTGTGAAATAGGTCCCTTTAGCATAAATATTAATACAAAAATTATTGCCTGGAATCCAGAATGTACACTTCTTCAATATTTTATGAGGATATGAGTCGTGTCATCGATGAATCTCCCTGTTTTCAGATGGGCTTGATTGACAGGTGGATTAGCCAGTCAGGGATATGCGTGGTCCTCCTCTATTGGAAAAAATAAAGGAAAATATATCACAGAGGGCTGAAAAACATCAAAACAACAAGTATTTCTGCAGAATCAATGACCCAAGCACTAAACTCTGTTAATGAGGTGAGATAAACAGATCTTGTTTGTAAATGATAGGTGACCAATGAGCTCCTTCAGGATTGCGCGATGATGTTTGGTCGGGGTTGAGGCATAGGGGAGAGCACATTGGGGACCAGACTGATTTCAGGCTGTATGAAAAAAAATTGAGACAGATACCATTCTTGATTTGCAAGGCCAGGAAAACTGTCTTAAAATGAAAACTGAATAACAGCTCTTTTTACTTTTACTTTGACAAAACTATTACTGAAGAATAAAAGTTGAGCTGTGATGAAACTACTCTTGACAGAACAATTTCTTCTAAAAGCAAGTGTGTTTGGAGCTGTGCCAACTTGGTTTGACAACTGCAAATGGTGAAATCTCTGTTATTGTTATAGCTTTGACCGTTTCTGCCTCTTTTGCTTCACGCTTAATAAAAAAATCTGTTTTTATGGCGCACAGTCTTCATGCTCAGCCTTTACCGAGCACCATTTCATTTCAACTTTCCATGTCTTTTTGGAGCACACTTGGACCTATCTTCTTATTCCCTTATGACGTAAACAACTATCAAAACAGCACCGCAATCACAAAACCCCAAAACATTATCGACAATGCAGATGGCGCTATTTTCTACTTTCCAGGGTCAGTGAATGCGCCATTGTTCGAAGCAGTAGTTCAGCCATGCTCCAACTGTGACTAAATTTCAGAGTATCATTTTGCTTTTGGTTCCTTTGGTGCGGTTACGTAGGTTGAGGCATTCAGAAAATAGCTGGTGTAACCTTTCTTATTTAATGCTAAGCTGTAAATCTGCCCCTACTATTGGTATTAGGAACAGATAAGGGCTTAGTCCAGGCTTTAGACAGGGCCAAAGTCAGTGCCAGAATGACTAGACCGGGCGGCTTTCTGTGCGTTTACAGACACATCACAGCAAATCAACTGTTAAATAGGCCTTAAATGAGTATTAATGTTTATGGACTGGGAAATTCACTTGAACAGGTATTTTCCGTTGTACTGGACTTGTGTCAACAGTTGGATATACAGAATGTGATACTAACTGACCTTATTGGTCCACTTATACTTCTATACTCAATATATATAAAGAATAACATTAAATATAGTCTTTTTGTATTTTTCCATTTTCTTACGCTTATCACCCCAGACACTTCCTCCAGCTTCAACTAAGGGCCATTTTAAACCACTATGCACCTTCCATGTTGTCTGGTGTTTTCATAAATATCGTCTCATAATCTGTTTTGCTTGCTTTTGGCTTCAGGTAACATCAGTATTTACCGTATTTTTCGGACTATAAGTCACACTGTTTTTCATGGTTTGGGTGATCCTGTGATTTATACTCTGGTCTGACTTATATGTTAAAATGTTCACACTGACAGCTGCGAGAGGGCGCTTGTGTGTCAGTATATGCTACTCCTATTATTCCTGTACTTCTGTCAGTTGACTCTACTGGGCATGTCTTCTGCAGAAAAAGCCATTGTCCTGCTGCAAGTAGTAAAATATTCAGCGGAAAAGGGTAATTGATCAGCAGAAAGAAAATTTCGACTGAATGAGAAACGGAAGGCGGGGATGGAGAACACAGCTTCACGGGAACCAGGAGGGTGCACCATGCAACTTTCCTGGAAGTCACTGGATGGATCGATAAAGCATGGACTTCAGTGACATCCGAAACCATTCTGTCGGGATTCAGAAAGGCTGGAATAATTCTAACTGGAGCTGATGCCAAGTCTGACGAGAGCAGTTATTTTAATAGATCCATGCGACAGCTATGCAGGAGAGGAAGTAGTGCTCCGTTTTCCTCGGGAGGTCACGGAGCTGCTTAGAAGTGACACCGAGGATGAAGAATTCAGTGGATTTGGTGATATGGAGTGAGATCGATAGTTTGGTAAAGTTATGTGATGTTATTTATGCTATAGTTATCTGCATAACTGTTAATATGTTACGTTAACATATTAATGCCTATTCAGCCTGTTGTTCTCTTTTCTATTATTATTACTATAAGTTGCCTTTCAAGATGAAATGTCGGTACCTGATCTCTGATTTTATAAAACACATTTACCCCCAAAAGTGCGACTTATACTCCGGAGCGACTTATAATCCATAAAATACAGTAATTCATATCTTTGGCCAGATATGAAGCAACCAAATCATGCATAATTGTTCTGATTGATCCACTATTGGTGAATGGGTCAGCCTAAAAATTTCACTATGTAACTTTTCTGGCACTGGGTGAGGTCAAGTCACAGGTCAGATCTGTGGAGAGGCAAACCAGCTAACAATGGAGTATTTTCAGCAGTACATTAAGTTCAATAAGTGTGAGGAACAAATTTATAACATGTATGGACCAACAGAACCCCCTTTGGAAAAGATACATAGAGATGTTGTATTGTTCATTGCTTGAGCTTCCTTTCCACTCCCTCCCAGTTTGTTCACCAGTGGCTTGTTGTCATGATTCTGAGTCAGGTCAGAGGTAGAACAGTGCAGTACAGGACTATAGGGTGAAACCTAAGCCCACTTTAAACAGTGAAGTCATAAAGCCTGGCTGTAAAGTGGGACTCCCATGTGGAGGGCTGTTAACACACGTGGGGTCCGCTCCCCTCACTGTCACCTCACTGCTTTCACCAGATCACATAAGATACTATATGTCAATGGAAAAGTCATACGGGCAGGTTTACTCTATATTCTTTCATGCTCTCTTCTGTGGCAGTGATCACTAAAACAGTCAGTATCAGTTTAAGCCTCAGTTCAAACAATGCGCATCTGAAGTGCATTGCTGAGGTGTCTTTGAGCAAGACACTAACCCCTGTCGGCTTCATCTTTAGATGCCAACTGCAAACACATTGTACAGTGTTCTGTGTTTACAATGTGAAATGACTATGACTAGATAAACTTTATGGATCCACAAGGGAAATTATTTGGACATAGTAGCTCACAGATCACAATATAATAACAAAGAGAAAAAAATCTAAACAGCAGTAATAAATTCTAAATAAGTAGCAAAGCACCTAGACCTAGTTCGTGATTCCTCTTTGGTCCTTGCAAAATATGTTAAAGATATTAAATTCACAGAATATATTTAAAAACAGTATTGGTGCTTTTGATCGAATTAATCTTGGATCTTGCCAGTTCTACAAAACTAAGTAAGGGCTAAGATATGTAAAAGGTACTTTCAGGTTTCAGGCTTTCAATAAATAATTTCAGACGTGTTCTTCGAGGCCTTGATGGAGTAGGCATTTAGTCCAGGACTTGACCCCAGATTTTTTTGCTCTAACTTTACCGTGCACAATATGTTCAGAGCCTGATTGAATTCCTTTCTCTCCTTCTCTTTTTGCTGTCTGTCATCTGGAAGTAAGCTACGGGACTTTTTCCAAAAGGCAATAAGCCTTGTCATTGTTTTTTCCAAGGAGACCTACAGTAGAGTGGAGAAAGTGCTTCCCTCAGCATTAGCCTGTCTGCTGGAGCTTCCTGCCCCAGCTCCAGTGCTTTCTCTGTTATTAGGCCCATGCACCAAACTGCCCTGTGCACACTGGTGGTCCTCCTAATAGCAGCCACTGATCGGCATGTCCCACTGCTGCTGGCCTTGGCTCCACCAACACATCCACTCACCTCATACACACTGAAATGCTTAATGCTTCACTCCTGTCACACTTCGAGGAAATCACCTTGTGGAAAACATGCATAGAAAAAAAATATATATATCAAATTTGAGATCGGGAGCAAAATATACACAGTCTATAGCTTCTGAAGGTTAAGGTAAGCTATACTGTATTTTTCACAGTGAGATGATTTACAACAGTGTTTGTAAGTTCTCAAACTAACAGGAATCCATCTTGTACATTTCCCGCTGTTGAGTTTGGGCTCAAACGACCAGTTGGAGCAGCACTTGGATGGAAGAGAAGATGAATTCCCGCAATATTTGTGAGTTCACAAATTCATAAAAGACTGATGGACCAGTCCAATCACGGGGCAGCATTGTGGTTTTGGAGGAAGCAAAAGACAAATAAAAAAATAAAACTAGTCACATAAACCAAAAAACATGGAAACGGCAATTGCAAAATTTGCACAATTTCTAAAAAGTGCAAAGTACTTTCTGTCTTTATGGTTGGGAAAAATGTTTGTGCTTTTCTCTCAACTGGATTTAAGAACATTTTTATGTCAATGCTTGTTTCACTGTTGTGATGTATTGCCCTATCAGTATTCCTCTGACCGTCCAAGCCTTTTCCCAATAGCTTTCAACGGGAGCTGTCCAAGATTCATAATGTGTAGAAGTTAAATCAAGAGTGTTACACATATTTATTTAGCTTCTGCCAGGTTAAAGATGAAACTCTCAAACATACCAAAACACGGGGAGATTTTCTGGTAAGATTTTAGAATATTTCTTTCTTGTCTAAAGTTCTGACTGTAATTAACTTTTTTTTTTTCAAACCGTGATTGAAAACAATGTGTGTAGAAGCACTTGCTGGTTGTGAGGCTGGACGTGTTGCCGTGGAGAGAGAACAGAGTAACCCGAGCCTGTGAGTTAATCTGGCTAAGTAAAGACGTGTTTACACCACAGATGACTGCAGAATATTCTCCATGCGGTGCAGAGGCTGAGGGGGAGCTGCCGTGCCGTAATGAGCTGTATACGCCTTTTAAATGTGATTTACACGATCGCTGGAGCATGTAAAAATGAGCTAAACAGAAATGTGATCGCAGCCATTTGGAGGAAACACAGAGGCTATTTGTGCAGCCTGTAGAGAAACGCACACCAGATACTGAACCCAATAGTGATGATGGCCAAGGCAGTAAATACTAGGTCAAGGAGACAGTATGATTAATGGACTCTTTTGAGATTTCACTCTCTTACAATATATGTTGTTTAATGCTTTGTGCAACATTACAATTGTTTTATTTATTTTACAAGTTTAATAAGAAATCTTGTTTGGGAAGGTGAACTAATGTCTTGCGTTCACGGCACATATTTTTTTAGCTGTAGATGTAGGCCTCTTCCAATAATTACTTTATCAGCTTACCTTTTAATGTATGAAAGCTGGAACAATATTTTGGGGAATCAGTATTTATCACATTTACATTTCCTTTGCACTACCTGGAAATTGTTGGTTATTTTTTGGCTATACTTTAAGATTTAAGCTGTAAAAGGTTGAATAAATCACTTTTATAACTTACTACAGATGCAAACTGAAAAACAAAAGTGTTAAAGTGTTTCATTCTGCTGTTTATTTATCGCAGCTCATGTTTTTTAAAATAATATTGTAGATTTAGAATAGTTTTGTGGTTTAATCTGCTCTTGGGTGATTGTGTCAGTGGCATAAATGAGTTTCATTATTATCTTTTATCAATTTATTCACTTCAGCAGTATATCACACTTCAAAATTTGTTATTGTAAGGAAATAAAATCATAAGACAGTACACATTCACATAGTAAGTTTGCCTTAGAGAATACGAGCTTGTACATCGCCAAAGCTGTGCCAGTTAGCAGACATACTAGCAGTGTTTTTGCCCTTGGAAAAATTACTTCATCAAGAGGAAATGAGGATACTTCAAATGCATTCTACATTTCGTCTCTTATAATTATGGGACTGTTTTCCTTCTCCCAGCTCTCCCTTAATTCGCAATTGAATTCTTTAATGGAATTTTCATGTTCTTCCCGTGTCTGCTGAGTTTCCGTGGTCTTTGTTTGTATCTATAACCTGTAATAAAGCAATTAACGATTTCTCATTGCATACAGCCCACTTTTTTGTTTAACCTTTTGACAGCTTATCTTCTAAAGCAAAGCATCCAAAATTTGAAAATACTAATCATTCATTCCACTCCCCTTCGTCTCATTTTCTAGCCGAGTTCCTGCCCGTGCTATCCAAACAAACCTCCTACACTCTTGGTATTTTTCTATTTTTAAAACCAGCCCATTCCTCGCAATATTAGCCAATACCACGACGTCTAAGAAAAGTAAGTCTCGCTCAAAAATACATACTCTTTGGGGGTGGCCGACTACATTCCTTTACTCCCATGGGTGCACTGAGAGCGGCTATGTCTATACCGACCTCACAAACACACAAAATGACTCCTCTGGCAAACGTGTAGCGCTGGCAAGAGGTCCGTACTTTAACATGAGACCCCAGACTGGAGTTATAATACAGCAAATGTGGCCAGCGCGACTTCAGTTTTTTGCTAACATTCGCGACCTCGGCAGAATTGGACCCTCAAGAATATATATACGCGAAAGTGGTCAGACATAATGGTTTTATTGTAGCGCAGTTGCAGTAAATGAAAAATGTTGCCGGTAACAAGTCTGGCCCGGGCGTCGAGGGTATTTCCTGTTTCCCATGAATCCTCAGTTCACCCACAAACACCAGGCTTTGCTAATGGTTGTAGAAGCTAGCTAGCACATTCAACAGGTGGCACTTACAGTTTAGTTTAGTCTTTATTTGAAGGGAAAATGTACTTCTAGATCATAAAAACAGAGTTGTTTCACACCATAGCTCAATAATTTCTCCAGTCTATAGAACAGAAATACAGAAATAAAGTATACAGTGCAAATACATTAAAGGAGAATTGTGTAACTCTGCCTGTAATGTTTCACAGTGAGACATTCAGGGTCATGGAAATCCTGGAAAAGTCATGGAAATTGAAAATGTAATTTTCCAAGCTTGGATAAGTCGTGGAATTTTATAAATTTAATGACAGCATTGAAGAAGTCATGGAATTTTAGTATTTCTTTCACACGACTTCATCATTCTGTTAAGTTTATCATTAGGCTATTATGATTATTTCCGAACATATGCACCTTTTGTTTAAAAGGAACGACAATAAATGCACTGACAGTATTTTGAATGTTAAAAAACAAAACTAACCGGAAAGGGTTAACATTTCACATTTAGCCCTAAAGGTATGCTCAATTCTACACATGTAGGGTGCCATAAAGTCATAGAAAATTCACTTTAGGTCATTAAATAGTCATGGAAAAGTTTTGAAATTTTATCAGTGAAAGATAATGGGAACCCTGAATTACATTAAAGGAGAATTGTGTAACGTTTTCTGGTGGCGGGGTCTGTCATCTGTTTCTATGGATATGTCATTGCTCTGCCTATAATGTTTCACAGTAAAACAGCTTTACCTTACATTTATTCAATTACATGTGGTTTTATAGCTCAAAAATACCTTGAAAAACAATACAATTTACCTAAAAATACAATATACCAGTGTTACACAAATTTCAGAGTGTTACGGTCCTGCATTTCGTTATCAGTGATGGCAGATTTGGTCGTAAGTTCCACAGAAAATGTTGCTGAATTTATTGGGCTTCTTAGTTCAGTTGGGAGATTGTTCCACTCCTTAATTGCAACAAGTATAACCACTTTTAGAATAACAGAACACTTGCTTGATCATGATTTTATAGTAATAATTCTAAATTGGTCTCATTAAGTATAGAAGTACTATGTAACATTTCCCATGGGGGGTCTGCCACATTATTGTGTCTATGGAGATATTATTTGCCTCGAATGCATTAAACATGATCCATCTGGCAATTTATCATTCAAAACAAGTATTCTTGCAAGCAGGATCTGACCTGTACCTTGGCAAATTGAGTCAGTTGCTTGTTGTTTGGAGATCTTTTTTTTTTTTTTGCCATACTGTGGAACAATCCAGTTAAAGCAATAGCATTCTCAAGCAGGCAGCAATAGAAAAGTTACATACTGCACCTTTAAGTTATTTTTAGTACTGTAGCTATAAAATTAAAAGTGATTTATACCAACAACAAGGTTCATGAAAGTTTTCTTCTTGATTTTTTGAAAGAAATTTTAAAAGCCACCATTTGGAATTACATCAATATGGATTTTGGATACTTTCCCCTATTATTGAATTGTAAGTTCCCCAACTAAAGCCAACCAGACAAGACATTTTTCAAGATAAAATACCCCAAATATTAACATTCCAATACATTTTGTCAACCATTCCTGCAGATTACAGAATGTGAGTAGCAATAACATCTTAAAATCTTTCGAAATCAGCATTTTTGGGAAATTTTAAGGAATGCCTTGAGGGGGTTTCAAGTTGACACTTAACAAACGCGAATTGTACAAGTTCATCTGTCCCAGGAACATAAACCATTGGCCCTCTCTCACACTCTGCTGTCTGCATGCACACGTCTTAAAATTGTCTGTCACTCTTCACTATGTATCCAGTAAGATCAACAGATAATGATGATAATGATGAAGTTTTTACGGTTTTGCAAGATTGACAACTCAGTTTTATGACTTCTACTCTGCACATATTTTTGGCTTTAGTATACCAGTTTACTCTAATATAGCTATATATAGACAGAATATTTTAGTTGTATTTTTTTATCTGAAATTAAACCTTTTGCAGTGACCTATTTTATTATCTAGAGCCACCCACAGTTAAGATAACAAAAAAGGAAAGAAAAGAAAATAGACCTTATATGGAGAGTGGCCATTCTGTCACCAATGTTGTCTCTTTCCCCCAAAGGAATTCTGGGAACTGAAGTCCAGACGATAGGACTAAAAAGAGCCATTAATCACAGCAGCATTACACATGAGGCAACACATGGAGCCAGCTACAGCATGGATCATAGCAAAAAGAAATTAATGAAAAAGAAAGTAAAAATATATGTTATAAAGGCATGATGATAAATGATTCATATTTGTTATCCTTGTGACTGGTCTGTGCAGCGGCTGTGACTGTACAGACCTTATCAGAGGAAGCATGCTGCAGACTGCTAAAACATACTCACTTTGTTTTTCCATCTCTCTACCACTGAATCAGCAACTCACTCAGTCTGAAAGAGCTATACGACGTCTATTAATTATCTCATTTGAAATATTTTGGATAGTGACAATTTTGTATATAGAACAACAGAAAACTGTGAAGATCTTTGTGGTGACGAATCAAGCATCTGCCCAAAATATGACAACATTGTGTTACATTTTGAGATCTATGTGAACATTTCAGTCAGTTATTAATGATTTGCTTGGGTCTTTTTATAACGAGGTCTACAGGAAATGCTCTGTCAATAAGAGCATGAGGTTTGGAGCCGAGTTTGAAGGAAGACTTGGTTTAGGTGGTAATGATTAAAATTTTCTTCTTAATGTTTGTGAAATTTATTATTATTTTTCCATTCCATATTATTTATTCTTTATTATGGTATTAAAGAGCCTATATTACGCCATTTTCTGATCTCTGTTACAGTCTTGTTTCCTCATCATAAACATACATGGAGTTTTGTTTCATTCACACAGATTTAACACATACGTTTTTCTCTCAAACAGAAAACACTCAACCTTGTGATGTGGTAATACAGGAAGTGCTAGACTGTGTTTTTTAAACTCCATACACCTTCACTTGAATCATTTGAATGATGTCACCCCCGGAATTGCCAGTCTGTCTCAAGGTGGAACACGCCACACCGGGTATGTTTTTCAGGATTTAGCAGCATTATAACATGGCTTAAAGCTCACGAGAATCATTCATGTATAACTATGTTACAGGAAAAAAAATATGATCAAATTCATGAGGAAAATCAACGGCTACAGTACGTCTTAGAAACCCCAGAATTCCCATTTAACCCATTTGTAACTTACAGTATAACAATTCCCACAGTATGATATTATCACACTATGCATCTCACAGTACGATATTTATTGCGATATTTTGGAGAGGCTGATATAATTGTAGATAGGACACTTTTTTGCTTTTGAAATACCCTGATAAGGTTTTGGTGTGAATTATTATCGTCATAATCCCAAGAATTCAAGTAAAAAACTTAACTTCATGTTGCCTGTGCTGAAATGAATCATGGAATATGCAGTTCCAGATGTTTATAAGCTATTGCTACTATAAAACAATGCATTTAAGCACAGAGACATGTAATTTGATATATTGGGACAGCCCAAGGTATTATTGTGAGACTTTTGACGATATGATTTCACGATATTTCGATTATTGTTACATCCCTACTTATAACCATTGTCATTGTTACATGAAAATATCCTTAATACACTTTACCACGTGTAAGTAAAGTAAGGCCCATTTGTAGCTTTTTGATTATTGTAGATGATAACAAAACCTTTATACACACTCTCTCTAACTTCCAGTCATTTGGCCTGGGGTAGGTCTCCCTCTGAGTACATGTGGGGGGCGTCACCTGTATTTTCAGTTCAAACCTCTGTCATGTTGAAACAAAATGAGCAAAGGGAGGATTTATAGCAACCGATGAGAAGAGATAAGGGGAGTGTGCTGAGTCTGATGGACAGCACATGCCTGGGAGGGACACTCGGCGCCCCTATGCACATATACCCCCCCACAACTCCTCCACATACATCACAAGTATCTGGTTCCACTGCTGACAAATAGTAAGAGGAACACTACCCATGTGCTACAAGTTATTAGAAAGCAGTCACTTCACTTCCGCATTTTATTTAAATGTGCAGTGGGCTCCGTCAAATGCTTTTCTTCATGGAGATGTTACTGCTTTGTCTGAATTGTTTCACAGTATGGTATTAAACCTTTCTATCTTCATGGAGACCAAAACAGACCAACTTACATGTCAGATTTGTGGAGAGGCAGCCCCATTCACACTCAGAATGCTTGCTTTTCTAGGTGTTTGTCAGCTATATAACCATGTGTAATTGAATACATGTTAAATAGAGCTGTTTAATAATGTCATACTGTGGAACATTCCAGAAAGAGCAATGACATATTCATAGAAACAAGCAGGTGATGAACCCCCAACCACAAAGTTACATAGTTTTGGAATGGAATTTAGTGTATTGATGACATAGGCAGAGGGATTCCCTTTTAGAACTTGCAACTACTACCTCTATTTAAATGAGGTCAAACTATGATTAATATTTACCACAGATATCCCTCCAAAACCACATAATTTTCAAAACATATTGTGAAAAAAAAAAACAACTAGTATATTTCTAAACAGTTTGCAGCAGTTCAAATTTATTCCTCACATATCTTACACATTCTGGGAGCCCTAATAATTCACCACAATGATAAGCGTGTTTCACACTTTCAGAGAACAAAGCTTCCTTATTATGGAACAATAAAACACACAGCGAATATATTTGGACCTCAAGAGCTGCTTCAATATATCAGTAGTGGGGCAAATGAGGAAAAAATGCAAGGCCTTTAAGTTGAAGTGAACATTAATCCTGATCAAATCTAAAATTCCGATATGCATTTTTTTTGCATATCGCCCACCCTAAATCAAGCATCATTTGAGCATCCTCTTAACCTTACAGTGTCTGGGCCCTCCTACAGAGTAAAAGTGTATTTCTGTGTCCACTACCTCCTCCTCTCTTCAGCTGAAATAAATCACCTCTGCTCGGGGCTCACTTGTTATAAATCTGTGGCTGTCTGTGGCTGGAGCCTGCCCAGTCGGCCTGTCACTCGCTGGCCTTCACTCAGGATTAATTAAAGGGCTGATATAAAGGCCAGATGTGCCGGAGCGGGGGGGGCGCCAGGGGGGCTCCCGACTCCCCATGTCTCTTTCCTGCCGCACACATGCCTATACACAAACACTGCATGGATTAGCAGTCAGTATAAGACCTGTGACTATATTACTTGTCCGGGCTGGGTATATTGTTAAAGGGGACGTATCATGTAAAATTTACTTTTATGAGCTTTTAACCACCTCGTAACAGTGTTTGAGTGCTCAGGTTTGAGTGCTCAGAAAATTTCGGTTTTCATCTACCCCTCATCTCCGCCCCCTGCACTGTACTTGATTGCTATTATTTTAACAATTCAGACTCTGGGTCATGTAGGGTTCAGTAATGTCACGTATTCAGTTTTCCACAATATGAACATGAAAATCCATTGCTTGCTATCATGAAATGTCATTATGAGGAGCCAGGGATTCTCATTTCTGTTATTTTGAACAGGACGCCAATGCTCCCATTTCTATTATTAAGTAATTTTAGATCAATAAAAAGATAAATAACGCATAATACTGTATATCTAATATCATTTTTAATATTATCTCCAGAAAGCATGCTATCCATAGGTTTCAAAATGATGAAAAGGTAGGACTGTCACCGTAGCAATTAACAATTCAAAATAAAATATTATATTATATTATTTGAATGGTCATCTGTCCTCAAAATGGTACCATATGGCAGAAAGCTGAAATCCATGAATATGCAGTGTACAGTTAAAGGGACAGTCTGGAATTTTGGACATAGGACCGCATTTCCTAGTTAGCCAGAGTGTTGGAGACATGTGGAGACACTTTTTGAAATATTCCATCCAGTCCTTGTATTTGCAGAGGTCACTGGTTCTAGGCTAGCGCATGTCAATGGCCATAGTTAGCCTGCCACTAAAAACAGTCTTACCCACTCCACAAAGCACCCAAAACAAAACAATTATAATGCCAGACTGTCTATGTGAATGTCTGTGTTGATAGAATAATTTTAGAAGTAAAACCAACCTTGCATTTGAAGGATTTATGTTTGAGCAGCAGCAGTGAATTGTATTTCCTGATAGAAAGCTTAGCAACGGCGGACTGATATATGAGAATATAGTCCCTCAACATGAGACGATTCATGTGATGCAAGGTTAGTTTTATTTCAAACATTATTCTATCAACACAGACATTTACATCGACAATCTGGTGTAATAATAGTTTTGTTTCGGGTGCTTTGTGGAGTGGGTAAGACTGCTTCTAGTGACAGGTTAACTATGGCCATTGACATGTGCTAGCCTAGAACCAGCAACCTCTGTAAATACAAGAACTGGATGGAATATTTAAAAAAGTGTCTCCACAAATCTCCAACACTCTGGTTAACTAGGAAATGAGGTCCATAAATGTCAAAAATTTCAGACTGTCCCTTTAAGTCACATTTTGTGTAATAATTCAAACATACAATGCTGGCTTCTTTGGTCTCTTTAAATTACATTAGCCATTCCCATATCTCACATAGGTAAGGTTATAAAGCCAAGCTGGTCCAGGAGCAAACTGACTGAAACTTAATGGTCACTAGCACTTATAGTGAATGGTTACCTAGAGATGTGTGATTATTTTGACTAGCCTAAGACAGATTGAACCTAAAATGTCAAAGCAAATCTCAGAGCAGTCATTGTTCAGAAGTGATATTTCCTCTGTCCAAAAAGTGCAGCCAAAATCTTCCCTCATCAGACATTTTGACATTAAGTTGCACTAAAGCGATTTTACTGAAACGTGTAACTGATCCAACAGTATTCATAACATTTTAATATGAAGTTTAAAGGGCCCATATTATTCTGTTTTCCGATCTATGTTTTAGTGTTGTTTCCTGTGACTTGTCATGGATGTAGTAATACAGGAAGTGCACCACTGTGTTTTTAAACTCCATGCCCTTCACTAAAATAATTTTGATCATTTCAGCTCTGAAATTGCCAATCTCTACTGAACAAACGGTAAAAGGTAGCTGGCAAAGTTAACTTGAAATATATCACTTGATGGAACAGATCATTTTTAGCTTTGGAGATGTGGACAGACTTAGGCTACGTTTTTATGATGACGGTGTGAGCAAAAGATGCAAACGTGGCATCGCATCTTCACTTTTTATTCAATGTTTAGACAATCATTTTTAGGAGGAAATCTGCGTGCATACAGTGACTCAAAAGTGTGTGGAATTTGATTGGGTATGAACTGGTGCATCCAGAATTTGACAGAGATAATTGCGTATCCTTCTCAGGTCACCAATAGTATCTCTGCATATTCTGTACATTTGTTGGGATGCCTCCTTTAAGTTTATTAGAGCTGCCAGAGTTTCTGTGTACTGCATGTATGTGACGTAACCACGTATGCGACGTGAGCAGATCTGACGCAACCATTTTTGTGTAAACAGGCCCTAATAATAGAGAATTACTCAAACATTTGTGAATCAAAGAAAACACAACTTCAGGTATGTTTTCAATTAGTTAACAGCATTATAACGAAAAGACAAAAGAGTAAATTTTGTGTAATATGGGACCTTTAAGACGTATTAACTTGACATAGACTTTACCTCCGTGTATCTCCTTCAGCCCTCAGTTGTGGGAAACAGGGGCGCTGTAACAGGGGTGGGGGGTATTTTGACTCTGGAGGTCAAAGTTCACGGGGCATACTTTATTGCATGATGACTGAGAAGGGGGATTAGATGAGTAAGATATCACTCAGTGCTCTAGTCACGCCTGGGTTGGGGTTAACTCGCTGTGGCCCCCGTAGGGTTGTGGTGGGGGGTGAGAGGGTAGACCCAGGGCAGCAGTGGCTCCAGGGACCACGGGGTTGATTTTTGATACGGCCCCTCCTCCTTTTGCCACACTCGAAGAGGAAATTGGACTGCAGCACTTCCTTCTTTCACACGGAGTGAGACAAAGATGCTTTTATTAGAATTTTCACAGAGCACTTAATATTTAGTAAATAATTATGTCTGGCAATGAATAACGCTCTTTACTCAACTTGACCTCTAAACTCTGCAAGAACACTGTTTTGATTGACCCTATGAAAAAATGTGTATGTACATTTGGCATTTGGTACATTCTGACTACTAGTTGATGTAGTTTTCTAATTTTTTTGCATTACTCAGGCATACTTTATTCATGGTACATGTTTTCTTAATGCAAAAGTAATCTAGTCCTAATTTCTGTGGAAAAAACAAAATACCATTGCTGCTAGCTGAAAGTGCAAAGCTGTTAAGATATGACTAAAAGCAAAAACTACAAGCTATAAAGAGAGACTTTATAGTGAAGGCAACTTGGGCAGTGAAATGTTTAGAACCACCTCATGACATCATCATGCGAATCAGAGAATTTATGAGTTCTTCAGAAAGACATTGAATAAACATGCAGGATTTCAAAATCAGTTTCTCAGAATACAGGATGGAGGAAAAATAATACCAAGAATGACACAAGGGCTGGTTGAGGGTGAGAATTTGAAGGTTTCATCACTTGAATTTTATATGTATTTTTTATGAATGAATAATTAATCTGAACTACGAATATTGTGTCATGACTATTTCTTCTTTTTTTATTTATTTATGCATCCCCTGGCCACTCCCTAAAGGGATTTTTTTGGAATTTTGGACATAGGGCCTAATTTCCTCGTTTGCCAGAGTGTTGGAGATGTGTGGAGACACTTTTTTAAATATTCCATCCAGTCCTTGTATTTGCAGAGGTCGCTGGTGCTAGGTTAGCGCATGTCAATGGCCATAGTTAGCCTGCCACTTAAAACACTCTTACCCACTCCACAAAGCACCCGGGGAAAAACATTTATAACACCAGACTGTCAACGTGAATGTCTGTGTTGATAGAATAATTTTAGAAGTAAAACCAACCTCGCATTTGAAGGATTTATGTTTGAGCAGCACCGAGATGGAAAGCTTGGCAGCGGCGCACTGATATATGAGAAAATAGTCCCTCAACATACGATGATTCATGCGATGCAAGGATAGTTTTATTTCAAACATTATTCTATCAACACAGACTTTTACATTCATTGACATTGATTGGCATTATAATAGATTTGCTTCGGGTGCTTTTTGGAGTGGGTAAGACTGTTTTTAGTGGCAGGCTAACTATGGCCATTGACATGCGCTAGCCTAGCACCAGTGACCTCTGCAAATACAAGGACTAAATGGAATATTTAAAAAAGTGTCTTTAATACTCTGGCTAACTAGGAAATGAGGTGCTATGTCCAAAATTCCAAACCGTCCCTTTAAGTCTATAAGTATTTCAGGCAAAACCTAAATCCACTTCTGTATTCATGTGACCAAGACAAGCTCCTGCCTCACTCCCAACGACTCACAGTGGAGAACATTTACGTGTATGATCCGTGGGATGTCTGCACCTTTTACACGTTTACTGCAGAAAGTGGAGCCCATATAAACTATCAGGACTATCAGGATGGCTCATATCTGCTGTCTGGACTGGAGCAGGTCTGGAGATGTGGGCCCCAGCCTGCAGGCATACATCATGGTTTAAACAGACCAGGGAGCAGCTCTCTGGAGTCATGTGCGATATAGCTGCTCAGAGCCTAATGGGGCTGGAAAAAGAGGTAAACATGTCCACGACCCTGTGAATTCCATTACATTGAGAGGTTGATTTGCAGTTCGGGCTGTGCTACCAACATAGGGTTCAGCACTAAAGTTTAAAATAGGGCCACAGGTCGAGGGCCCGTCAACACTTGAACACTTTGTACATCATTGGTGTTGGACTAGTTCAAGATTTTAGGGAATGTAAAAAAATGCTGAAGAAGTAGCAGTAAAAGTAGCAGTGAGGGATTCCGCTCTGAAAACCTATTTATTTATTTACTGACTTAAACCTGTGATCTCATACAGCATACGTGGGGGGCTAACCGCATTAGTGGCTGTTTACACAAAGTAAAAACCTCTCAAAAACATAAACATAAACAAAAACTAGGAAGTGAAGCTTACTATGGGTAAACAGGCAAACATGTGTACTAACTGACTTTTTGCTTTAGCTTCAGGTTATGTGTTGGCTGGTTGCTGGTTGTTCATTGGTATTTACCCAATTTGGAACCAACTTGATTTGGAACAGTTTTTCAAATTGTGCATGCCCGTGTGAAAGCGATGACATTGCTATAGTAACCATACTTGGGAGAAACCAAATTTTTAGATTTGGTCAATTAAATTGAATATCAGTTTTACTGCAACAAGCATTACTTTATCAGGGTGTATGGAAAAAATATCTATTTAAACAGAAACTTAGCTGAGTAAAGTCTGATTTCAGAACCATAGACTGTATATATAAATGGACAGAGCTAACCCGCTAGCCGTCGCGTTCCAAACAGGAAGTTCACATGCGGGTCTTCCAGCTCCTTCTGACCTTGGCTCCCATTGAATCACATTGGAATATTGTCGTCCCTCTCTCTATAACTGCTGCTGTGAGCCTTGTCATTTTGGTCTTAAAATGTTTGTATTAACCTTTTTTTTTTTCACTATTTTGTCCATCAAAAAAATTCAAATCATTATATAGAGCCTGGCGCCAAATTCGCCTCTGTAACCATTAGCATTGCATCATTTGAGAGACGCCGAACGCTTAGTCCACTGCTTTATACAGTCCATGTCCAGATCCATGAACAAGAAACTTTTTAAGAATAAACTCCCAACTTTAATATGTCTACACTATTTAGTGTTACAGTGGACAGAACACATAATAAACACAGTAAAAAATATCCATTGAATTTAATGAAAAATGTGCCAACATTGAGCAATGACTGTTGCAAACTTGTCCGATAAGCCAAATGAATTATTATAGAAAAATGCGGTGGTGAAACGTGAACTCAGCAAGATATCTGTGTGTGTGTGAAATAAGAGTATTACACGTGGAAGTAATTGAATTCACTTAATCGCCAAATCCATTTAAAAATGTATGTTGTTTTCCTTGCAAAATGAATCAAATGATAATGCCATGGATAGCATAAAAGTAATCAGACTTAAACTTAGATTTAGACAAACTATTGATCCACAAGGGAAGTTATTTGGACACAGTAGCTCACACATCACAATCTTATATAATAACAAAGAGCAACAATATAAATTATATATAGATTCAAAATAAGTACTCAGTCAAAGAACAGTTCAAACTCTTCTCTCTCAAAGCTGAAGCTAACCATCACAGAGAAGATGGATAAATGTAAGTCAGTCTCCAGGTGTTAGAGCAGGAAGAAAAATAAACAGTCAGAGTAATTGCTGATATGTTCCTAATGTGCCCCCTGTCGTGCGCCCCTCTGAGCCCCCCCGCTGACAGGCCACCCCCGATGACTGTCACACCTGCTGGAGGAGAGACGGAGGAGGGAGGGAGGGAGGGAGGGCGTATTTTATCTGCTCAGGGCCCATTGGGGGCCTGTTGGTCTTCCTTGCAGATGGGTGGTGAGGAGGAGGAGAGGGGCAATTGGGGGGTCCCTGTGTCTGTCAACGCGGCTCACATCTCTGGGGCCCCCCTTGCACCCACCCCCCTCTCCCACCCCTGACCTGAAACACATTCTAGTACACCAGGGAGAGGAGGTATAAGCAGGGTAGTCAACATGTACTACTCGTAACTCAGAAACACAAATGTGCTCACACTGTACTGGTGTATCTATTTATCTAAAGTATCTATCTTGATAGAATATTTTTGTTTTGGTCACCCTTACGTCACTGAAGTAGGGGTTGCTATACACTTAGGTCACGAGCTGATTTCAAGATGACATTTAAAAATTTTGATTTCCTGCATTTAATTTATTTTTAATCTATGTTTGTGTGTGTGACGGGGTTCTATAGGGTAATGATGATGTTGTAGTCAGAAGGATGTTTTGTTGATTTAATTAGTGACAATGTTCCAAAAATAATAAAGTTTGAAGACTGTATATATAAAACAGCAAAACAACAAAGAAAAGGCATTTACAATATATACATAGAACAGCAAAAATATGCTTCATAATCTGTAGGATGTTACCTTCCACGTGTACGTCCAGACTTAAACTGACTGAGGGAGGGAGAGTGGCCCTCTTTTATCCCTCAAGACTCCTTCCCCAAGCCAATTAGCACAAAATATGGGTTTTCACCCCTAAAACCCAAGTTAAACATTACAAAAAAATTTGAGAAAATACCCTGAATCACATGGCCATGTCTCTGCGCCCGTAGATGAACCAGGGGAAAGTAAAATTAATATTTTATTGTCAGCAGTGTTTTGTTTAGTTTTTTTAGTTTTTTTGTGATGACGTTAGACGCCAATGTCCCGCGCACGAAAGCGGAAATAGGAAGTGACTGGCGGGGGCTCTGTTTGACACTGGGGCGTGCGAACGGGGGATGGATACTGGTGGAAGGTCGTTGGGAAATAAAGTTATGGATATGGATGATTTGGCAGCGGACTTGTGTGCACCCAAGACTACTGCGGTGGTGAGCGGACGGAAAATATATAGCGGGGAACGGAGCGGACAGACGGGGAGCGACAAACAGAGCAAGGCACCGGCGGGGAATGAATGAAAACCAGGTGGGCAGCTAGCGCGGGCTTGTTCGGGCGTGTTTAGGTAAGCGCGCGCTCTGACGGAGCGGCTCCGTCACAGTGTGAAATGGGTTAAAAAAAAACACAATAAACTACGCAAATAAACACAAAAACATACTTTTGTTGTCGAGGTCCTGGTCTGAACGAGTACCTTATATAATGCAACTCTTAGTATTTATTGCTGTGTACAGGGAAATGTTGAACAAAACAAAACTGTGTAACTTTTCTGGTGGAGATATATGGAGATATTACTGTTTTGATTATTACAGTGTGGAAATACACTTTGTAATCATAATAGAGATAGATTAACGGTCAGTTCTATGGAGAAACAAGCCATGGTAAGAATTCTTGTTTTTAAGGTATTTTTGAAACAACTAAAATGCAAGAGAGATATGTTTGATGCCTTACTGTGGAACTAGCCTGATTCATCAGCCGGTTTCACTTCGTGGAACTTCGTGACATCTATCTCGACCACTTTGTTGTTTACTGTTGTGCTTGTACCACAATAGAGACCCAGACAGGCACTTGAGTTTGACATCATGACTTCACAGCTCTTCTCTGATTGGCCGGTGCGCAGTCTCCAACTTCCGGGGTTCTTGCAAACCATCTAGTGTATTCCAATTCCTGACCTAGTCGCTGGAGAGAAATGAAATTGAGCGGAGGCAATACTTGATGCTAGCCTGACTACTGTGGAACAGTAAGAAATAACAAAGAAATAACATCTTTATGGAGACAAATAAGTAGCGGAACCGTCCACCTTAGAAGTTACATAGTGCATCTTAAAGGTTAAGGTGTAGTTTCATTGGATCTAGGTACAGCCATATCCATAGATAGTAGGGATGTATCAATAATCAAAATATCGTGATATCATATTACCAAAAGTCTCACAATAATATCGTGGGCTGTCAGAATATATCTAAACACAAGTTCCTTTGCTTAAATGCATGGTTTTATAGTAGCAACAGCTTATAAACATCAGGAACTACATATCCCATGACTCATTTCAGTGCAGACAACATGAAGAGATATGTTTTTTACTTGAATTCTTGGGATTATGACAGTAATAATTCACACCAAAATCTTGTCTTTTGTATTTTAAAAAGCAAAAAAGTGTCCTATCCACAATTATATTAGCCTCTTTAAAATATCGCAATAACTGTGAGATGCATATTGTGATAATATCGTACATAATATCGAGATTTGGATATTGTTACATCCCTAATACATAGTACTGATATTTTTATTCCCCAGAATGTTAGGTTACAAGAAACCAACCTGTCCTTGGTATATTATAACATTTTTTGAAAGAAGTGCCCTTTTATGTCAACGAAATAGAAAACAGCCAACAAAAGAATCCAAAGTATGTCCGAGTGGCTCCTCTTACTAAAACTACGCCTTTGCCTCATCCTCCCAAAGTGCTTACATTGTTTAGAAGAGGAGTGTGCCCAGTGGCCATAGGAGCCCTGTTTATCCACTCTGCTGTGCTGTGCTGTGCTTACTGCTGCTGCTGCTGCCTGCACACGTGTGTCTGCAATCCTGGATAGGTCCCTGGGGCCCGGGACCACACATGCGCTACATCTCTCCCTGCGTAACACAAAAAATGAACCAGCCAATGTGTTTGATAAAGTACATGCATAGGGAACAATAAAAAAAAGAAAAAAACTAACTAATAACATTTAAGTAATAAGATATGGTGGGAACACTATTACATCTTTTACGTACAAAAGTAACTCCAACCAAGATGAGGTAATGTCTTGTATTGGCCATTTCAAACGCCATATCTGGAATCGCATATTTCTTCCTCACTCAACCGTTTTCAGTCAAATAAGCAAAACGAATATACTCTTTATCGGACGTCCAAATAAACATCCGAGGCCGTTTTGTGCATGCTTTCCAGAAATTTGTGATTGTTCATTGAGGGGTGAAAAAAGGGAGAGTGAATGAGTGAAGGGGGTGAGTGAGGAAGGGAGGGAGGGGCTGGGGAAGCTGAAATCGGACTCAGGAGCGTGCACTCTTGGTCGTCTCTCGGGGACTCCTCTGCATGGCCCGGACTTAATTGCCCCCCCACCATCGCCCCCCTCCAGATATAAACAAGGGGGATAGTGTGAGAGCGGGGCAGCAGCTGAGGGGTCTATAAGCGCAGGTCTGGACACGGGATTAGGTGCAGAAAGTGAGGAATCAACAAAAATGTAAGACAGAAATCAGTTAAGGTTGATTTTGTTTGTCCCTCTTGGCACATTTTCTGCATTTCGCTCATCTTTAACTTGTGAGGTGAGACTGCTATTGCCAATTTACTGCCACCGTGCCAAACTACATGAAAAGAGTTGCTGTATTTCAGTATGTTCGTATAAACAACACACTCATTTTCCTAATGCATTCTCAGCATTCTTAATAATTCACTGCAATGAGTGTGTTTCACAACTTTCAGAGGGTAAAGCAAGATGCGACACCACTGCTAAAAACAACTAGTGTGCTAACATTACTACAGCCTTACTTCCTGGTTTCTGGACAATAAAAAATATTAATAATTCCATGCAGACAGCACACAATGATATTATTTTAACCCTAAGAACTGCTTTCACAATATACATTATCTCGGCTTTAATACATGAAAAAAAATCCTAGTAGTCCTTTCGAGTATTTAATGTTAAACAAACATGTGGGGCTACATCTGAAATAAATTATATTAAAATCTAAATTATTTGCTTTGGATCAGCCTAAAATACACACTGTAAATAATTGTTTTGAATATTTCAGAATATAAAATAATATTGTGCTGCTGAAAAACTATTTTATTATTCGCCAGTCCCGACGGTTATCAGCAGAGGGCATTCACAACAGGGCCACAAACGGTAAGGCAAATGTTTAACTTAATTATATAAAATATATACAGAACTACCAGTTCAAAAGTATCCACACTTTGTTGACAGCACTGCAAATCCTTGGACTTGGACTGTGCCTTTTCAGGGTCAAGAAACGCCAAAAGCTGCAAACCAGGGTTCAAGGCAAAGGGTTGTTTTTTTTTTGTTTTTTTTTGTTTGCTACATTACATATGTGTCCATTCATAGTTTGTATGTCTTCAGCGATAATCAACAATGCAAAAAACAATGTAAATAAAGAAGAATAAGTCTGTCTAAACTTTTAACTTGTAGTCTATGTAAAATGATTGCTGGATATAGAAAAGAACCTCTCTTATAACTTCCCCCATAATGTCACTAAACCGATCCATCTTGGGGCAGGGCTTGAAGACAGAGGTGGACAGTCAGTAACATCTCTTTCACACATCCTCCTCTCTCATCGATTGGTTCCAGGCACTCACACAGACACTGGACTCCATTAGAACTGATCCCTGCTCAGTGTAATCCAGCAGCCAGAGGCACACACAGTTCAGACCTGCTCCAGGATCAGGCTTCTGTGGACCAACTAAATAACTCAGGTTAGGCTGTGTACTGTGGACTTTACAGAAGCTGCCCGCATTAGTGTGTGTGCGAGTGCATGTGTGCGTGTGCGTGTGCGCGTGCGCGTGTAGGCCTGGGACACATTAGACAATAAAACATCTTACCGCCAATAGAGACATTAAAGCTCCTACTGTACTTACACTCAGCTCTTAACATGGTGCAGATGTTTAGACTGTCTGTGGACTTAAAGTACACATAACAGGTTTTCATGTTTTTATAATGTTCAGTTAATTTGGTTAGATATATGTATGGTAAGTTTAAATGACATTTTTACACCTATCAAGTAGGAGTTTGTGAATAAAATTGAAAAAAAAAAGAAAAGAAAAGAAAATACATTGATAGGTATAGGTCGAGCAGAATTTCATCCATATAAGTGGTTAAATTTCTCTATAAAGAATACATTTTCTTCCTGTTTAATATGTTCTACTTTATTTGTATTTGTCAAGTGATAACTATGAGAGCTTTAGCCCTTGTGTGCAGCGTCGTTGCAAGGTAAAAATGAGATGATTTCAACATACAGGCCCTTTTGCCAAATAGCAGACTCATTTGTACCCCTACTCCTTCCCAGCCCTACCTCTAGCTCTTCCCTTAAATCAGGGGACTCAAACTTGTGACCTGCGGGCCAAATGTGGCACTTGAGATCATTTCTGGCACACGAGATGATTTCTAATTTCTATTACTAGTGGCCTGCCGATAAAATGGATAAGACAATTTGTACTACAGTTCCCATAATGCTCTGTTGCCTGCTGAACCAATTCAGCCTCTCCCCGCTGAAATCTAACAGTAGGACAGTGAGAGGGCCAGACAGAACTTCTACACAGACTATACACTTCCCACTTGCATTATTAAAAAATATATACAAACATGGTTTTAAATGTGTGCATTGACCTTTATTTAATAACGTATTCAGGTTTTATTTTTTGTTTTTGTCAGCCACATAGCATACTGTGGTGGCTTATTTTTTATGCTGAAATGGGTGAAGTCAGTGCACAAAAAATAATACAATACATTATAAAATAAATCAAAATATTCAAATGCCAATGTGAATGTTCGTTTTTCCCCTTCTAAACTATGATTTATTGCCTGTTGGAATGAGTGAGACAGAGGGGTGGGGGAGATTACAATAATCACAAAAAATAAAAATGCAATGCAAAGTTCTCCATATGAGAGTTTTTACTGTAGATGCAAAATTCACAGATTTTATTGACAGTTTCTTTATTGTGTACAATATTATTGTGTTTTAATTTTACTCAAACAGGACCATGAATGCTCGTACTGATCACAGGCTCTTAAAAATGTTGTAATTGTTCTTGAGTTTTCATACTATGTTAAAACTTTTTGGGGGGTGTTTGCTAATGTGTGCATTTTGTCACTATGGTTATCACCAAATATTCCACTAATAGAGCTACATGTAGAACACCCCCAGCATGATATCACTGCAAAGTATTAGTAGCTTTGTGCAGTCTCCACAACAGAACACTGTACTTGTTCCTCTGACTTGTTTGGACTGAGTATGACCTAGGCTCCCCTCTGTCCCTCTGACATTTAGTGATTACTGCATTATTCCAGGGCCACCACAGAGGCCTCTGGTGTACCACGCTCTGCCCTTTACTGCAGTCAAAACAAAGGGATGGAGCACACCGCCACAGCCCAAACATGTTTTCCATAAGTGAACGTCAAACTTTACAGGCTGTAAAACCTATTAGGGAGTCCATAAATAGTGCTGTTAACGTACGATTGTTTATTGTGTTTATTGACTATTAAACTCATAGTGGTCACAGCCGTGGTTTAACATAATAAAGTAAAATGCACAGCAAGCACTAATGTGAGGCAGATTGCAGTCTCACTTGTTGTTGTATTACTACTGGCTTAAGCTATGGTGGGCCAGTACTGAAAAAATAATATTAACTTTGTATCTGATTAATATCATGTTAAGACTCTGCTCTGTATTTTAGATCATTTGGACCAAAAAAAAAAAGCACACCATAATTACACAAGCTCAAATGATGTAGTTCCCATATCTAGCTTTTTATTTTATATTATTTTATATTTTTACTATTTACATAATCTTCAGCCAATATCAGACATTGTGACTTGATTTCAGTGACGTCCTGGCTGCAGTGGCTCAGTGGTTAGAGGGGCCGCCCACCTACAAGAAGGTAGCAATTTTAGTGAGGGATTGGTGGTGTTCAAATTGACCTACAACAGCAGGAAGTGCCGTGATGTAGGGTAAACGCCACGTATGTTAATGCTTTTCTATGGCAAGATATCTGTGGAAACGTTTTGTGTATTTTCCATCAGCTTCATAAATCTGCCCCATCACCAAATGTTCAACCAAGAAGGTCCGAAAGACATATTCTGTCCATGAAGAATTTATTCACACCTAATAAGGTAAGAAAGACGAAAACTTAAAGGTGAACAACGACTAGCATTAATAAACTACTCCTGAGCAAAACTAATATTATGGTCATGAATAAAATGTAAGTAATAAGTAATTCATTATTAAGTAACTTGTTAACTCAGACTGATTCTAGAATTAAAATGAAAAATGTATTCCATGATGCAGATATTAGCATAGATGGAGAGATTTGTGCAGTTCAAATGCTCCAGATGTTCACAGATTACATGTCCAGCATTTAAACTGCACAGATCTCTCTGTCTATGCTAATATCTACATCATGAAATCCATTTTTATTTTTAACTGTAAAATCAGTCTGAGTTAACAAGTTACTTATATTTTATTCATGACCATAATGTTAGTTTTGCTCAGGAGTAGTTCACTAATGCTAGTTGATGTTGGCCTTTACGTTTTGGCTTTCTTTCTTTGATAGTTGTGGATAAATTCTTCATGGACAGAATTTGTCCTTTGTGGACCTTGTTGGATGAAGATTTGGTGATGGGGCAGATTTATGAAGCTGGTGGAAAATACGCAAGACATTTTCACAGATATTTTGCCATAGAAAAGCATCACTTGTTTACCCTACATCGCGGCACTATCAGCCGTTGTGAAAAAGGTCTATTGGCAGCGTTGTTTCACTCTATCCCAGGGTAGCTATGAACAAAAGATTCTTACCACCAGATAGCAGTGCTTTGATCGGCTAGTCAAGCTTGGCAAGGCTCTTTATTGCATGGAGAAAAGCAAGTGGAGCTACCAAGCCAAGTTACAAGTCAGGTCAGTGGGGAGGCGACCAAACTCACAGAAAGAATGCATGTTTTTAAAGCTATTAGCTATTAGGAATAAAAACAGGTAATTGAATAGAGGCTAAATAAATAAGTTGCCATACTACCATGCTGTACTGTAAAGCATAAGGTACTTCCCAAATCCTCCCTTTTTTTTTTTTTTACTTGTTTTATAGTAATTAGCTAAAACTTACTCTTTCTTCAGTTAGTCCATGACCCAAAATATACAGAATGTACTAAATCCCAAGTCATAAAGCTGCAGAGGTCACGTAGTCCATCTAACTTGACAGCATGTTGTACACAGGCAATAACAGCAGCATAATGCAGTTTTCTTCTCCACTGTGTAGCACTAACTAAGTAACATGATCGTGTGGCAGACATTCAGAACTGATTTCAATCTACTGTATTTTTCTACTCAAGGTTTAATTCAAATTTCCCAGAAAAGGGGTATTTGACATGGCAAACTACTCCGGCTGAGTTATCCTTCAAACTGGGACAAATTGAGTACTGGACCGCTGCCATGGCGACGAAGTAAAATGTCCCGACAATCATCCAAAAAGGCGAGGGTGATTTCAAAACTTAACTCATCTTGTCTGTATAGCTCTGACAGGTAAATTGGTATAAAGTAGTTTTCGAAATTAAATAACACATGTCCATTGTTAAGGAATAAAAGTCACCACCTTGACCCGACAAAGAGTCATTCAGTATTTAGTAGCCTATAATTTTCATACAATTTGAGCATTTATAAAAAGGCCCATATTAGTCAATTTTCAGACCTATGTTATAATGTTGTTTCCTCATCACAAACATACCTTGTGTTTTGTTTCATTCCACAAATTAATCACAAATAGGAAACACTCTGTTCCACCTTGTGATGTCATGTGGTAATGTTTCTAAACTCCATACACTTTCCCTAGAATCATTGGAAAATTTCAGTCCAGGAAATGCCAATACTGAACAAAAAGTAAAAAGTTGCTGTTGACTTGAAAACTACCAGTTCATGACATCATAAGGTGGAACAGAGCATTTTCAGCTTAGAAAATGTAGAGAGACTAATAATAAAGGATTACTCAAACAGAAAGAAAGAAACAAAACACAACTCCAGCAGGGGTGTGGCGGGTGTGGTATGCAAGGGTACGCCGTCCATCCATTTCTCCTGATGTGAGATATCAAATATAAAATATAAAATAGCTGACAACTTGTCAAACCAGAGCTATTGGCAATAGTGAAAACAACCTGCACTGGCTCATGATATCTGCTGTACTGTCCTATAGTGACCTAAGACATGAGGGACGAGGACTGCTTTCAGGACTGAACCAGAAGGATTAAACCGGGACTGAACCAGGACATAAACCAGGACTAAACCAAGGCTAAACCAGGACTAAACCTGAACTGAACGAGTACTGAGTGTCGGGACAGGCCTGGAGATGCCCCCATGTAGACCGTCGGGTGACCGCAGCAGAAAAGAAGCGCAGCTGTCCCCCGATCGTGCTTTGTGGACAGGCTTGGAATCTCTCTCTCGCTCTCAAGTCCAAGTTTAGTCCTGGTTTAGTCCTGGTTTAGACCTGGTTTAGTTCTGGTTTAGTCCTGTTTTAGTCTTGGTTTAGTCCCGTGTTGTAGCCTGTGATTTATGTTCTGTAGGTGATTATGAATGGCGTTAAAGTTGGTAACATGATTCCGCATCATTTTGAAAAAAAAATTATGACGTAATACGTACCTCCATTTAAAAAATCACCAGTACACCATTGAACTCCAGGTATGTTTCTGATTAGGTAACAACATTAGTATGGGCCCTTTCTGTCAAAGCTAAATTGTTTTTTATGCGTTAACCCTAACCATAGCCCCTTAGTTCTGGGACAAGCCATCAAAACATTTTCTGAATACAAACCTTTTTTTTTTTCTTTGATGATTGGTCTGTCCAAGGCCATACAACCCACTAAAATCCAATCCAATCTATCATTTTTAATTCCTGAGCCAACAGTTGTGAACCATTACATTTCTACAACAATATGCTATTCTTTCCCAGTGCAAAATACCATTGTGGCCATTTTAAAACCAGTTGCACATTCCAAATATTTCCTCACCATATCCAGTATACCAGATTGCCTCCCCATTGACAGGTTTATCCATTTTCGGGGGTGAATATTAAATGACGTGAACCAAGCAGCTTCTCAATGGCTGCTTGTGGTCTGACAGTAGCATGAAATCACTCCATTAAAAGAAAGCTAAATATTGACAGAGGGTTGATCCTTGGCTTACGGGAAGTCAAATTTTAACATAGGTGGGTATGCTCAGGAGTCTTGGCCTTTTTTTCATACTTCTGACGCAATCATAATGTTACCAGATGATTTTATAATCTATTTTTTATATCATAGATGACTTGCTAACAGTTGACCCCATCAGCTTATTATTTATCATTGCCTTCACTCAATACTGCACCTCCTTACCAAATATCTGACCAGTGAATCTCCCAGCAGAGCACTATCACGCCCATCACTAAATTTACTGCAAAATGTGTGTGTTCCAACTTCTTTTTTTCTTTCTTTTTTTGTGAAACAGCCCATGTGCGAGAGCCCCTCCCTCTTGTGTTTGTCGGGGGAGTTCACATAAATCGTACACGCAGAAGAGGAGGAGGAGCAGGGCTGAGTGGATGGATGTGTAATGGACGAACTTTGCCCCCTCTCAGTTTGTGAGGCTGAATGATTTGTCAAAATTCCTCTCAGTGTCTAATAAATTACCTGAGTGTGAGGTTAATGTTTTAGGTAACATTTCTGCTGCAGTCGGTTGGTATCATTTTAATGAAGGCTAAACTCTTAAAGGGACAGGATTTAGGTGAGTAGTACTTACATAAACTCAAAGGTCCTATATTATGCCAAATTGCCTCTTGTGAGCTCTAAGTCATGTTATAATATTGGTATCTCATCAAAAACATACATGGAGTTGTGTTTTGTTTCATTCACACATTTGAGTAATCCTGCTTTATAAGGCTGTTTAGGTCTAAAAACTCAAAATGCTCTGGTCCACCTTGTGATGTCATGTGGTGGTAGTTTTCATGTCAACAAGTACCTTTTATCTTTAGTTCAGTAGAGATGGGCAGTTCTAGGGCTGAAAAAAATCCAAATGATTCCAGTGAAGGTGAATGGAGTTTAAAAACACAGTGGAGCACTTCCTCTATTACCATATGACATCACAAGATGGAACAGGGTGTTTTCTGTTTGAAAGAAGAACTGAGGTTGTGCGTTAAACATGTGTGAATGAAACAAAACACAGCTCCAGGTATGTTTGTGATGAGGCAAGAACATAAAGTAGCCTGATTCATCAGCCAGTTTCACTTTGAGGAAACCATTTGACCTCGGAGCATTAGGATTCGTTCACTCGACGGTAGGCGGGTACTTTTTTTATTTAACCAATCGCTGCTATTTGGTCATGACGTACAAAATGCGCCGCTAACGGGGCTAACTGGTATATTGAGCTTTTCCCAAATCCTGTAGAAAGAAGGGCAATAACGTCTTTCGCCTTGATAAAATTCACCAAACATTCTCTTTGTTCCGGCTTTAAATCCTCGATCTTGGGAATTGTTGCCAACACAGAATGTCTTTGTCTACATCCATCTCTACTGCTTTGTTTACTGTTGTGCTGGACCACAAAAGGGACCCAGACAGGCGCTTGAGTTTGACGTCATGGCTTCACAGCTCTTCCAGGGTTCTTGCAAACCATCTAGGCACTAGGTGGCACCAGCTTGGCTAAACATGAACAGAACATAACAGAAAATGGTGTAATATGTGTAGTATAATATATTCCATTCCATTGCATTAAGTGGCTTGCTCAAGGACACAACACTGCTAATAGTGGGAGTTGGACCACCAACCCTATGACTGACCAAACATCTATTCCAACTTTGTTGTTACCACAACTGAACATTTACTTATCATCATTATAGCGTGGCCATACAGGCTTGTCAAAGCCTGATCAAAGTCAGATCTCAGAAGCTCAGCAGGCCTGGGTGTGGTTAGTACGTGTATGGGAGACCTGGGAAAATCAGGTGCCATAGGGGGGTGCCAGTTGCAAAAATTGCCGTTGTGTCCTTAGGCAGGGCACTTCACTCACATTGCCTAGTATGAAAATGGAGTGTGTGTGAGTGTCTTTAGCAGCCTCACTTCCGTCAGTCTGCCCCAGGACAGTTGTGGCTACAATAGCAGCTTACCCCCATCAGGTATGAAGTGAATGAATAATGCTCTGTAAAGTGTCTTTGAGTGTCCAGAGAAGCGCAATATAAAACTGATGCATTATTATTATAAATTGTTAGTGTTTCATATTTTAATAGAATGTAATGCAGTTCAAACTGAAACCTGCAGTTATTCATTGGTTACAGGACAGGACAGTTTTAGACACAGTATTCAAACTGTTAAGAAAATTCACAATACAAAATACATACTTCCTTTAATTAAAAGCCATCCTTTTGTTATTGACAAGCACTGCACCAAATATGAATGTAACCTTTTGACTCTGACACAAGATTTTTATATCTTAACCTAACACATTTCCACTTACATTATAAATTATTCGTATCAAAATGTTAGTATTCTTTAGGCAAGACCAAACTGAGAAACAAAATCTATGGCTTGAAAATTACATTACAGCAAGAACATTCAGTCGTGATGAGGATCGTGACCACCTAGCTCGCGCCGAGAGTATAATTTGAAGCCAAATGAATTGTGGGAAAAAGTGAGCGGGCCGTGCCGTCAAAAGCCAGGCTGCTGTTTGTTTTGACTTGTAGATCTCTCTGCACTTGGACTGACCCTGAGCTGGAGTAACTGTGTGCTGGCTCACTGCTCCGTGTGTGCTGCTATTAGGGCTAGCTTTACATATTAGCCTTGTGTGATGAAGTGTGCCATTCATCTGTTTTATAGTTTGGGGAGAGCTCGTGTGAGATATGTATGTTACTGCTACTACGACTGCTACTACAACTCCTACTACTAACTTACAACTAACCAAAGAGGAAACCGGATCTTTAACCAAAACATTATGGGCTTTTACAGACATAATTACAACTTTGCAATTTCTGAGTAAATAAGGGTGCGTTCACATCTGGTTTGGTCCTGGTCTAAACCCAGTTTAGTCCTGAGGTACACTTGGTTTGGCTTTGTTCTTGTTGAATCCTTGTCTAGTCCAGGTTTAAGGGGCCATCTCACTTGTACTACAGCAAAACTGGGACTAATATAAGACCAGATTTAAAGGTAAAGTATACCTGGACTAGAACAGAACCAAATCAAAGTCTATAATCAGGATTCAAATGGGCTCAAAATTGGGACAAACTTCAGACTAAACCAGGAACTAAACCTGCACTGCAAAAAAAATTAAGTCTAGCAAAGTTAAGATTACTTCAATTAAGAAAGTTTTATCATGATTCCAGTAAATTTCACTTGACAAGTAAAATTATCTGCCAATGGAACAAGACATTTTGTACTTAAAATAGGAAAATACATCTTGCTACACTTAAATTAAGAGAAATAACAACTTTTTGCACTTAATAGGAAGCAAAATCTAATTTTACTTGAATTAAGAACAGCACACTTATTCCATTGGTAGATAATTTCACTTGTCAAGTTGAATATACTCAAATAAAGTAAAATGGTCTAAATTTAAGTAATTTTAATTTATCTAGATATTATTTTTTCCAGTGTGGACTAGACCAAGACTAAACCAGTACTATTACAGAACCAAACCAAAGTTACATCAGGACTAAATCAGGACCAAACTAGTGTGAACGCACCCTTATTAAATGTGATGTGTCCAAGTATGAATAATAGAAGCTGAAAAAGAGAAATCATTGAAATAAGTACATATTCTTGGGATATTTCTTTAACTCCATATGCAGTATCTTCAAGCAAATATTTAGACTGAACAAAACATAAACTTGCCCAAACATTTCGCAAACTCTATCCAGGGTTCCCGCTCTTTTTCACTGACAAAATTTCAAAATTTTTCCATGACTTTTTCATGACCTCAAGTAAACTTTTCTTGACTTTACTGCACATGTGTAGAATTGATCATACTTTTAGAGCTAAATATGAAATGTTAACCTTTTCCACTCACCTTATGGTTTGGTATTATAGTTTTTTAACATTCAAAATATGGTCAGTGCATTTACCGTCGTCTCTTAAACAAAAGGCGCAACTTGATAACAGAACACTGTAGTTGTGTGAAAGAGACTAAAATTCCATGACTTTTCCACAACTTTTATTGAGCTTACAAAATTCCATGACTTTTCCAGGATTTCCATGACCGTGGGAACCCTTTCTACCCTCCCAAAGTGTTAGCCCACATTAATGACAAATGTTAACATCACATCCTCTTGCCTATCTTTCTCTTCACTGTTTTTTCCTCATAGTCTTCGTGCTTCCCGCTGAGCCAACTCTACAGATCTCCAACTTTTTTTTTTTTACACCACATCAAACTACCAACCAGGACCCCCCCCCCCCCCCCCCCCCCCCCCACCTTTTCCCCAAACACCATCCCAGCCACAGCTCTTCATGAGGGGACCGCACTGTGCTCCTGGCTGCTCCAAATAGCCCCTCGCCTGGCTCTCAATTATGGGGTGTAAGGAGCAAACACAGGTGTGGAGCGGAGCATAAAGCCGGCGTTGTCTGGTAGAGATGGGGCTTTGAACCGGGGCGGGTGGGGGCCGGGAGCTAAAAGAGAGCGTTTAGGAAGGTGTAGAAATCAAACGTCCCACATCAATCATGCTTTTCCACTGTGAATTATTCAACAGGAGCGGCTGGCTGAGGGAGCGCTTCTCTATCATCACTGTTGTGTGTGTGTGTGTGTGTGGAGTGAAGTTTGGAAATGTAATTCTATCAGGTTGCTGGATTTTATATGTGAGCATTCAAATATAGGCGAATTCACTGTATACTGTACTATGCCTATATCTGTCTATAGTGTAGCAGACTTTACTTTTTTGCTTCATTTGTATTTGTCGAAAAAGGATAATTGAAATGTTTTTGTTTTGTCTTTTTCCTAGCATTTTTTTCTTTTTCTTATTTTTATGTGCAGCGCTTTGTTCAATTTTGTTTTTGTAAAAAGCTACGGAAATAAACATCGCTTGATAAGTTGATTTATTTATTTGAAACTAAAACAAGAAAATATTCAAAACAAAATACTTGATTACTCCCAGACAAATATTTTTAAACAATTTATTTCCTGTAAGCTTGAAAACAGTTAAGCAAGAAATGTTGGAAAGAGAGTGGTGAGAGACATTTACATAGTTTTTGTAGAATTCTCTTTATACAAATCTTTATTTTATTTTACAGTTTCATTTAACAAACTTCATTCATTTTTTTCTTTACTGTTTCTAAAAGGTTACACAGATGTGATTATACGTTTCAACAGGTACAAAGATGACATACAGTGCATTTTCAAATGTTAATTAACAATTCCATGAACTTTCTTAATACTGAATGTCACAGATATGCGACAAACCGTTTGGATCAAGATATAAGCTGAGATAGCGGCTGCATTCCTCCAAAGCCAGAATGCTCCAAAGGAACCTGCAAAGGTTCCTTCCTAGGAACCTTTGGCAAGCACTTGTTTCTAGTAGTATATATATATATATATATATATATATATATATATATATATATATATATATATATATATATATATAATTTGGGTGTGCTGCAAATTTACAACAACTAGAAACTAGAAACATATATAATAATCAAATTAATAATTGCAACTTAATTTACCATCTACTTAAAGGCAAAAACACACATAAAACTATTTTATTTTTTTTTTTTTTTTGCAAAACTTTGGGGGCAGGAGTGCTGCTTGGATATACAAATATTGTGCAGAATTGTCCTTTTGGTGCTCTTCAGTGTATTTTTTTTAAATATACATCTATGTAAATTCAGGCGTTAAGGGGTTAACATTCAAAGAGTAAATTTATTTCTGAGTGTATCCTTACATTTACTCTAGCTACAGAGTTAAAATTATAATATATAGTCCTACCAAAGGAGGGAAAATCTACTATATGGGACATTGTACTGTATATTCAAAGGCCCCAAAATGCATTTCCCCCAGGGACATAAGGATCACTCCATAAAGCTGCACCTACACACACTCCAGACTTTACAGTTTTGTATCTAACAAGATTCTGATGAAATGTACAATGGATTTTTTGGTGTTTAACTCTGAATTATTCAAGTTTTAACTCCAAAAAAGGAGGAGAAATTTGAATTTTTAGGCAAATTTTCAGTTAGATTTAGTTTACAAAAATACTACTCAGCAAAAAACTGAATCTAGTCAAGTTAAGATGATTTGAGTAAATTTCACTTGACAAGTAAAATGATCTGCCAAGGGAATAAGACTTTTTGTACTTAAAATATAAAAATACATCTTGCTACACTTATAAGAAATTAATAAGAAAAACAACACATTTTTTCACTTAAAATAAGAAACAAAATCAGGAATGATGCTTGAATTAAGAAAAACACACTTATTCCACTGGTAGATCATTTTACTTGTCAAGTTGAATTTACTCAAATAAAGTAAAATGATCTTAATGTCAGCCATTTTAACTTACCTAGATATTGTTTTTTTTTCCAGTGTAAATAAGAAAACCAAAATCTCCTCAGTTTTGAATGTGCCAAAAATAGTTATAATTTTTACACATAAATTGCCTTATTTTTTTTCTTGCATGTATGTGAGTAAACTACTGGAGGTTTCAAATTGATATCTCGAAATTGAAGATTTTTTTTCTATTCACCTGCAGAATCTCGCTTTAGCAGATATTATCCAACCGTACAATCAATTTGACAGACACAAAAACTTCCCAGCAGCGTACAACTTTTCAATAACTCTGTACAGAAGAAACCTTATATCACAATACTGTAACCATAACAACAAGTGGCGACTCACCCAGGTAATTATTTTGCTAGCTAACCCCTCTCCAGAGCCGGCTATTCCCTGCCGTGTATTTTTACAGTGCAAACAGCGGTGGATTCTGAGCATTAGATTAGCTTTAGCGCTGGATCTCTTCTGTGTGTGGCCGGCACAGGAAATTAAGAAACCTCTGCAGCTCTAAGCATATTTATGTCGGAATTATCTTGGAACAGTGGACTTAAACACAAGTGAAACAAGGTTCAGTCAGCGAGGGCGCCATTTTGGGGAGGGGGGGGGGTAAACGGGGGACCAGTGACCTCTCAGGAAAGTTCACGGAATTGTTAATGTGAATTGCCTTGAAATGAGTGGGTTATTGGGATAAACGGGAAGTCGATGTGAAAGAATGCATTTTATATTAAAGATAAGATAAAAGTAATGCTAAAATCTAGTGGAAAATGTGGACTTGGAAAAAGCATTGTTGAGGCAAAAATCATACTAGCAATGTGCAGTTGTAGTAGTACTTCAACAAAATTATTTCTTGAGCTACTCTACTCTAATCCTACACTGGTACTACAAAAATATCTTGCAATGTATTTTACTAACAATGAAGCAAAATATGGGCAGCAAACTCAACTTAACCAGAACATTTCAGATAGAATGAGTATTTTTTAATAGCAGTACAAACATTATAAAGTAGTAGTAATAGTACTAGTATTAGAATTAATAGGTATGGGTTTGTGATTGCAAGCACTAACCATTATAGGGTTTACTTTTACCTCTACTATAGTAACTACAGTTTGTGTGTATACATCTCATATTGTTTTTTGTTTTTGTTTGTTTGTTTGTTTTGTTTTTTTCCCCCTTCTTTTTTTTTTTTTTTAAGTTTATAGAGTTTATTTGAATCAAGTGAAGTAATAATAATATAAAACTGACATTATAATGTAGTAGGAATAGCACTAGTATTACAATTTGTAGTTGCAACAAACCATTATGGGATTTACTGAGTATTTTTATTTCGACTATAGTAACTGTAGTTTGTGTGTATACGTCTTGTATATATTTTTTTAAGTTTATAGAGTTTATTTTAATTAATGAAGTAATAATAATGTAAAAACGACATTATAAAGTATCAGGAGTAGCACTAGTATTGCAATTTGTAGTTGCAACAAAGCAGTAACCATTATGGGACTTACTGGATACTTTTACTTCTACTCTAGTAACTGTACTCATCTCATATAGTGTTTCGCGAGTGTATAGAGTTTATTTGAATTAGATTAGTTTAATGAAATAATAATAATAATGTAAAACAGACAGTGTAAAGTAGCAGTAATCGCACTAGTATTAGGATGAGTAGGTATGGTTTTGTGGTAATAGTAGTTGACTTAGTGGATACTTTTACTTCTGCTGTAACTGTATTTGTGTGTATACATCTCATATAGCTTTTTAATGAAATAATAGTAATAATAATGTAAAACAAAATAAGCATTAATTTATCAGATATACTCTATAATTGTCGAAAGTCTATTTTGGGAAGTTGGCCTCTTCTGTCAGTGAGTGTATGTGGGTAGCCTTACAAACACGCACATATTTATTTGACTGGGCAGACAGAGCGGTGCAGATTTTGCTCATACATCCCATAATACTCCCATAACACTGTACCACAGCAGCAGCAGCAGCCTCGGGTCCTGTACTGCACGCATTTACTCAGCTGGATCTGATAGGCCTGGATCATAGCGCACATCTCCTCCAACAGTGAGCAAAACAAAATGTCTTATGTCTTAATTACAGAGAAATACATGGATGGATGTTTGTATGTGTTTTGGTTTTGGCAGCGGATATAAAAAGGGATTACGATCTTTGGACAGTGGAATCCCCGAGGCAGGCTTCAAGTGTTTTTGGTAATATTTCTAATTCATTAATGCTGCATGTGTTTCACTGTAATGGTACTGTGAAGAAAATTAGATACGTTTTTGGTTTGTTATTTTGATTTGAAAATATCAGCTCCTATATTCAAAAGTCAGGTCCTTTTTAAATTAATTTACTGAATGTTTAAGACCTTCCCAGACATCTTTTTAATAATAGGTTGCTATTTTTTTTACTCATTTCTGGTTCTGGTTCTGGTTAATTAAATGGCAAATTTTATTTAATTTAGTATTATGGAAGTGACGTTCAATAAAAAACATACCCTCTTTTTAAATTATAATATTAGTATACACTTTTGTAAAATATGTTAGTCTGTCTTTTAGGCTGTATTTACATAGGAAAAATAATTATATATTCTAATAAAGTGCATTTTAAAATTTTTTTTTTTTTTTCTTCTGAACTTTAATCCATTCCCCGATCACCTCTATTAACTTATATTTGACATAACAGAAAATTTGCAATATTTTTTTAGATTTTAACTTTTATTTTTCCACTTTTTACCATTCAGACTTGCATGTTATTTCACTATACTTTGTCTAACTATAGTAAAAGTGTCTAAGGAGCCGTCAAGTTGTGTCTGTTGTTTATGGTCTATGCCCCCAGTGCAGTGCGGTCAGTGTGTGCCCTCCTCGGTGAGCTCTGGCGGCAGCAGGAGCAGCAGAGGATCATGGGAAAACTCACATGTCGATTAATCATGACTAATGATGTGGAACAGGGAGAGCAGACCGGCCCTGACCAGCCCCCTGCACTCTGCACACTGTTACAGAGCACCAGGAACATGCAACAGCCAGTACAAGTCTGAAATGTTCAACTGTAAATCACAAATAGTCATTGTCGTTATGTTGTTTAAATTACATAAATAATAACATACTTTTTAGTTGAAGGTTTAGTCACTTTTTTGATGTCGTGTCTTTGCAATTGTGAATACAGTTTAGGTGATATCCCCATGTATGATCTTATAACAATGCACTAATTGTCTCGTTGAGTTTTCATACAATATTCCATCCACATTTTTCGTGTGAAGCAGAACGTTGATTTTCTGATGTTTTTTTTAATGAACGCTCCAAGATGGCGCTGCGTACGGTTGCCCTGATGATTTGGTTCTCTCTGTTTTGTCTGGGTAGATGGTGTGTCGGTGCGAAGAGCTCTTAAACATCAGAAGAACTACACCTCTGGATCTAACAAAGCAGCAGGGGTAAAACAGAAGGTATGTCATAGACGTTTATTTAATAATGTTAAATTTAAGGTTCTTATGGTCAGACCTGGATTTTTGTGTCGTATCTGATTTAAGATTAAAGCAGACCTGTTATGCAAAACATTTTAGAGCTTTTAACCAGTTGTATTTGGAGTGATTTGTGCATGTTGGAGAAATTTTTCATCACTTACTTTTGCAGATCAACCCCAGTTTTCACCGCAACCAGCATATGTGCACTGCTCTGTACTTACTTTGCTCTCCAATTTTATTTTCTTAATCTGTGATATGAGTAGGATTCGGCAGCGTTGCGAACTCACTTTGGTACAAATGAAAAAAAATCTGCTGCTGGCGTGATCTGAGGCCGTCTCTTTGTTGTGATGACATTTACGACGACACGGAGCCAGCTGAGTTGTTTCTTTTATGAAGTTGCCTTAGATTAATTTTGTTCTAAAATGCGCAAAGTACAACATAATGATCCACAGTTGTAATAGATTATAACTATCTCGCAAACACACAGTTTTTAAGTCATCTGACCACATCAAAGTAACTGAACACCTAATGAATCTTTTCAGACATTATTATTGAATATCATTGCATCTTTTTGTTGTTCATTCTCTGCTGTAGCTGGCTAAAACCCCTTACTCTTCCTGGATTATTTCAACTATTGCAATTCTAGATCAATATAACCTTATCTTGCTTTTGACAGGTTACACATCTTGTCAACAGTCAACTGAATCAAAACTACTTGATACACAATATCACACTTTAAGTCACTTACATTGGATAGAACAAAAATAACAAATGACCACTGAAAACCAAGACTGCAAGATTTCTTTCTTCAACAATGTTAACAAAATCTCCTAAACTCGCATGTGTAATCTCCAAGGCTGGCATCAAAGTGACCCGAGCAGCCAGCCGTGTGTAATGAGCAGAGTTTAAACAAACAGTAAAAGCAGCGCTGAAGGAGTGACCGAGAAAACAGCCCCAAACAAATGATGTCAACCAGGAAGTGACAAGGCCTCATAACATGCTACGGTGCTACGCTCAGGTTTTAGGTACAATTTTAAGAGCGTTCAAAAAATATATGAGCAAAAATAATATTACACACATGTGGGTTTGCCGTTATTCCAAAAAGCCGCAAACTTATTGTTATTGTTTCACTGGGGACGACGCTTTATCTCGCCCGGATAAATGAATGTATGATCACTAGAGAGGCAGTTCATGTGGTAAAAATGAAACGCTGTGTGATTTCTACTGTCTGCATCTAATCATAAAGAGCTTTTATCTTTTGCAAACCACAAAGTAATGCTGCTGCTCTGTTTGCATGCTAGTTATTGTTGATAATGTGAAGGCAAAACTTCTTTGGTCTCTAAAAATTGCGAAACATGTATAAACTCATCGTAGTACACTATTAAAGTTGGTATATTACTCAAAAATTGACTCTTGTGAGCTTTTGTGAACTCTTTATCATTAGTCTGTGTACTTGTCCAAAGCTCAAAATGCTTTTTTTCCAAGTTGTGATGTCATGAAGTGGTAGTTTTGAAGTTAAGAGCTCCCTTTTGCCGTTTTGTTCAGTAGAGGAAATCGTTATAACTTTGGACATCTACAAACTAATTTTCTGTTTTGCATGTTAGACAGTACAAATCTGGTGCAGTGTCTTTAACAATAGTTTAACTATGTCGACACATGTTGACAATTCTGAGAAAAAAAATCCACCAAGCTATTAAATTTTGTCCCAGCTCCAAAACACAAAACATAACTTTATCTCTTCTGGCTGCACCTGTTATTTTTTAAAGATGGTGGAGCGTACATAATGCCATTTCTCCACCTTCTCGTGGGCTACTCTGGAAGCTACAGCTGCAGAGCCCTCACTGCAACTCGAATCCCTCTGGGGCATATATCATGGAGCACACAGGCAGTCTACATTACAGTTATCATTCCTGTGCTCACATATATCATTAGCAGCACCAGCTCCACAGCGGGTCCCCTGTCCTGGCCGAGCGGCAGGTGATGCAATGCTGGAAAATTGTGGAGATTGAAAACCATTTTAGGCCCTGCAGACAAGAGGCAGTGTGATCGTCTGGGGTATTCTGGTGAAGATGAGAAACAAGCATGGTGAGTTAAAAAGAGCTGAAGAGTTATTTCATTACAAATCAACTCTGTCTAGAGCTGTTTGTATAGTAGCCTGATGCCCATACCCAAGGGGATTACACATGTGACAAAAGAGACATTTGTGTTTTGAAATGTTGGTTTAGGGGCATGGAGCTCAACAGTGTCTGCCCACCCTGCAGTTCCTGAACTCCATTTCTCATTCATTTTTCCCATAAACATTCCAAAAAATAACTAAATTAAATTAAAAGTTTGAAAGCTTGCTCAGGCATAATCAACTATGTGATGACAAGACCAACAATTTTATTTAAAATCTATTTCTGAAACTTCATAAACCGCAAAGTTGCTTTTTGGGCTTAAAACAACCGTGTCATGGATATTAGTTTGCAGCTGGTTGAACTCTTAATATTTTAATTTTTTGAAAAGTCTTTGGGAAAAATCTATGAAAAATTGACTTCCAGAACCAGAGCAGACAGTCTCTTGAGCTCCATAGACTCTGACATTAACATTTGACCTTTATACACTAGAACAGTGGAGTGTGCAACGTCCAACACTGTGCACAGGAAAATTGAGTAATTTTAATGTGCATGCATTAATATAATAAAATATTACATTTACATTTTTAGACAAGGTTGGGAGATCTCCCAAAAATCTCTTGTGTATCCCCTATTATGCATACCACTGTAATGCCCATTCCATAGTTTGAGAACATATATATTTTAATTTTTATATTAATATTTTATAGAATAGACAGTTTTATTTAATAGAAATTCATTTGATTTGCAATGGCCTTTCCAAAATGTAAATTAAATGAATTCCTCAGAATGCAATTATTGATTATCATTTTGTTGTATTTTATTTTTCTATAAAGTTTTTTTCCCCCCTCTATCAGTTTGGTACAGTGTAAAAAGACCAAGTATTTTCCTGTCCTATTCCAAGTACGTTATTTGGCCAATTACATATGATGTTAAATTTGGACATATGGGATCTTTTGGGAACAAGCGATGTTTTTCCTGGCCTGGACGCCCTGACCCACACCCTCTCCAAGCATTTTTATTAGATCTCTACTCCTCAAGCACTACAACCCCGACCAGCACTCCCTCTGATCCACCTGCCCATGAGCAAGTTTCTGAACAGTCCCCTTTGCCAGAAAGCCTGGTATATTTTTAAATGTCATCAGCATACAAACACGGTCTACCCAAATCCACTGATGGCTCTGCTCCCACTTTGAGGCATCCAGCCCACAGGAAACCATCCACCGAACTCCTTTTTAGTTCAAATGTTATTCCATCGCAGTAGCCATGTTGTAACTCACTTGAGGGAATTCCATTTGTGGATAGACGTATGACTCTTTAAACACCAATTAGTCAAAATGCAACCCGCGTTTTGCTAAATTATACTTTTCACGACCGCGTTACTAAAATTCATAAATTGTTTTTTATAATTGTGTGGGAATTTCACTGGGCGGTGGTATAGCTGAACTTTTGTATGTTTCAAATATCTGCTGAAAATTCCCTCAAGGGTTTGCTACATCTTGGGTGTTCCTCACTAACTTGACTCTAGTGTTGTTGTACTGTAAGCTTTCCCAGCGCGAAGACGAAAGAAAAGAAGAATCAACGGAGTAGCGACCCCATCTCTTTCTTTCTCTCTCTTCCCATCATCCTCTCTTCTTTCGGTTTCTCGGTGGGGAGGAGACGTAGAGGTAATGACGCTTAAGTGAGCCTGCTGTCTGGTAATGTAATATACACAAAGGCCCGCTCAGGTCTGGATCCAATAATGTGTCATTTAGCACGTCTGGAAGTGATTGGGCCCGTGATCGGAGTGAACCCCTCTCGGCCCGGCCTGGCCCTCTCACCTCCCCCTGACCAGCCCAGCGCACTGACCGGCCGCTGCAGGCTTCAAAGGAGGTTACTGACCACAGGGGCAAGTAATGCTTTTATTGATGATGCGTATGAGCTGCTGTGCGAAAAGGGCACCGCTAAAGACCTCAACTTTGTCATCACAGTGTGGTTAGGAGGGCTTTGGAATTCAACGGGTCTGCTGAATTCCTCTATGAATAAGGTGATGGAAAGGTGCATTGTATAACTTTTCTGGTGGAGGGTCCTGTCAAATATTTTTCTTAAAGGAGATGTCATTGCTTTGTCTGGAATACTCCACAGTATGGCAATAAATCTTTCTTCATCTTCTATGGTCTGGAGAGCAAACCAGACCGAGTTACAAGTCAGATCTGTGGAGAGTAGAGATGTAACGGTACACAAAAATCGCGATTCGATAGGTAACTCGGTTTTGAGGTCACTGTTTGGTTCATTTTCGGTGCAGTATGGGAAAAAAATGCAAAACCATTTACTCGTTGTTTATTTGTGTTTTTATTAAACCAACAGTTTGTTTTAACATTATACAAACAGGAAAATAAAATAAATGCAAAGTGCTGCTTGGTAATACTAATAAGTTACATAAAATATTCTCAAATAAGCAACAAATGTATGAAATATATATATATATTTTATTTTGGCTAGAAAAAACAACTTGTCCACATTTTTTGCAATAAGTGCATGTCTGCTGGCAGTTACAATGTCCCCAGTCCAGAAAATACCCTGTCGCTAGAGACAGAGGTGAGGGGGGGCAGAGATTCTGTGCTGGCAAAAGTGAGGACCGTGGCGCGAGGACCATAGTTTTGCAAGGATTCACGTGGTTCGGAGGGACGTAGTGAAGGTGGGGGGCAATGGTTGTCAAAGTGGCCACCCTAACTATAAAGTGCTGTGGGAAACACTGTCACCCCAATCACGGACGAGTTCCCTTGTGAATATTAAAGAGCTGAGCCATCCACGTAGCTGCACATGTAGTAGTGGAATGTAAACACACACAAATTGTGTGAATTCACTTGTGCACAGCCCTGCACTGAATCAAATGTGCCATACTGAAACAGTTCGGTATGAATACATGTATCATTACACCCCTAGTGGAGAAGCAACCCCGCTTACAGTTACAATTTTTGAGCTATAAAAAAAATGTAATTGTATAAATGTAAGGTAGAACCGTTTAATGCCATACTGTGGAACATTTTAAGCAGAGCAGTGACATATCTATAGAAACAAGCAGGTGACAGACCCCCAACCAGAAAACTACATAGTGCACCTTTAAAGCTAGATAAACATGCACTTTGAGCATTTTAAAATGTAAGATTGTAGATGCAAGACATTAATAAAAAGGCATATCGGTTCAAATAACAAGACAGAAGACATAATGGGACAGTTTGTGGACAAAAAAATTTAAATAAAGATAAAAATAATGGCTGAATGTTCTCTTGTGTCTGTGGGGTTTCCTTCTGTACTCCAATTTCTCCATCAATATGCACTCGGTCTGTAAACTCCAAAAGAAACAGGCACAAGCCCCCAAATTATCCGTATCAAATAGTCAAATAATTTTTACCTTTCAGTCCTTAGATTAAAGTACTATAAACCTATTATGCAAAATCGAGTTTTTAGAGCTGCTGAATTTGTTTTCCCTTCTCATTTACCCATTTGAAATTGTAAATAGAGTGATTTATACATGTTTGAGTAATCCTTATTCTCCTGCATTCAAGACATCATTGCTCAGATCAGCCCCATTTTCTCTCCGTATACTGGTACATGCGCATTGCTCTGTACTTGCTTCGTTCTCCTGTTTTATTTTCTTAATCCGTGATACACGTAGCATCCGGCAGCATCGTGTTGCTATTTTGGTACAAATGAGAAAAAATGCGTGCTTGATCTGCAGCAAACACAACAGGAGGGACCCACAGAGGGATGGCGTACTGTAAATTGGCCCCTAATACTGAACTATTGGACTTGAGAAGCATATTGCAATTTAAAATGTAATATAATGATCCACGGGTATCATTATAATTACATAGCAGACTTAAGCACAATATGTCTTCTTTAATAACGGTCTCTGTCTGTTATAAGTGAAAAACCATGGAAAAATATTTTGATTGAACCAATATGGCGCAGACTGCCCCAAATATCCGTGAAATATCTACACTGTTAGCTGGCAACAAGTGTTTTAGATCAATTTTTCAGTTATAAGTATTCATGAACAGTTGAAACTGGTAGCATGAAACTAACTAAAAGGGAAGCTGTACTGCTGTGCCAAAGACAGCGCCAGCTCAGTACTTGATATCAGGCTTTACTACTTCAATTTATTTGTTTAAACTAACACGTTTCCCATATAGAGTCATTGAACGATGGGTCAAGGTACATGTAAGTTTTAGGTTGGTGGTCTGTCACTTGCTTGTTTCTATGGAGATGTCATTGCTCTGCCTGAAATGTTCCACAGTATGACATTAAACAGCTCTACCTTACATCTGTCTATTAATTCAAGGAACATCTGTCTGTGTGTTTGTTTGCCTCTTCAATGCATAACTCTCAAATCGCTCATTTGACCGATCTCAAATTCGGAGGGTGAAATCCTAATGGGACGGGTGTGTGCAGTGCCAATTTTCATATTGTTAGGACAAAAAATGCCAAAGATCTGGTCTACACAACACATCTACATCTACACAACCAGTGTTGGAAATAATGGCTTTTAAGTTTAACGGTGCTACTAATGATGCTATATTTTCGGTAACAGAGTAATCTAATTAATTACACTTCCTATCTTTGCAATGCCGTTATTGTTACTGGGAAAGCAAAGTGGCACGTTGCAATTAGGTTGAATGAGGCGCTGCTGTGTCAGGCTTCATGCAGCAGACAAACACACATCATCAGCAGAAGAAGAAGTTGGGTGGGCGGAGTCTCTGTTCACGATGCCTTGTTTATTAAATTACAGGTGGTTTTACAGCTCAAGAATACCTAGAAAAAGGCATTCTGACTGTGAGCTGGGTTGCCACTCCACAGATCTGACCTGTAGCTTCGTCTAGTTTGCTCTTAATGAATATAGAAACGTTTACTACCATACTGTGAAATATTCTAGACAAAGCAATAACATCTCCATGGTGAAAAGCATTTGACGGACCACCAAAAATGTTACACAATGCACCTTTAACCTTAACAAATTTAAACTGCAACAAACTTTTTCTAACGGATTATATTTCCAAACAGTGGTATAACTCATAATATATAACAGCAGCAGAATAGGGATGAAAGATTGAAACTAAAATGCTAGGGGTTAGTGGCAGAACTGTACAATGAATGACCTTCAAAGTGACTATATTAAGTTTTAATAAGTACTAACCCAAAATGTCGAAAAAAAAAAAAAAAAGAGTCCAAAATGTGAATAAAGCAATCACTAGAATGTCTCCATACCACCTCTAGAGATGCCCATATACAAACATGTGTATTTTGTGAAATCCCATGAGGCGACTGCTGTTGTGATTTTGAGATCCACAAAAATACCTTTATTTGACCTGTACCCATGCCACCGTTTGAAAACCGCTGTTCAGACCTCTCCAAAATGTCTCCAGGCTCATTTACACTTTGGGTCGGCCATTGTTGAATCCCCTGCAGCTAGCTCCTGAGATAAGCACCCAGAGGAGAATACTATCACATCCCAGCTTTGCCACAGGGCCCTCCTCTTCCTGCTCCGTGTTTGTACAGGCAGCAGGCATGGGCACTTGGTCAGATCATGTTCCTAATGACGGCTCTCGGCTCGCTCTGTATGCAGGGAAAAGCAGCTTATCAGCAATTTGTAGCAGCGCCCTGTCCATGTTGTCCTGTGTAGCGAATTTGCATGTGGGCAGGAAGTCTGGAGGCTAGACTTACCACGTCCCAGGATGCACAGGGGCACAGGGCTGGAGGCCGCACCCCTGGGCCCACACAGGGAGCAGTGGAAGGGGGCAAGAGATGGATGTGGCAGACACTGAGATATGGTGAGGTATTATTTTAGCCTCTTTTAGCTAAAAAGTGATTTTAATGAGTCTGCATAGTCCAGATATATTTTGTATTGCTATGTTTTTCTACTATTCTACTTCTACTATTACTATATATGTTTTTATTTTTACTTGTGCATGTACATTTGTGTAATTATACCTTGTTTGACACCACTCTCTTGCTATTTTGACCATTTATTTTGAAATAATTATTACCATTTAGATTGTTGCTATTTGTTATTATATTATATTGTGATGTGTAAACTACTGTGTCCAGAATAATTTCATTTGTGGATCAATAAAGTTTGTCTAAGTCTTAGTTTAAGTCTAACACTGTTTCTCATTATTAAAGGGCCCATTTTATGTATTATTCAAATGCAACTTTTGGACAGCTTGCATTTTGTATTTTATGTGTGTTATTTGCAACTTAAACTAATGTGTATGGAAAATGCATAAATGTAATTCAACTACAAAAGAATATGAGTAGTTACCAGGACTAGAGAGAAACAGTGGGGTAAAAAAAGGGCTAAAAACAATAACTGCTAATTGTAAGGTCTATAATGTCTATAAAGTGCCATGACATCAGGTCATGGAGTTTTTTTAATTTGATAATATTTGAAACACCACTTCATACGATTATGCATTATGGCCGTAACACCTTCAGAATAGAAGCCTGATCCCGTCTGATCTCAGAAGCTAAGCAGAGTTGGGTTTGATTAGTAAGAGATGGGAGAATATGAGGAATACCATGTGCCATAGTGGGGCAGTGGCAAGGGTGGAAAGTAATGAATTATATTTAAACACGTTACTGTAATTGAGTAGATTTTATGAGTAATATGTAATTTTTTGGGTAGTTTTTGAAATAGGTCATTTTACTTTTACTTGCGTACATTTTAACCTATTACGTTGGAATCCATCCTCATTACTGAGTAAAATCAGATTGATAAAGAAAAAAAAGTCAAATGTGAAAAAAAACAACAATCTGCCGGAAATGAAAGGAAATTGTGCAGGCTTACACACACTTGCACAAGCAGCATTTTCGCGATAGAATGTACAGTCATTGTACAGAAGCGTCAGTCTGTGTTGGATCAACTTGGATGATGCTGGTGCCGAGCCACGGATAAAGGCCGTCATGGACGATATTCAAGAAGATGCATTGAATTATTCTCGAGAGGAAAGTGAAGGAAACTGTTGGCCAAACTTCGGACAGCTATTTGCATTCAAATGCAAAATAGGGAATAACATAATAATACAAGTGTAAAAATCTTAAGTGTTAGTCAGCTCAGTTGTCTTTAAAATGTACAAAGTTTTCACTGAACAAAGTTTGCAGTGTATCATTTAAAAGTGAATAAAACAACTTGTTCTGGATTACATTTATGACTCATCCTTTTTTACATCAAATAATTAGAAGTAACTAAGTAACTTTTACTCAAATTACATTTTAAATTTAGTACTTTTTTTTTTTTTTTTACTTTAGTAGATTTTTAGATGGTTATACCTTTGCATGAGTAGGAATTAACAAAGTAAAGATACTTTTACTTAATGACAACTTTTCAGTACTTTTTCCACCTCTGGGCAGTGGAACTCTAATGCTTACTGACAGTGTGTCCTTGGGCAAGACACTACACCCACCATGTCTCCAATGTTCATGCACGCTGATGAATATAAATGAATGAGAGTGTGTTTGTGAGTGAAATTGTGGACAACAGATCAAATTTGGCCATAGCTACAATCAGGCGTGTCTACAGCATGTTTATTATGTATTCATTAACATGGACAGTCCCGACCAAAATATAACAAATTCTTGTAATAATGTTGTAGAAAGGTTTGAAACTTCTTAGGATAAACACTTACTCAAAAATAGTTCAATTTAAAGTTGAAATGCATATTATTTCTTACCTTTTCGAAAGGCCTAGAGCATGAACTCAATAGTGATGCTAATCTGAACTAGTCCACTGATACTTGCACCCTCCTGCACAGCACGGCCCCAGATTTAGCACAGTTAATAAACATGATGTAGAGTTTACAGCGATGGCTTTGACAAGAATCTTTTGTCTCTCCTCACTCTTGTTCATTGAGCCCGTAGCCGCACATGTGAGAGCTGCTCCCACATGGAACGCCTCAGACACTTGCCGCTGTGAGGAGACGACGTGCATAACCTTTGTGGGGGCAGCCTTATAAAATGAAACCTGAGATCCCACTATGATTACAGGGGCCTATATGTATGCTCAAGCCATCAGCTGAATGTATGTGCGCTTTTATGACCAAGGACAAATACTTCGTGTACTGGCTTACTGTTTTATTTTATAGTATACAAGTCAGATTTCAAAATGGTAACATGGGACTGTGTAAAATGTAAACGGAAAACATCATTTCGTGAAAGCACTTCCAGTGAGATTTTTTTTGAAAGAGCAAAGCAATGGCCAAGTATAGGGGGTAAGTGAAAAACACATTTTCACAGCAATGGTGCCAGATTACTCAAACAGACATTGCAGTATTAATTGACACATCTAAACCTAAGTAAATCCAGTTGGTTTAGTTCAGAGGTGTCAAACCCAAATTCACAGAGGGTCAAAATTAAAAACTGGGACTAAGTAAGATGTTTTCTCTTCTTTCGAGATATGTAATGTTAAACCTTTTCTTATTAAAATAAATGCTGAATAATAGTTTGGCTTAAACACTGAATCTGGAACAAGCATAATATAAAATAATAACAAAATTTAAAATAAGTAATGTCTCTATAGCCTATCTTTAGTGGCGGGCCAGCTCTAATACACATTTGATTTGATCTTGCAGGCCAAATATAATTATATCGTGAGCCAAGTTTGGTCCCTGAGCCTGAGTTTGACATGTGTGATGTAGTTTAACTCATTGATTACATTAATAACTTGACAAAAAATACAATTTGCATATAGCTGTGCAAATAAAAATATAGTTTGTAAGTTTTTTCTTTTGTTTTTTAAGTAATGAATTTACCTTATTCATTTTAATTTGTGTCATTTTTTAATCCAATAGTGTTAATTAGTGTTCTTGGACTTTTTTTTTTTTCATTTTTTTGGAATTCAAGTTAATATTACTTGAATGATTTGAGTGATTTGAGTATATAATTTGAATTTGTATTGACCTGAGTATATTTTGAGTAGAGTTGATAGTTACTTGGCGTTTCAAGATACACGAAAACATGCACAATCAGTCAATACCAGAAATGTGAGGCTAGAAGCTAGAAATGTAAATTGAAGCTTTGTGAAACTTTTTGTATTGCTCTCGCGTGTTTTCATGTCAATTACTATTACCAAACAATTGTTATTCCCAGGCCGCTGTCATAATTGTTTTCCCTTGACAAACACTGACTCACCCATCGATCACACTATAGCCTTTTCTATGGCTTCACGCTAATCGCCCAGCCCTCATCCCCACAGCACATCCATCCAACGAGCAGGATTTATGGGGTGACTGCCAGCGTCTGCTCAACCCGGTGTAAATCTCCGGTTCCACGCTGCCTCTGCACTGGGCCCTCTGCGCACTCACACATGGCTCCTATTACAGGCCCATACAGTAGCCATTCTTCTCTGCGGACAGCCCCTCCCCTCCTCCCTCTCTCCATCCCTCCCTCCGCTCCGTGACGCTTATTAGAAATGTAACATACTTGTCTGGGAGTTTGTTACAGATTTATGCCGTACAGGTGCTCCGCTTAAAGAGCCAGTAAAGGTTAACTAACAATCGGTACCAAGTGATGCTATTACATGGGGAGCACTCAGGGGATAAGTTACATCGTGTGTCAAGTAGGGTTCTGATTTATTTGAATAGGTGATTGTTAGCACAGCAGATTAAAGGGACTATATTATGCTGTTTTCTGATTTATAATGTTGTTTCTTCTTCACAACATCACACATGGTGAACACGCAAATCCTGCATATTTAAGCTGAGTTCTTCTCTCAAACAGAAAACACTTGTGACGTCATGTGGTAATACAGGAAGTGCTCCACTGTGTTTTCAGATGCACTGTAAACCCGAATAAGTCTCAAAACTCAAAAAAATTGAGGCCATCGATTGCCTCAATTATTTTACGTTGATGAACTTAAAAGTCACATTCTTCCAGAACTTAAAAGGTTGGATAACAGCCAAATTACTACTATTCATTACTACTACTCATTTAGCTCAACTCAAATATTTGCAGTTAGAGTTTTCAAACCACTGAGATAATTAAATTTTCAGTTTTGTATGTAGTTCATGATTTTGTACACACCTTGTACACACACCCAGTACATTCAGCTGTATCTACACACATATAGACACATCATCGTATATACACATTATTCACACAGTAGGAGGGAGATTAAAGCCAGGTTCCCCATGTGAAAATCAAGGGATTTACTAGTCTAATCAATATTATATGATATGTATATAGTTCAATAATACATACATACTTATGTACATTACCCATTATAGTATACACATAGTACATTATACACACATTATATATTATTTTTAATTACTTCTACTAAGTTGTACCTCATCTCTGTTTTTAAGTTACACTCACTTACACCCACAATAGCTCCCTTTAATCAAAATATATTAGTTACAATTACTCAAAAAGAAGAACATGTTACACTAACTTGACATAATTAAGTTAGTAGGTCTATTTCTAAACTTTAAGTATACACAACTTAATCTATTTAATTACTTTCAATGTTTACAGTGCGCCATAAACCTTCACTAGAGTCATTTGGGTAATATTAGCTGTTATCAGCTATTAACTTGAAAGCTACCACTTCATGACATCACAAGGTGGAACAGGGCATTTTGAGCTATGGAGATGTAGACAGACTAATAATAAAAGTTTACTCAAACATCTGTGAATGAAACAAAACACAACTCCAGATATATGTTTGATGAGGTAACAACATTTTAAAACTAAAATAGTCACAATAGTCAGTTTTGCATGTTTTCCGTATCTTGCGTATCGCTCCAAAGTAGGTCCCTATTACGTCAAATTACCAATCAAATATGAATAAGTGGTTTTGGTAACACTGACTATGTTTACAAAACAAAAATGGGTTCATTATCTGATTACTGAAATGTCATGTAAACATTTGCGTCTGATGTGACATGCGAGTAATATGATTTCTTTCTGATTGTTCACAACTGTGCAGGATTTGACAAGGAAAACATAAAAAAAAAACAAAAAAACTGCAATTTCATGATTGAAAGAGTATTTAGAAATGCATTATATTGTGGAGGTTATGCCACTTGCTTGTCTCCAGAGAGATGTTATTGCTTTTGCTCAAAAATATAATAATTCCTTCTGTGAATGGGGGCGACTCTTCGCAGATCTGAAGTGTAATGTAGCTTGGTGCTGTTACCTGCTAGTCTCCTTTGTGATAGATGGATTTAATCTATATTGTGGAACATTCTATAAAGCAATAACTAATAATAAGAATAATATTTCCATGGATACAAGCAGGTGGTGGACCCGATACTACAAATGTTACACAGTAGGGATGTAACAATAACCGAAATATCGTGATATTGTATCGTCAAAAGTCTCTCAATAATATTGGAGGCCATCACAATATATCAAATTACACATTTTTTTTGCTTAAATGAATTGTTATGTTGATTCTAATGACTTCCTTTATGATTTTAACATCTTTCTTGGTCTGTAAAGCACTATAAATAAGTTTGTGTCTGAAATTGCCTTGCCATGGTGCAGTAGTAGCTAAAAACACAGAGGGAACTACATAGACCATGATCCTTTGGTGTTGTCAGTGCCGACTACATGAAGAAGTAACTGTTATTAAGCACTTTTAAATCTTAATTCTTCATATTGTAACAGTACCAATGGCTTTTCAAAGTTTTTCCAAGGCTTTCAAAAGGAAAAAGTAACATATTCACAATTTTGTAAACCTCAACAAACTATCGCAATAAACATCGAACCGTAAGATGCATATCATGACAATATTGTATCGAGGGATTTTGATATCGTTACCTCCCTATTTCACAGTGCACCTTTAAATCAACAATAAATAATAATCTGTGAAGGTGTGTGAGATGGAATACTGGATTTGTGAATTGCATTACTGTTTTACGCTACTGAAAATGTTAGCGTCGCATATCTTCAGAAGAACACTTGTCTCTCAGTCAAGACTCCACCTCGCAACACCTACAATATTATACCTACTCTTATTTTCCACATTCGCAGAAACAATCACACATCTATATAGGTAACAGCACTGTAATAGGAAGGGACTGGTACAATATGAGCTCACCCTATACACATTACAATATGGTGCGTGAGTGAGTAAGTGCACTGAGCTGCTCCTGATGGGCTCCTGACTGGTACCTGGTGCTCTGTAGCCTGTCTGTCAGCACCACATCTTCACAGCTCACTTAGAGTCTGTAATGGCTCCCAGAACATACCACCACCCAAAACACTCAAAGACACAAGAGTTCCAGTTTCCAGAGTTCATCCATTCACACTCCAGGCCAGCAGTGGGAAGAGAACCACCAACCTTGAGGTAAAGGGGTGAATGTTTCAAACTAATTAACTTTTGGGAACCTGTAAATAAGTCTTGGACAAACTTGAATTTGGCTAGATTTGTAGGAAGCTCAACAACAAGAAAGTTCACTAATCAAAGTTAATCTAGTTCATTTTCCTCATTTTCTAACTGACCAGACCTGAAGAAGCAGCTACGAAAACTTTTGTGCAGTTGACGGAATTGAATTTCTTCTTTGCCTCATTCCCAGATGCATTTCACAAGTTTCAGATGCCAGAGCAGAGTTTTGCCGTCACTGTAATACTAACAACAACGCTACTAGCATGTTAAAAGTGCACTTCCTGGTTCATGGAGGATTAAAATACCAGATAATTATGCAGACAGCACACAGCAGTCTTATTTTGACTCTAAGAAAGGTGCTTTTGCAGTACTAGAATATCTGTCTGGGGCAAAAAATCTAATTTGGTCCTCTAGTACATGAAACAAATTGGGTAGAGCCCCTTTAAGTTGAGACGACACAAATAGTTTCAAGTGATCATAAAAAAAAGAACGAGAAAGGATTGAGTCAAGGAAAAAGAGTTTCTGTGCATTTCAGTATCTTTCGACAATTCTAATTCCTTTTCTGTATTCTTGGGTTGACCTTTTTGTTGCCCTGTGGAGAAATTTAATCACCGACCATCTACATCAGGCAGACTGTATCCGCTCCAGACCATCAACTTTACAATGGTTTTCTCATTAAGTGTCAACTGTACAAACACAACCAGTACCATCAGATTAACATGCCTATAAGGGTGTGTTCAAACTAGTCCTGGCTGGGTCCTCTCCTAGTCCTGGTTTAGTTCTGGTCTAATCCAGGAGTAGCCACAAATTTGCAGAGATTGGGATTTATGAATTATCTGATGGTTATTTTCAAACAATAAGAGTAATTGGATTGGATTCAGATTGTAGAATGTGATGATATGATATTTCCAGATGAATGGCAAGTGCCAGTTTTTCCCACTGACATTGTACTTTCATAAGAAATTTCTGAATGGAAACTTCACAAATGCTGGACCTGATCATTTTTTTTAGTGGCTATGCTGGACCCTATAACTCACTGTGGGCTTTTACAACACAAATGTGCATTTTAACAATATACATTTTAGCTGCCCCCCATCTGTATTAAATATTATTAATCTATAGAATGTTGTGATGTCATCTAAAACTCAGCAATTTCTCAAAAATATGTTTTGAAGAATAGTTTTTATTTGTATTTAAAAAATGTAAAAGCTGGAATATTAAACTTGGCTTGGCCTTTTGGTTGGAGATTTGAGACTTGACTTGAGACCACAGACTTGAAACTGGGACTCTGACATAAGATCCTTGTATTTTTCTTTACCCAGCCTCTGTCCCTTGTCCATCCCATACCCCCAGCTTCCAATCTCATATTAAATAACTCCTTAGAGCTCATTGTCTGAACTCGCTCCCCCTCCCTCTCCGAGTAACGGGGACACTCTACGCCTTTAGCCTTGACCGGCTCTTCTTCCTGATCCATGCCTCTGCTGGACCCCTGCCCCACCCTGAGTGATTGATGGTCATGGCGCTCTCCCCTCTCTCCCCCTCGTCTCACCCCCGGCCCGGCGGACAGCATAGCGTTTCATGAGCTCATCTGTGTGGCGCCCGGTAGCTGCACCTCAAATGCGGGCCCCTGTCTCTCCCGTCTGGACGCGCACGGCTCCCTGGGGATCGGAGCACATGTGACCCCTTCACAGAGCCCGCCCGTGACCCCTTCGCGACCTCACTGTATCATCACTGTCTCCATGTCGTCAGGCCCAAGCTCGGGCTAACTGCCAGACTATCCCTTTACTTTCCGTTTAATCCCAAACTAATCTAATTACCGCAGAGACACAGTGAAACGCGCATGTCCTGGCAATGGCACAGCGGTGCATATGTGGTTGTGTTACTGCTTTGTTTCTCTAATATTGGTTTAATATTGGTGTTAAAAGCCTTTTCAGCCCTGTTGTGCCATTACGATTTGGCATGCTGGTGTCCAGTGTAATGCTAACCTCAGCTTGGATCAGACTAGCATCACAGTGAATTTATTTTTGCCATCTCAGACGGTGACGAAATCTATGAGCTACTCAACTCTCTCAGCCCCAACAAAGTAAGCACTGTTGTTTTAATATTTATGTGACGCTAAAAATGCATACAGCCCTACTTTGAACCAACAGCATTTAGCCAACTAATTGCTTACCATTAGCATTCATTTAACCTGGCTCATGCTAAATTGATATGTGTGTCACTCTGGCTCTCGCTGAAAGTGTTTGGAAAATGCAGAACATTATGCCAAGATGGATTCTCGTGCGTTTGTGAACTCAGATATCACAGGACACAGAACTAACAATTTTTACCGATTGTTTCCATTTATTGACTTAAATGCACCCACAAGGTATTTATTTATTGCCAATTTGTCATATTTTGTGCACATTTATGTCTAAGAACCAGTTTGGATGGTTTATTCCAGGACTGCAAACGTCTCTGTCACCGTGCACTCCACATACAAGCAGCTTTGACTACACCTTCTAAACTAAATCTCTCCCCTTGTATGGACACTTCCATTAAGAGCCCACATTTGAGACCTGTCTTCATGGAAACTCTCCTTGCCTGGCTCACACTTAAAGTCGCGCTCCTCCTTTCATCATGTTGCCCACCTCACCTTAACCTCTCTCCAGGGATCCAGCAGAGGCCTGTCCTTCTCCGCATGTGCCACATTCCAGCGGGGAAAGAATCCAAGGGCACTGATCACCTAATCTCCCCCGTCTGCAGGAGCACCTGTCAGGACGGGGCAGGAGCACATCGGTGGCAGGTCCCTGGATCATGTGGTAAAGGCATCATGTTATTTTACAAGCACTGCATGAATTCACGGAAATGGTTTTGTGTGGAGAATCTCAACGCTACAAGTGGTATGTGTGTAAATTTGAACATGGATCCTGCTGGATTGATCTGTGTGGCAGTTGAGTCACCAATTGATATATTTTGATATTAAAACTAAAATATATGCTTTCTTCTCCACACCAAAAATTCTATGGACTTGTCGAGAGCCATACAACATAGATTCTTCTTAGGGTCGGTTTACACGAGAACACAAATGACAAAATATTTTATCAGAAGTGCATTTTGTTTAGACAGTGACAGCGTTTTTGGGGCTTAAAAATGCAAAAATCTGAAACCACCCTCCAGAGTGTAAAAGTTGAATACACTCTGCCGTAGCATTTCTGTCTACACTGCCCAAGATGCAAAACTCTGGTCAGATCTGCTCAGGTCATGTACGCTTTTATGTCACATACATACAGTACACAGAAGCAAACATAGCCGCCTGGCATGCATACACGATCGAATTGCACACACTTTTACCATTTGCATGCAGATTTCCTCCTGAGAACACTTGTCTAAATGCCGAATAAAAAGTGAAGACGCAAAGGCACTTTTGCGTCTTCTGTTCAAACTGTCATCATATAAATGTAGCCTCAGCTTGAAAACTGAAAACTCCCAAATTATTATTATTATTATTTTTTTTTTTTTTACAAATATGATAATGACACTGTTTTTACATTAGTGATATAAAAGCTTGTGTAAATTAACTTTTCATTCTATTTCTGGATATAAATCTATAGTCGTAGCATTTATACATTTAGAAACTGACAAACCCTATGTTAACTCCATAATCAATAACTCATTTCATACAGCTGACACTAGATCACATATATTTTTATCTTGCTCAGTGGAGGATCTTTCTGACCCAAATGAAACCAGATCTTTCATTTAAGAATAGAAAGCCAATGAATGACACACAATACGCCCAGAGTCTGTCCTGGCAACCAATCAGATCTGTCAGCCAGCTGTTGTGAGGTGAGCCCACGGACCGTGCAGTGGGCCCTGGCAGTCTGAGGTCCTCCACATAAATCACACTCGGAGGGAGCAGTTGCTGCTCCTGTCTGGCCCTGAAGAAGACACAGACATTTCTGCCATAGCTGCTTTTCAGAGCCCTGGTTGTGTTATTGTTTACAGTCAAAATTGTGAAGACATACAAGGGACTGTCATCAGCACATTTGTTTTACTGCCCCTTTAAGCCCTCTGTCCATATTTTATGTTATGTTGTGTGTCACTAGACACAGGGAGTATAATGTATAGTTTGGCTGACACGAGGTTAAATTTATTTGGTTTTGTTAAGTAAATTATCTCACGTGTGTTAATTTTATGAGTTAGGTTTACTGCAACGTGGATGTATAAAGTGCACAATACTTAAATACAATAAGCTTTGCAAAACATAGACAAGATAAAATGTACTTGATTTACTTTTGGGTTAGGGATCCATTACTTGCTTGTTTCTATAGATATGCCATTGCTCTGCCTAGAATATTCTGCAGTATGACATTAAACATTAAACTTTACTTTTAATTAATTATAGGTAGTTGTATAATTCAACAATACCTAGAAAAACAGGAATTTTGACTGTGAGCGGGGATGCTTCTCCAGGTTTAATACCATACTTTGAAACATTCCAGACAAACCAGTAACATCTACATCACCAGAAAAGTTAGACAGTGCACCTTTAAGCTTTGGGTAGCTGAATTTTGTTTTACTTGCAAAATGTGAGATTTATTAAGACATACAGTTGTACTGTACTGTATGTCCTAATAAAGAAATCTCACATTTTGTAAGTAAGACGGTGTGTGGGATCTTTCTCTATGTTCTGCTCCCTTTCCTTCAATGCACCCGTCTCAAGTAACTGAAGTGCAAAGTTCTCATTCTTTAATATAGCTGACTTTTGTTTCTTTTTCTAAGTAAAATTTACTTGTGGTTTACAGTGGATCATCGATGAACAGCTTGATATCTTACAAATACTTATTTAAGGCTTGGTACATTTTGTAATCTAACTGATAACTAAAAACTTCAAATTACTTTATTGTTACACCAAGGGGTCACTACATTGACACTGGTTCTGAATGATTTTAAATATAGAACGTACTAAATGTATTTTTTCTTATCTTAAAGGTGCACTATGTAACTTTTTGGTTAGGGGTCCAAATGTTCCAGAGTATGAAAGGAAACAGCTCTACCTTACATTTATTCAATTACGGGTGTTTTTATAGCTCAAAAATACCAAAACTGTGAACGGGGTTGCCTCTCCACAGATCTGACTTGCAACTTGGCCTGGTTTGGACTCCATGAAGATAGAAATGTTTAATACCATAGTGTGAAAGTTGCACAATGCACCTTTAATTAATTTCCACTAACAGACAACCAAGACAATCTAGTACATTACTGACAATCACATCCAATTGACTCAACCGTTTTTGGTCAGGCTACAAACTTTGTGAAACTTTTCAGTGAACTCTGAGACAAATTCCGACCAAATATCACACTGGCCTATCCCTGCAGACTGTAGTTTACCCATGCCCCAGTATATCTTGATAAATGATCTCGACCTCTCTTGGACTGACACTGCTAATGCGTCCATGCAGAGAAGGTCTAGTTTTCCCCCTTGTCCAAGGTTATTTCAACCCAACCAACCATTCTGTGTAAAGTCTGAATCCCCTTACAGCATGGCCGGCCTAATGCCTGACACAGGAACGCTGCTTTGCATGTAGCCTGATTATTATCTGCTGCACAAATTGCTAGCAGCTGCTTGTTCACGGCCCACGGTCCAGAGTTTATACATCGAAACTGCTGGAATGTGGACAATTACCACTTTCACTTTCTCACAATAAGCTTAATATAGTTTACAGAAAGCGCTTTGTTGAAAATTCTAGTTTAAAGGTTTTTTATAAGCCTCTGGGGCAAGTGGAAGATGATAAAAATAGGTTCAAAGCATGTGCGGGGTATAGTTCTCTGGTAGCAAGGACAAACAAAGATGAGAGGTCTACTGCATGCAAGATGATTACTGGACTAGAAGAAGAAAACGGTTTACATAATGGGGTTTGACTATAGCCCCATGTGAGGAAAAAAGCTTGGAAGACTTGAGTGCCATGCTTTCCTTTATTAAGTACTTATTTGAGAAGTGCTGTTGGGAAAATATTTGGGAAGACATTTTAACTTTTGCATGGTAATTGTTTTTCTCATAGGCCTACCAATCAGCTCAAGTGAGTTGCAGTTTTGTTGAACACTTGCCTTTAGTTCCTGTTAAATGAATATGTTTGAATAAATATGAGGTGTACTCCCAGATTCTCTTGAAGTGTTTTCTTTCCAATTGTTGTCTTTTCTATGAACGTAGAGAGGCCAGAAAAGGTTACGCAATCATAACTACTTTACCAATACAGTTATTGCTTGCTCATGTCCTGGTGGAACAGACAGCAGCATGCGATCGTGTAAATCTACCTAGCCATTTGCGTAATTTAACGGTCAGTGAGTATCAAAAGGTTAGCCAGAACTGTTTTCCTCTTGACATCACGAAAATCCGGCCCTAAGCGAGAAAAGATCCGTAAATTCAGCTCACGGCAGGATTGCTCAATATTGGCGTCGACTCAATGCACTGACGATGGTGGCATGGAAAGTCAATAAAGATCGACAAAGTGAAGTGGAATGGGACAGGCTGTCTTCTTGTCAAACGCAGCCTCGCACCTCGTGAGCAGTTGAACAGTTTAACCTATAATTACCACAATTAAAATAATACTCATATTAACAGAGAAAAATTGCTTCCAAATGTTCACTTGACTCGTGCACGGATAGAAAAACAAGAACACATGGCACCTTCGCCGGACACATCACTTAAGTCAATTCATCTCACATGCAAATCAGTAACTATAGCTACAGCACTTTTAGCCAGCCACACACAATGCAAGTGGTGTCATACTTTCCCAGAGTTCATGATTCCTTCTTGTTTTTTGATTGAAGTACATGACCCCTTCTCGCATGGTGCATGCTGGGAATTTCCCAAGATTGGGTTGTCGGCATCGCTCCAAAACCTGACTATAGGGGAACTTGTAATTTTGACCGCATTATTATATGGTCGTGACAGTTGAGGCGTGTGTGAAAATTTGTGTTTGTTGACCGTTTACGAGAGGTGTGAATATTTGGGAGCGTTTGTGATTGATTACCTCATTTCGATATCTCCGTCAAGCGGTCTCAGAGCAATAGATACGGTAAATTCTACTGTAAAATGTCAGTAATTTTGTGCGGTGAAAATTGCAGGGGTCGACATCAAAGTACAAAGTGCACGGTCAGATTCAAAATGTCCGCCGCATGCCCTATAAAAACCACTGGACCCCTCAGTCATGGGACGAAGAGAAACACGAAGCACTCCAAAATCAACACAATATTCCCCTCTTGTTCTTACCCTTTTCACTGTTCACAGATTGAGACCTCCACAAGTATTGCATCGTGTTTTTTCTTCTTGGCAGTAACTAGCTCATGTCCAGTAAGTGCCCTCCCAGCGCAGTATTGATGTAGAGGCCCGGTCGGAGGTTGCAGGAGTGTGAGGGAGTGATCCGTGGAGTCCCGCCGACAAAATTACTAGCGCTGACCCTGCACATGGGTGATTGATGTCAAATGTGACCGTAGAGCACACCGGGGGATGTTGTACTTTAGATTTTATTGGCCACCGTGACGGCTCTCTCCAGCTCTCTCTGTGGTCACCGTAAACCTAAAGAACCACTATCTCAAATACAGAGGTAGCACAGAACAACAGATTTCTGACAAATTGGTTGCTACGTCGACTTATTTTAGATGAATGGACAATTTTTGCAATAGTACAGAATTACAAATCGCTTTCGACTTGGGGCCATGGGAGAATATAAGCATACTTGTTTTGGATATGTGCAAATGTACCATACAGTTAAAGTAATTTCACAAAGAGGTATTGTGTGACTGCGTAATAGTAGTGGGGATATATGATTACTGCTGACCAATGAAATCGCTTACTAGGCTTCTTTCTATGCAAAACACAAGTGCAATTTTAGAAGAAGAGGTGAAAAAAAAAGATTAAACTTGGCAAGACAATGTATTGTGCAATTTCCCTTCACAAAGTTCTCATAATACAAGAAAGATAATATAATTCTTACAACATTTTGTAGCAATATACCGTCATTTTTTTCACTTTGAACCCTGCATCTTATACAACAATGTGGCTAGTATATGGACGGATTATTTGTTTGGCACATTGTCCATTCATATATGCAGTCCGTGGTTTAGCAACACAGCAGATACACGCAGCTTGAGTGCAGAAAGCGCCGCTGTCTGTGCGGGTAACACATGGATCTAGGGTTCACATGAAGTTGCAATATTTGCTAGTGTCGTTATCAGTACGCTAAAACAGTTTATGGCCATGTGATAAACTAAGTTATGATACTAAATGTACATTGATGAGTGTGATACGTCTTACCCATATTTGTTAAATGCAGGTGGGTGAGTACGCAACGAGAAGAAACGACACAAACTTAAGTAGCCGGACATCTGCTCATACCTCCATCCATCCATTTTCTTCCGCTTATCCGGGTCCAGGGGCAGCAGTCCAAGCAGGGACTCCCAGACTTCCTTCACCCCAGATACTTCCTCCAGCTCCTCCGGGACCCCGAGGCGTTCACAGGCCAGCCGAGAGACATAGTCCTTCCAACGTGTCTGCTCATACCTGATCGACACAACTAACATAGCCCCAGAGCCTGAAATCTGCTGAAATTCTATGTGACACTTACACATGGATCTGGAGCATCACACTGACTCTTTCTGCAGGAGACATGCACAGTAGAGTCTGGGGAGAGACAGGGATGATGCGCAGAGGAAAATGCTTGTTTGATTGTGTTTTGAACAGTTATTCTGAGCTTCATGCACACACCCTCGACCCTCGTCATGGAAAACACACAAAGAAATGCAGATGATGCAGCTTTTAAGTTAAAGGCAATTGATGTGGCTGTAGAAGAAGGAAATCGAGCTGCTGCACGTGAGCTTGGCGTTAATGAATCGATGGTGAGACTTTGGCAACGGCAGAGTGACGAACTGACTCAATGCAAAAAGACAACAAATTTCAGAGGCGGTAAAAGCAGACAGCCTGAACTTGAAAACGTTCTTCCAGGCGTGAACACTTGTGGCTTATATTCAGGTGTGGCCTATATATGTAAAATTTTTAAATGTAGTTAAAATTTTGTTGATGTGGCTTATTTTCAGGTGCGCTCAATTGTCCGGAAATTACGGTAATGTGCTCCTTTAAAAGTGCATGATATAACTTTCTGGAAATGGCACGTCACCTGCATGATTCCATGGAAATAGAAAGTTAAAACTATATTTTGGAACTGTCTCCATGGAGATTTTTATCCCATACTGTGAAAGATTATAGCCAAAGGAGCAGACTCTACTTGGCCCTTCTCCAGACAAAGTAGAGTCGGGTTTGTGGAGATGCAAGCCTGCTCACAGTAAGGATGCTGCTCATATATGTACGTTTTTATACTGTTGCCTTAAAATGTAGGATATATTGCGTGTTTTTGATTTATTAGATTTTGTTTCTTAATGACACCTTACTACACAATTTAAAAGGTTGACACCGCATCGTGTTTAGAAAAATGTTTTACCACAGAAAGATCCCTTACACGTCCATGAAATCTAGTGCTCAAACCTGATATGCTGCCATCTTCCTGACAGCCCTGTAAAGCTGCTGGGGCTTGGACCAGAGGGACCTGCAAACTTCACTCACTCAAGTCTAGACTGCAACAATACTGCTCCAGACCCACTTCTGCGTCATCTTCACTGTAGAGGGATTCCACAAGGTGCTGTCTCAATATTATGTCGGCAAAGCTTAGTTATGAAATGTTAATCTACTCTAATAAACTGAATTAATTACTAAAAGGGAGTTGACCTTGGATGAACCCGATGACCCTTGCTGTTCACGTCTTAACACATTTTACAATCTCCGTCCCCCGTCTCGTTTCTACGCAATGGGGGAGACGTAAAAAGAAAAAAATTGAACCGTCTGCATTTTTCTCAACATTTATGCATACTCAGAGAACTGGCTTTTATAATTCCCCGATTCCCTTGGAACGTGCTCCGAAATGTAAACGAGTACAATAAATCCAGGTTTTAACTACCACTGTGGGAATACGCTGCATACTGGCGCACAGACTTTTGTAATTTTCAATAAATCCCACATCATTCCGTTTTAGAGTAACAATGTCCATCTCATAGAAGGTAAGACGAGCAGTGGTTTCGATTGTGGAAGTAACGAGCTATAGTTTTCAGCAGGATCACTTCGCACAACCCAAAATGGAGCTTTATATGGCTACGATGTTGATTATTTTACATGTGGTTGGATCTATTTATGTAGTGTTATGCTGGGACTGCAGAGGGTCCGCTCCAGTCACGATGATGACAACAGCAAAATGAAATATGAATATGGATCTTGGGGGGTCTGGATTGTCTTGGATAGGTCTATACAGTCTTGGACAGTAGTGTTTAAAGCTTTTGTTTGCTAAACTGTCTTTTTTTCTTGTGTTTGCTAATGTTTTTTATGTTGTTAACTCATTAAATAATAATGCATGTTTGTGGCTTCTCCTACTCAGAAGCTGAAAACTGTTTCCTACTCTACGCAAGACCTCCTTCAGGCTAATAGATAGAGCTAGAATGAGGGTTTCCAACCTTTTTCCTCTACTGAACTACCTTTACAAAATGAAAATGTTAGAGAGCTACTACTTTTAGCAGTAGCAAGAAATGGAGTATATATAAGAGCTAGGGCAAGCTTTAGATGGGTGCAGTTAATGTCTATATAAGATGAAGTGTTTTTTTTTTTATTCAGTATTTTACCAGGTAAGTCAGTTGCAAACACTTTCTTATTTACAATGACGACCTGGCCAAGAGGCAGTATAAAACACAAAAGCACAAACAGAAAACACTCACACATCAACTATAACATGAGACTGTGAATAAAGATGTAAGACAGTGAAACCATTGCAGATTAAAGATAAAAGTGTTAAAAACATGTGCAATTATCCTGTAAAATAAGGATTTAAAAAAATCCGACAGAGGTAAAAAGGAACTAAGTTTTAAAGTCTGATGAAGGTGGTTCCAGTCACTTGCTGCAGAAAACTGAAACGGCCCAAAACTGTGCGAGCTTTAGGAACGACCAGGGTTATTGTCCATTCATTAGTGCAAGTTCAGCATCAAAATTACACATTTACAATGATAATAGGCATTTAATTCATCAAATTTGGTGATGAATTATGGTTTGCTAATGCCAGCGGTTAGTAGCGTGTGCAATTTACCACTTGCAATTGTGCTGTGATAGTATAAGCAGATCCAAAAATGAAAAATTAAAGCAATCAGTGGCCAACACTCCATGAACATCACATTTTGGTATTGGATTGAATCGGCTCATCTGGAACAGTTGGAGGCAGTTGGTTAATAAATAAACAAACATACTGTACACATATTGTTACACTGCAAAAAAGCTTGGCGGAATTTTAAGATATAAACACTTAAATCTATCAGAAAATGACTTAAAAGTAGTGAAATCATCTGTCTATGCAGCAAGATCATTTTACTTGACAAGTCATCTATACTAAAATTAAGCAGTCTCAGAACTAGTGAGTAGATAATAAATCTGAAAACAAGATGAATAACTTGATGTAAGTTTGAAAATCTCTGATCAGAGCAATTTGCAGTGCACTTTTAAAATGTGAATTACTAAAGCTGAGGGTTCCAAAGGCAGGCTACTATTTACTCCAACTTCAACAAAAACAAGTCTATAATATTCACAAATATTAACGGATGTGTATTTTAAAGTCATATCAGGTGGAAGTATTTTTCGCTAGAGTTGTGTTTTTTTATGTCCCAATATGTTCCACGGCTCAGCTCATGACTTTGCTGGCGCTGATCCAGAAAGTCCGTGGAGTGAGGGGACCACGCCGAGAAGAAAACAGGGAGCTGTACTGGAGCCTAATTTAAACAGGCGACGACTGCAGCACACACAGGAAATGAGAGGAAGGAGAGTTCCCGGGATGGGACTGAATTGGATGTTTCAAACTCGGACTCATATCGGAGAGAGAGCGGGCCTGTGCGCGTTGCCCGGGGTAACAGTAAGGTCATTGAGAACAGCATTTCCTCCTTCTGATCATTGGCTTGGCTTGTCAGCACCGCTATCTGGGCTCCCACATCCCTCCTGCAATCTTTTCAATAGGTGGGATTCACAGCGCGGCACCCTCAGACCGGAGCTGAATCAGACCTCCTGACGCTGGCCTCTCTCTCTGATATGCTGACGGCTTTGATTTTGCGTTTTCGGAGCGGTTTCATCCGATGGAAGGAAGTGGAGTTGAAAAGCAAAGAAATATTCAAAAAGCGGATAAAAATACTCCTGGAAGGCTGTGACTTTTGAGTGTGCGGTTTTGATTGAAAACAGGCTCCACATGTGATAGTCAGACGCGGGCCAGGGCTAAGCGTTCTCATGTCAGACCAGGCAGGACTAAGCTGATCTGGACTGTGTAAGAGGCGGCCATCTTGGGAGTTCTCACTACTCAGAATTATGCAGAACAGAGCGCTGTGCCAGGTTGCCAGATTACCAGGTCTAATCAATCTGATTAGGACGAGAGGCCGGACACCTCACCCACATCTGGGCCGCATGGTTTAGCTCCACATGGTTCACACTGACAGCCCCTGGACCAAGGCGTCACTGCATGGAGAGGTGCCAAAGATTGTTTCAGCTCTCATATAAATAAGATTACAACATCTGAGTTTCATCACTAATTATAGTTAAAGGTGTTGTACTTCATTTTTTAAGTCTTTAAAAAATGTGGAAAACAGAACAAATTATTCCTCTCTTTCTCACTAAATTCCTAGCATCCTAATTATTCATCACAGTGGATTTATAAATGCTTTTCACAACTTTCCAGATTGGAGTTTTGCCTTCATAAGAATTAGCAAACTAACTAGACGCCAACAAGATGAAGGCAACACTCAGTGGTCTTATTTTGAACCTATGTTTTCACAATATGGCTACATTTACACAGCTGGGTATGTTGAGAAATGAATATTTCCATCCCTCTGTTTTCCAAAATAACATTGTGCACATAGCATTGTTTTCAAAAAAGTTTTTGTTTACATCAACCCGCACAAATACACCATTGAGCAGCATCATAACTACACCGAGCCTCTGGGTGGCGCCTCTATTAGATTCACACCTGTAGCATTTATTTCATTATATTGTAAGTATTACTCAAAAATACCATGAAAAATGTGCATTACTGAGCGGGCTCACTTCTCCACAGATCTATAAAAAAATTGCTGACACAAATGATACATGTATGATCCAACAGCTGTGTGTGCAAATGCAAACACATGAAAAGTGTTTGCACCAGTAGAAATCTAACTGCCACTCTGAATGCTTCATGATCATCATCATGGCAAAAGCTAAACATTGGTCACACTTTTGGTGCGTCAGCTCCTAAAACTCTGTTTATCTCACTTTACACGCAAACACCAAACCGTAGTTTTCCAGAATTTCCACTCTAGCCGGAGTTTTTAGAAAGATTCATTTTCAGAGGCAAATACTCTGTTTAAAGATGGGCCCAAACTAAGGGAAATGTCTCAGTTTTTAAAAATACCCTTGTACGTGTAAAAGGGGCCTATATCTGTACCAGGACAAAATAAATATTCAGTTATTTCATGATTAAAATTGAATACAGACCTTTTAAAGGTGCACAGTGTAACTTTTTGGTGGGAGTCCGTCACCTGGTTGTTTCTATGAAGGTTGAAAATGAGTAATGTTCCACAATAAACAGCACTAGCTTACATTTATTTAATTACAGGTGGTTATAGCTCAAAAATATCTTTAACTATGTCTCTGTCTATGTCAGCGCTGGATACAGACATTGTGTCCTTGGGCAAGACACTTCACATAAACAATGCACAAACTATGAAGCGTTTTTGGTGTAGAAAGAAGCTGTCATTATCCATATTACCAAGAAATATGGAAACATTTTAATGCATTTATGTTTTGTGTAGATTTATTTCATTTAATTTATTTTTAAAACAATTGTTGTAGAGTACAACTTCTGACCTTGGTGGCAGGAATCAGTCTATGGAGACCTACCAACTTAAACCAAACGACCCGTAGCATATACATTCATTCAAGGTTTTTCACATTAACTTTTATGCTAACACAAGGCTTTATTATGACAGATGGCAGGGCACATTTGGGGACTGGGATATCTCAACATTTGATACCAATTTAACTGTTCGCATTCATTAATTTCTCCATTATGCCAAAGAATAGTACTCCCCTGTGAGCTCATTTTCAGCCCCTGGTCAGTAACAGCTTTCAAGTATTTCCAGACCGACTATTATAAACAGGTGTCCGTTTGGTGATAAAAAATGACATTGTAATTCTGGAGTGGGACGTTTTGTCAGGGCGGATTAACACATCATCAGTGGCCATTTATTTTTATAGTGCCAGCTTCATGAGAGTGGAGGTGCAGGGGCTGCTGGGAACTGGCTGCAGTGACAAGTTCAGCCTTGACCAGTCCTGAGTAATCTCCGGAGATCTATGCTACTAAAAGTTTACATTTAAAGGAAAGTGTTGAATCAAATATTGCAAAATTGTGTTGTAGAAATGCCACAAGACAGAATCACCGAAAAGGTAGATACAGTTGCAGTTTTACTTGTGTTTACTTGTGGAAATTGAACCCCCAACTTCATATACTAAATCACTAGCTCATTGCAAGAAGAGTGTCTTAATTTTAGTTGTATTTCCATGTATTTGAACAAACTTTGTCCACAGATATATTGTATAAGTAGCTCTTGAGGTTTAAATAATTATGCTTTGTGTTGTCTGCATCTACACTGCAAAAAAGCTTGGCCAAAATTTAAGATATAAACACTTAAAAGAATGAGAACCTCGCACATCAATTACTTGAGACGGGTGCGTTGGAGGAGAGGCAGCAACCCAAGAACATAGGGAAATAAAACAAACACTGTTTGCCTGACAAAGGCCTAGTGCCGAAACGTTGCACGGTTTGTTCTAATAAATCTCACAATTTACAAGTAAGACAGTGTGCGGGATTTTTCTCTAAGATATAAACACTTAAATCTATCAGAAAATGACTTAAAAGTTGTGAAATTATCTGTCTGTGCAGTAAAATATTGATACTTGACTAATTATCTTAAAATAAATGACCTCTAGGCTAGAATGAAGCCATCCCAGAACTAGTAAGTAGATAATAAATCTGAAAACAAGATGAGTAACCTGGTATAAGTTTTAAAATATTGGCCCGATCAGAGAAATTTGCTGCGCAATTAAAAATCATTTTATAGTCTGATAATCAGGAAGTGGGTATTAGCATGCTAGTTGTTGTTAGATCACCATGGCAACACTCCGCATTGGGCTCTTGAGTGTTGTGACATCGCATAAGATAAGTGAGGAATAACTATGGATCACTGCGAACTGTTTAATAGGAACTAGTTCTATTTTTTCAAGTCTTTCAGGCAGTGCTGTTACTGTGTCCTTGGGCAAAACACTTCGCCCATTGTGCGTGAGTGAAACATGGGTGGCACTCATCAATAATAAACACAACCCAAACCTGATGTATGCCTATTTGTCAGTTGTAAGATTTCCAAATTCGGACCAACATAAATTTCTCCCGTATCCCACTTCTAGGCCCTGACCCTATACTCGAAAACCACTGTATTTGATCACACAATATCCCATAATAGACATTTGTAACCCACAGAACTGCAGATTTTCAGCCTGCTGTCAGCCCTAAGCCTTTAAACGGTCTATCCCTCACAGTGCAGCGGAGCAGGGGAACTGACAGGCTCTGGTCTCGGCACTCCCTCTCCGTCTGGTTCTTATAAGGATATCAAATGGACAGCACCGCACCTGTTTCCCACAAACTTCCACTACATGTTTTTCAAAGCAGGAGTCTCGTGTGTGGCTCCTGGGGTGGACATGTTTGGCAACTGTCCTGGATGAACATCATTTTGTAGCTCTATTATTGATGTTGCTGGTGTTGACAGAATAGATGGGAGGGGTGTGATAAGAGTATAGAGGACTCCTGCTGGACCGGTTGATAGTGGCATTAAAAACACAGGAGTACCACAGATAAAGAAGAGGATCAGGAAGCGGTGGTCTTCTTTATTGTTGTGGTTTACAGCAGGGGGCACAGGTTTGATTCAGTGTTTTGACAGAATCTCATAGCCCTCCATGTCGATTAATGTTATTTTACATTACAATTTCATGCATATTTGACCATATGTGTTGAAAAACTTGACCATGAAATAAAACTTATCTTCATATAAACAGTAGGGCTGGGTATCATTAAGAAGTTGCTGATTCGATACATACGTCGATACAAGGTCACGATACGATACTTATCTGGAAACAGTGCACTTTCAGTACAATACGATATATTTCAAATCGATTCAATACATTTCAATAAAAATCATGACAGTGATACTAAAAGTCTTTGTTAAATCACCTCTTGTGCAAAGTGAATATAAAACATAAACATTTTAATCTTTAAACCAGTGATAAAGTGTTGCATAAATGAGTTTCCTTCCACTAAACAAGCAACAAAACTGTAGCGCTGTAATAAAATAATTAAGTTAAATATACCACAAAATACTCTTTGCAGTATATCGATACAGCAGCCCACGATATCGATACTGTATCATTGCATTAAACAATGCGATATATCGATATTTTGATATTTTTCCACAACCCTAAAGAACAGTATTGTACTTGTTGGGTCAGAAAGTCTAGTGTGATTTTTTTTTGTGGTCGATTTTCAGGTTTTTCAACAACAATGTGTCTTACCTTACCATTCAAATTAGTTGAAAATGGTCATTACTGTTTTACCCTCTCTCTTTCTATTTCACACTTCAGTTGCACTGTCTAAAGTCTTTGGGCCAGAAAACCTTTTCTAACACAACTGTAAAATGTCTTTCAACAGGCAATTTTTTATTTTATTTTTTTACATCTCTACCATAGATTGTTTATATAAATGAACATAACTTACCCGATAGCCCCCACGTTTCAAATAGAAAGTGAGCATGGGTGTGCTCCAGCTACCAAAAATCACTCCTTTCTTCAAAATTGCTGCTGTCAGGCTCATTTTGCTTGTAAAATGTTCGTATTAACCCACTCTACTGGTGTTTTTATGTTGCTGTTTTGTCCAGAAATCAATTTATATTCCTACTAAGGAACTCAGCTCCAATTGTACCTCATAAATACTAGCCTGAGTGAGCTTCATTTGACTGTAACCGAACGTTATGGGTGACGTCACACTCCCTTAATCCACTTCTTTACACAGTCTCTGGTCTCTACATTTCTTGCTGTAATGACAATTGCAGGGCTGTAGTGTTACATCTTGCCAAACTTACCACATATTACAAGATGTCATTTAGCATCGGAAGCTGCTAGTTCAGTTCCTGCTGTTTTACCATGAATGAGTTGATCAAAACCACACGCACGCACCACACATTTCCTCTCTAATAGAAGACCTTTGTTTTCCCCTTTGACTTGATGTTATGTGACTTTACAGCTTTATAAGTGACGACAGCAGCTAATGTAAAACATGTCATGTCCATTGTGTTGTGGTTTTGCGCCAACTCCTAAAGTCTCACCGCAGCCATCACGCGCATTCACAGCCCCAACAAACCATAACCCCGTGGTAATGCAGTCATGTCAGCTCGCCGCAGATCTTTGGCGACAGTTTGCATTGCCTAGCGACCATTGTAAAACTCATCTGGATGTCGTCAAGACCGTCCAGCTCCGAACCATCTGAACCATCCGCGCAATTACATGCACGTTTTTACAATACACGCATGTAGACAGGAACACTGGAGCATGCTAACCCCTCAACCCCCTCCTCCCCTCCCCTCGCACCCCCTCCTCCTCGCCGTGACCCCTCGTAATGAAAACAACATGTTCCATTCTCCCAGGACGGGGGCAAACAACTCCAGTTAAACCCGTGCCCCCTTCCCTAAATTGGACTCTCTATAAATACTCTTATGACTTTCCTAACTGCGCCACCATAATTAAGTAACACGCAGTTTATAGGTGCACGTTCGCCCGCTGAAATCTGAAACTGCGTAGTGGGCGGGACTTGTAAAAAGGGACATTGCTTATAGAGGGTGGTGTATTTACATCTACGCTGTAACATGCTCTCGCGATGGTTATTGGTCCCAGACGCTGCACCTGATGTTCATTTTTCAATTTGTAAGCAATCGTCTCACAATTGGCCAGTAAATTAAAGCGTAAACATGTCTGATATTCGTCTTGTTTGCATCAAAGAACCCATGGGAACACGGTACGATTGGTCTGCCCCACCTGAGTCGGTTAAGCACCCATCAGGAACATCCCACCCAGGAGAGAGGGGGTGCAGGTGTCCTCCGCCTTCCGTCTGCTCGTACATCATCCCCAATCAAGGCCCGTGGTTCTCCTCCTGGACCTTCATACCAGTCTTGTGTCATGTAGCAAGTCAGTGATGAGAATGGATGGGCTCTGCAAAGTTTCCCCTTTAACCATTCATACTTAAAGGGCACATACTATGTTCTCTTAAAGGTGCATTGTGTAACTTTTATTGTGGAGGGTCTGCCACCTGCTTGATTCAATGTACTGACTTTTTTGGACTATAAGGTGCACTTAAAATCCTTCAAAAAAGATCAAAAACGACAGTGAGCCTTATAATCCGGTGCGCCTTATGTAACTCTTTCTGATTGTGCTTACTGACCTTGAACCGATTTTTTTGTGGTACACGGCGCTCAAAAATCTGTCAAAATCCAAAAAGACTTTGGTACGCTACGAAGCTGCACCGCTTGATGGATTGTTGGAGTGTTACAGCTACCACAGTCAGGAGCCTCGCAGAGTAAAGGTCAAAGTATAGTTCTGCGTCAACTCAACACACACTGCCGCCGTGGCCTTGTCGCAGAAAGAACACATATATTCTACCGAGTTGTGTCCTTTAGTCCGACAGAAGCTGACCGCATCAGCGCACAAGGAGCGAGCTGTTTTTTCAGCACTTAATAGTTATGCAGATAGTTAACACAATAGTTTATGCAAATTAGCCATATGGTTTTAATTTTTATTTCTGTAAAATGTAAACAAATGTGTGCAAAGCTGCATTAAACACATTATTACTCAATGTATATTTGAGTCCTCCTCGTAGGAAAAAAAAAAAAACTAACTTAAATTATCCATCCACATTCACATTCATAATACACATTCACCAAGACAGAGAGGCAATGAATTACGTCATGATCTACCAATGGATCTTGGATGCCTGTGCTAAGGAATGAGTCTCAAGTGTCGTCCATTTGTTTTGCTTAATGCGCCTTATGATCCAGTGCGCCTTATGTATGAAAACAGACAAGAGAATTCAACTTTATTGATATTGCTCCTTATAATCCGGTGCGCCTTATTGTCTGAAAAATATGGCATGTTAATGTTTTTCTCCAGAATGTTCTAAAGGACGGTATTTCATTTAACTATCTCCATGGAGACAGGCAGGCGACATGACAAGGCCAAGTTAAGTCAGATCTGTGGAGAAGGGGCCCATTCACAGTAATAATGTATGCTGTTCCTGTAGTTTTGAGAAATAAAAACACCTGTAAGTGAATAAATACAAGATATATTTGTTTAATGCCACACTGTGGAACATTTCAGGAATAGAGACAAACTGATGGCAGACCCTCCATCAGAAAAGTTGCACAGTGCACCTTTAACTTAGCTTACTCAAAGTTATAATTCGACTGAGTTATGCATGTTTGAGTAATCAAGTTCAAGGGCTCAGAAAATGTCAGATTTTTTATTCACCCCCTACCCCAGCCCACTGAAACTTGAAACTCCGATTCGTACATAGGGTTCAAAAATGTCACATTGGGATTTTCATGTAAATTACAGTCTGCTGTTAATATGATTAATAACGTGGTCATATGAGTGGTTTTTACTCCTGCAGTTCTTTCAGTGACCACTTGTGGAATTAGTAACTGAGTTCATGGCCCTCTGGTGATATGCTACATCCGCAGTATTTTTCCACTCACTGCAGTTCTTCAATTTTTTACATATTGTCAATATAGACAGTTATGTATAGAACCTAAACAAATGCCTCTAACCACAGATCGATGTGTCCAAAAGATCGTTATTACTGACGATTCACAGTGAAAGAAAAGCTTCCTGCTGAAAGCCACATTCGCTCTGTGCGTATATGACAGTATTGTATAAGCAGCACAGCACAGGAGCTGTATTCTGCACCATTGCACTTTTGCAGAGGTTTTCTCCAGAGAACAACTAGCACCATGTGAGAATGCCGTGTGCCTCATAGAGGAAACCTGGATTAGTAATTAAACCACAAATCTCGCATGAGTGGAGACCTCCTAACAACCTACTACACTGCATCCTACAGTACTGAAATATGCAGCCACTAGTTTTCATGGTCTTAATGACATGAGATAAGCCATAATCTCACTTCTTTAATCTTAACAAAAGCCATAACATTTTTTAAGAGTATGGGCGAATTGGCATAAACTGCTCTAATACTAGCAGCAAAAAAGTAACAGCAAATATGTGAGTTGTTTCAAAAATAGCATGAGCAAGAACAGTATAGTCTGGGTGGTAACAGCAGTGATTATTCAGATGATAGTATGTCTGTAGTCTAAGTGTTACAAAGTAAAGAACAATCAATAAAATATGCAATGAACGACGTCTAATACTTTTTCTAAACTTGTACTTACAGGAAACACTGTATTCAAGAACTAACTTTGGATTGCTTAGGCGCATTGTGTAACTTTTCAGTTGTAGGTTCGTCATCTTTTTGTTTCCATGGATATGTCAATCCTCTGCTTAGAATGTTCCACAGTATGACATTAAACAGCTCTACCTTATATTTATTCAATTACAAGTGGTTTTATAGCTCAAAAATACCTAGAAGAACAGACATTCTGACTCTGAGCGGGGTTGCCTCTCCACAGATCTGACCTGTAACTTGATCCGGTTTGGTCCCCATGAAGATAGAAAGGTTTAATGCTGTACTCTAAAACATTAGACAGAGCCATAACATCTCCATGAAGAAAAGTATCTGACGGACCCTCCACCAGAAAAGTTACACAATGCACTTTTAAATCTTCTGTCATTGATTTATTTTAATAAAGCCCTGAATTGACAATTATACAATGCTTCAGATAGAACAGCTTGTCAAATAATCGTGGCATTCAATTGGCTCCTGCTCTGCTTTCCTTTATTATGTTTCCAGGATATTGTTTTGGCCAATTGGTTTCATACTGTACATAATGTGGCACATCAGTAGAGATTGTTTTGGTGCCCACAAGCCGCCTTTTGTTCAAATGTTTATATGTTTCTCTCATTGCATGCAGAACCCATACACTGTAGCTGAGCATATGGAGAGAGATCAGAGCCAGTGGAGCGTGCACTGTACTGGGGGCCACTGTTTGTGACCCAGTATTTAAGCGGTGATTGACATGCATGTTAGCAAAGAAGTCCATCAACGTAGAGGTCAGAGGAGCGTCCAGGCAGATCTGTTACTTAGGGGCAGACAGCGGAGTGGCTAAGGCTTTACACACTCGGGCTTGTTGGTTATAGGTTTAGTTTATTGCTGCACAGTAGGTTCCAGTGGGAAGAAAGGGGATTCTGACATGCCAAATGAACCCAGAAAAAAACAAAACGCAACTGCACATGATTTCTTAATGTCATAGAGTTGGTTGGCATGTAGACATTCAAAAATCGTTCATCGCTCAAACAGGTTTTCATTTTAGTTAACAGGTATTTTGCTGAATGTGAACCATGTGGAAGCATGTGTCTGTGACTATCCCAGAGAGTGTTTTTTGTATTATTGTGCAATGTTAGGGAAGGGATAATGGTTCAAAATGAGCTGCAGAAGCGTAAAACATTTTTTAATAGAAACACTTAAATAACTGTATTATTTGTGCTGCTCCTGGTTACATTGTTGTCCTATAAACTTAAATGGCTCATGGCAAAAAGAGAAATTCAATTATGCTAATATGACTCCACAATCTGTGCAGTTCAATAGGCCTAAATAACAAACAGAAACTGTAAAAAAGTAGATGTGTTAGTAGTTTCACTATAGTTAGCTCCTCCCTTCAGGCAGATATAAGGAAGTGTCCACCAGCATTTTAACCAGAATTGAAGAAGCAGCTTGGATGACCTGTGAAATGTATTCGACTTTTGTCCAGCTGGCAAATTGGATTTCTCTTTTTGCTATTGATTCTACCTGAATGATATTTCACACATTAAGGGGCTCAGATTAGTCTATTTTCTGATCTATGTTATAATGTTTTCTCATTAAATACATACCCAGAGTTGTGTTTTATTCACATATTTTTCACAGACAAATCATAGTTCTTCTCGTAAACAGAAAAACTCATATAGTAGTTGTTTTGCATGTGTTTGAATGCTGTTAGCCAATTTTCTTTATTCACTGCCATCACTTCCATAGTTATCAGTATTTTCAAGTTGATCAGATTTTTGTCTCTCAGCAAGGCCTTAAATTTCAAAAACATAACTGCAGTTATGTTTTGTTTCATTCACACATTTGAGTAAACTCTTTATCAGTCTGTCGACATCTCCAAAGCTCAAAATGTTCTGTTCCACCTTGTGATGTCATGTGGTTTTACAGGATATTCCCCACTGTTTTTAAAACTTCAAACATTTTCTCTAAAATCATTTGGATAATTCCAGCCTTGTAATTGCCTATCTCTATTGAACTAAAAGTAAAAGGTAGCTGTTAACTTCATGACATGACAAGGTAGAACAGAGCATTTGGATCTGGAGATGTCGACAGACTAAAAATAAAGGGTATATTCAAACGTGTGAATGAAACAAAACATAACTGCAGGTATGTTTTTGATGAATTAAACTTTTCTATCTCACCACCGGAAATGATAAATAGTGCACTGTTAAAATTTAAGGCCTTGCTGAGAGGGAAAAAGGCGTGATCAACTTGAAAATATTAATAACCAGAGAAGTGATGGCAATGAATAAAGAAAATTGGCTAACAGCATGCAAACACACACAAAACAACTACTATATGCGAACTTTAATAGTCACTCTCCTGGTTTCTTATTTCACCTGCTCTCGACTTACACAGCACTACACATGAGCATTGGCAAGTCGAGAATATAAACTTGGACTATGGCACTTGCAGACCAGCTTCCCATAATGCACCACTCTCTCACCCAATCAGTACAGCCGTATTTCAACCAAATATTTCACATAGAAACAGCCTCTCCAGCACAAATATGAATGGCGGACTTTAATCGCCCTTGGACCATGCAGGATTTGGCACCAGAGGGACCCATGAGTCATTTCCGTCTGCCGGCCCCTGGTTCATTTAGGAGACAAGCAATAAAGGCCTGGAGAAATGCTACGGTCCTGTCTAGTTGCTTCACAGTGGAAATCATAAACAGTGTAGTAATAGCTAGAACTGTGCGGTTTCCATAATAACACAAAATAAGCTCGAAAACAAGTTTAAGTTTGTGAATTTAATGACCACGTTTGACTTTGTGAACTGGTGGTGTCAAAGTCGTTTTCATCATGGACTGGGTACAACTTTATACCAACTGTATTTCAACCATGACGCATATACAGACTTGAAAAAATTGGCAATAGTTGGACATAGGCAGGTAGAGGCTAACCTGTTAATGCTATATTGATATGTGTAAAGGTCTGATTGAGTTCTTCACATCAATTTGGAACAGTTGTTTTGCTTGTGGTGTGGAGTCACTCAAGGGTAAGTCCTGGGCCCTGGTTTATTTTTACCACTTGGATAGACTACTCTTTGTTTCAGGGAGCTGTGTGTTATACCATTTTTACCAGATTATGTGCAATTGAACTGTTCTGATGGTGAGTTCACAATTTGTTAATGTTTCTAGACAATTAGACGTCCATCTAAAACTGTCTAGCCGCAAACTACCTACAGTTAAATGCAAGCAAGACTGAAACTGATCATTGCTTCTCAAAACAAAATTCCGTTATACCTTTATTTGGTCTGAACCACTGGTTAACTGGGCAATCACAACAGTGGGAGATCGGACATGGGGTCTCATGAGTTTGTGAACTCCCAGATAAAGTGAGAATTCATCTTGCTAACCAGTTCCAGAAGAGATATCAGGTAGAGAGAGTGCATTGCATGTGAACTGTCATTGTCATGTGATTGGTTCAGAGGCAATTTTAACTTAAGGCTGTTATTGGATGAATCTATGTACACCATTGTTTCATTTGATTTCTGATGGTCATGAGTATTTTTGATGGTCATGAGTATGTGAACTGTTTAATTTGACTTTGGGCTTAAAAGATACCAGTACAATAACAATATGCTATCTTATATGCTGCAGCACCCCCTGCACAGCTCCATTAGGGACAGGACAGTGTCGTTGGGACCAGGCTCTCGTCTCTGTCCCACTGGACGTCATTTGTCTCACAGGCCATATTTCTGTACAATGCATCACTATAATTGATGAATGCAAGAGGATGGACTACTATGTTACTATGTTTGTTTCATTGTTGCTGCCGCCGAACTTTGAATTTCCTCTGGGATCAATAAAATATTTTTTTCTATCTTATCAAAGGTTATGCTTCGTGCATGATGAAATATTTTGGGAACACTCTTTATTTTATGGCTATATGAGCGCTGAAATGACCATGTGAAAGTGTTGTTATTTTTTAACCTTACAGTCTGAAGTCTGACATTTTGTTATGTTCTGAGCACTAAAGTTTTGAATGCTGGTCAATATGAGATTACTGAAAAATGCAGGAACCAAAATGCAAACTACAATTTTACATTGTAATTACCCTTTAATGGTTGCCAGGCTGGCGCCACCTAGTGCCTCCGCTCAGTTTCATTTCTCTTCAGCGACTAGGTCAGGAATCAGAATACACTAGACGGTTACCAAGAACCCAGGAAGTGTGAGTTTGGGCACCAGCCAATCAGCGAAGAGCCATACATTCTGTGTTGGCAACGATTCCTGAGATCGAAGATTTAAAGCCGGAACAAAGAGAATGTTTGGTGAATTATATCAAGGGGAAAGAGGTTATTGCCCTTCTTCCTACGGGATTTGGGAAAAGCTTAATATACCAGCTAGCCCCGTTAGTGGTGCATTACATACGTCACGACCAAATAGCAGCGACTGGTTAAATTAAAAAAGTACTCGCCTACCGTCTGAGTTCATGCTGAGTTTACTAATGTGAATTCATGAGTTGAAACCCGTTGATGAATCAGGCTACTTTAATGGTGCACTTTGTAACGTGGAGGGTCCACCATGGAGATATTCTACAGTATGGAAATAAACTTGGTAATCACAATGGGAACAGGTTACTGGTCAGACCTATGGAGAAGCAAGCCCTTGTATATGGTAAGAACTTTTTTTTTTTAAACCAGATGTAAGGGAGATGTTTAATGCTCTACTGTGAACATCTCCATGGAGACAAGCAAGTAGCTGACCCTACACCTTAGAAGTTTTATAGTGCAACTTTAAACATGAAAAAAACAGTTCTTAGCTTAAATCCTTCATTGGTCATACCCATTTCTTCTCCTCCATCCTCCTCTGTCCTCTAGGCCACTGATCAGCATGTTTCCTCTTTAAACCGTTCCTCATGTTTTCCATGGCACTCCGGCTCCCTACGTTGGGAAAGAGTCCATTTCCTTGTGCTTCTATGTCACCCCACTGCTCAGGGACAGAGTGCGTCCCTGGTTCAAGCACTGCCCCGGGACAGGCTAGTGCAGGGGTGAGACTAACAAGTGTGTGGGAGAAAACCAAGAAAGCTTGAGAAAATACTGCAAACTTGAAGCGTAACAGTCAAATTTAGATTCAGGATTGGGTCAAATTTGAACGAGTAACTATGTAATGATGCGGAATTAGTCCCAAGGTGAAATTTGAGTGAAAACGAGTGTAGCAACATTCTAAAAAAACTTAATTTAGATTTTCAGGGTGCAGTGCGTTAAACTGCTGCTATGGATGAGTAGATCACATTATGAGAGTAATTTTGAGTTTTGTTTATTTTCATACTAGGCAGTTTCGCAGTCTTTTGTTTCAGTGGTGTAACTTTTTTCTCTTATTTCACATACTTTATTTTGGGCTTGAAATCCAAATGAAATATCATGAAATTGATTAGACATGTTGTAAATTGATACATCTATTTTGGCATCATTATTCTACTCCTGTTTTTGTACTTACACAACCGCAAATTCCTAATTCTGGGACAAATAAAGAATGGATTCTTTAGTTGCATAAGATCAGTGTGGCAGAGATCTCATGTTGTTAACCCCCTTCTGCTTATTTCCTGTTCAAAACATACACACTTGTGAAACAGGAGTCTATCTTGCCAAAAAGCGTGTTTGAAAATTTGGAAGGAACTCAGAACCAGAACTGATTCTGTAGTTACGTAAGATCAGAGTGGCAGAGATTTTATGTAATTAACCGTCTCGGCTTATTTCCTGCTCAGAAAATAATATGTATGTGAAACAGGAAATCGAATGCAACCTTTAACACTCAGAGTGAAACGTGAGAAAATCAGCACGTTTTAGTTTGCAAAAGTCCACGTAATGATGCTGGTGGGTTCTTATTTATTAATTAATTCTATAATATGTTAAAGTTGGGCTCATTTTATTGTCCCTGTATGGATATTTGTGTAACTGGGGGGTTGGCAGGGACTAGATTTTTTTCCTACAGTAATGCGTCTGCAAATGCATCCGCCTGTGCGTCGCTGTGCATGGTTCCCGGCATCACTGATTACCGATTAGAAAAGGTTGGTAGGGTGGCAGTCAGGGCTTTCTGTGGTTAGTGGAGGCAGCACATGAGTTGTTTCTCTTTCAATGTTTTTAGAACTTTTAGTCACACCTAGCACTTTACATCTAAAAAGAAAAAAACTGCTACAGTACCTCTTTATATTTGCACAGCACAAGCACTTTGGGTACTGAAATCTGTGATTCAGCTGGTTGTTTTGGTTTGAATCTTTGGTTTTTGCATTTCTAATTTTGTTTTTTGTGTGACTTAGTTTAGCTGAACCCCATATTTTAGTTGTGTTAAATCTGTACTTTTAAATGTGTAAAATGAACTTTTAGAATATTACTGTTAACTAAATAAAGAATTGTATTGTTTCCACTATTTACTGCCTTTGTCCTATGTTTTGGCCAGACTTCCCTGTGTTACAATTAAATATATGTTACTGTGAATCTCCCTCCAACACCCCACTACATTTGTTCTTTGTATTTGCCCCATCTTCCAATGCTGCTGGGGGAATGTGTCCGGAGCAGTGGGATCCATAGTTCTGCTCCTGGGGTCCCATCTCCAGATCTTGAACTCAGCTTGGTGACTGTTTAACTGGACGGTTGTGTATGTTTTGAGTTGATAGAGTAAAAGGGAGAACTCGGAGGAAATCCAGCCAGACACAGGGAGAAACGTGCAATCTCAGCACAGAAAAACCTGGGTGGCTGGGGAGTTGAACCTGCAACCTTCTTCCTGTGAGGCAAGTGTGCACAGATGTCCATCACAGCACTTTGAGACTTGAGGGCTGTTTATATTCATTTTAAAAGATCAAATCTGTGTTATACTTAAACTGCGAATGAAAACTTGAATGAAGAACACAGTTTAAAGGGCCCACACTATTTCCTGATCTGTTATAATGTTGTTTCCTCATCATAAACATAAGCAAAGTCATGTTTTGTTTCATTCCCATGTTTAACACACAAACCTCACACATTTAGGCTGCGTTCAGACTGCAGCCGGAAGTGACCCAAATCCGATTTTTTGGCCCCTATGTGACCTGTATCTGATCTTTTAATGACAGTCTGAACGACACAGATCTGATTTTTTCTAATGCGACCCAGGCCACTTGGATATGTGGTCCTGAAACCGACACATATCCGATCTTTTGACATGTAACTTCAGTCTGAACGGTCAAAGCGCATTCGTCCGACCTACACGTTATCAACAAGCCACAAACGTCACTATTCTGCGCTGAAGTAGGTGAAAATTGTTAATGAACTCCGTGTCACTGAAGCAAAGCACATCGCCACTCACCACTCTTGGCTACGTCTGCGCATCCACACGTTCCTTTCAATGGACGTTGCTGCCGCTGTCCCACAAAGCACCACAACCAAAAACCTTGTCCTTCTCCTTCTCAATCTCCTCCTTAAAACAAGTAAGTTGTTCATGTTCTGGCTCCGGTACAAGAGGAACTTTAAAATCGCCAGGTGCTCAATGCTCGTGTCTATGTTTGGACAACTTCCGTAAACACAGAGCTTGCTCACTGTGGTTGACATCATCGTGTCCTCCAGTGCGCATGCGGGACACTTTCGGGCCGTTTACTGTTCACACTGGAGTCACATACAAGTCGCATTTAATTGGAAATGTGAACGACCTTGCAAAAACATGGGATTTCACAGCATTAAGCCCTGCAGTCTGAATGTAGACTGAGTTCTTCGTGACATCACAAGGTGGGGCAGAGCATTTTGAGCTTTGGAGATGTAGACAAACTAATAATAAAGAATTATTCAAACATTTGTGAATGAAAAAAAACACAACTCCAGGTATATTTTTGATCATGTAACAACATTCTCACGTAGCTTAAAGCTCAACACTCAATTTTGCTTAATATAGGACCTTTAAAAGTATTCAGACATGATGAATAGCGGGCGTGATAATGACTGAAGTATTGTGATAGAGGAGCTTTGCTGAGAGACAGACTTGAACTTTGATAAGACAGTTTAGGTGGACGAGTCTGCTGCTGTCTTCTGCTCGCTCGCTCATGCCGAGGGGAACAAGCTGCTGGACTTATCTCATGTTAACTTAGTTATAGCTGAGAGGCTCCAGGATACAGGAGGAGAGGGTCAGGACCCCGACCAACGTCCCCCTGGGGAGCAAGCACGGAGAAGTCAACATTCCTGAGCAGGAGCACAGACCTTCCACTACCAGAGAGAGAGAGAGGGGAAAGGGGAGAGAGAAAGAGGGACAGAGAGAGAGGGAGAGAGGAAGAGAATGGAGTAGAACAATAGAAAAGAGAGAGAAAGAGAATGGGAAAGAGAGATGGAAGGAGAGAGCAAAAGAGATTGAAATGGAGACAGGGAGAAAGAGAGAGGTTAGATGAAGGAAAGAACAGAAACATTTGTGTTGTGTACTTTCCACTGAGCCTTTACCGGCCATCATAAGTACAAATGACCACAGACTATTGCTCCGGTGAATTAGAAACTCTAACTGACCCGCTCACAGTTACAGTCATGCCATGTTTGATTTGCCTTTAAAAATAGTCAGTGTGCCGAGCTGTCCTCCTGCGGCTAAGTCATGCTCAAGGCGGTGGTGATGGCGCCTGCTCAGGTCTGAGGAGCTCCAGGACTCTGCACACGTCTGGCCCTGATCCATTCTTACAGTGATACAACATGTCAGCTTTAGTAGGCCTATGCGCAGGGCCATGTGGAGCTGCTTTATTTACTACACAAGAGCCCTCAGCTGGTCAGTGTTACAGCTGATGTGGTTAGGCCAACATAAAAGACCACGGAGAAAGTGAAAGTGCCTGGATATATGTTTGTAAGAATAGGCACTGCGGAGTTACAGCTACAAACCTTTGTTAGATGAGGCAACTTCAGTCATCTTAATGAACCTTAGTCTGTCTGTGCTGCTCAGAAAGGGCTTTCACCACTGTCACCAGCGCGCATCGCCCTCACGGAGTATTTAGCCACAGGTGAAAGAAAAGACTATCGCGTGTAGCACCAGGGCAGTGAGCGTGTGCGTGTCCACGTGGCTGTGTTAACTTGAAATTCATAGTCATGGATATATGTTTAGTTGTCAGCTGATCACCTCTCACATAGCTTATGTTTTGGGTGAAGAATCGTAGTGAAGTTGCTTAAATGGACCTGAATCTAGTGCATACGCTCCACAGAGTGCAGAAACATGTGAATTCAACTTCAGACACCTTTTCACAATACAATATACACACGTTAGCTACATCCACTTAGGTTTATTGTGTAGCCAATTTAGACCATTCAAAATGGCACAAAAACATGGCTGCTTGGGTTTCCACATGAGTTCACACACTGATGACTGTGTGTTCTTTGCGTCCTAACATCAGTCTGTCATTCTGTGTAAGCATCTGTCTCTCTCCTCCTGCTGCAGCTTTGACAGCCCTCATGGAGCCCTCAGCCTCAGCTTGTCACGTCCATCTCACTCTGACAGCCCACACTGCCATCCTCCCCTCAGCTATGCAGGAATGTATGGGAAATACAGCCTGTAGGAATGCCAGTAAAGAGCTAGTGCCAGCAAACAATAAGACTAGTGGCGTACGGAGATCTAAATCACTCGTCAAAACGTCCGCCTGCTCTGACTGCGGGTTATGTGCAGTGACAGAGAGTAAATGTAGCATTGCTGGAAGCCGCTCTAAATCCAGTCCACGACCTCCAGACAACCCCGAAGCTTGGTGCACTTTTCTCCCATAAACTATAAAGTCCAATCTAAAGCAAATTTTTGAATTTCTGCCAGTGTCAATTAGGCTTGAAATCCAAATGCTTTGGTTATGATAGGTAATATAAGGTAATATAGAACAGAAGGTGGTACGTAGAGAACCAGATGTTTTAAGTGAGGATAGTCATAAAGTGTGTTAGCATGCTGGGACTATGCTAATAACTTGATGAAGCCTTCACAGTTGGATTTAGTCAATTCTCCAAGTTTCCTTACCTGGTAAGATGTCGAAGAACAACTTTGATATTTAGTGGTGATGGAATGTTTGTTTCTATGATATGAAAATCTTATACCTGATTATTAGGGTTAGGGTTTAAAATGTAAAAAAACAAACAAACAAACAACGTACTCCTCTATTATCGTATGCATGAGTTTAAGCCTTTTTCGGGGCCAAAAGTGAGTTTTGACATCATGGTAATATTAACATCTAGCATGGTAACAGCACACTTCCTGATTCTCAGACGATTTACAGACACTTTATGATTACATTGCTGTATGCACTTAATACCCGTCCGTCCATTTTCTTCAATTTATTTCTCATAGTCACTACATTTGACCCTCATTTACACGCATGTCAAATTTTTTTATGAAATGTTCAAAATGTTGGCAATACTTTACATGCTATTGTTCCACTGCCTGTGAAACTATATCATTTGTTTTGATATTTCATAATCAATACACATGTCTGGCAGTGAATTGATGTTGAAACTTGTTTAAAAATAGCGTACCCAAAATGGCTGCCCTGCTAATAATCACACAGAGTCTGGGTCATCGGGAGCATCTGGTGTGAGAATGTGTCATTTTTCAGGAGGGGCCTGGGAAACGCCGTTGCCCAGAATAAGAGCCATGGGAATGATTGAAGGCATGAGTCTATGTGGAGGGTACTTGACCTGTTCTCCCAACACAAGTCACTCAGCACAATACTGCACAGAGTCACAGGACTTTTACTTACTTACTTACTTTTTCTCTGATCTGAACCCTCACTACCTAAGCTCCAGCAACTACAGTCAATCATTAGTCAGTGCCAGTGCAGCCTCTGCAGCTCAGTGATTGAATTCTGGAGGTTCTGAGTGTTCACATGAGGAATGGTCTGCATGAATATATTTAACCTCAACATGGAAGTTAGGGCAATGGCAACTAAAACAGTAAGAGAGCAGGCTCATAAATGACCAATATTTTGAACAACTGTATATTCTTACTTACTGCAGGCAGTAGTTTCCCCGTTGACAGTGTGGAGTGGAGCAATTCAGTGACATAAATCTCCTGGGTTAGCGCAGAGCTCACTGCTGCCGTTAGCCGAGCTAACCATTAGCCGTGAGAGTAGACAGAAGTGTTGATGGGAGACACACTGGTTAATGAGTGCTATCACTCACCACCACTGCCCTTCAGCTCTGCAGCCACCGTGCCTCTGCTCTGTGCAGATATGCTGTGAATTTAAACATATATAAAGTATCAGTGTAACCTCGGGTAAGGAACATCACCCACTTTGCATTTGTAAATTAATCTAGTGTGTAATGGTGGGAAATTGTCTCGGTCTGGCCCAGGACAGTTGTAGCTACAAAAGAAGTTTCCTGCCATTGAATAGGTGCATGGAAATGCATGAAACTGTGAAGAAATCTTGTGCTTTTGAAGTGTAATGCATCATAATTTTATTGGGTAACGACCTTAGGAATTCCCAAAATGTGTTTCTTCTTAATGATTTTGTGCTGCCACACAAATATGCATTGATTGCACTGATTCAGTAGTCTTTGAAATATATTGTTTTACTTACATATCAAAATGTCATATATGAGTGATCACTTTTTTATGGTGTTATAAATTCTTCAGAGAAATATGACATTTGAAAATAATATTTGTACATTTGGGCTGCTCTCGTGTCCCTGCTCTGAGTGACTGCCCTGACCACCTCTGGGACTGAGTTAAACGTGATATTCTGTATTTGTATCATGTGTCAGTCTGCGGTTACACCACTGTGGATATGTTCTAACCATGAATGAAATATGCCATTTCCATTCAAAACAGCCATGAGGTCTTTTATTATGTACAGTACATTATACACTACAATGTGAAATAAACAACTGCCTTCTTTCCTGTAGTTTGACAGCTGTAAAAAATCTATGCATTTTGACCCCAAAATGAAATATAAGATCCATTTTATAACAATCCAATATATAAACCCTTATTATTATCACCCACTATTGAAACATGAATAGTGGGTAATTCAATAATAAGCAGTTTCAGTTTTAACTCAGAGATTTCAGATTTGAACTAGAAAAGCACTCAGAGAGCGCAGACCTCCGCCAAGGACTACCCCCATTTTTTATATAAATTGCGATAAAATCAGTCTTCTGGATCAGATCCGGATCAGCCTTTGGAATATGAAAGAGGATCCCATTGTCCATCCCTGAGTCAAATTTCATGGGGTTTGGTCAATAATTAACCGAGATATTGAGAAACAAAATTTTTGGCCCTATTTACCACAATGTTAACTAAAATTTCAAAGTGATCCAGAATCCAGGATTTCTTCCGGATCACCCCCAAAATGAAATCAGTTCTTCCTTGTCACATTTCCAACAAATCCTGAAAATTTCATCAAAATCGGTCCATAACCTTTTTTGAGTTATGTTGCTAACAGACAAACAAACAAACAAGCAAACAGACAGACAAACGCCGGCAAAAACATAACCTCCTTGGCGGAGGTAATAAAGCTTAAAGATTGTAAATTGTAGCTTTATGTAGCAGTGATTAGCAGTGCACAAAGACAATATAAAGTATTCATTCTACATATATTCTCTAGCTAACCATGTCTTTTACATATTCACCAGTTACATTAAATGGAGTTCACAGCATACGCCCCAACTTTTACCATCTTAACTACCACAGAAATAAATGACGCATAAAGTCTAAAAGTGTCAGTGCTTGGTTAGTCTGTAACTTGGAAACTGACAGCTCAACTCTGAACACAGATAACTTTCACCTCACATGGCTCTCACTATTCTAAAACAGGGGCCTCTCAATACAGCCAGTCCCCCTTTACTACTACTACTACTTCTACTACTACTACATTTAAGGCGTTAGAGATGTCAACATTGTTAAGGCATTTGTATTGTTTTCTTAGTCAAGGAAAGTTAGACATTCCCCGGATAAGCAATTGTTGCGTGCATTTGTGGCTAACTAGGTGGGTGGGTATGCTGACAGACAGAGGTGGTGCTATAGCAGCAGTAGTAGTAGTAGTAGTAGTAGGAGTAGCAGCAGTAGTTGTACTAGTAGTAGCAGGAGTAGCAGCAGTAGTTGTACTAGTAGTAGCAGGAGTAGTTGTTGTAGTGGTAGTAGAAGTAGTAGTAGCAGTAGTATTAGTAATAACAGTAGTAGTAATAGTAGTACTGTAGTAGTAGTAGTAGTAGTAGTAGTTGTTGTTGTAGTAGTAATAGTAGTAGCAGTAATAGTAGTACTGTAGTAGTAGTAGTTGTAGTAGAAGTAGTAGTTGTTGTAGTAGTAATAGCAGTAGTAGTAGTAGTAGTAGTAGTAGTAGTAGTAGTAGTAGTAGTAGTAGTAGTAGCTAGGGCTGGGTATCAGAAATTGTTTACCATACCTCAAAACCTTCAATATTTTTGCACACCCCTAGTAGTAGCAGTAGTAGGAATAGTAGTACTGTAGTAGTAGTAGTAGTCATAGTAGTAGCAGTAGTAGAGCAGAAAGAAGAGCAATATGATGTTATCTGCCCCTTTTCCAAACAATACTTGATAGTTACTTTAAAAGATTTCACAATACATTTTGATTTAAATCACAGATATTAATAATCCATTGCAAACAGATATCGCCTTCCTGCTGTTAGTAGTAAAAGTATTGGCGGTGATGGTAATAGCAGTAAGTCATTCTAAGTGGGAGGGCCAAGAGCACACGCCAAATTGTGGAGCATTTTGAGGCGAGACAGCTGAATTGTGGGGAAAGAGGAAACGGGAGTGGTCCCTCTGCCATTTGTTTTGTTTTTAGCGACTTACCACCTAGACAGGCCAACATATCTCTGCCAGATCTGCTACTAACTTTAAAATACTTTGGTGGAAAATAGAAACGATATTCTGCATGTTATCCTTTTAAATATGCTAACAGGGGGTCAGTCCTATGTTCCCTCAACCCTATGTTCCCTTATTTCAAGGATTTTTCTCAAAATTAAATTCTAAGTCACGTCAAATTTAAATTTTTATACCGCATTTAAAGGGACGACTGAGAGTAATTTCAACCAAGGGTCCTTTGCACCATGACCTCTACATTATATCTGTTGTCAACTGCTGCTGGATAATAGGTTGGGTGTAATTGACTACCAAATTGGGAGAAATGGGGATAAATTCTGATGCAAACTTATGACAAAAGAAATGAGGGAACATAGGGCTGAGGGAACATAAGCATACTACCGCTTACAGTAGCTATAAATTGTGCAGTATTCTACTTTACTCAGTAAGAATTTTATAATATCAGAAAACTACATAATACTTAAGAAATAAAAAGTGGTTCATTTTATCTGAAATACTTAGAGTTGTGTACTTTGTGTTACATTTAAAATAATGGACTGATTACAAAGGAAATGGGAGAGAGAAAAGGAAAAAAAAAATCACATTTCACAAAGTGTTTACTGTATTACACACTAACTTTTCTATCTATCTACTCTATGTTGAACGAAGTCAAAATGGCAGCTATAAACAGGAAGCTGAAACCATTTTAAACTCACTTAAACAAAATCAAGTGTACGCAAGTAACCCCGGGTTTATATGAATTATACAAAAACATGTAGCTTAGTATCCACAAAGGAACATTATATTTTATTAAACAGTGTACCTATAACTGCCTAGCCTGATTCACCAGCCGGTTTCACTTTGTGGAAACAGTCTGACCTCGCAGCAATAAAATTCGTTCACTCAATCGTAGGCAGGTACTTTTTTTACTCTAAGCAATCGCTGCTATTTGGTCGTGACATATATAATGTGCAGCTAACAGAGCTAACTGGTATATTAAGCTTTTTCCAAATCCCGGAGGAAGAAGGGCAATAACGTCTTTCCCCTTGATCAAATTTACTAAACATTCTCTTTGTTCCGACTTTAAATCCTGGATCTCGGGAATCATTGCCAACACAGAATGTATGGCTCTTCGCTGACTTGCACTCCCGGGGTTCTTGCAAACCATCTAGTGTATTCCGATTCCTGACATAGTCGCTGGAGAGCCTGGCTAATAACTGCAACATTTGTGAAATAGTGTGTGGACATGTGTGAAGATTTCAACACATACATGTATAAAATATTGTTTACATTTGTGCAGTGTCATTATTATTATATTGATAACAGTGTATTTAAACTAACCCTGGAATTCTTGTCATCTTGGTATAATGTGGGTCTTTGTGCACCTTTGCTATTACTCTTGACCTTGTACAATGAACCCCCTCACTCCCCCGGCACTTAGAGCATTATGGGACGTACTAAATGAGGGGACAAATTGACGCGTTATAGGAGGTGGTCCCAGATCCAGGAGCAGCAGCAGAAGCACATGGTGTAAAGGTGACCCCCCTCCCCTCCAGAGGTAACCCATGTGGGGTCAAACGGGCCCCTGAGCCATGTGAACAGGAAAGGTGTCTGAACTTTTGGCTTGTCCCCGCCTTCCTCCGTCATCTGCAGCAAATGGGGAGAGAATGAGAGGGGTAGAGAGAGAGGGACAGAGAGAGAGCGAGGAAAGGTGGTGGGGGTAGAGTAGGTGGGCCTGAACACCTCACACAAGCCCCCTTTGTGTTCTGAACATGGGTGTGCGTTAGGTTAGCAGGCCAAAGGGGGCAGCTGTGAGGTGAAGTGAGAGAAGTGGTGGTTTGCAAGAGAAGGCTGTAGAACATCTATGGCATGAACATGGAGCTTCTCTGAAATGTGGCATATTTATTGTTAGTATAAAATTTGGTCAGTGAAATGGGTAACTTTCTGTATTGAGATCTGTAAGGTAAGGCAGACTCTAAACAAAAAAAGTTTCTGTGTCTCTGGGGTAACTTGTCATGAACATGATGAGCCAGTCCCTTCTACATTATATTCAAATCCAAAAGGGTCTAGAATCAGACCATAGAGAGTGTAAAACCTCTATCCTAACTTGGTACGGTCAAACCACAGCTGCTAATTTGTTCATGTGTCTCTCAAATGCAGGAAACATCTAAACTTTTGTCAAAGCATATGATTTGGCTAGCCAGGTAAATGTGCATGTACATGAATTACCTGGGCTCTGACCCTGGGATCGAAGGATTAGTCTGCTCTGCATTTGTAATAGATGGGAGAAGCTACAAAAGAAACACAATACAATTAAATCAGGGACCAAGTTTCCTCTGGGCACTCTGATTTGTCCCATCAATCCAAAACACGCATAATAGCCAAAATCCTCCAACTAAAGGCCGAATGATAGTTCTGCTTCGACTCAATGCACACTGCCGCCGCCGTCTTGTCGCAGTCGTTTTTGATTTATGGATCTGCGTCGAGGTCTATGTACCGCGAAGTAATTCATCGCCACAAAATGCTAGGAGGATAAGATTTAAAAACGTCGTTCGTGTATACAAAATGAAGCGAGAAAGCGGAGTACCAGAAATGTATGTAGAGCAGATGTAGAGAGGACCATTCACAGCCCTTATTGTCTGCATCACTTCCCCCTGCTGTCTGCATCATTTTGACACATAGTTAGAAAATTTCGGAGTGCAGATGATTTGATACATGACTATAAATTGGGTTTAAGAGTCATCAAGTTCAAGATCTGAAGATGGGTCCCTGGGAACTCCTGACAGCCCCAGTGGCATTTGGTTGAACAATGGCTCAAATGGAGAGACTGAACTTATAACGGATAACTTACAATACCTGGGATATACTTCACACTTCACCAAGCAGTACCTTCTTGTATATTCAGATGGCTGTAGAAAAGCAGGTCAAGCAAAACCAACTGGCAAATACAAGACCAGCTGAATGTACTGGGGTGAAATGTTTTGAGGCCGAAGTGTAAAGCCATATGAGCAAAGAATAACATGACCTGCAGCGATCCATCAAATGTGCCACCAACAACATGGTCATGTAAAAACAAACAAACATGTATCCAAAGCAGCTCAGCAATGACTTTCAACCTACTGCATGGGACTCTACTAGGGGTGTAATGATATCCCAATCTCACAATATGATATTGCCCCGGTATGAACCTCATGGTATGATATTTATTGCGATATCGTGTGAAAGCTCACGATATGGTGGAGAGGCTCACGATTAGGGATGTAACAATATCCAAATCTCTCGGTAGGATATTTACATGATATACATCTCAAAGTACGATATTTATTGTGATATTTCGTGGAGGCTCACAAAACTGCTAATATGCTACTTTTTCCTTTTGGCAAGATTTAATTCAAAGAAGCAAGACTTAAAAGTGCTTAGAACTGTTATTTCTTCTTGTAGTCTGCATGAAATGGTGCAAAGGATCATGGTCTATGTAGTTCCCTTGCTTTTTTTAGCTATTGCTGCACCATAACTCTTAATTTAAGCAAAGAGACTCAATGTATTGTGATGGTCCATGATATTATTGTGAGAAGACTGACGGTACGATATCACAATATTTTGGTTAATGTTACATCCCTAGACTCTACATATCTGATCCTGAAAGAAGGATCTGTGTGTAATTTGGTCATAATCATTAACAGACTCATTAAAATGACAGTACACATGTATAATTATTACTGGAAAACATTGAACAGATCTATTCCCAGTCTTCAAAACATTACCATTTCAAAGCACTATACAAGGTCATCTTTGAAATGATGTCATATAATCTTATTAAATCTTGAAATATAGAAGAGGGGAAAACCACACATTTTGCCAATCTCTACAATTGATTTAATTAACTGCAAATCTGCGTGTGTGACCTCTGTAATCCAGTTTTTTGCCTTTTTTCACCCGGTAAAAATTAAACTTTCACTATAAATAGAGCTAGATAATGCGGTTGACCTGGGGGTTAATTCTCTGGCTTTTGGACGCTTTCATCCCCTAGGGGCGCTCTGCTCAGGTTACACTGTCCTGAAGCAGAGAGGCAGCGTGAGGAAATGAGTTCATATGGAGCAGAGAAGCCAGGATTTGGGCACCTTTAGAGGCAGTCCCAGGACCAGTCATGGTGGACCCGGTCTAAGTCCTGCTAATATCCTGACTCCATGCTCACTACGTCAGCGCACAGGCCTGCAGGTGAAGAGTGAACACTGATAACACGGAGATATGGAGGCAGATATATGAAATCAATACAAAAAGTCCACCATTTAGAATAAAAACAAACAATCAACAGTTATGAGAAAAACATAAAAGGCGCTGTACCTGATTCAAAACTGAAAAATAGTACTAGCTTACTTTAAAAAATTCCTAAATCCTCTTGTGTCCTGACTATTTTATCCACCATGATGAGTTTATAAGTGCTTTACCGACTTCTTTGGACAATAAAATGCTGTAGATCAGACAGAGAGCACACAGCAATTTTAACTCTAAGAACTTTTAGAAAATATAAGTGTTATGTCAAAAGGGGTGGGACGAGGTGGGGTGGGATTATGATTAATCTACAAACTACAAAGAAAATAATGCATTAAAAATATTAACACATTTTATTGCAGTTTTCATGCCAGACAACACTGAATGTTGTCGTGGTACGCCAATTATACTGATGCACGCAGTTCCAACAACAATGCTTGCTACAACAATGGAGCATGAAAGCGCTCTGGGTCTGCTGGACGGTAAATTTCTTTTCAAAAAACGACTCGATGCAAGTATTGACAAAGACTTTGTTTATTGCAATCTGCGCAGAAAAGAGTTTGCATATCACAGAAGCACATCAACCCTACGATGCCATTTAAATGCAAAACATGTCACGGCGAGCACAGAACCTGTTGGAGCTGTTGTGCTTGAGCAGTTCTGGTCCCAGTACAAACAACAGCCCAAACTCGAACAAATGACGGACTTCAAGAAAAAAATAAGTAAATCAGTAAGGCAAACATTGTTATGCAATTAACTGAAATTCACTAATTGCAAAGCCTGTAATTAATTAGATGAATTTCTTAAATCCAGTCCCATCCCAGGCCAAAATATTTTGCTCAACTACATGGAAAAAATCAGGTACAGTCACTAATGTACTTTTGATCACTAAAGGATCAAGGCTATATATATCACACAAATTAATGGTCTAGTCCATTGTTTCCCAAAGACTGGATTGCAACCCTCAGGTGGGTCGCAAAAGATTTTTTGGGGTCGCATTGTCACGATCTGCATGTAGGTCTGATGGTATTTTTATGCTTATTCCTTTCACTACTACATATATATGTGAAATGGGAATTTCTGTGCTCATAAAAATGAAAACAAAGCACATAAACAGACTGAATGCTGCGTCTGATATGTGTTTTGCGCTCTCCTCCTACACCCTGGATTGGAACGCACTGCAAAAACACAAACAGGCCCACCTAGCTCATTAGAAATGTTGAAATATTAAGACATGTTTTGTATAATTTCGAATCTTTTTGTAATTATTTTATTGACTATTTTGTTCCAATATTGCTGGTTCAATTGAATGTTAAAAAGAAAAATTTAATGTCCAAATAGGAGACATATGGATCTCTTTTATTGCTGGTTCAATTATTGTTTTTCATTGTTTAAAACTTGAGTAAAATTGTTCAAAAAGACACGACCACTCAGTCAACAATAAAATATCCTCATTAATGTTCAATAACCGTCAAATCCACCTTTATTTTGTGATTTACGAATAATGTCTATTGACTTGGGTCGTGAAGTTTGAGACTTTTAAAAAATGGGTTCCCAGAAAAAAAGTTTGGGAAACAGTGGTCTAATCACATGGCATATTCAGAAACACTGGAGGTGTGTGGAGTGTCTTGCTTAAGGGCACGATAACACCATACACTGCTACTAGAAGGAACTGATCCACAAACTGTTTGATTATGGTTCAAACTTATCCAACAACTGCGTGATGTTTACAACTCAAGTCTCTCGATTAAAGGTAAGGGACAAGATTTTTTGCTTCATATTGTACTATAATTTTGATATTAAAAATAACAACAGTAATTTATTGTTTCTACATTAGATAAAAACAGCTCTTGAAAAAAAAAGTTTAAAAAAATATATATTTTACTATACATTTGAGTTAAAACAACACAAATCACTGAACAAGTCCTATGAGATAAATGACCATTCTCTTTTCATGTATTTTCATTTCACTTCCATGCTTGCCTTATTGTGCATTCAAATAAAGGGAGAAATGCGGTCACTGGACTACAAACTTCATCAGAACACGCAGTAGCTTTCCCCTGTCAGCACCTGTCAGAACAATAGACAAACGCTCAATGGAGGATAAAAAATCTTAAATGAAACTTCTCAATTAATACCAGATGAAACTTGCTGTTGAGCTGCTATGATTTGTATCCAGTCGCGCGGCAGCCAGCTTCTCTGACTAATTACTCCTGTGCATAATCCCAAAATGTTTTAACATAATCGCAAATAGTGTTTACACTCCAAAACTCCACAGGATCGACGTTATAAAGTACCGCGGGCTGCCAGGATAAATACACACGGCTCGATGCAATGGCCCGCACCGTTTTAACATTTATCTTTCTCCATTTGTTAATCTAATCAGAATGGGTAAATAGATTTGTACATATACTACAGAGCTGTCAATCAGTGCATTCGTCTGGGCTGGTGACAAGTCTAACCTGGGGCCATGTAGTCGACGTTGCACCAGTATGATGTATTCGCTATATGCTAAGCGAACGCCGTGCTCGCGGTGCGCAAACAAACACAGAATAGCAGAGAAAGCAGAGAGCCATTGACAGACGCAGTAGCAGAGGTGAGTCCAGGTCAGGAGGAACTTCCAGGACCAGGCTGCGGTGGATTTCTGGTATATACTGTATAAATAGAACAGTTTGAGGGCTTTTCTCCCATTCAAAATATATAAAGTTTTGTTTTATTGATCATCACTATGGCAACTGTCCTCATTTTCCTCCTTCTAAAATCTATAGGTTTCAGAATGATGAAACTAGAAAGAGAGGTGTGACTGTGTTATCTACAGATAATATATAAATAGACAAAGCTGACCCACTAGACGGTGCGATCCGAATAGGAAGTGAATATGGGGGCACTTCCGGCTCCATCGACTCTTGTTCAAATAAACTTTACATAGAAAAATCCCTCTCTTTGTAACTGCTGTATTGTCATATTAAAATGTTCTTATTGACTCACTCTACGTGATCTTGTTGTTTCTATTTCACTGTTTGGTCCATAAATACATTCCTATTCCTAATACGGAACTTGGCTCCAAATTCGCTCCAAAAACAGTTAGCCTCATGAGCTTCATTTGACTGGAACCGAACTTTATCGGTGACAACATACTCCCTTAAGCCCAATTTCTGGTCGTGCATCAAATCGTCTAATCGTGCAGAGTCTGCGTCACCTCGAACCCCCTCCATAGAGCGTCTGCTTCGATGACACACACCTCCAAAAGTTTCTAACTACTCACCAAATGCGTAGACAGCGAAGGGAAGCGACGCAGACAAAAGGGGCTGTGATTGGTCCTCTCTACATTCGCTCTACATACATTTTCAGTACTCCGTTTTCCCTCTTCATTTTGAATACATGAATGTAATTTTTAAATCCTAGCCTGCTGGCGTTGTGGCGGTGGATTACTTTGCGGCTCATAGGCCTCAATGCAGATCCATAAATCAAAAATGACAGCGACAAGGCGACGGCGGCAGTGTGCATGGTATAAAGTATGGTCATGTCTCATATAATTTTCAGTTAGCTTATTGTTAAACCAATGAAGAGTTTAACATGGTAAATACAAAGTGTTCTATTGAAAGTATTCTGACGCTGACACATGTGGCAAAGAGATACAGGTCATAAGTATGGTTCATGCTTATACGAGAATATGGTGTCCTCCAACTACCAAAATACTGGGTGCTTTTCTTCAACCACTGATGGTAAATACATGATCTCTCCCACCACTGTTGTAGATCCAGGAGGGAAAGTCCAGTGACAGAGGGGGTCTTACCCAGAGCGGCCCGTCCCTGGAGCTCAGAGCAGGGTCATATGGACAGAGGCCCCTTCCCCTGCTCCTGGTGCTTAGCTCAGCAGCACACAGGGAGGAAGCCACACCACAGAGACCAGAGAAGAGGGAGAGGAGGTCAAAGGGTACGAAACATAAAGATGACTGAGAGGAGTTCACTTATGTCACTCACAAGATTACTCAGGGGTGTTGGTAAATGTAGTCATTTGACCCTATAGCAACTAAAAGTATTTTGTGAAAAAAATCTATTTGTTATATTTCACTTTTTTAAACATTCATTCAGTATTTTAATGTGATATAAACTATTATTTTTTACTCTCAAATATTTTATGAATCTATGAGTCTGGTCACCATTGAATCTTGCTGATTTCAAATAGATGTGATTGACGGGTGGATTAGCCAATCAGGGACATGCATGGTCTGTGCATAACAAAATCAAACAAGGCTGATTATGAGGGAAAAGGAAAGAAAAAAATATTACAGGGAACTTTAAAACATTGCATATTTCTATAGAATTAATGAGCAAAGCACTAAACTCTGATGTGAATTTTGATTTTATTCTAAATGATGGGTGACCAATGAGCTCCTTTGTTTCGCATGCATCACTCAAATAAATGAATCTGATTACACAAGAATTTTTGGTTCCGGCTCGAGACACTCTGTATAAAAACTACAGGAAAATTTCAATATGGACTTGCCTGATTGAACTATGAGTTATTATACATTTTGGGTATTTTATTCCCCATAGTTCTCGTTCATCTCTGATTGAACACAACTGGCTGTACCTAGAAGTTAGTTAGGTCCTCATGATTCTCTTTTTTGTATAGGAAATGTTCATTTTTATACACAAATGACTGCTTTTTATAATATACTGTATGGAATAATGGCCAGTTTCATGAGCATAGAAGAAAGAAATGTCAGTTACAGACCATTTAATTAATTCCCTTAAGCTTTTGTAACTTTTCTGGTAAGAGTCTAGCACCTGGTTTTGTCCATGGAGATGTGCTAGGAAGATTGGTTTTCCATAGAATGTACCATAGTATGGCATTAAACTTGCTTTTTATTTAATCATAGGTGTTTTTTTATAATAAAACAATACCTTGAAAAATATTAATTCTACTGTAAGCAGGTGTACCGCTCCATAAATCGAACCTGCAAATTGGTATGGTGTTAGTTTCCATGGAAATAGATAAGGTTAATATCATACCAAGAGTAAAAATCCAGGCCAAGCAACAACATCTCCAGTGTAGCGGACCCTCTACCCATTAACCGTAAAACTTAATGCTACAAGAGGTTTTTGCACTGTAGCTTCACTTATTCCATTTTTGGTCCCTCTCTTCTCACTTAAGCCTGACACTCAGTTCTGCATGAGTGAGGTCTTTAGCTCGGTTTTCTCATCACCTCTTTTCTCTCCAGGCCCTGTGTTGAAAAGCCGTCTTGGATGTGTTGGTTATGACTGAAATACTCAAGGTAATAAAAGGCAACTTCTGTCAGCATGGTGCACTCTTGCTTTGAACATCTAAGAGAAGACATTTTATGTTTTATGTTACGCCGTGTTGCCATTATGTCATGTGGTTACCTCCTCTAAAACATACCTCGAGTTGGGTCTTGTTTCATTCACACATTTGGAAAATCCAAATATTGGTCTGTCTAGAAAGCTCAAAATGTTCTGTTCCTCCTTGTGATGTCATGAAGCAGGAGTTTTCAAGTTAAGAGCTGCTTTTGGTTTAGTAGAGATTGGCAATTCCAGGGCTGAAATTATCCTGAAGGTGTATGAAGTATAAAAACATAGTAGCACAGTTCTTGTATTACCACATGACATCACAAGGTGGAACAGTATTTTCTATTTGAAAGAAAAACTATGCAGGATATGTGTGTTAAACAAAAGTGTGAATGAAACAAAACACAACTCTGGGTATGTTTTTGATCAAAAAACAATATTCCATCCATTTTCTTACGCTTAGCCGGGGCTGGGTCGCAGGAGCAGCAGTCTAAGCTCATCCAGGGGGACTCCAAGGCGTTTGCAGGCCAGCCAAGAAACATAGTCCCTCCAGCGTGTCCTAGGTCTTCCCCAGGGCCTCCTCCCGGTGGGACATGCCCGGAACACCCAGGTGCCAAGGAGGCAGCCAGAACCACCTCAGCTTTCTCCTCTCGATGTGGAGGAGTAGCAACTCTATTCCGAGCTCCTACCGTGTGACTGAGCTCCTCACCCTATCTCTAAGGGAGTGCCCAGCCACCTTGCAGAGGAAAGTCATTTCGACCGCTTGTATCCGTGATCTTGTCCTTTCGGTCATTACCCAAAGCTATGACACGTCTAGTTCATAAGTTTTTTGTTCATTGTAAACTGCAATATTAATCTATAAAGACTGGTTCCTATAACTTCCTTTTGGTTCCAGAACAAGCAACAGATTTTGATTCGCAAGTTTTTATTGACTATGACTGTGTGACCTTTTTTAACCATAACTGTGTGATGGGCGGAGATAGGGGGTTGGTGAAAACAGACATTTACTGCAGAACAGTACAGGTTCAAAAGTCAAGTTGATTTTCCATGATATTTCCCTTTAAAACTCTGCAACACTTCCAACATGCCAAAAAGGGAGGAAAAACTGAAGTCAAAATTCTGATTCCAATCAAGTGACTTTAAATAAATAAGTACCAGTGCCACTAGCAGTGCTGTATCCAGTTCAATCAACAGAGCCACATAAGCATTTTTTTTTCTTTTTCTCTGTGGCATTAATCATAGGTGCAAGCCCTCACTCCCACAGCCCAGTGGACTAATTAAAGCTAACCATGAACCGTGGGGTTCATAAATCCTGTGGAGTGGGGCAGGACTCTGTGACCACTGTGGTGCAAGGGTTAGGCCTTCTTGCAGGAAAACTGGTGTCATGTACTGTATGTGCTTTGTCATGGACTGTGAAAAAAGTATTATAGTACAAAACGTTTATTTTGTCTTTCACCTTTCTTGGCACTTGGCAACCGTGTCATACCTTATATGTAGAATTACTTCTTGAAGTTTTCTTAGGGCCCTTAGATGTTGCTGTGTTGAATTAAATTAAATGTTAATATCTAATATTTTTTATTTTTCAATACATTTTTCTCTAACATGAGATAGCTGTTTGCATTACTCGGTTTCATGAGCTATCTATTTTGTTTGTTGATGCTACATACTTGCACCATACGACAATGTGCCTTTTTTTTTTTTTTTATTGTGGGCTGCAAAAAATTCGTGTCCACACACGTGTTGGCTCAATAAATATTTACATCCACACAACAACGGAGCACTGAGTGAAATGGACGTAATACATATGCCATAACTATATGTGATGCTGTAAACAGGATACTGCCAGAGCCAAAGAGCACCTGCGCATAAAGTCCTTCCTACGTGATGAAAGGCCAAAACAAATAAAAACTTCACCATTTCGCCCAAAAAACGTTGCCGTGTGGACACCACCTTAAACTCTCCTGTTCTGGTACTATCCTCTGCAGTTGACCCATTTTTCAGTGGTACTCGGGCAACCTGTCAGGGGCAGTGGGCTCCTCAGTGCAGCACCTAGGGACCCATCTCCAGATCTTAGGCTTGGTCAGGAGTACCTAGCTGGAGGCTTTACTGGAGAAAAAAGAAAAAAGTGTATTCAAACGAAGTCCTTGACCTGCATGTAAAGAAGTGGACTAAGGAAGTGTGACATCACCCATAGGGTCAATGGAGCCGGAAGTGTCCCTGTGAACACTTCCTATTTGAAACGTGGCGGCTAGTGGGTTAGAAATGTCCATTTAACTATACAGTTAGAAGGCGGGCTATATGTGTATCTAGAAAAATCTACATAAGAAATTGTTGATTTTTACAGAAGCAACACTCGAAGCAACAAACTATTATTTATTTCAGGTAAAATATACTTCAGGCTATATATTTTGTTCTGAGTACATGAGAATTACAAGAATTTTCGAGAGGTGATGTCTTCCGCATTTGAGAGACACATGATACAAATTAGTGACTGTTGATGGACAATCTCAAGGTTTTTCATGCTTTGTGGTCCAGTTCCAGTCCTTTCTGCATTCAAGCAAACAAAATGTGCAAGGGACTGGCCGGTAAGGCAAGAAGTTAGGTGTGAACAAACCCATAGTTCTATCCCAGGGCAGGCTGGTGGGCAGGGTCTGTAGGCAGGGCATGTAGAGGACCCTGACAGTGCCAGATGAATGGAAGGGAATTATCTACTCACTCGTCCAGATAATCGCTCCATTTGGCCCTGAGTTAGAGAGTGCTTTCTAATTAGCTCCCTGCAGTTACCAGGACCCCCCTCTCCCACCTCTCCTCCCCCAAAGAAAACACTCTCACACATGTTGCAGTTCTAAACTACTTTGATGACACCTACGAAGTAACAAACCCACCAGTTGGCAGGTTGACTGTTATCAAGGAAATTTCATGCTTTAAAGGTGTTAAACGTGCATTGTGTAACTTTTCTGGTGGAGGGTACACCACAGTTTTTTTTTCTTTAGGAGGATGTCATTGCTTTGCTTGGTATATTCCACAGTGTGGCACTGAAAATCTATTCAGCCTTTGTTTCTTTAGAGATGATTTTATTGCTCAGAACATGTATTCTTGTGTGAATGCGCTCACCTCTCTACCGAATTGATCCTTACTTTGGCCTGTTTGTCTCCATGGAGATAGATAAGTTTAATACCGTACTGTGAAACATCCAGGTTGAACAGTTAAGTACATCTACATGGAGACTAGCACATGGTGTACCCTCACCATGAAAAATAGGCAGTGTACCATTAACATTTTTTGCACTATTTTGGTTAAAACTTGCAATATGTAACTTTTCTGGTTAAACTTACCTTTGGCAAACAGGTGACCCCAGCAGGTCAAGTTTCAGGTCAGATCTGTGGAGAGGTAAATTAACTAACAGTAAGAAGGCATGATTTTGAGTATTTTTAAACAATAGTTAATATCATTTATGACACATTTCTTGTACATAATAACATGGCACACATCCAATAGAAAAATTACATAATGCACCTTGAGCTGAGTTGAGTGTAAGTTATAGATCAGATGTCTCTAACGTTTTTCCTCTGGTGAGCTACCTTTACAAAACAAAAATGCCAGAAAGATACTATTTTATACTTTTTAGCAGTCACAAGAAATGGTGTACATTTAAGAGCCATGGTGAGCAATAAATGATGTACAGTTAGACACCTATAACATATAAACCGTTATTTATTTATTAGTGTGTGAAGTTAGACATCAAAATGATACATGCATAATGGTAATAGGCATTTAATTCATCATATTTTACTTATTCAGGACAATACGTGTAATTCAGAAATCCCTTGGCGAGCTACTAGGAAGAGGGTGGAAGGCTACTGGTAGCTCCCGAACAACAGGTTGGAGACCCCTGTTATAGACCAATATTGAGTGTAGTTTAGTCCAATAGACTTTTTTCACAATGGCCCGAAGTACCACAATGTAGGGTAAATGTTACTTATGTTAACGCTTTTCTCTCGAAAAATATCTGTGGAAATGTCTCGCGTATTTTCCACCAGCTTCATAAATCAGCCCCATCACCAAATCTTCATCCAACAAGGTCGACAAAGGACATATTCTGTCCATGAAGAATTTATCCACAACTATCAAGGTAAGAAAGACGAAAATGTGAAGGCCAACAACAACTAGCATTAGTGAACTACTCCTGAACAAAACTAACATTTTGGTCATGAATAAAACATAAGTAATTTGTTAACTCCGACTGATTCTAGAATCAAAATAAAAATTCAATTTCATGGTGCAGATATTAACAAAGACAGAGAGATTTGTGCCGTTTAAATGCTAGATGTGTAATCTGTGAACATCTGTAGCATTTCAACTGCACAAATCTCTCTGTCTATGCTAATATCAACATCATGAAATCGATTTTAAATTTTAATTCTAGAATCTGAGTCTGAGTTCACAAGTTACTTATGTTTTATTCATGACCATAAGGTTAGTTTTGTTCAGGAGTAGTTCACTAATGCTAGTCGTTGTTCGCCTTTACCTTTATGTCTTTCTTACCTTGATAGTTGTAGATAAATTCTTCTTCTTCTTCTTCTTCTTGTTGGATGAAGATTTGATGATAGGGTAGATTTATGAAGTTGGTGGAAAATACGTGAGATATTTCCACAGATATTTTCCCATAGAAAAGCATTAACGTAAGTGACGTTTACCCTACATCCGTTGTGAAAAAGGTCTGTGCTCCAAAGGTGTAACGTACTTAAGAACAAAAGACCAGTTGACATTGATGTGTTAGCTCAAGTCTCTACAGGAGTCCATTTGCAAGTCAAACAAGCTGCTCAGGGTTTTTGTTTATCAAGTAACATTCATTTAACACTTAAACATTTGATGTCTTGTGGTTTTTAATCCTAAACTAATAGCAACATTTAGCACACACAATATTTATTTAAAGCTGAGCACATTAAAATGCGCTACTGTCCTTGTCTGAGATTCCATGCTCTAAATCTCTCCTCACTTAGACTTAGACAAACTTTATTGATCCACAAGGGAAATTATTTGGACACAGTCACTCACACATCACAATATATTATAACAATAAAGAGCAGAACTACAAATGGTAACTCTAAATTCTAAATAAGTAGCAAAAAAGAGCAAGAGACAGGTGTCAAATACGACATAATTATATACATGTAAATGTACAAGTCAAAATAAAATTGAAAGATACGTAATAATATATAAAATCACAGCATTATACAAGAGGTCAAAGGAAGACAGAGCAACAATGATGTTGATTGAAAGGACATAGGGTTATCTGTTCCATAAGGTTGAGTTGTTGTACAGTTGTAAGGAGTATTATCTGTTCCTTAAAGGTGTGTTGTTGTACAGTTGTATGGAGTATGGTATGAATGTAGTCCTGTATCCCTCCCTGTTCTCTTTCTCACTCTCTGTTTTTAAAATTGACTAAAAATGAATGAATGAATTAAAAATGAATATATTAATTTAAAAACAAACTGAGTCTATCTTAACTTGTATAGAAAAACAGTATATTATTATTCCATGTTTTAATTCCTAAAGGAGACATTATAAGGAATGTAAAGAATGAAATATGATAATAAACATTCGAAATATAGAAAAAATATTTTTTATTCAATTTAATTGAAAACAATATTACAAGCTTTTTAATACTGGATGGACCAGTTTCAGGTTAGTAACATTTATCAATCATATTAATTTTAAGTATGAGTATTAAAATGAAACATTACCTAGCATGCATTGAATTAAATACATTCTTTGCAGAGATCTATGCAGCAGAAGGTGGTGACAGCTTGAGGGTCTGTGAAGGTACGCTGTATTGGGGCCCTGGCATCTGGGGTCTGCTCCCTCTGCCCCGGTTCTGCACCCCCACTGTCCCCTCCCAACTGGGCCTCAAGAGGGTGATGATGGGTGGGAGGATGCAAGGGTGCAGGGAAGGTCTGAGGTTAGGAGATAACTTTTGCCCCCGGAAGGAATGAAGATGTAGAGCAGCGAGGCAAGTGTTTGTTACAAAAATGTGTGTAAGAAAAAAAAAAATCATACAAAAAGTCAATGAGAAATTTGACTGTAAAGTTATATTCAAATGTACCTTTTTGAGAATGCTGCCACTGCAATACCCCACACCAAGTAAATAACTAAAACTGGGTTTTCTTTCAATCATTAATGTAGTAATGTATTAAGTACAGTCCTGTATTGTGTGGCACTGCCTTTCATAACCTCTGAATGTCAAATTTTGGAAGAAAAAAAGTTTGATTGTTGATGTTTCTTAATTAAAATAGTGTTACAAAAAAATAATATAGCCCAAGACCTCACAAAGACACTGATCTCGCAAAAGTTGACATCTGGAATTTCTTCTTCCTTCTGAGCTTTAAGCCATGTTATAATGTTGTTACCTCATCAAAAACATATCTGGAGTTATGTTTTGTTTCATTTACACATTTGAGTAATGCTTTATTAATTATTAGTCTGTGTACATCTCCAAATCACCAAATCTTTCTGCATCTCCAAAACTCAAAATGCTCTGTTCCACCTTGTGATGAAAGAGGTAGTTTTTAAGTTAACCACTTTTTTATTTTTTATTCAGTAGAAATTGGCAATTCCAAGGCTGAAATCATCCAAATGATTCTAGTGAAGTTGTATGGAGTTTAAGAATACAGCAGTACTTCTTGTTTTACCATGTGACATCAAAAGGTGGAACAGAGTGTTTTCGTTTTGAGAGAAGAACACTTTTAACATAGATTAGAGTAATAGTGTAATGCGAACCCATTAAATAGCCAGATACAGTAAAATAAAAATAAAATAAAAAATACAGTCTTGATATATTTTTGTACTGATCTGTTTACCCAGGTTTTTAGCAGTTAAATGTTGTGTTACCCAAAATTTAGTTCATATTTACCACAAAATATAGGTTATGTGTAAAGGAAGCCACAAAATCACTCAAAAGCACTTTTACATTTACAAATATGGAGGCCCCCTTGTGGCTGGATCCAGAAGTCTAAAGTTATAATCTTGGAAGTAGTGTTTTCAGGTTGTTGGAATGCACATATTTGTTTGAAGTGATTAGACTTATCCCAATGTAACCATGGATAGAACATGCTCTGAAGATTTCATTTGCGAAAGGGAAGGGAGGGCTAGGGTAAGGCACTCTGGGAAAATAAACTGCAGCTAGCTAACCCCATATGCAACACAATCCGCGCTCAAACTTCTCTGTTTGTGGATACTGGGATTTCGATCTGCAACTGTGATCTGTTTCACACAGGGATCACCTTATGGATGGGGATAAAGTGGTCGCGATAGAAGCTAGCTAGAACAAGCTAATGTTATTGTGCGAAAGAGCGGGAAGAAACGGTAGCACGCATGGCAAATTGAATCATAAGTATAGCTTGTCGTCAAAGTTTCACATGAATACCACTTTCTTTCTTCTTCTTCTTAAGTCAGCAATATAGCAAAATAAGAGACTGACCTATCTCTGAAAAAAGAGCTTTGGAGTGTTGAAAAGCATTATTTAAATCAGGTGCACTATTATTAAAATGTGCATGACTAAAACCAGTTTAAAAACAGGTTTCCATCAGAAGTAAACAAAAAGAGACCAGACAATTGGCTAGATTCTGGCTAGTGGGATTAGATACTGCTGTTGTGCCCTGGGGCAAGACACTTCACCTGTGATTGGTGGTTGTGAGGCTGTAGTCACAGAATGGCCAGTGGCGGAGTTAACAATTTGGGGGCTCTAGGCGAGCTTGTGTTTGGGGCCCTCACTATAATGCACTGTTTTGTTGTATATTTTTAATATTTATTGTCTGTTTTTCCCCATTGTTCTGGAGACACACACATTTTTATATGTATTAGGGTGTATTGGAAACTTGTCTTATTAGTTACTGTAGGTCGCCTACTAGATAACCAGAGCTAGTAGTTTAAAAAGTAGTTTTATTTTTTTGCTAATAAAATTACATTTTTGTTTACATCCATTACATATGATTATGATTATCACTATGCTATGACAGATGATATGATTTCAAATCAGGGTCAAAATGATTAGGCCATTCTAACGTGAAAGGGGGAATTGCTTTGACAGTTAAAAAAGATTTGACAATCAGATAATATTTTGATGGTGTTTTCTTGTTTAAATGTAAACCACTCTCATTTAATGTCATACTGAGAGAAAATCAAATTGCTCTGAGGCCTTGGCCATTAGTGGCACTGAGGGCAATTGGTTGGGGGCCCCTCCAAGTTCGGGGGCCCTAGACGGACGGCTACTATTGCCTAATGGTAGCACCACCTCTGAGAATGGCCACCATGTCTCAGTCAGACTGTCCCAAGGCTGCTGTGGTACAGAAGAATTAACAACAAATAGGTCAACCAGAAATTAAGTTCAAGTTCAAAAAGTTTCAGAAGTTTATTGTCAAGTCCTTGTCTGAAAAACATATAAAGAATTGAAATAGTGTTTAATGCGTATAAATAAATAATAAATGAAAATGTAGTTAATACAGGCTTTGAATGTATAAAATGTAGCAAGATAGGTCTATATGAATCTAAAAAATTAAATTATAGCTTTCCACTAAGTCAGATGCCCTCCCTGATGCTCTCAAACTCAACTCTGACTTATGCTGAAGTTGGAATATTTCCCCCAAAGCCTTCAAGCTAGTTTAAAAATAGCTCCTCCAACATTTTCCATTCATTTTGTCTGGGAATGAATGAGTGTTTTGACAGCATTACTAACTTTTGGGGGACATACCTCATATCTGACTCATATTTAATTAAAAGTTATTTAATTCCCGCTACTATGCACAGACGGCGTACTGTGGTGGCCGAATTAAACAGCTTATAAATCACACTGCACGCTCTGTATTGGTGAGTTGAGAATGTGCTACACTTCACCTCTGGGAGAGCCTGTGTGTAGCCTAGTTGGATGGGGCTGATAAAGCTGGATTGTCTGGCCGTAATCAGAGCCAGATGTGGTCCGGACCTGAGCCATGGTGGTCCGACCACATCTGCTGCTGCGGAGGGGGGAGGGGCCACAGCTGGATGACCTTTGACCCCGGGAAGGGAACCACGAGCCAAGGCTGACAGCTGCCATGAAGGAGGCGGCGGGCGATCTGCTAGCATCCCCGCCATATACTCTGTTTTTTGCATTTGATTTGGATTATTAGTTGGACGGTGTTTCACAGCAGTTATTTTGTAATCGGAAATCAAAGCTGGAAACATTAAAACAGCAGAACGTCTTGTACAAGTACAGTTCATAATTGCAAAGACATGTTTTTAAATGTTCTTTTTAATAAATCAAGCCATCTGCAGTAGACATTACATTTAGGATTTTATTTGATTAATCGCCAAAAAGTTTTACTGGAATCCTGTAATTAAATTTAGCAAATGCCTTGTAATACATATAGAAGAAGCAAAATCTGCACTTATAAACATAACCTTCAATAGCAAATAACAATACTACCATCTAAGGGTGTGCAAAAATATCACAATATCAATATATCGTATCGTTTAATGTAATGAGACTGTATTGATATGGTGGGCTGCTGTATCGATATATCATCAAGAGTATTTTTTGGTATATTTTACTAAATTATTTTGTTACAGTGAGTCAGTTTTGTTGTTTATTTAGAGGAATCATTTGACATTTTCAGTGTTTTGATGATTAAAATGTTTGTTTCATATTCACTTTGCACAATAAGTGGTTTAACAAAGACTTTACATATCACAGATATGACTTAGCCTTTATTTTTATTGAACCGTATTGAATCGATTTGAAATATATCGTATTGAATTGAAAGTGCATTGTATCGAGATATGTATCGTATCGTGGCCTATGTATCGAGGTATGTATCGTATCGTGGCCTATGTATCGAGGTATGTATCGTGGACTATGTAGCGAGGTATGTATCGTATCATGGCCTATGTATCATGGTATGTATCGTATCGTGGCCTATGTATCGAGGTATGTATCGTATCATGGCCTATGTATCGATGGTATGTATCGTATCGTGGCCTATGTATCGAGGTATGTATCGTAATGGCAACTTCTTAATGATACCCACTTCTACTACCATCACTACTCAGAATACTAAGTAACTATTTGATACATAGACCATTTCTTTCTGTGTTGGTGCATATGGTAGTTGTGAGACTGTAGTTGCAGAATGACCGCCATGTCGGAGTCAGACTGCCCCAAGGCACCTGTGGCACAGAAGAAATACAATTAACAACAAAAGGTGCAGCTGAGAAGATCAGGATTTAAAATGGATTATGAATGAATGAATAAAGCTAAGAGGAGTTAAGTTCTCAATACATACAATAGTTTGGGTGTCATAGCTTTCCTCTAAGTCAGATGCAATTCCAGTAACTGCAGCTTGGGTTACTACAGTATACCACTGTATTCAAATTAAACTTGTTTAAATATTCAAAAAGGCTAGTAAAAAAATAAAAACGAAAAGCAATTTGAGTAAACAGTTGTTAAGCTAATATACTGTAACTGTATACTGTATACTGTATACTGTATACTGTATTGCCGTTATGTACTTTTCATTATTGTAACGTGACAAAACAATGTGCTATTTCTTGTAGTTTGATGAATATATTTGTTTTCTACAACACTGTAAGACCCTGGGTGTAATTTTGCCTATATTTGAACCAATGAGATCAGATGAGATCCTTTTTGTTATTCAACCTATTATGTAAAATATGAAGTCTGCAGAATTCTTTTAGTATTAGTAATAGACATTTTGTAATAGTCTTGCATTTTGTGTAAACTGCTAAAATATCTCTGGAAAGAAGTTGTACTTTTAATCATTTTGTTAACTTTGTGGAAATTGTTTGTTACCTAAAATAGCCAATTATAGGCTTTCAAAAACCATGTGACATTTGGACTGGGATTTTCAGACAAATATTTGCTAAGGTTATACACAGATCTACAGTACTTCAAAAATATTTAAAAGCATGTATTTTTTCTCTCGCCACATGAGTATATCTATCAATTTTGCTGAACAAAATAATCATGGCAGGCTTGACAAACAGTGCTTTGAAATGTGTCCTGATGGATCTGTTGAGCAGTTAGTCAGACAAAACTGTGGCCTGCTACTCCTCTCATAGGGGCGAGGCCTCTTTGCTGTGGCTCTATCTCCCTCTCCCGATGACGGAGACGGACATTCATCTGTCTTCACGTCGCCACGGACACAAACAGGGTGCAGGGTGGGGCATCACCATGGAAACGACCCGTCTCCTGGGACACACAGCTTCAGGTGTGTTGTGTTTCATACCTAAGGAAGAATAAAAGATATTTATAGCTTTTTGTTTGTACTTTAAAACATGAAATTAGTTGAATTGAATATTAGTCTTGAAAAATTTGAAACATCTACTCACATTTTTTTGGTGTTTGCCTCCAAGAAGATGTTATTATTTTACCTGGAATGTTCCACAGTGTCATTATCTAGCTTGCAATTATTTATTAGTGATTTTATTGCTTAAAAATACCTTGAAAACCAGGCTCAAGTTGACTGGGGTCGTTGCTTGGACGTGCCCCCTGCTTGTCTCCATGGAGAAAAATATGTTAACATCATACTATGGAACTTTCAAAATAAACTGGTGGTTCAATCCAAGCTCTCTCAGGGGAATAGTGCTGCTGTGTTCTTGGGCAAGACACCCACCTTGCCGCTTACATGTGTCCAGGTACATGAATGTGTGTGTGAATGGGTTTAGCTGGAAGATTTTGCTTATTGTGCATGTTTTTAGTTGATGAGGAAAACTGGAGCACTTAAAGTGAACCCACCCAGACACAAGAAGAACAAACAAACTCACCCACTTTGCCTTAGAGTCAAACCATGAAATGTGTTGCTATGAGATGAGAGTCCCAGCCACTGAGGCACCATGTTATTTCTGACTTGTTTAAATATTGCTACTTATATTAGGTGAACCAAGATTATTTCAGCGTAATTTAAAAGAAATCCTGCTTGTGTCCATTATGATACAGCTATAATTTGCACATTGTAAATCGCAATATTGATCTAAAAAACAAGTCCCCTGACTCCCCAATCAGAAAAATTGTGTGCCCAATGGGAGCTGATGTAGCAGTAAAGGTCATTACAACATCACCAAACAGTGGATTGTTTTTCATTTGTGCCAAAATGACTACGTAACACTACCAAATCTGACGCATATCACCGATTAAGAAAATAAAGCTGAAGAACAAAGTCATTGCAGTTCAGTGGGCGTATACCGGTAGCGTTATTGAAAATAGGTGATTAAAGTTTGCTCAAACATGCACAAATGACTCCAAATACAACTTCAGGTGTGTAAATGGTGAGGGGAAACCACTAAAATAAGGTTAAAAGCTCTAAAAAACAGAATTTCCATAATAAGTCTGCTTGAACAAATATATGAAGTTATCCAGAAGACCTAAATACTTTCTTCCACCAGTGGGCTGTGGGTTGGGACTCTGGGCTGATATGGCTCTACAGACTTGAGTGTGCTTGCTCCCCTCTGTTCATGTCTGTACTCACCTGTACTTAGCTGCATTCTTATGATGTAATTTATGTAAAGTACAAAACTGTCTTTGTCGTGGTCTAGGTTCAAGTGAAGGTAAAACCCTCCTGACGACATTCCGCACATGTCCGCCCATCAGATGTTTATTAATTAGCCCCAACAGGATGTGAATTATTACTGCTGGCACCCTGTCTACTAACTGTCATCTGTAGTCATGAATTAAAGCTTCGTGCAGTACCTTACACTTTGTATTCTGACTGGAATTACAGGTTTGTATCTGAAGAACAGGAACGGGTCAAGTCATGTGACCCTGAAAGCTCGAATCGCAGAAACAAACACATTCTGGATAAATTATTGGTGTCTGGCAGGAGCAGCGTGAAAAATAATGTGTATTCTGGGTAGTTCTGACATGTTTCAAAGTTTTGACCATTCATAGAGCACAATCGAACCGTGCAATGTTTTTTTCTCGTACAATAATATATAACTCAATTTCAACAAAAAAAGTCAATTATGGAGGACCCAATGTTAAGACAGGCTTTGGCATTACATCGAAATAGTTTGTTCAGCTTTAAAGAAATAGCTTTCCAGTTCATTTAAATTACTTAGGGCAGCAGCAAGTTCAGTTGGTAGTTTGTCCACTGATCCAAAGGTGGATGGTTCGAATCCCGCTCTCCACACAAACCTTGTTAGTAGAGCGCTCAGATCCACTGACTCACAGGCTGGAGATGCGATTCCAGCTCCCATCGATGAAAGCTGCCACTGTGTCCTTGGGCAAGACATTTCACACATCTCGCCCCCAGAGTCTGCACACACTGGTGTATGAATGTAGCCAGGCTGGTGCCACCTAGTGCCTCCGCTCAATTTCATTTCTCTCCAGCGACTAGGGTCAGGAATCGGAATACACTAGACATTTTGCAAGGACCCCAGAAGTTGTAGAGGACCACACACACTGGCCAATAAGCGAAGAGCTGTGAAGCCATGACATCAAACTAAAGCGCCTGTCTGGGTCCCTTTTGTGGTACAGCACAACAGTAAACAAAGCAGTCGAGATGGATGTAGATGAAGCCATACATTCTGTGTTTGCAACAATTCCCGAGATCAAGGATTTAAAGCCAGAACAAAGAGAATGTTTGGGGAATTTTATCAAGGGGAAAGACATTATTGCCCTTCTTCCTACGGGATTTGGGAAAAGCTTAATATACCACTTAGCTCCGTTAGCGGTGCATTACATATGTCACCACCAAATAGCAGCGATTCGTTAAATAAAGAAGTACCTGCCTACCAAACGAATCCTAATGCTGCGAGGTCAGACGGTTTCTATGAAGTGAAACCGGTTGATGAATCATTCTAGTATCAGTGTGTGGGTGTGTGAATTGGTGAGTGGTTCCTTGATGTAAAGTGCTTTGAGTACTTTGAAGGACCGAAAGCAGCTCAGTTTGTAGATTGTTTGTGATCCAAAGGTTGGCAGTTCAAATCCCTCTCTAAACATAGACATCATTGGTTTGACAGAATACAGATAGGATCCTGTAATTCTAGGGGAGGCAATGTCAAATCAAGCTTTTGTCATTACATCAATGTTGATTATATGATGTTTAAAAAAAATTAATCATTCCAGTGTTGATTATTTAATGTATTTTCTAAAATTATTATCTAAAATGTTGAAACAGACATCTAATCTGTATTTTGGCTTTCAAAGTGTGGTCCATTGTTCTGCAGGCTCTTACGTAACAACATTAACACCACAGGCTCAGCCAAAGAAGTGGAGAGCGATATAGAGAGTGCATGCACATCCTTCAGAGCTGAGGCATTTCCTTTTGGGATTCCCCTCTGAGGAACAGACTGGTCGGAGGAAAAAGTGACTTTGGGAGTGCGGTATCTATAGTAGGGCGTGTGCTCCGTTAAAGGGGAGGTCACTAATCTCCCGCCTGAACCCAGCGTTTGATTGACAGCCGCTTTTACATCGAAGAGAAAGTGCAAAACAACCCCGGTTCCATTGTTCTGCCTGTGCCATGCTTCAGTGAGGGCAGGTGTCAAAATAGGAAGACACGAGACAGACTTGGCTCGCGTCCACCTTCGCCTGATACGAGACAAAAGCAGCGCTCTCACCTCGGGCACAGAGAAGTGAGAGCGGGTCAGTGTACAAAGAGATCAGACTACCACACCGGGGAAGTGCCAGGCGACCTCTGCACCCACGGGACACTTTCTGGAAAGATGTGATCACGTCCGTTGCAAGAATCACTGTGTTCCATTACAGATTACAGCCTTTTGTCAAACCAGTGATCCACAAACTTTAACTTACAAATGAAATGAATCCTTCCATTACAGTTCATAAGGCCAGTTCGACTACTACATATGTGTATAATTTGACTAGATTTTTCTTACATTTATAATTTTACTTCTTGGTTGGACCTCAAATTTGACATGAGTAAAGGTGATTTCATAACTTTTACCTATTAGCATTATGTCAACAAGCATCAAAACTGTCTGAAATAAGTCTGAATTGTAAAATAGTTATAGTTGGGTCAATACAATAAATAAGTGGTTCTCAAAGTGGGGTCCCCAACCCTGGTTCCTGAGTCATGTGTTGGGGGTATCCCAAAGATTTTTATATCATGGAACATTACTTAAATACTGTAATTTCTTATGACATGCAATCTCTCTCTCTCTATATATAACATGTTTTGAACTTCTAAATTGTATTGTAATGTCATTGTGGTAACCAACAGGGGGTCCTTGAGTTTGAGTGGTTTGAGAACCGCAGCAATAAATTACATGTTTTTATTTATTATTTTTATTTTATTGTATTATTATTTTGTTACATGAAGTTTGAAATTGCAACAAAAATGTGTTTCTTGCATGGGTATTGTCCCTGCATTTTGGATGGAATTTTCAGTCTGAATGACATTAGCAGAGATTTTAGAACTTAGCATTACTTCCTTTGCACTTTTTTTTTTTTTTTTACCATTTCCCCCACACAATCTGACACTTAAAGGTGCACTGTGTAACTTTTTTGGTGGAAGCTCCCTTCACTGCTTGTGTCCATGGAGATGTTATTGCCTTACCTGGAATGTGCTACAATGTGGTATTCAACTTGTCTGTTTGTATAAAAACAAGCACGCAACACCACCATCAAGTTACAGACAAGATCTATGGAGAGACGATCACACTTACAGAAAGAATGCATATATTACAAGGTATTTTTGAGCAATAAAAGCAGCTTTAATTGAGTAAAGGCAAGATGAATACATTTAAACAACACAATAACATCATCACAGAGACAAGCAGGTGGTGGACCCTCAACATGAAAGTTACGCAGTGCACCTTTAACTGGCATAAAACTATGTACATTTTAATTTACCACAAGTCATATCTGATCCAACCAGTCATTAAAAAAACTTGAAAACCTGTCATAAGGAACACGACACTGGCAAAGATGACAACATAAAGATGCTGCCAAGTTGTTATCAAAAGCTTGGGCGATTATTTTCCGTGAGGTTTTCCTGTCCGGATGTTATGAATGTATCCGTGCTTGGTGGCGGATGATAAACGGTGTCGCTTATACTTGGCTGATGTCATAAAACAGCTTCAGGTCTGACTTCCCTTTTGGAGCGAAGTTTGATGCACCTTCAGTCCAGGAAACAAAACACAAATGACTATCCTGTGTTCATAACTTTCTTCTGAGCAATTTCATCCATCATTGATAGTGCTGTCCCCTTCGTTTTTACACGCATTCGGTTGACATTTTATCCCCTTTCTGGACGGCAAGAATTTGGAATTTATTTGTGTTGGCAAGCTCAAATGCTTCCTATGCAATAATGTATTCCATGGCATTAAATTAACAGGTCTCCAGCCTTTGTTTGTTTTCGTAGCGTATCTAGACTTCACTTGGCGATTGGGCGCTTGGTGTTAGATTTCCGCCCGTGTAGAGAAAAGCTGCGAATGGAATGCATACCTTCATCTGATCTGTTGGAGGAGTCGGTGGATACAAGTGGGGTGAAGAGGGACATTACCGGGGCAAATTGTTTTTTAACATCGCTCGTATTGCTGTAGAGAGTTGATGGATTTGAAGCTATTGTTTGAACACTTGAAATGTCAATGGATATCAAGGGGTTAGTTGTGGTCCAAAGTGTCACTAAAGAAGCCTTAACTGGACTTAAGGATTTGTAGTTCAGTGGTACTGTTTGCTTACTAACTTTATGCTTGGCTCCCAAATGTATTATGCTGTTGTGTCCTTGAGCAAGACTCCTTGTCCTCCATCTTGTTTCTATATGTATGCATGTGAGTGTTATGTAATGTTCTTTGAATTTGTACTTTGGAGGACGAAAATTCCAATACTAGAACAGCCATTGCCAATTTCGCAACCAGTCATGTTACATTTTAATCCAGTATTAAATGAAATATGTAGATGTGTTCCAAACTAAACCACTAGATACATGACAACACCCAAGACTTACCAAGAATTACTGCACACTAGAGACTTTACTTCTAGTAGTAGATTTACCATTTATTCTTACCTCTGCGAAGGTATCTGAATTATCAGAAGTCTTCTTGGCAGTATTTATGAGGAATGAACTCTTTGGAAGTATTAGGAAAAGACTTCTAAGACAATGGTAAAAGTTTGGCTCTATCAGCTGAACAATTGCATGTTTTGAATCTCTTGACATTGCACAACATGAAGTATTAGTAGATAATTCAATCAATCTATGTGGTACTGTGTAATTGTTAATTTGATTTTCGTTTCTTCAAATTACTTTTTTGTCCACTGGTGATGACTACAGACAGCAGTCAAAACATGTCATGGTTAATATGCAAACTGGATTGTTAGATGAAAAAAAATTAATAAATAATAATAATAATAATAATAAAAAGAGTACTTACACTATTGGTCAAAAGTTTTAGAACACCACACTTTTTCCAGTATTTTGCTGTTTCCTGTTTCCTGCTTACAAAACGTGTTCTAAACTTTTGATTGATGAAAGTGTCCACCTTTGGCAGATATAACAGCTGAACACACTTGTGACATTTTTTTCAATAGAAATCAAATATTCTTCAGAAAGTTCTTCCCAAGTCGGTTGCAGAAGTTTCCATAAATGTGTGGCACTTGTAGGTTTCTTGGCTTTCACTCTTCTGCCCAGTTCATCCCAAAACCTCCCAAAGCTCAATGGGGTTTAAGTCTAGAGACTGTGCTAGACACTTCATGTTTTCAAGCTTACCATCTTGTTCTTTTTTCCTGAGGTAGGTTTGGCAGAGCTTGGACTTGTGTTTTGTTATCTTTTATCTTTATTTGTAACTTCTGGCTGTTCAGTACTTACCTTTGTACCATTTCAAGCTCTTCATTGGCCTTGCATGACTTGAACTGCAATAAATAACAGGAAAAATTAGGCTGTTCTAAAACTTTTGACCGGTAGTGTATGCATTGTTTTTCATCAGTGTATCAATGTGTACATCGTCTTCACATACATACGTCTTTCTCTCCCATGTGAGTGAGCTGGACGAGGTTTCCCCATTGTTCTGCTCCATGGTGCTCACTTATGGACAGCAGCACTCATTCCCTGGTGTTTCCTGTCCAGACTCTCTCCTCTGCTCTTATCGCAAGCGGAGAGAGGGAGGAGAGTCAAGAGCCTGAAGAGGGGCTTTCCTGTGTGCACTTAACCAACCACCAGCCCCCAAGATGAACCAACTCTACACATCATATATATTACTTGGTAGTTTTATTTCAAAGTTAAAGTAAGGTTTTCGTTTAAAATGTGCGTTCCCCTGTTTGGGCACGACGCGATGCAAGATGGTGGTCGCAGATAAGATAAGAATGTGGCGGCCGCTTGCTCCAGACGCGAAAAGAGGAAATAGCGATGTGATGGGATTTTCTGTTCTCCTTCTCAATGGCCAGACGAGAAACAGTTTTAACAGTATGGATCTATATTTCACACTAGTGTTGTTACCACCCTAAAACTTCAAACTTCAAACTCTGTAAAATTTTCGACACAACAGAAGTAGTTTAATCAATAACACTATGCAGTTTTAATCTAGTTCTGATACAGACGATGCCTATTAAAGACTTCATAGGAAAGGCCAGATTTTGTCCAGTATATGTGACTTTTTGAGTATCGATACATGCTCAAATAATGCTCAAGTATTTTCAACTTACCGAGTAGTTTGTAATTTATTAAACTTTTGACAACCCTTTTTCAGACTAATGTTGTAGACGTATAGATTGAAAAATCCATGAATTTGTGTGCCTTAATGTTTAGCATGTCGTTTGTAGAACCAACAACTATTAACATCACAATAACGCTGCAGAGCTTAATATTTCACATACCTGCCTGATGGCTAAAACCAAAATGTGCATAGGAAACCCTGGAAGCTGAATTAGTTTTATTTTGTTAACTTATATTGACCCTTCTAGATCACAGGTCTAAAATATCCTCCATTTTATTGCCGTGCATGTCTTCTTGAGGTAAGCCATATATCATCAGTGAACCTTGTCAAAACAGGCCCCCGGCTCCACGGAGTTCAGTCATGTTCTCTGCTGCAGTGCTGTAGACAGGGTATGTGGATAGCCCATTGTACCGTACAGAACATTCAAACAGTAGCTGATATAGTGTGTTTTGGAATAACTACCTACATAGATCTCCATTAATTGTGCCTTTATGTAATGAAAATAGGTGGAGAATGAATGCAAATTATTGAAATCCTTACTTTTCCTTAAATAAAAATGAACACTGGTACACTAGTACAAAGTAGTATTAGCAGGGTCAGTAGTAGTACGTTTTGTAGCAACAGTATAAGTTGTTGTAGCTATAAAAGTAAACATATTTCAAGTTGACTATGGTTGAAGTAGTAGTATGAGTAGAAGTAAGCTAAAATGTTTTTTTTTTTTTTTTTTTTTTTATCTCCAATTAAGGGACAGTCTGGAATTTTGGACATAGGACCTCATTTCCTTGTGAGCCAGAGTATTGGAGACGTATGGAGACACTTTTTTAAATATTCCATCCCGTCCTTGTATTTGCAGAGGTTGCCGGTGCTAGGCTAGCGCATGTCAATGGTCATAGTTAGCCTGCCACTAAAAACAGTCTTACCCACTCCACAAAGCACCCAGGGTAAATATACTATTACGCCAGACTGTCCATGTAAATGTCTGTGTTGATAGAATAATGTCTGAAACAAAACTAACCTTGCACCTTGTGAATTGTCGCATGTTGAGGGACTATTTTCTCATATATCAGTCCGCTGCTGCCAAGCTTTCTCTCAGGAAGTACAACTCGCTGCTGCTGCTGTTAGTTTTGCTTTTAAAATTATTCTATTGACACAGACATTCACATCGACAGTCTGGCGTAATAACTGTTTTGCTTCGGTTGCTTTGTGGAGTGGGTAAGACTGTTTTTAGTGGCAGACTAACTATGGCCATTGACATGTGCTAGCCTAGCACCAGTGACCTCTGCAAATACAAGGACTGGATGGAATATTTGAAAAAGTGTCTCCACACGTCTCCAACACTCTGGCTCACTAGGAAATGAAGTCCTATGTCCAAAATTTCAGACTGTCCCTTTAAAGCTGAGCATTATACTACAGTATAGTAGTACAAACATGGATGAGACTGCTTATCATGGAGAAACAGAGATTCAACTTAGCACACACTGAAGTAGAAATGTGAAAGGTAGTGGAGATTTTTTTTTTTTTATGTTGGTATGTGTTAAGCTAAATCTCTGTTCCCTTACAGTATAGTAGTAGTAGTAGTTAAAACACTGGTATCACTCTGCTTTCTTATGTAAAAGTACAGATACCAGAGCAAAAAGTGAAAACGAATGTGAAAAAATCGACTTAAGTAAAAGTGTTAAAGTACCCACATAAAAATGTACTTCAAGAGTAAAAAGCAAAAGTGTCAAGCTTCAGATGTAGTGACTTTGATTTGATTTGTCCTGAATTTTGTTCTTTACTACTTTTACTCTGTACTACTTTTACATCCCACCACTGCTTATTGGGGCCAGTATTTTAACATTATTACAAACTAACTGTTGCTCCATTACATATTATCTTCCACCTCATGCTGCTTAACTTATCACTATAACCACTAACAGAAGCTAGACGGGTACATTTTCACCGCGTCACCTCCGCTTGGACTTGTGACCCCTCTGTTCCACATTTGTCTGACCCCATACAACTACTGCTCCTCTCACGGCAACTGCGAGTCAATTATTGAGCAAGTTCACCGGCGCATACCGGGTCAAATGCCTTCTCTCTCCCGAGGTCAAATCAAGTGTGCACCCATCACATTTGCAGATTGATGGGCGCGACTCAATTAGGCCGAAGTTACACCAGGTGGCCTTACTACTTTGTTTATAACTCCCAATTGCCGCGAGCTAGCTGTGTGCTTTCAAGTAGCCCCGATGCCCGGCTGTTATAAGCATGGAGTAAACAAAACATTAGCTCATCATAAATCACATGTTGTCTGGAGTAAGTAACTTCGCAAACCAGACCGGGCTCCTTGTGCAAGCTAAGGTCCCAAAGTGTAAGGTCGTTATTTAAATTGCAGGTCAATTAAGATAAGGTTAAATGACTTTCTCTGCGCGAGCTTTTGAAGTCGGGGGAATTTTTTGAGCTCCAGCAAAATGGGGCGAGAGGAGACAATCACATCTTAGTGCTTTGATGTGCCAGGGTTGATGTTCGAGTTTTCCTAGGCAACATTTTGTTAGCGACACAACAAAAAAGATCCTTTGGTAGGGACGCACTGATTCGATGCTGGTATCGGATATCGCCAATACTGACAATACTGAAAAATTTGGATCGGATATGGCTTCATTGCTAAATATCACTTCAGCCAATATCCTGGTTGGACATACAGTATAAATTGATGTAATAAGACTATTTCCTGGCTGTAGTCATCCAGAAAATCTAATAATAATATTTCAGTTTTATTTGCACAAAGCTGTCTTGGATATACCTGTGAGAGAAATAACAGTTACATAACACATTTGGATCAGTTTTGTCTCATTTTATTCTCGTTTTAAGGAACTAAATGCTGTTTTCAGTCTCTGTGCTTGTATCAATGGCTGTTGGGTATTGGCACTTATGTACATACTTACATACTTAAAGAGACAGTCTGGAATTTTGGACATAGGACTTCATTTCATAGTTAGTCAGAGTGTTGGAGAGGTGTGGAGACACTTTCTTAAATATTCCATGCAGTCCTTGTATTTGCAGAGGTTGCTGGGGCTAGGCTAGCACATGTCAATGGCCATAGTTAGCCTGCCACTAAAAATAGTTTTACTCACTCCACAAAGCACAATTATTATTATGCCAGACTGTCCATGTGAATGTCTGTATCGATAGAATAATGTTTGAAATAAAACTAACCTTGCATCGCATGAATGTTGAAGGACTATCATATATCAGTCCGCCACTGCCAACTTTTCTATCGGAAGTACAACTCACTGCTGCTGCTCAAACATAAATCTTTCAAATGCAAGGTTGGTTTTATTTCTACAATTATTCTATTGACACAGACATTCACATTGACAGTCTGGCGTTATAATTGTTTTGCTTCGGGTGTTTTGTGGAGCAGGTAAAACTGTTTTTAGTGGCAGGCTAACTATGGCCATTGACATACACTAGCCTAGCACCAGTGATCTCTGCAAATACAGGGACTGGATGGAATATTTAAAAAAGTGTCCTCACATGTCTCCAACACTGGCTCACTAAGAAATGAGGTCCTATGTCCAAAATAGCAATAGCATTGGTGCATCCCTGTCCTCGGCATAGAGGCCTCAGATATAAAATATGTTATTTTTCAAAGTTGTATTACTCCATTATAAGGACATCAAAAACAGTATACATTGAGATCATTTGGCCTCGCTAGTACACTCGTGACTTCATTTTGGGTTATTCACTGTGCACTTGCTTCAGTTTATATTTACAGAGATTTTTGCACACTTTTTTTTCCTGAGAAGCATCATGTCTAAAAATATCAAGGGTCTACTCACAACTAGTAATGACAAATTTGTAAATCACATGTTAAAACACAAGCCCTACACAGCTTAGATGGAAACAGATTTCATATTCAGTACTTATTGGGGCTGATATTCTGCCCCTTTGACATTTTTAACCAACAGTTACACATTTATTCAAAGTAAGGTGTGTGCAGTGTCTTGCTCAATGACTCAACAACTGTATGCAAGAAAAGGGGACCACCTATGTCTGTTGAAGGTCCTATATTACACAAAATGGATACTTGTGAGTTTTTATCGTTGTTAAAATACTGTCTTCAAAAACATACCTGGAGTTGTGTTTTGTTTCATATTTCAGTAAACTTGTCTTCATTTCCAAAGCTCAAGATCCTTTATTCCACCTTGTGATGTCATGTAGTGGTAGTTTTCAAGTTAACTTTTACGTTTAGGTCAGCAGAGATCAGCTTAACTCATCCAAATGATTCTAGTGAAGGTGTATGGAGTTTAAAAACACAGTGGCTCTCTTCTAGTATTACCACATGACATCACAAGGTGAAACGGAGTATTTTCTGCTTGAGAGAAGAACGTAAATATGCAGGATTTGTGTGTTAAACATGTGATTGAAACAAAACACAACTCTGGGTCTGTTTTTGGTAAGGAAACAACATTATAACATAGATCAGAAAATAGAGTAATATGAACCCTCTAAACAATTATCATAAACCCAAAGCAATAAAATAAATTCTCTCATTCTCTTTTCCTTTTCTGTAACTAATTTAACGGGTTAGTCATCGCTCCATTGTTCCTGTGCGTCTTTTGTCCGTAGGTTCACGTCTGAGGCTGAGAGCTGTAAACACATGAGACTTCAGACTTCAGAGGCCTTCAGTGGGATGTTTACATGAGAGCAGATGGAGCTGATAGGAGCTGGTGCTGTGTGGAGCGGCCACTGTGGATCTCCTCCATCACACACACACACACACACACACACAGAGACATACACAAACACACGCACACAGGGATCTAGATATGACCGGTCGCACACCTGCACCAGTACAATACAATAGGGCAATGTTTTTCCATGCTTTTTGAGTCTCTGCACACTTTTGTTGCCTGACCAGCCAGTCTGTTTTACATTCTGTTTGAATCCAGAGTAGAATGGAACCAGAAAAAACTGTAGATGGTGAAAATCTTCTGTCCTAACTTGAGTATACACTGAGGTCTAGCTAGTACACTTCATGTTGGATTGTTCATTGTGCTCTTGCCATATAAATAATTAGTTTCAGTTTACACTACCAGTCAAAAGTTTTAGAACACCACACTTTTTCCAGTTTTATTATGTCATTGCACTCATTGCACCTTAGCAAATGAAAGCATAGAACAAATAACAATTTTGAGTTGAAAAAGAAATCATGGAATCAGTTTATAGAACAAAATTTATTCTAAACTTTTGACTCATCAAAGTTAGCCTGATTCATCAGCCGGTTTCAAAGTCTGACCTCGCAGCATTAGGATTTGTTCGCTCAATGGGAGGCGGGTACTTTTTTAAATTTAACCAGTCACTGCTATTTGGTCACGATGCATGTAATGTGCCACTAACGGGGCTAACTGATATATTAAGCTTTTCCCAAATCCCATAGCAAGAAGGACAATGACGTTTTTCCCTTGATAAAATTCACCAAACAATCCCTTTGTTCTGGATTTAAATCCTCTATCCTCCTGGATCCTCGATTAAATCCTCGAGAATTGTTGCCAGCACAGAATGTATGGCTCTTCACTGATTGGCTGGTGCCCGAACTCGCACTTCTAGAGTTCTTGCAAAGCGTCTAGTGTAGTCTCTGGAGAGAAATGAAATTGAGCAGAGGCCCTAGGTGGCCCCAGCCTGGTTACATCAAAGTGTCCACCTTTGGCAGATTTAACAGCTGAACACGCTCGTGACTCGTTCTTTTTACAATAGAAATAAAATATTCTTCAGAAAGTTCTTCTCAAATCTGTTGCAGAAGTTTCCATAAATGTGTGGCACTTGTAGGTTGCTTGGCTTTTACTCGTCTGTCCAGTTCATCCCAAACCAGCTCGATGGGGTTTAAGTCTAGAGACTGTGCTGGACACTTTATGTTTTCAAGCTCACCATCTTGTTCTTTTTTCCTGATGTAGTTTTGGCAGAACTTGGACTTGTATTTTGGGTTATTATCTTTTTTTTAAACCTCTGGCTGTTCAGTGCCTATCTTTGTACCATTTCAAGCTCTTCACTGGATTTGCATGACTTCAATTGTAATAAATAACAGGAAAAACTAGGGTGTTCTAAAACTTTTAACCAGTAGTGTATATTATGCTACCAATAACTAATACGCTGAAAAACATTTCTCAATGGAATAAGCTGCCTCAAGAAATTATGCTGATACACAGTCACACAATTTGTATCACGTGATTCTCAAAGGCAAACCTTTGTAAAACGGTTTCAGACAAACTATTTTTCACTCATTTGTTTCACTCTTGGTACTTTTCATGTTAGTTTCTGGTTTGAGCAGAGTAGTTTGAGCAGGGGAATATAGGCTGACTTGCTATTTGTCATTGATTTTGACAAAATAGCGCAGATACTTTCAAGGGTTATTTTCATTTGCCTTTGTGTTGGCTCTCAAAATCACAATGAAATATATAGAGTGACTTCTACCTTTAAAAAAAATGAACTGAGTCTGTTCTGCTTTGTGAGTAGATGAGACCAGCCATGAAATTTTAGACCATCCAAGGAGAAGTGATAATAACACAATCACAAGAGCAAGTTTACTGTATACTTTACTCTTCTCCATAGAAAATTTGTTTTGGGTTTGACCCATTCTTCAGTGCTACTGGGGCAACCAGTCAGGAGCAGTCTTCACCCCGGTGTTTCGATCAGGGATTTTGACACTTTGAGATTGGAGGACTTTACTTTTTGTCAACATTTTAACCTTCAAAAACTAAATATATAACTTCTTTTAACTTCAGGGACTACAGATGGAAATAATACCAAGCATATCTTCAATGTTTGTTTGATGAATGCTCCTGTATATTGTCCCTGTAAAATAAACTAAATAATAATAATAAACCACCTGAGATTAGTGATAGTTTGGTGCTTCGATTGTTGATCCTGGAAATAAGGTGTAAGCAGCCGTGTTTGTTTTTGAGGCAAACAGAGCAGAGACAGGATACAGCTTCAGATCCACTCTTCTTTGTAAAGTTTTGGTAACACTTTTGCCATCCACTAAAGTATTACCAAATGACACCGATCTGAGTAAAAAAAAAAAAAAAAACTGTATAATGTCCATCTCTCTCTGTCTGGAATTTGCATTAGACTAGTGGACATTTTTTGGATCTTTTATGGTTCATTTTCACTCCAAAATGGTCAATTATTACATTAAATTTAAAGCTAAACAGCCAATCTCAAATTTCTCTCTCAGCTTTTTTTTAAGGCACAGCTGACGATCCCACAAGGCCAGCGATGGGAAGAATACTTTGAAAACTTATTTAATTATAGAATACTGAATACCCAAAGTAAAATGTATTTTGTAACATACATATTCTGTTATATGGTCCAGTCAGAGTACTGTATTCTGAATAATTAGTATACTGAATGAATACTGTTATACTGAGTGAATTTACATTATAGTGTACAACATGATATATTTATAATTATAAACATCTTATTTTTTGTTTTCCATTAACATATGTCTAATTAGAGAAGCAAAAATCACACGCACACACATTACACGAGTTGTGTTTGCTTCTTTGTCATTAAAATCATGCAGTTCAAAGCCAAAAGTGCATGATCAATTATCACAATGTATTCCTTTTAATTTTGAAAAGTAACTGTATAATGAATGAGTAACTGTACCAGAATACAGTTACTCAAAACAGTATTCAGAATGTGTATTTTGGGTTCACATATTTAGTTACTTCCCAACACTGCACAAGACACACTAGTGTTCTCCAGCACATTGTGAAAATCGGTACATTAGAGAATCATTACTGTTCTATTCATATTTTCAACCACATCATTTATTTTTTATTTGACCTTCATTAGGGACTCGAGTACAGACCCATGATCCATAACTTAGATAATACTATAATAAAATATGTCTAATTTGTTTCCTTATAAGATAGTAGCTTGAAGGATGTTAATGGCCGCCGTCATATCTCCAGGTGAAGCAGAGGTCGCTGGGAGATAACGTGAACCGCTGCAGTAAACAGCGTTCCCACTCTTTTTCACTGACAAAATTTCAAAACTTTTCCATGACTTTTTCATGACCTAAAGTGAATTTTCCATAACTTTACGACACCTACATGTGCAGAATTGATCATACTTTTAGGGCTAAAAAAATGTTAGCTCTTCCACTCACTTTATGGTTTGGTATTATAGTTTTTTAACATTCAAAATACTGTCAGTGCATTTATTGTCGTCTCTTTTAAACAAAAAGTGCAGACGTTCAGAAATAATCATAATAGTCTAATGAGAACTTAAAAGAGTGATGTAGATGCGTGAAAGAGATACTAAAATTCCAAAACTTTCATTGAATTTACAAAACTCCATGACTTTTCCAGGCCTTGGATAATGACATTTTCAATTTCCATGACTTTTTCCAGGATTTCCATGGCTGTGGGAACCCTGAATAAAGCATTACTCTAAAACAATAACTATGGGTTGGGAAATGGTACAATGCATACACTTGAATATTCAAATTAAACTTGAACTGTCACTGGAACCCATGGATAGGCACAATTTTGCAAAGATCGAAAGTTTCGTTTTGAATTGTTAATTGCTATGGGAACTGAGCTCTCTGAAGCTCTTAAAAAAATGTCCAACTATAATAATGCTGTTTTGTATTTCACTACAGACACATGAGTCAATATAGGCATACATGGTTTTATTTATTCTCTAAGATACAGGCAATATCTAATAAAGTTTCACTGCTTCAAAAAAAAAAAAAAAAAAAAGGATTGACATGTTTATTTATCCTGTACTGTAAAACCTGGCCTTGACAGTGTGATCCAGCGAAGCGTGAACGGAGAGAAAGAAAGAGTTAAGTGAGTGAAGAGTAAACAAAAGCGCGTCAGGAGGAAAGGGCTTCCTTCTCCACAGGTCAAAGGTCACATGGTCCTCTGACAGGCTGGGACAGCGGACATCGGAGACACATTTCAGAATGTAGCACGCCCGGTGTTTGGGGGCTCATTTGTCAAATCTGTCTCACACTTTGGTCTGGAGTGCGCCTCTATTCTCAGGGCCGACTTAACACTCAGATTTACTGTACTTTGTCTTTTTTTTTCTTTGTAATGTTCACAAATAAAGAAATCCAAGTATTTATTTTTTGAAATTGCACCACAGTTTATGTTAACAGTTACTAATGTGGTTACATTTTTACACTCTTGGACTTTAAATCTTTGTATGAAAATAATCTTTACTTAAACTGTTATGTCATTATTGCTTTTGTTTGGTTGTTTAAACATGGAATTTCTTTTGCAAAGCGCTCTTAATGACACACAAGTCTGCATTCAGTTCTGGGTTGGTTCTGGTTTGAACCCAGCTTAGTCTTGACGTAGACTTGGAGTGGTGCTACTGGTTTAGTCCGGGTTTAGACCCACTTTAGTTCCAGGCTTAGTCCCTTGCGAATGCTCTGGTGCAAGACAACCTAAATAAACTTCTAAGCAGTTTCTAAACATGCCTGTCAGACTATTACATTTATTTTCAAAAAGACAACATAAGAATAACAGTGTCAGAGATATAGTTAAAGGTCTTATATTACCCAAAAAATAACATCTATGAGCTTCTTTTTCTTTTTTTTAACCTTTATTTGTGTAGAAATTGTCAATTCCAGATCCGAAATGATTCTAGTGAAGCTGTATGGTGGAGCACTTCCTGTATTACCACAGTGCGTCTACAGAGCTTCAAGATCTCAGCCTAAATATGCAGGGTTTGTGTGTTAAATGCGTGTAAATGAAACAAAACACAACTCCAGGTAGCTTTTTGATGAGGAAACATTATAACATAGATTAGAAAATGCTGCCTTCTACTCCTAGACCTAAGCCCACAGTTGGAAAAGGCAATACTGCATTTCCGTTTGCTTATAGTACGCATCTTAGTGATCAGATAATGCTCTACTGTAAAGATGAGTAATGCCAGAAGTACCACTGTGTCATCTCCACACAAATTATTTCAGACTCGCACTTCCTTTGAAACCATAAAACATAACAGTCGCGCTTTAAATCACTTTTATTTTTAGGCTCCTCTCATTTTGCTTAAAGGCATTTCACTCTAGCCACTTCCTAATCTGGCTTGTTATTATGGAGTGTGTATGTGTATGTGCGGCTGTAGTGCAGGTATCCTTTAATTTAAGATTCTGTTCAGATCGTAATCAGAGTTAAGTGGTGACAAATATTCAAAAAACTATTCCCAAATATACAATATACTTTTAATTTTTATCATAACCCACACAGATCTTTTTTTAAAAACTTTGTCCAACCAATGTATGACACTTTTAATGCTTTTAAAGTTATTTAAAAATATTAGGGATGTAACAATAACCAAAAAAATCATGATATCGTATCGTCAAAAGTATCGTAGGCTGTCAGAATATATCGAATTACAAGTTTTTTTGCTTAAATGCAGGGTTTTATAGTAGCGACAGCTTATAAACATAGGGAACTACATTTCCCATGATTCATTTCAGTGCAAACATGAAGAAATATGCTTTTTACTTGAATTCTTGGGATTATGATGGAAAAAATTCACAGCAAAATCTTGTCAAGGTATTTTAAAAGCAAAAAAGTGTCCCATCTACGATTATATTAGTGTCTTTAAAGTATCGCAATAAATATCATACCGTGACATGCATATCATGATAATATCGTATAGTGAGATTTAGATATTGTTGTATTGTATCGCTAAAAATATATATATAGATTTTTTTTTTCTCCCCTTGACGTGTTTTGCTAAAAATGCATTTATTTTCAAGTTGTTTTTTAATTTTTCAAGTAAATTTTTTTTTCTTTCTTTCTTTTTTTTCCCCTCAGTTTATCCATTCAAAATTTAATCTCAAATTTACCAGTAGTTGCTTTTGTCAATGTTGAGTAGTACAAACATTTCACCTTTCCCAATATTATTTAAAACCTTAACAATAAAATCTTCCAACATAACCATTCTTAAATTGTTTGCCTAATTTCATACCTGCATTTGGAATTTTGTCTTTCCACATTTATTTTCCTGTTAATATTCCTTTACAACTCATCTAATGATATCTACATGACGTATTTTACTACCTCCCATTACAATCTGTCCATCTCTCGACCCTTTGACCCCGTTTCTTGTACGTCCATCACCCACCATGTTCCGCTGTATTCAGTCTGACTGTCACATGAAGGCGTGGGGCTGCGGTTACCCTTTGGTCCGGCACAAAGGGAGCTCTTAGCTGCTGCACGCTGAAGTTACGGTCCCGCTCATGTCTCCGTTGATGCCAGCAGACAGCGTTTACAGCACAGGTCATTTATCACTGTCCCACCGGCTCCCAGTGACAGTAACAAGAGAAGGGACGGAGACGCTGCTAGGGTCACTGCTGCTCATGTCTTCACTGTATAGTACTGTATATGTGTATATGTATATGTATGTATGGGGGGAGGTATACAAAGAGGTGTGTAATAGGATCAGTCAGGTAGTTTCACTGGTGGGAGGAGTACTTGATTTTGTTACCTAAGTAAAATTGCAGATACCAAAGCAAAAAAACCTCAAGTAAAATTAAAAGTAAAAGTATCACATAAGTATTGAAGTATCTGAATTAAAAGTGTTCTGTAAGAGTAAAAAGTAAAAATATTTCGGGCAGAATTTGAGATCTAATAAAGCGTCAAATGTTGTGATTTTGATCAAGATTTGTGCTGAATTTTGTTCAACTGAAATTACTTTCTGATTTTTTTTCCTAGCTGTTTTTATTTGAGTATTTTTGTTTGTGCTCAAACTACGAATGTGCTGACAATAAACCCCTCTGGCTTTTCAGCAGGTCTCAAACATCATTCATCATAAAAAAAAACTTTTACAAAAATGCAGTGCAGATACATTCTCTCAAATGTAGTGAAGTAAAAGGTTTACTTTAAAATGTACTAAGTAATTTAAGTAGAGTACTTTATTATTTTAACTTAGTTACGTTTCCACCACTGGTTAGTTTGCAATAGAGCTGCACAATTTTATGCAGCCATAGTGGTTAGATCTGCGACGTGTGTGTGCCAAAGTAGGATTTTTTCAGAGTGCACATTGTACTTCATTAATAGATAGACTAAAATAAGAATCCCATGTATTTCAATTTAATGTTTATAGATATATAACAAGATTTTTCCATAAAAAGACAAGTTATTTTGTATCTTTTATCAAAATAATTACAGTTTTGCAATTTTATAATTTTGATATGATTAATTGTGCAGCCCTAATTCGTACTATATAAAATCTTCCAGCTTGTTTGAAATATGGAGTGATCTATGTGACTATGATGCAGGTATCATTTAATGGTAGCTTAAGTTCAAATGACAACCAGAGAAAAGTGGTGACAAAAATTTAAAATTATAATGGAGAAATATATTTGGTCCAACCTTTGAAAGTTATGAAAACACTGGAGCATGTAACCCATTTTTAATGCTTTTACAAGCTCATTACTGTAAAATCTTCCACTCTTTAAACTTTATAGTTAACGTCAGAGTGGTCAGTGTAAAAATATATCAGCCAGGACATAATGATGTATGTATCTATGTAGTTAATTTAAAAATATTATTATTATACTATTAGTACATGATATTTCTAAATTAAATATAGTTATCTCATCAAATTCATAACAAGTAAAATTAAAACATATTTTTGTGCTTTGAGTTTATATATAGTTTAAAAAAAAAATTTATTTACATTTTATTTTATTTTTTACTTCTCTGCAGATGTAACCAAATAATCTCTTTTATAGTCATGGCCGACTGAATAACTGTAAGTAATATGCCAGATCTTTTATATCACACTGTTTCAGATTACATCATGTTATATAATTGTACTGCATGAATAATAATAAAATGTAATAATAATAATAGGCCTCATCACTATTCAATTCAACATTTGTGCCTTTTTCAATCAGCACTTTTTGCTCACAGGCATGCTGCTGGTGTAGAAGTGACTGTGCTGCAGACACTGGAGCACAGTATAAAAGCCTCTTCTTGTGAGAGTGAGAGAGACGGACGCCTGTGGACAACTGCAGTGGCTCAGATAGCAGGAGCCACTGGTCAGCTGCTTTCATCTGACCCTTTTCATGTGTCAGACTGCTCCTCTCACCTCTGTCCTCTCCCATATACTCTGCTTTTACAGCCAATAGAACGTGTTTACACGGGGATTGAAATTATTTCCAATTGTAAAACATGGTGGACCTTGTCTTTTGGACACCAGCAGACTCTGCCTATGCCAAGCACATTTTAACTCTATTTTATAAGATCAAAGATATGAAATATATTGATCCTCTTAAATTAGACTGGGACATGTTGGGACACATGTATTTTATTCACAATAACTGTGCATCTATCATAAAAAACAAATACACAAAAAAACATCAAATACAATAAGTCGTGTTTTAAATATCAATATTTCATTAATGTCATCAGAAGGCTGAATCTGGACTTTGACTTGAGAGTCAAGTTGTAATTTATAAATTTCACAATACATTTCTAAGCACCAAATGTAATTTTATCTACTTGAATGTTCAACACAGCCGAGCTTTCTTCTTCTGGGCATTTTGGGGAAAAACTATAAAGTCCTTGAAAACGCAGCCTCCAAAATACATTCATAAAAGTAAGCCCTGGTGGAGAATAAACGCAGTGTATGGATCCACATTTAGTAACCGCAGGCCCCGCTCCAGAAGGGCGCGCTCTGTGTGCGGCACAGAGGCGGCACTGTTCAGGTGCCGGGGCCCCGGGGGTCCTTCAGGGCGGAGGGTTACGCACAGGGCGATGCGCGTGTGTACAGAGCCGCATTATCTCACTGTCCATATCCAGTAGAGCCTCTTTAACGTGCATCATATCATCATATTTTTGGTTTGTGAATGGATTCATACAATAGAAGCGTTTGTGCAGAGCAGAGAGAGCGCTGGACCTCCGGGCTGCCGTGTCCAGCTCAGCCTACGCACGTCTTTACGTCCACTGCCTGTTAATTAGAAACACCTGGCACTAAAAGCTGCAGTCTCGCGCGATCACTGAGCGGGGCACGAGCGCACGCAGGTGCACGCGGACACCAGGGGCTCGTGAGCCGCCAAACCCTTTTATTCTGAGCGCGAGACGGTTACGTTTACGACGAACAATCAATACGGCCTTTAGTGTCATCTTTTAATCATGTCATAATGAATTAATTACAATATTACGCATTATGGAATTATATCATGTGTAATGTTTTCTGAAAAAAGAAAGAAAAGAAATAAACAATTAAAACGATAAAAGATCCTTTTTACTTCTAATGTATTAAGATAGTGCACATTAATTGTAGGCCAATTGTGTACATTGCGTAATAACGCACAACCTCCGTCTTCTTAAACGTAAAAACCTAAAGGATGCCTTATAATACAAATATTTTATTGATAAATAAAGCACAATGTTGTTTATTGTGTACCTGTAGCAAACAAATGCCTTGGAGTGCGCAGCAGGCCTGTTGCCCTGATTTATGGCTCTGCGTAAAGCCTCCTGTTGGTGCGCATTTGGAGTAAATGAGTGTAATCTGACGGTAACTGTAACCGCTCCGTGTTGTGTTAACTGTTGTTATGTTGTGAATTGTTTCGCTTGAACTTTGACCTGACCTCTTCCCACCGCACTCACAGTCCATTTATGTGCATTTGAGACAAGTCTCCATATGAACACGGTCAAGTGGATGAGGATTGGTGGGGACTAAGACGCAACAGACTATTCTGAAAATGACTAAAAAACACAATTAAACTATTGTGGTATATGTATTTATTTTAACATAATGCTATTTATTCAGGCCCTACGTATTTTTATTTTCTAAATAAAGTAAATTAGATAAAAAATAATAATAATTAAATGTAGTAAAAGCATTTATTTAATTTAGAAAACAAATTAGAATTTTGGTAAACAATAATAAAATAAAATAAAATAATGAATCATCCTAGTGCCACATTACTGTTTTATTCACTGCTAGGCCTGTGCGTAGCAACTCTTGTGGTTGGCGTCCATCCCAGTGCATAATAAATCAAATGTTCCAAACTAAATTGATAGTAACAGCTCACTGAGATTATTTCGAGCGCCCTCAGAACAAAGGACATCACTTTTAAAAATTCTATTAATTGTTTTGGACAGAGTTTAATTTGAATGAGGAACTTGCTCGTCATAATAACATCACACATTCCAAACTAAACTAAATTATTGTAAATCTGTTGTTTTGTATTATCCATAACTGTACTGTCCTCCCAGAGAGAATAGCGCGTCCTGTTGTAATATTGGCCGACATCCTCCCTCCTGACCCCGGGTCCCTCTCTCTCGCTGCCTCGCTCTTTCCGTGTCTCTTGAGGAACGCTGGGAGCCGTGTGATTGCGTTTTATTCCTTCCTGCTTTGACTCTATTCTGTGGCAGCGCCATCAATCTCGGGCCTAACACGACATTTGTTTATGAGCCGGGCGCGCGTAATGGCAAGGCATTCATAATGGGTCTATATTATGGGACCAGATCACAGCCGAGATAGTTTTGGGAATGCTTATAGAGAATACATGTGTTTGGAGTTTTTTACCATTTAGAAAATCGTGAATATTCAGATTCGATCAGTGATAACGAAACAATAAATTATCTCTAATAAACGTGTTTGTTTAATTTGAAGTATATATATATATATTAAAAAAAAATCACTAAACAGCCTACTGGATTGGAATGGTGGTCACGGCGCCATGCATAAAACCTTCCCTGTGATTAAATAAATAAAGAAATTCAAAGTAATAAATGCGTTTTCGTGTTTACCAGTGCCTACTTCACATATTAACATGGAATATTTTTAAAGGGAGAATAATGTGAACTTATAATAACACTGGCCATGGTTACGCTTTTACGCAGAGGCAAAACTAACATATAACTGCTCTGAGATGCAAATAGGCTACTGAGATTTCTTGTGTGTGTTTTTGTAGTATCAGCTGTTGAGAGATTGTTCCTTGAGGATATTGATAAATGCTCTCCTAGACGGTCAGACAAGATAATAAAAAATAGGCCAAAATGTAATAATACTGACAAGTGGAACGACCTCCATTACCTATCAAAACACAAAACGGACCAGTGTAGCTGTCTCCACTGCCGATGGGTCATACACAGGTGAGGAGAGAGGAAGGAGAGCAAACTCAGGGCCTGCGTAAAGTTAGTAAAGCCGTGCGTAATTCCCATAACTTTTAACGCAGTGCAGTGCAATAAAATGTGTACTCAACAAACTACATTTATGGTTTTATGGAACAAAATGGCGTGTAAATATTTCAAACACTGTGTAACAAAACCCTGATTTGTAAAATATTATTCATACAGATTTGTGGAGGACTATAAATTAAACTCTAAAGTAAGTTACACGCGTGCCAAATCAGTTTAAAACGCATTTTTTAAATAAGGATCATTTTAAAACAAAGAGGCGTGAATTTAGCTCACATACAATGACAATTTATTTAAACAAACAAAACAAATCCTTCAAAAATACTTACTAACAAGAAGATTCTTTGAAATAGTATGGCAATATACACGTTCCATTTGTACTTATTTTTATAATGGCACAATAATTCTGGACAATTCAGTTTGGAAACACTTTCTTCGGTGTTTGGTCCTTATAATATCCGGCTACACTTAAATAAATTACTATATGCAATTTACACGTCCATGAAAACTGGCATAGGTAAAAAGTCACAAAAGAGAGACTTACGTGTTCATTTGACAAACCAACATCAAGTGAATTCTGTCTCTAGTCCATACGGTGTGGGATTTTTTACGTCAAAAGTTCAGTTCACGTTGGCACTGCTTTGGTCAGAACTTGCTGCAGTCGTACACAAACGCCCCGGATGCCCTGTAGATGGACTGACTCGGTGGGAACGACATTTGACAACTGTTATTCCCGTTCACTGGCGAATTATTCAAGCCAATCCTTTGCGACTCGAACATCTCTCTGACGGAGTGAAAATTCTGCTGCTGGCTCGGATACGCGGCCCCCAGATGCCCAAGATCCCCCGCTTGGTTCAGGTACCACGACGCCAGCCTGCCCTGATGATGATGGCCCTCGTTCGTTGAATTCAAATTACCGTGTGACAGTGAACTCGCCGTGGTCGTGACTGCGTAATCTGGCAACGTTTCATCCACCGTACTGGGCGCCAAATGACTAGACCTGTCCCCTGCGTACAGGCTCATGGCTTGCATGTTACAATGATACGTAGCGTTGGAGGTAGAGGAGTTCTGGCTGCACTGGGAGCTGTACACGGACGTTTGGGTGGGGGAATAGTTTAAAGACAGAGACGGGGTTCTTGAGGAGGCCACCAGGTCCGACTGCGCGTGAGGCGAGCCCCGTAGAGACGTCATGATGTTGTCCACGCTGAAACCCTGCGTCGAGGCCTGTACGTGGTGCTGCTGGTTTTGGTGCGGGTGGTGCTCCGGAGTGACCACGCCGATGGAGCGACTGGACTGCAAGCTGTGTGGGCTCCCGCTGGACATGCTGCTGCTGCTGTCCGGGCTTTCGATTTTGGGCACCGGGTTTATCGGAGACTCGGCCTGTGGAGGCGTCATGGCTCCGTTCTCAGTCTTTATGTCCTGGATGCGCACCGGCTGCTCCTGCTCTCGGCCTTGCTGCTGGGACTGGTTCTGCCTCGTTGGGGTTTGTACCTCCTTCTGCAAGCGCTCCTCTTTTTCCTTCAGCGCGTCCTTCTTTTTAAAACGACGTCTCCTTCTCAAAAAGCTGCCATTCTCAAACATATTGTATGAGTCCGGGTCTAGTGTCCAGTAGCTCCCCTTGCCTGGTTTCTTGTCATCACGGGGGACCTTGACAAAGCATTCATTGAGCGACAGGTTGTGTCTGATGCTGTTCTGCCACCCCTGCTTGTTATCGCGATAAAATGGGAACCTTTCCATGATGAACTGATATATCCCATTCAGGGTCACCTTCTTGTCCGGGGAGTTCTGGATGGCCATGGTGATGAGGGCGATGTAGCTGTAAGGAGGCTTCACCATGTCCTTCGGCTGGGGCTGCGGGGTGTACGGTCCATAGGCGCGCGCCATGCCACCCGGGTACTGCTCGTGAGCCGCGTGAGAGTACATGTTCATAGCGGAAGGCATCCCCGTGTAGCCTCCTCCTGCCGCAGCCGCTCGGTAGTAGCTGGGGTCACCGCTGATGTACGGCACGACCCCTAAAGAGTTGGGGCTGGAGACAGAATAGCGCGCCTGCATGTCTTCTGCGTAGTCAAAAAAAATAAAAAATAAAATGAAAGAGTCCAAATTTCACTCGAAGAAAGTCAAAATCGCGTAAGAGTGTTGTATTTTAAGCAGTCCCCATCTCGCTCTCCTCTACCACGCTCTGAAAATCCTTCTGAACTTTGGAGCGTACGCGCGCACACACAACTTTTTGCGCAGTTAAATTCTTTCCTCCTTTTTTTGCAGCCAGTGAAGTGAGCTCCTCCCTTAAAAGCAAAAAAGTCAGCGGAGAGGGCCAATGGGAAGGCAGGCCGGGCTGAGGGGAGCAAGATGCCGGCTTAGAAGAAGTGAGAGGAGGTGGTGTCAACTCCAGCCCACTGTGGACTTTTGACGTGACAGATCTATTCAAACAGGCATTATACTTGGGAGAAATAAACTTCAAAACGATTGATCACATCTCCATATCACTGTTACAAGTCCGTTTTTTGTCTTTAGAAAACTAGAAAACACATCTAATATTATCTTAAATGTTGATAGAAACATTTGGGCCACCAAAGACATATAAAGGCACGTTTTTTGTTTTTTAATTTATCACCGAATTAACTTGATTTATTTTACTTTAAATTAATTTCAAATTTGGTTCAGGCCTATATGTAGTGTTATGAAATGATAGTCTATATGTGTATTTTAAAATGGTAAAACTGTTAAAACAGACTCACAGTGAAATTATTATCTTTAACCTTAAAACCACTGTCTGCACTATATTAGCCCATCGTCACTTCAGCGAACGAGCCATTTGGCGACCTCCAGGCCAGTATGATTTACCAAACCAAATTACACACTGGATCAAAGAGTCCTTTGCTCATTAGCGGCGAGATGTCATGTCATTATAACGTGAATAGAAACATTTTGGGCTCTAAAGGGCCTTTGGTGTCAAAGCTGCTCAAAACAAAAACAGGCCATATGCCCCAAATATCACACTTAATTGTCAACCAAAACGTGTGATCAAGAATAAAAGATTAAATCATAATGTTATTATAAGTAACAAGTTCCCATCACATGCATTTTTCATTTCACCGCCAGACCGCCGTGCCCCTCTACAGGTGACGGTGCATGAAATCGCTAATAGTCACAGAGAGGCATAAGTTACAGTCCCAACACTGCGTAATCCCGTGCACGTCTTCTTAATGAAACGTGCGTGAGCTGCGTTGGTTTCTCCTTACACGGACCCGAGCGTGAACTCTGTCCCTCCCGGGCCCCTGGGCTGTTTACACTCCCCTCCACCCCCGTCACCTCCACCATGCTCGGGCCTTTCACTGCGCTGCCCCGCTGTCCACCCAGACCTCTGCAAGGGCCGCGTTACTGGTGCCACTCAGAGGCTGTCGTGGGTGCACGGAAAACATAGTAACCACAATAGAAAGTAAAAGCGAAAAAAGCAGCGGAATTGTTATTTTATTTGTGCCTATTTGTTTAATTTTGAATTTGTCATTTGTAAATCTGTATACAATATTTTTAGGCAATTTAATATACTAGCTTTTCTAACTCACTTAGCACAAATAATAACATTTATTTTAATAATCTGTAATAGGCCTATAGTTTCAAGTAATCAGCAGTTGTTTGTAGTAGGTTATTGTATGAGGGATCATTAACTGATAAAACAAACGAGAGATGTAACCTATGATTTTATGAAATATTAATAAAATGACATGCGTTAATGTAAAACAAATATCTGGAGTAACATGACCTTTGTCAGCAGCCACCGTGTGAGGGATAGGCCTGAGAACTTATGTCTTATTGAGGTTAATGTGATGGTGTCACGATGCCCCCATGTGGCTGGAAAATGAACAGCATTTATTGGTTTCTATAACTGTGAAAATGTACATATTCCATACTGGTCAATTATAGAGCTCTTTACTATGATACTAGTGTTGTAGTTTACTGTGATCACAAACGCGGATCAAGTTTTTCAACAGGCCTTCATTTTACCTGAACCTTCTGAGTCCTCCGCACACGTGGACTGTGCTCCGTCCTGGAAGAAGCTTTCCAAGGCAGAAGGCTTTTTTTATCTGAAAACCACTGCTGCCACCTTTTGGCTGACCACTATATAACAGTTAATATTTCTTTATCTCATAAGGAGAACTAAAGAAGATCAGATAACGTCAGCGCGTAATTGTGGCTGGTTTTTGACTCACATTATTTTGAAAAGAAGAAGAAGAAGAAGAAAAAAAAAGAAGACTTACATTATTCTGTGTACAACTGATAGGTCTAGGTCTAAAAGATGCAGAGTCTAATAACTCAACATGTAGCAGAATGCAGATTGCATGCATTCTCCTGTATTTTGTTTTGTTTTGCGCATAAATAATACTTTCATTTGAATTCCCAGGGTACTATGAAATGTACCTCCTCTTCTGGAGGACGAGCTCTGTCCAATCGCACACAGCAAATCTTGAATTCATTAGCAGGAAATAAATGATGTAACTAGTTGTGTGGCCAGTAGATGGCGCTAAAGATCTGCGCTGTTTTTTTTATTATAATACTGGTAAGCAGAAAGAGCAGTTTATCCTTGACCCCGCATTTCACTTCAACACAATTTCTTATTCTCTCAATCGCTACTAACGATTAATTTAAAAAAAAAAGATGACTTTTACTACGACTGTTACATACATAAGAATAAAGACAACTCTGTGTGTTACTATTCCACTCGACCCATCTTATATATTGAATGCTTGGGTGATTTTATAGCGTTTGACAGTATATTTGTGAAGAAGATTATGTAAATATTACACGGAATGATATTTTTTTTTATGATACATTAACGATAGCGATAACATTATTGTGCTTTTTTTTTTAAAAAAAAACAAACAAAAAAAAAACTGTCAAACATCCTTGAACATACATTTCAGAAACAAAAATGTGCATAGGCCCACTGGTTTTAAGCAGAAGAAAGAGTAATGAACGCAGTATTGTTCAACATGTTTTTAATAATTATACAAAAATAAACTGAAGTGCTTATACATTATGCATTTTCTTCTAAGTCCTTGGTTACACGAGGCACGGCTTGACGTCCTGGTACGTGCTCTGCGGATGGAGGTGGGTATGATGGAGGTGCTGGGGATAGTATAAGCCGCTGCTCGCGGTCGGGCTCAGGATCAGCTCCTTCCTGTCGCACGTGGAGGTGGAATGGGAGGGATATCGGGACAGTCCCACTGTGAGACACATTGAAATAATAATATTAGTAATTTCATTGAAATCATTAAATCAGCCTTCACTATAATATTTTCATAGCAGTGATAAAAAACAGAACACTCTTGTAAAATAAATCTCTGAATTTCAATGAGACTTTCCTGGTTAAACAAAGTTTAAATAAAAATGAATAGATATGATATATTTAATTACATTTTTGTCTGCTTGCATTGTTATAATCAGGTCTGAATATAGGGGATGGATCTACTTTTAGCTTTTTTTCTCTAGTCTTTAAGTGAGTATTCTGCATTAGTCGTGTTTAAATCCTTTATTTAAATCCTTTAACCCTTTTTTTCTGATTTGCGCACACATTATTAATTCATCTATTTCAGTTGATCAAAAAGACCCTCATGTGTTGTGCGTAAAACAAATTTTTATACACAACATATTTTTACGCACGCATTTTTATTTTTTTTTATTTTTTTTCCGTTTGACAAGGGTGTTTGAAAGTCAAACGTGCATCTACATTTGCTTGCATTTATAGTATTTATCTGTCATACCTGGAACGTCAGACGCGTCTTGGGCGCTGTGATAACTTTGGTCCAGTGAATACGTCACGGCATTATGCTGCGTAGATGATGCTTGGGGCTGTTTGATGTATGACGAGACGCCAGGTGACGTCCAGTGCGTGGATGCATTGGAGTAGAGTGAATCTCCTCGGAGATCGGGGCTGTAGTCTGCGCGGCTACTGCCCACCTGACAGGCCGACAAGTATGACGAGTTAGTGACCGCGCTAAGACTGTCGTATCCACTTGGGGATCCTATCAAGTCTAGATTATAGCCGCTGTGGCAGGTCACAGAGCCAGAGGTCGGGTGGAAATCAAAGGTCCCAGGATGAACAGATGCTCCAAAGCCCATCCCATTCATCACCCGGTACATGGGCCTCAGTGCCTGGCACTTTCTCCGAAATCCCCGTGGTCTGCGTCTGAAGGAACCCTCCTCGAACATGAACTCACTGCTCGGGTCTATGGTCCAGTAGTGACCCTTCCCGGGTCTACCCAGGCCTTTGGGCAGCTTTATAAAGCATTCATTCAGAGAGAGGTTGTGTCTCACGGAGTTCTTCCATCCCTGGTATGCGCCTCTGAAGAAGGAAAAGCGCGCCTGCAAAAACTGGTATATCTCACTCAAAGTGAGCCTTTTACTGGGTGAGTTTTGGATCGCCATGACAATCAGAGCAATATAAGAATAAGGGGGCTTTTCAGGGCGCCTCAGTACAGACTTTTTACCTTTGGAGTCATCGTGCGCGCTGGTCATCACTGTGTGCGCGCTCAGAGGGGGATTAGAGCGCGCGGAGTTGTCCACCAGTTGATGCAGGCTCTCAGTGCTCGCCATGGTTCACCGGTACAATTGACAAATTTTAGTCCTCACAAGATTCACTTAATCCTGCTAAATCCTTCCCTCGTTCTGCCAGTGTCCATTCCTGGCAGAGATTGAAGAAATAGCTGAATCTGCCTCTCCATGTATCAGCTTCATGGAACAAATCCCTCCAAGAAATCTGAAGTAGCTGCCCCCTCCCCGTGGAGCGGGTCTGAATAGAAGCTGGAAGTGGAAGAGGACAAATCTCCTCCCACCAGCCCTCACTTTTCTAAACAATTAGCAGAAGATCATTTGGAACAATAAACGTCAAGGAAATGGGCACAGATCTGAAAGTCTCTCTTTGTGTCCCGTGGTTTCGTGTAGGAATGATGTTGGCAAAATTGAGGCATTTGTTTGGGGACTGGTCAGACTCTGCCATGACAAGAAGCATGCTTTTTCCATCAAAACAGGCCCATAGTTTATACCACCCACCGCGCGCAAGTGTCAGTTTACCTTGAGAAGTCTGGGTTACATCATAAAGCTCTATTTTGGCTTCGACTTGGTGAAAATACAGTGGGTAAAAAATGATGCCCAAATGTAGCCAGTAAAGTAGTCCTATATGCACGGTGAAGAAATGCGCGCTTTGACAACAAGTATTAGTACCATTAAAACGTGTAATACAATTAGGATGTTGACAGACATGTAGCCTTATATTCTGAGTTGTGCGGAAAACATTTTACGCGCAAAACATATTGAAACGTCCACTTATTTTATTTTCAATTTTAGGAAAAATAACTTACCCATTTGTCTGAATATGTGTTTTAGTATTCATGTGTGGACAGTGTGTCTCAGGTCACAAACAGACAGGAGGTGAAGTACCGTGTTTGTCTTTCTTTACTAAAGAAACAATGAAATAGAGATTCTGTATTATCAACAAAGAATGAATTTAACCGATTTGTCTCTTGGTGACCTGGGTAACTCTGATTTGAGTGTTGTTGTCCCGGATTTTTTTTTTTTTTAAGCGGAAAAACAGTATGTAAGAAGAGAAAAAACTAAGACCTTTTAAGAATCAATATCAGGAATTAAAATTCTTTCATAAAACTGACTTCAAATGATGTTTATTGGACAGTCCCAAAACACAAAATATAATTTATTAAATAATTAACAATTACAATAACAAAGTTTGTGAAAACATTGTGAAATACCAGCATGTGTAACATTTGCGGCTCACGGGCCTGTAAGTCCAAACCAACGACAATACAGTTTTCAGTGTTTGACAGTCCTGCTCAAAAGAGTCGCAGCGTCTCTGTTTTTGAATGATGTGTCACATGACCCACGTCAGTGACGTAAGATAATGCGCCAGGTAAGTTCATGTGATGCGTAATGTGTCCAGTATGACGCCAGTGGACGGAAGGATGGACCACTGTTTCTACTGAACGTGTGTCTCCTCTGAAGGGGGTGCTGAGGATGCTGTCTATTGTGAAAGAGCTGGAGAACTTTACCCGAGGCTCAGACTTCATTACGTGTCCGGAAAAGTCTTCATCCACAAGTCTGCCTTTATTGAGACGTTTTCTTCTGCGTCTGAACACACCGTCTGCGAACGTGTACTCGCTGTGAGGGTTCAGCATCCAGTAATTGTCCTTCCCCCACGGCCGTGACGGGTCACGGAGCACTTTGACGAAGCAGTCGTTCAGGGACAGATTATGCCTCACCGAGTTCTTCCATCCAGTGTAGCTGCCTCTGAAGAAGGGGAACTTGTCCATCAGGTAATCGTTAATCTCCGCTAACGTGAGCCGGCCGCTCGAGGAGTCGCGTATGGCCATAGCGATGAGCGCGATGTAGGAGAAGGGCGGTTTGCCTCTCCGTGCGTAAGGCTTGGGCGCACTGCTGGAGACTGGATTGACAGGTGATGGGCTTCGGGCTGCCCTGTCTCCATCTGACCCCAGCTCCTCGTCCGTTTTGAGGTTACAGTGACCTCCGCAGAGAACCTCCAGCTTCATGTTTCCAAGAAATCCAGTGCCGTAATGTTCCTTTACGCACCTGCAGAAGCATTCTCACCTGCTTTCACTTACGGTAGCGCCTTAAATACCGCGTACCTTAGACCAGCCCCAAGTGGGAGAGGCCAAATTACTTCAAAAGACATATAGACAGTTGTGAAAAAGGTTTCCATTGCGTGCGTAAAAAGACTATAAAAACCCGCGGTTTTAACTGTCTTGACAAAGTGCCATAACGTGATGTTTAGGTGAGTATTGTCAAAAGAACACCATGTAGGCTACGAAAGTTATGTACAATTACTGGAACAAGGAAATGTGAGATGGGCATGCTGCAATTATGAAATACTGGGGTCTAAAAACCATTACGCATACAAGGAAAATGAGATGAGAAACTAACACATACAATTATTATGCAGTACGAAGTAGTAGTATAATAAATAATTAGTATAGTTTTAGTGCTATTAATATGACAAGGTATTAAGGGTACTATATATGTAGGAAATACAACAAGAAGACTTTCAAATGCTTAAACGTTATGAATTAAAAAAGCCTTCCAAACTATTACACAAAGTGGCCGCAGCAGCTAAAATGGATGTGTCCATTGTCCAAACCAGATTAACCAAGATTACTTATCTCAATGACATATTGCTGTTGTGTTATTGAGCAAGACACTTCACCTTATACTTATATTACCTTATGCTTTATTAGTTCCATTGTGTATTAAGATGGTGATTGTAGAGGGCGTGGGCACAGAATTGCACCCATATTCCTGTCAATCACCTGGAGCTTTTGTTGAGTGACCATTGAAGTAGAAATAAGATAAACACATTTATTTAATTTTTTTCCATTTAAAGGGACCATTTTAGACTTTTTCTGATTTATGTTATAATGTTGTTTCCTCATCACAAACATACCTGGTGTTGTGATTTGTTTCATTCACACATGTTTAACACACAAGCCTGCAATTCTTCTTTCAAAAAACACTCCTTGAATCTTGAAAACCACCTTGTGATGTCATCAGGTAACACAGAAAGTGCTCCATTGTGTTTTTAAATTCCAAACACCTTCGCTAGAATCATTTGGATGATTTCAGCCCCAGAATTTCTGATCTCTGAACTAAAATTAAAGGAACTGTTAACTTGAAAACTACCGCTTCATGACATCACACGGTGGAACAGAGCGTTTTGAGCTTTGGAGATGTAGACAGAGTAATAATAAAGGATTACAACACAACTCCGGGTATGTTTTTGATGAGGTAACAACATCATAACAAGGCTTAAATCTCACAAGAGACAATTTTGCGTAATATATGACCTTTTAATTCTTGGTAACTTGAACACATCTATGCAAACATGGCTGCGTTTTAAACAATAATAATAATAATAATAATAATACGATATTGTCAGGTGTAACTTTGCCACTACCCATATTAAATTTTACGATTTTAGCCTGTGGATATTATGTAAACAAGGCAACAAATCGATCAGCTACCATTAATATAATGTTTTTTATAAGCCTTCCACAGTTAAAAACACAATAGCAGTTTTTACGACCTGACAATTACTACTTTTTACTACGACATCAGACACACCACTGTGCTTCAAACTAGCTTTTTGAGGTCACATGGAAAAATCTATCACATTGTGTTAGTCACGGTGTAAAACCTGTATTGAGACTACAGTACACATTCCAAGCGGTTTACCTTTTGTTGACAGTAATATTAGTTGTTTTCGCACACGCAGGTTACTCATGTTTGCCTTGGTGTGACTGTTTTGATTGTGCAGTAATAATTTTGTTTGTTTAGCGCACACTCCCTTGCATTGACAGAGGCTATTTTGAAAGGTGGCATGTCAGAGGAGTGATCTCGTAATCTAACCGCACAATGACACCCTGCACTTACCTTGTAGCAGCCTGAGCGCAAATGTGTTGTTGGAATAATAGTAATCTACACGGATTTAGCAGTGGAAAAGGAGATTAGGTGTTGGAAGAAATGCTGTGAGGCTAATGTTCTAAATAAATGCAGTAGGATATCATGTGTTGGTTGGTAGTTACAGATCTCAGCTCACAACAAGGATGTCTCGAGGTTGATTCATGGTCGCGGGTGAACCGTCAGACCTTACCTGGGACAGTTCAACCACAGTCTCTAATTTGTAGCACCAGTCTCTCAATGTCTTTCAATAACTTCTTTTTAACTTCTTTTACCTCATAAATAATTACTTTTTTGCTTGTAAGCCACCATGTCTGTTTTGACACAAACAGACCGTGCACTCAGATTGGTTAGTCACCCTGTTATGTGTATCTGAAAGCGAGGTTTTGTCTGTAGTATGTGGTTCTGGTGGGTCAAGTAAGGTCATGGGGACTTCTTATGTGGTAGGTTTTGAGTTTGAGTTTGGCTCTTTCTGGTTTTCCCTTTGACCTCTTCTACTTTAAACAATGATTGCGTAAATACTCCTGAATTCAGAATTCAGTCTTAGAAGTGTGTGTGTAGATAGAGATACATCCGAAAAAAAGAGGAATAGGTAGTTGAATGGGAAATGTAACCCAGAGAGAGAGACTGGGATATCAATATGTGCCAACATAGCAACGAACTGAACCGGTTCACCTTAAAGAAATATTTTCCCATTGAAATGTTTCATGTTAAATGAACAGTCAGTTTGATTATCTCAGAACCAAAATATTTGAACTGAATTAACATCAAAATAACTGGAATTAATGAAATGGAGTTTACATTAATTATGAGCATGTTTTTTGGTTGTGTTTTGTGTACTAAAAAAAAAAAAAAAAAAAAAAAGTCTTTACCTGCTGTTGTGAAGTGTTGTTTGGTTATAATTTCCCACAGTAAGGAATTAAATGTATATATCTTCATGAAGAATGTGACAAAGCATGTTTTTAACTTTCTATTTCCATGAATCATGTAGGTGGTGTCAACTCTGGAAGATTACATAGTAAACTTTAAAGTAAATGCCAAGCCTTAATCATTGTTAATGCACTAAGACTTGTGTCTCCGCTGTTTGTTTGCCTTATTAAGTTCAATTAGTTTTTTTACAATGTGCCATTAATCAACTGGGTTAAGTGGGTCTATTCATTTATTTTGGATTGCACCAAGAGGGTCCTTATAATTAAATATGTAATATAATTAAAGTATAATTTACATTGACATCAAAAGAGAAATTGATAAAAAAATCAAGTATTTCAAACTTGTTCAGAATGCCAGTAATGTAAACTAGATAAGTAGTTGATCTACTCAGATGACAGCTCTTCAGACGGTGTGTATATTCTGTACAAACAGAGTGGAGTACATCTCTGGCCATTATCTGAAATACTCACGTGTACACAGAACTCCAGACACGCTGTTTACTTACTCAAGTTAATCCTAGGCATTCCTTTACGCTATTGATGCCAAAACATATTTATTATCATTGTACAAAGCATCACACCTTAAATATTTCACTAACCACTAATTATTGAGTAGCCCTGTTTTTGTGCTTTTGTGTTCAATTATACTTCTCCTCCATTGTCAACGTGTCTCCCATTTCTTTGTTATAAAACTGCTTTCTTTTGTTTGTTTATTTAATAACTTTATTAACCACGTCTGTGCATGTCATATGTCAAAGTTCTATTTTGGTCTCGATACATGGGAGCATAAACACTGAGCTGCCGACAGTAAATGCAGGTGACGAGAGGGAGGAGCCGCACTGTCTGACAAACCATTTAATTACAATCCTGTATTTAGATTATATTAAAATAGAGGTGACTTCTAAGAACTGACCTAGGATAGTTATGAAAATGAGAACATATTATAAAATTTTTACCATTTGGCTTCCTGTACTTTGTACTTTGTAAAATTTGAATATAAAAAAGTAGGTTAACAAATAACTTAAGTAACAGTAAAGTATTATACACATTTTGTGCAACTATTAAACCAGTGTTTCCTATTTCCCTTTCAATCTCTTGCTCATTTGGACTGATTTTAACTTTTGTTCTATTAGTTTTCACATCTTTTAACTATTTATTTTACTGACTACTGAAGATTTTTCCACTGACATCTATGAAATTACTTCATCTATTGACTAACATATTCTTCTGTATGTTCAAATTTACAAATACTTACTATTTTAATTCTGTATTTTTACGTACTTACTTACTATATAACACAAAATGGATTTTTGTGAGCTTTAAGTCATGTTAGAATGTGACCTCACCAAAAACATACCTGGAGTTGTTTTGTTTCATTCACACATGATTGAGTAACCCTTTACTATTAGTCTGTCTACATCTCCAGAGCTCAAAATGCTCTGTTCCAGCTTGTGATGTCATGAAGCTGTAGTTTTCAGTTTGTGGAAAGAACTATTATGCACAATTTGTGTGTTAAATGTTTGAATGAAACAAAACACTACTCCAGGTATGTCTTTTATTTGTTTAGGTCAGAAAATAGTGTAATAAGGCCCATTTAATTACTTACCTTATGTATATTTCAGACAACCTACAGTCTTAACAATAAAATAAAAGTAACCAAACATGATATTAAAGTAGTAAACTGACTGGAGGATGGCACCAGCCTACTTTAATCACTATTGGAGCCTTGAGTCTGTGTGACAGTGGAATGTGCCCTGTGAATGACTCAGGGTGTGCACTAGTAAACTCCACTTTTTATTTACGCATATGCTCACCTGAGGGAGTTCCTCTGCACTGCTGGCACGCCACACAATGTTCACTGGAAAAAAAACAATCAAAGCAACCTGCCAAATGCTAAAAAGACAATGGCTGAGGTTAAATCAGATTATTATCAAATTATTTGGAGCTACAGGACAGTTATATAATAATAATAACAATAATAACACTTGTATAGTGCATTTCATGACACTCAAGGAAGCTTCACACAGTTCAAAACACAAATAAAAGAAATAGACAAAGGACAAAGGCAGTTTTGAGCAGGTGTACTTTCAAGGCTTTTGTTTTGTTTTTTTGAAGATGGTGAATGTAGGTGAGTCTCTGATCTGCTAGGGCAAGGAGTGTATAAACATCAAATTCATCTGGTTTCTTTCTGGTCATGGCTCCTCTGACCACATACTTCAGATTATGGGTTTTAAGTGTAATTTAAAGGAACAGTCTGGAATTTGGACATAGAGCCTCATTTCCTAGTTTGCCAGAGTGCTGGAGACGTGTAGAGACACTTTTTTAAATATTCTATCCAGTCCTTGTATTTCCAGAGGTCACTGGTGCTAGGCTAGTGCATGTCAATGGCCATAGTTATGCTGCCACTAAAAACAGTCTTACCCACTCCACAAAGCACCCAAAGCAAATCTGTTATAATGCCAGACTGTTTATGTGAATGTCTGTGTTGATAGAATTATTTAAGTTGAATCAACCTTGCATTTAAAGGATTTATGTGTGAGTAGCAGCAGCGATTTGTACTTCCTGATAGAAAGCTTGGCAGCGGTGGAGTGATATGAGAAAATAGTCCCGCAACATGCGACGATTCATGCAATGCAAGCATAGTTTTATTTCAAACATTACTCTATCGACACAGACATTTACACCGACAGTCTGGTGGAACAATAATAGATTTGCTTCGGGTGTTTTGTGGAGTGGTTAAGGTTTTTAGTGGCAGGATAACTATGGCCATTGACATGCGCTAGCCTAGCACCAGTGACCTCTGCAAATACAAGGACTGAATGGAATATTTTAAAAAGTGTCTCCACACGTCTCCAACACTCTGGCAAACTAGGAAATGAGGTCCTATGTCCAAAATTCCAGAACCTTGGATGCATGAACTACCAATACCTACGCTCCTTGTTGAGTGGGGTCAAAATGACTCCAATTGGAATCTATTCGTTTTTGCAATAAACTTATTATACTTTAATCAACAAAAGAGTGATTTCATTTTTGACATGTTAATTTATCACTTTTTATTCACAAAACAATTGGGTATCAAAAATGTCAAGTACATTGTGTCTCCAGACACAACGGATTCCAGGCACTCCAAAACAGTAGAAAAAGTTAACACATCGCACGAGGAAAAATATAATTAAAAGGCCTTTATTTGAATGGCCAAAGCCAACATGTTTCGACCTCAACTGGTCTTCATCAGGGCTTAATTAAGAACAAAGCATGGGTGTGGCCTTCAAATAGAACACATCAACCAATAACAAGGCTGGAATAAATTGGAGGCAGACAAAACAGGTGCACAAAGACAGGACATGGTACAGGCAAAAAAAAAAAAAAAAATATATATATATATATATATATATATATATATATATATATATATATATATATATATATATATATATATATATATATATATATATATATATATATATATATTATAAAAAACTATTATAAAAGAACAATTATAAAAAACAGGACAAATCTAAGTCCTCATTTAAACCTGGATGTTCACATGCTCTCAGTTTATGAATCCAGAAAGCTTCTCTTTGATTTAATTTTTGAAGTCTGTCTCCACCTCTTGCCAGTGGTTTCACATGTTCAATACCCTCAATACGAAGCAGAGTGTCATTGCTATTATGATTCTCACAAAAATGGCGAGCCATTGGGTAATCTTGATTTTTAACCCTGATTGCGTATTTGTGCTCAGCTAAACGATCTCGCATACGCCTTTTAGTGCGGCCAACATAGAAAAAGCCTTCTGGACAAGGGCAAGACAGACGATATACCACATGAGTAGTATTGCAATTAATGAAATAATTTTGTGTGAATGATCTACTATTGTGTACATCCATGAACGTTTTTGTTTGAAGGACATTTGGACAATGAGGACAATTCAAACACTTAAATGTGCCCATGGGTTTTTGTAGCCATGTACTTTTGTTTTCTGGAGGAAGATAAGAATTCATTAATCTGTCTCGAAGATTTGGAGCGTGTTTAAAAGAAAATAAAGGAGGTTCAGGAAACACTTTGCTTAATACAGGGTCACTTAAAAGTATAGACCAATTGTCCCTAACAATCTTTTTGATTTGTTCAGCACTAGTACTATAAGTGGTAACAAACATAGGCCGAGATAGCTCTTTAGATCTAGCCGTATTGTTTTTAGTGAGTAAAGTGCCCCGATCAAGAGATCGAGCCCTGTCACAAGCCTTTCTGACCACTGTAGGCTGATAGGCCCTATCTAAGAACCGATTAGTCATAGCCTCTGCCTGCTCTACAAAATCCTCTTTCCGATTACAAATGCGACGTAGACTTTGGAATTGCCCAAAAGGGATGTTGCGCTTAAGGTGTTGAGGATGAAATGAATCTGCTCTAAGGATAGTATTACGTGAGGTTTCTTTCCTATGTAATGTAGTGTGCAAACGGTCCCCTTCCCCCTTAAATATGGTAAGATCTAAAAAGTTTATACTGTTTTGTGAATATTCCATTAATAATTTAATATTGGGGTTATAGAGTTTAAATATTTGTACAAATCCAATAGTTCCTGTAAAGTACCATTAAATAACAACAAAATATCGTCAATATAGCGACCATACCAAGTGATACAATGGAAAAATGGATTAACTGTATTAAGAACAAAGTTCTTCTCCCAAAGACCCAAATATAAACAAGCATAGTTTGGTGAAAAACAAGAACCCATTGGAACCCCAATCTTTTGAATATAAAGCTCATCCATAAAAATAAAAATATTATTATGAATAACCCATTCTGTAAGCTTTAACAAAAAATCACAAGAAGATTTGGGGATGTCACTCTCAATAAGAAAATATTTTAGAGGAGATAAACCCTCTTGATGTTCAATATTAGTGTACAAACTTTCAACATCCATTGTCACAAGAAACTGGTCTTTAATGTTCGGCAAAGATCCAATCCTGTTCAGTACATCTGTAGTGTCCTCAATGAAAGATGGAAGTGTTCTTACCAAAGGTTTTATGTAGTAGTCAATATATTTGGTAGCTGGCTCAGTGAGAGTGCCATTACCAGATATAATTGGACGTCCAGGGGGATTGTCCTTGGGCCCCTTGTGGACCTTAGGCAACAGATAGAAGGCTGCCAGAACCGGGTGTTCAACTGTTAAAAAAACAAATTCGTTGTCATTAATAATTCTCATGTCCCATGCTTCCTTTAAGAGTATATCAAATAGTTTTTTCATAACTAACAAAGGATTGGTAGAGAGTCTTTCATAATATCTCGTGTTGAGCTGTCGATGAGCCTCCTGCACATATTTAGCTTTAGATAAGACTACTACAGCACCACCCTTATCTGCTGGACGAATTATTATATCAGTGTTATCAGAAAGTTCATTTAGGGCTTTGCGCTCCTTGTGAGATAGATTATTCCTAGGAAGGAATGGATTACTCTGTATTAATTTGTTTACCTCATAATCAATTTTCCTCGTAAAAGTAAGTAGTGTCAGATTAGATACAGTCGGTGAAAATCTCGATTTAGGTTTAAACTTTGTTGACATAATACCATTCCCCATAGAGGTAACAGACCCGTTAGACATAGCCTGGTTGTTATTAGTATTATAATACCAAGCCTTAAGATGTAAGTTCTTATAAAAGCGGAATAAATCAAAATTAGTCTGAAATTCATTAACACCATTGGTAGGGGCAAAAGTAAGGCCCTTAGATAACACTTTTGTATGCTCATTACTTAAATTGAAATCAGAAAGGTTAATTACCACGGATAATGACGGATTGTGTCTCCGTCTGTCTGTTTGATTATGGAGGACGAACAGAGAATGAACATACAGTAGGTTCGGGGACCATAACACCATCCACACACATGTACACACACAAACGTCCTCTCTCTTTTCTCCCTCAGGAATCCTCGATGGCCTATTCGCAGCCATGACACTCTAGATGAGACAACATAAAAAGAACAATGTTTGAATGGCACACTGAACTATAAAGCAACATGTAGCTATGGAAATAAATGTCTGTGTGTTTATATGTAAGTAAATGCACGCACGCACACACACACACCCACATCAGTGAATAATCATAAAAAAGCCTACCTAATGGGTTAGCTTTTATTACAAGGAAGTTATAAATATAGTAAGAGTCTCTACACAAGTTCATTTGTAGTAAGCTAACTTTGTAGTTGGTAGTAAGCTAACTAGCTGACAACAAAGTATGCTAATTTGATGACAATAATACTAATACTCTATCACAGAAAAGTCATGAGTCATTTTTGACCCCACTTATGTATTTAAGGGTTAAATAATTCTACTGTCCTCACATCAGATAATAACACTGACTGTATAAAGAAGTGGACTAAGGGAGTGTGACGTCATCCATAGTGTTCAGCTCCAGTCAAATGAAGCTCACAGAGGAAAAGGAATTTATTTATGGACATAATATCAAAATAAAAACAGCAGGATCATGTTGAGCAGGTTAATACGAACATTTTAAGACCAAAATGGGGAGTTTGACAGCAGCATTTACGTATAGAGGGGCGACATTTTTTCAGTACAAAATGAATTGGAGCCAGAGTCGATGGAGCTAGAAGCACATCCATTCTCATTTACTATTTGGAACACTGTGGCAAGCAAGTTAGCTATGTCCATTTATATATGCAGCTTATAAAAAATAATGAGATTTTGACCTGCATGTGAACACATTAGTATAGAACTGAACATGACATGATGTTCTTGACTCATGAAAGAAGCAGTGAGAACAAATTATATTTTAAAAGATTATAATTATTAAGTGTGTAATTATGTTTTTTGTGTATATAATTACACAGATTTGTCATAATCAAAGCTGCACTTGACACTCCTTACATGAAAAGGTTAAGGGTGCGTTCACACTCGCGCGTTCATACCGACCGCCTCAAAATAGGGGCTAAACTCAAAAAATTCTGGACAAATCCTAGACCAGACTAGGGCTAAACCAGAACTAGAGCGGGACCAGACACTAGTACACAAAACCTACATCTGAGAGTCCACATCTAAACTACGATGGGCTCAAACCAGGACCCAACAATGACAAAAGTCAACACACCCTTAATGGTGGATTTAAAATGCAACAAAAGTACTAACTGAGGACAAAGGATAACAAGGAACACTTTGACCTTTGGAGATTTGAAGATTTAACAGCTGCCCTTTACCTTTAGTTCAATACAGATTAGCAATTCCAGGGCTGAAATGATCCAAATGATTCTAGTGAAGGTTTAAAAACACAGTTGAGAAGCGTTTTCACCTCCTAAATATGCAGGATTTGTGAGTTAAACATGTGTGAATGAAACAAAACACAACTCCAGGTCTGTTTTTGGTGAGGACACAACATTTTAACATACTTGAGAAAAATGCAGTAGTAGTAATAGCAGGAATACAAATATAAAAGCCATTTATGAATGATTCAGAGTTAGTAACTGCTTAATTGATAACCTTGCCCCTTAATTAAGTAATCTGCTTAAATTTATATTTAAGCCTGCTTAAATGTGGGAGGAAACAAAACTTAAAATAAAAGGATGATTCACAAATCTCAGCCTTGTTAAAATATAACTTATATGGTAGTGTTTATACTGTATTTGTTCCATTACTCTTTGTGCTGCAGTAAATTCTGACCGTAACATTATGACATCATGTTCTCCTCTGGATTTATATTGCTTTATAACAGGCTTTTATGATGTACACATTATTCAGAAGGGTCAGAAGTGTGTCACTGTCTGTGGTGGTGAAATACACTCTCTAAATCTGTTAATTATTAAAGGGACTATATTACGCTATTTCCTAATCTATGCGATAATGTTGTTTACTCATAAACATACCTGGAGCTGTGTTTTGTTTCATTCACAAATGTTTAACACACATATCCTGCATATTTAGGCTGAGTTCTTCTCTTGTGTTCCACCTTGTGATGGCATGTGGTAATACAATAAGTGCTCTACTGTGTTTTTAAACTCCATACACCTTCACTAGAATCATTTGGATAATTTCAGCCCTGGAATCAACAATCTCTACTGAGCAAAAAGGCAAAAGGAACTGTTAACCTAAAAACTAACTACTGCTCAAAAGTTTTAGAACATCCAAATTTTTCCGGTTATTTATTGCAGTTCAAGTCATGCGAGTCCAATGAAGAGCTTGAAATGGTAAAAAGGTAAGTACTGAACAGCCAGAGGTTAAAAAAAAAAGATAAGAGATACAAAACACAAGTTCAAGTTCTGCCAAAACTACCTTAGGAAAAAAGAACAAGATGGTAAAGCTTGAAAACATGGAGTGTCCAGCACAGTCTCCAGACTTAAACCCCATCGAGCTGGTTTGGGATGAACTGGACAGAAGAGAGAAAGCCAAGCAACTTACAAGTGCCACACATTTATGGGAACTTCTGCAACCAACTTGGGGAGAACTTTCTGAAGAATATTTGATTTCTATTTATTTCTGTTATATCTGCCAAAGGTGGACATTTTCATGAACCAAAAGTTTAGACTACGTTTTGGTCAACAGTAAACAGGAAACAGTAATAAAAGTGTGGTGTTCTAAAACTTTTGACTGGTAGTGTACTTCTTCATGATTTTATAAGGTGGAACAGAGCATTTTTTTAGCCAGGCTGGTGCCACCTAGTGCCTCCGCTCAATTTCTTTTCTCTCCAGTGACTAGGTCAGGAATCGGAATACACTAGACGGTTTTCAAAAACCCCAGAAGTGCGAGTTCAAGAATCAGCCAATCAGCAAAGAGCCATACATACTGTGTTGGCAACAATTCCCAAGATCGAGGATTTAAAGCCGGAACTGAGAAAATGTTTGATTAATTTTATTAAAGGGAAAGACGTTATTGCCCTTCTTCCTTTGGGATTTGGGAAAAGCTTAATATACCAGTTAGCCCCTTTAGCGGCGCATTACATATGTCACAACCAAATAGCAGCGATTGGTTAAATAAATAAAAGTACCCGCCTACCATCGAGCAAATGAATTCTAATGCTGCGAGGTCAGACAGTTTCCACAAAGTAAAACCTGCTGATGAATCAGGCCTAAGCATTTTTAGCTTTGGAGATGTAACAGACAAACAATAAAGTGTTCAAAAGTCAAACATGCGTGAATGAAACAAAATATAACTCCAGATATGCTTTTGAAAGAGTTAACAACATTATAACATGGCTCCAAGCTCACAATATTAAATTTTGTGTAATATAGGACCTCATGCCTCCTCACATCAGATTTAGTGGTTTACATGCCATTTAAATCATCTTGTCCGGAAATCAGATAATAATCAGATTTTGGTGCGTGTTTGAATAGACATTAACAGTTCTACAAATACTACTTAATTATCCCTTTAATGTCTTTTCATTATAATTGCCCGTGGTGCCCTGCGTGATTTTCAAACCTGTTGCCGTGCCTACAGCCTGTCTCAGTGTGTGGTATGTCTAGAGCGTGCAGAATGTAAACTGTTCTTGAAATCTGATCCGGTTCTGTGGAGGTTTCCCAGGTCTGGAGATTGGAGGGAGATTAACGTGTGCGCACTGCTCACATAGGTACAACCGAGATGAATTCAAAATCACAGCATCTTACACTGATAAAACAAAACAAAACAAAACAAAAAACACACACAGTCACTTATAGTTTTGATCCTGAAATAGTCGGTATACTTTTGGTTTTATTGCACCTTACTGCTAACCTGTCAAACCAGAGCCGCATGCTTTGATAAAACTTTACAAAGATGAGTGGATCTGAAACAATATTCTGTCTCTCTGATTTGAGTTGAGCATGACTGACAGATGGTTTGACCAATCAGAGCGATGCATGGTCCGTTTGAAACAAATACGATGCCTTACATATATAAGAAACAGAAAAAAACAACATAAATGATTGAGAAACAGCATGGATTTCTGCAGAATCAACAACAGAAGGACCAACCTCTTATTTATCTCAAGTAAAAGAAGTTATAAATTTTGTTCTGAATGATACAAGAATAATTGAGAGCAGATGTTTTCTCCATTTGAGAGACTCGTCATACAAGTTAGCGGCTGTGGTTGGACAGTCCCAATTTTAGACAGCGTTTTTTCATGGGCAGTGGTCTGATTCCAGTTCCTTCCAGATTTGGACCCTTCTGTCTGGTCAGGCAATCTTCCTGTTACTGGTTACAACAGCTGTTTCAAATGGCATTTCACCCATGCGTTGAATGAATAAAGAAATAAAAATATAGAATATTGAAGTGATAAAAGTTCAGGACTTTAATTTAATTTGATGAACAACTTTTAATGTTTCTCCGATTTTTAAGGAAACACTTTATCCAGGGACTCCACACTCAAGGGGCTGTGGAACTATTTTGGGGAACAATCACAAAAAAATAAAGTTCAATTCAATTCTGTTTCTATTGCATTACCAGGAAACTTTGGTGACATTGCTGAATGTTAATGAGACAACACCTCTATGCAAGTTCATCAGGGTTCACAATTATTTTGCATAAAGCCTCACAGACTTCATTCTCCCTTCCATGACTAAGTGACTATGAGTGAATAGCATGACCTAATACAGAGAGGGCTGCATGTTAAAACAAAGACTGGAGTCAGATATCAGGCTGGCACTGGGGACTAATGAGAACTGATTTAACAGACATACAAAAAATTACTTCAAAACATGCTTACGTCTCACAAAATATTTACCTCCTGAAGGACTTAACCAGATAAACTGCAGCTCAACATAGCTTAACAGGCTCACATCTAATTCAGAACTGTCAAAATCTAAGTCAGGAGTAAATCAAGGATTAGCAAGTTAAGTCTCCACCTCTGCCGAAAACAGTTCAGTATCAAACAATTCAAAATTAACAGCACAATTTAAACACAAAATGGATTCTTTGAGCTTTAAGCCATGTTAAAATATTGTTCAAAGCTCAAAATGCTCAGCTCGACTTTGTGATGTCAGGAAACAATATTTTTCACGTTAACAGCTACGCTTTATCTTTAGTTCAGTAGAGATTGGAAATTCCAGGGCTGAAATTATCAAAATGATTCTAGTGAAGGTGTATGGAGTTTCAAAACACAGTGGAGCACTTCCTGTATTACCGCATGATATCACAAGCTGTTTGAACGAAGAACTCAGCCTAAACATGTAGGATTTGTGAGATAAACTTGTGTGAATGAAACAAAACACAACTCCAGGTATGTTTGCGATAAGGAAACAACATTATAACATGGATCAGAAAACAGTGTAATACAGTGTGGGACCTTAAACCCCATTATGACCCCATCACTGCTGAGACCCTAAGTTCAAACATGAGGTCACCCATGTTCCAGTAAAGGTGCTGGAGACACGGCTCTTCTGAATCATTCATTTGTACCATCTGATAAAACGCCATAAATCCTCTACCCACATAAACACGCTGATTATGGCTACGCAGACGCGGCCCGGCCTCCTTCATGTGGCGAAGGAGCTGTCCATGTGATAGGATCAGACCAATCACATCAAGGACATGTAAACAGTGTGACAGTACAGAATATGTGGATTCAAAGGGCTCTGGCAGCTGAACACGGGGCGCTCAAGATGGTGTGAATCAGGGGAAGTGTGTGTGGTTTGTTGTAGATAGAAGATATAGAAAGTATGAGAGCGGAGGAGGAAAAGGTCATCGCAAAAGGGTGTTCCAGAAGATATGCTGAGACTGTTTTTACACAAATAATTATGATTTATTGTTATATTTAACTCTATCATACGCTCTTTTAGCATTTTAGTAAAACAACTTTTGGGTTGAGCTTGTTTTAAGTCTGTCTAATCCATTCAGATACAGTAGGTTCCATAGCAAATTCTGTCAACTGGGCAAAAAAAAAACTTCTATCCTGTTGAAAGAATACATTTGTTTTATTTTTATTTATTATCAATCCTTGCACTTTGACGGAGCAGCTCTGAATTTCAGTATACTGTATAATGACAATAAAGGCAATTCTGTTCTATTCTATTCTACATTTTTATTTTGTTAAGTTCAGGTTAAGTTCTTGTTAGGTTAAAGCTATTGGCAGGCAATTTTGAAGACTAATTTGAGAAACTTATTCAGGATCCAAATAAATAAACAATAAACAATGATGCAACCGTGATCAACCTCAGGCTCAAGGCGATGTCTGGGACCTTTTACAGATATTTAATTATAAATTTATGGTCAAATCAGGTCAGCAGTAGCCTGATTCATCTGCCGGTTTCACTTTGTAGAAACCGCCTGACCTAGAATTCATTAGAATTCATTCGCTCAACAACAGGTGAGTACTTTTTTTATTTAACCAATCACTGCTATTTGGTCGTGACGTATGTAATGCACCAATAAAGAGGCTAACTGGTATATTAAACTTTTCCCAAATCCAGTAGGAAGAAGGGCAATAACATCTTTACTCTTGATAAAATTCACCAGACATTCTCTTTGTTCAGGTTTTTAATCCTCGATCTCGGGAATTGTTGCCAACACAGTATGTATGGCTCTTCGCTGATTGGCTGGTGCCTGAACTTGCACTTCCAGGGTTTTTGCAAACTGTCTAGTGCAGGGGTGTCAAACATACAGCCCAGGGGCCAGATCCGGCCCTCCAAGACCTTTAATCTGGTCCTCGGCTGATTTTCTACTAAAATATTTAAATTATATTTTCTATTAAAATATTGGTAATTTTCTGCACCGCTTAGCATAGCAGCTTCTCCAGTGCCTCTGTACGTGGCCCCTCCCACCAGAGCAGCACAAATGAAGACTTGCCTTTTTCCAAACGCTCTTAAAGCACGATCGTTTTGACTGTTGACCGTGACACCCTCATCAGCAAAATGTCAAAAATGACCAAAGTGGACGCTGAGTGCAGGATTTTCCAAGAAAAATGTACTTATTCCTATTTGCGTACAAGTTAATATTAAAACATTGTGTTGAAATTGCATTTTTCTTAAAGTTTCACGTTCATCAATTAAAAAGAGATTTCTGTAATAGATTTGAGTTTCTCTGCATAAATATTTGAACTTATTGGTATTTTTGGGGAATATATGCCATGAGTTTTCTGATCTGGCCCCTTTGGGATCAAAGTAGGTTGGATATGGCCCCCGGACCAAAATGGTCTAGTGTATTCTGATTCCTGACCTAGTCGCTGGAGAGAAATTAAATTGAGCGGAGGCACTACGTGGCGCCAGCCTGGCTTGGTCAGTAGTACCAGGAAGATGAACCTATAGCAGTGTGTGTTATGTTTTGGGGTTACAGTAGCTAAAAAAACTCCCCCAAAAACTCAGTACATAAGATCACAGAGATCATACAGGTCAGTAACTTTTTAAAGCAGACCTGTTACGCATAAATGACTTTTCAGAGCTTTTAACCATGTTGTTTTCTCCTCTCATTTCCCCTCTTAAAGTTGTATTTGGAGTGATTCTTGCATTTTTCTGCAATCTTTAATCACTTATTTTCAAGACACCATATTGCAGATCAATCCCCGTTTTCAGCAGCATACGCCCACACTCTGTACTTACTTCATTCTTCAATTTTGTTTTTTTAATCGATGATACGTGTAGGATTCAGTGGCGTCATTTTGGTATAACTGAAAAACAATCCGCGGCTCGCTAGCGTGATCTGCAGCTATCCATCAGAGGAGCCAACTCTTAGATGTAATGACGTTTACGGTGACGTCAGCTCCCATTTGGCACCGCAATGTTTGGGCACAGGTTTTTAACAAGGAAAATCGGCAGACTTGTTTCTTTTATTAAGTCGTTTTTGATGATTATTGTGATTTAAAATGTGCAAATTATAACATAATGATGCACAGGTGCTGTAGATTATAACTATACACCAGGCTCTATCACAATATGTCTTCTTTAATGTACTAGATAGAGGATAATAATCTGCAAACTCTGAATAGATATCACGCCAATGTCTTTCAGATCTAAAGAGGATGTTGTTTGGTCACTGCGAGGCACTTATCTCTGCTGGTACTTAAACGCATCATTTTTAGTAAAATTGTATATTTCAAAAGGATTGTTCTTGCCACGCTAACTGCTCTGTGGGGACACGCTCTCACTGTTCAGCTGGATGATGTAAACATGTGTAAAGTGCTCCCACATGCTCTCCACCTGCCCCAGTCCTGCCTCCTGGACATGTGCTGCAATGTAAACACAAGATAAACACAATCAGGACATGTGCAGACACCGCTCACCCCACACACACAACATGCACTATGCTAAATTATTGTGAAAAAAATATTGCATCCTAATAATTGTCAGTTTATAGTGGCGGATCCCATTGTTTTTTTTCTTGAGTACCCTGTAAGCATTGTCTGACATCGTCTGAGTACCTTCTGTATCAGGGGTGGGCAATTATTTTTTTCCATGAGAAAATATTGTGGAGAGCCAGGCCAAAATGCTGAACTCAGTTCTGCATAATATTAATTGTACGCACACGTCTTGATTTACGTATTGTGTAATTTTGTAAGTGAATAAAAAAACACCTCTAAAATAAAAGCAATCCATCTTTAGTCCATGCATGAGGTAAAATGATAAAATATGTTCATGTTATAATTCCAAATTAGCTTAAATATGCCAGTCAGAGTCACCCAAAGGGCCGTATGTGGCTCTGGAACTGTACAATGCCCTGGACTGTTCTATATTGTGTTCTAGTTTAGATTTAACTGTAAATTGTTTATTGGCAATTATATTTTCTTGATCAAATCATATTTACACCAGCATGATCCTCTAGAAATATTAAGCATGTAAAGCATGTATCTTATTTCTGCTGCACTGATCACTCTGCTCTTACTGTCTCTCACCTGGGATGTCATGAACAGCCTGAAAATGAGAGACATTTGAGGGTAAATGTCTTCTGAAGTCTCCTTCATGTCACATTTTGAGTAAATTCAATCTCCAACTCAAGAGTTTCATATACACCTGTTATTTTTATATAAATGACTAAATTTGCTAAATAACTTTACACAGACTTCTCAAACTCATTGACCTGGTTCATTCGTACGCCTCCACCCTGTCCCAGATGTGACTGGACCCTCTCGGACAGCTGATGCCGTGGGAGGTGGCGATGGAGATGCACTAAAGTCTTTCACAGTTTGTGGCAGCCCTCTCTAAACTCCATCTTATTCAGCCTGCCCACAAAGCTGAGCGCTCTCACTGTGAGCCTGGCACAGGCTCTTGTGGACAATGTCCTCTGAGGAGTCTGGGACATGTTTCCTGGATAGGCAAGCTTGCCGCTCATGTTTAGCTTTTCCAAAGACCTGCTCGTATTTGTGAGCCACAGCTACAGAAACACATGCTGTCACCAACCCAGCACCCATTTCTGATCTGAGGTCCTCCCCTCAGAGACATGGGCACAGACACAGACACACATGGGGATACACACACACACATGGGCACACATGGGACACATGGGCACAGACACATGGGCACAGACACATGGGCACAGACACATGGGCACAGACACATGGGCACACACATGGGCACAGATACATGGGCACAGACACATGGGCGCAGAGACATGGGCACAGTTACATGGGCACAAACACTGACACACAGACGTGGACACAGACACGGGCTCAGCAGGGGTTCAGAGGATGTTGTGTGTAGTGCTCCCTGTGAGTCTGGGCCCAGGGGAAGGCGGGTGAGAGCCGGGTCAGGGGAGGGCTCTGCACTTACATTGTGTCAGGACTATTTTGGTTTCTTTGAAGGCCTGGCTGCACCTCCATCCTCTGGCCCGTCTGTGGTCACCGCGCCACCTTTGACCCACATTGTGACTTGAGGAAAAAAGTCAAGCATAACACAGTGTTCTTGTAATAGTTTAAAGTTATCGAGACATCTCTTTTAAACCATAACATGCTTATTACATTAAATTCAAAACCATAACATTGATCTACAACAGCCTAATAATGGGAATAGGTCCATTGGCTTTCTGTTAAAATCTACATGAATATAGGCATCATCATAGCATCATAGCAGCATTTGACTGAAGCAAGCAGCTGTTTCATTTACATTTTTCAATGTACAGAGTCTGAATTTCTTTCTTTTTTTAATTGTATTATTTTTTTTATTGCTCAAGCATGCTCAAACTGATCTAAATACAGCTATGAGTAAGCTATTGATGAGCAAACACCAAAACCAAACAAACCACAACAAAAAAGTGGAAATCTTAGGATTAATAACATAACATTAATAGGTCCACTAACATTTCATGGTGGCGGATATGTCAGTTTCAATGTTCAATGTTATTTCAATGGCAATGTTATTGTGTTTCAGAATATAGCATTACATTTATTCAATTATTTTTATTTATTTTTTTTATTGCCGTAGCTTTACCCTGTGGTGTCACTTGTTTGTCTCCATCAGGATTGATAAATTTCCATCAGGATTTATATTATATTATTGTGATGTGTGAGCTACTGTGTTCAAATAATCTCCCTTGTGGATCAATAAAGTTTGTCTAAGTCTAAGTCTAAAGCGAAAATGAGAATCATAAATGCATGTTCTTGGGCAGTGCTGTGGTATACAGTATACACATATTTCTAAAATCTCCAAAAGTATCTCCGTTCTGAACACAATGGAGTGGTCAGGCTGAGCAGATGAAAGCATTTCCCGTCCGTGGCCTCCTCGCGGTTCAGTCTGTGGAGCTGTGGAGCTGGACCAAAACAAAGTCTTTGTAATGAGATCCTCCACCAGCATCAAACAACCTCTCAAAACAACAGACGACCGAGCTGAAGGGGGCCCCAACAAACACCACACTATTCTTTGACTATTCTCAATTTTCTAAACCCTTTTTTTTTTTTTTTTTTTTTAATCAACAGTTAGAAGTCACCGCTCCATGAAAATTGGGCAATTTGTTGGGAAGGAATTAATGTTAGAAGAGGGATCAGATGGAAGCCGAGAAGAAAGAAGACGTCGAGCAGAACTATCTAAACATTAGTGAAGTGAGACAGAGAGGAGAATTTTACAGATTATGCTGTTTTCTCTCTAGATTGTGTACAGTTGGTTGACTCATCACAATATAATATAATAACTAATAGCAAAAATATAAATTGTAATAAAAATTCTAAATATGTAGTAAAAATAGCAAGAGACCAGTGTCAAACATGGCATAATTATACAATTGTATATGTACAAGAAAAATATAGAAATATAATAAATATATCTCAGGTGAATACAAGAGGTCGTGAGGAGAAACAGTGCAAAGATGAAATAGTGTTCACGTGACATAAGGTTATTTATTACATAAGGGTGGGTATTATTAAAATAATTACAGCCTTGAATATAATAATTAGATAATAGATTGTTAAAGTAACTTTAGATAATTACATGTAACCTTTCTGGTAGAGTTACTTGTCTCCATGGAGATGTTATTGCTTTACCTCCAATATTTCCATAAGCATGACATTCAATTTTTTAGTCTCTGCAGAAACAAGCAGGAGAAGACATGACCCCATTCACAATGAGGATGCATGTTTTTATTCAAGTTTTAAAGGTATTTTTGAGCAATTAAAAAAAAATAAAAATGAAGGCATCTTATGTCAGTTTAAAACCATATTGTGCAACATTACAGGCAAAGCAATAGCATCTCCATGGTAGCGGACCTCCAACCTGAAAAACTGAAAAGCTTTAACCCTTGTGCACCCCTTTAAAATAATCACACCTGTGGTCCTTCGTGACAAAAATGTACACTGGAAAAGAACACCACAATATTTTTATGCAGTGTGGATTTTTGTCCAACTTTTTTTTACATCAGTGTCTTCATTTGCTTCTGCCTTAATTATACACACCCAAAAATATATAATATTTTAACCCCTTGATATAACCTTGTAATGGAAGATACACAGTAAAAAGAAAAATACCCAAAAAATCTAATCTAGGACTCTAAAACAAAACTATTTGAAGGGTTTTATATACTGGCAATGTTCTATTTCATTTCAGTGAACCTGTAACCATGTGACTACAGGTTCACTTTCATTCATAGAACCGTGTTTACATACGTAAACAATCGTTTTCATATACTGCCAATGTTATGCCTGTGAAAAAAGACATTTTGAATGGAAGTATACGGGACAAAAATGTACCACAGCTGTGAGTATTTTGATTATACACCATTCAATTAAAAAGGTGGTCTTGAAAGAAAACACAGAAATTAAAAATACACCACACAATACACAAACTGGTCAATTGTGGTGCTGTTTGGTGCAATAACGCCAAAGTTATGCAAAAAAGAAAAGTTGAGATGTTTAAAAATGTACCTAGGGGTGCAGGCATTTTTGATTTCATTGCAATAATTTGTACAACTCTACTAGGTACTGTAATATTTTAAAAGTGCATTGTGTAAGTTTTCTGGTGGAGGGTTCGTCAAATGCTTTTCTCCATGGAGATGTTATTGCTTTGTCTGGAATGTTTCACAGTGGTTTTAATCCAGGGGTCCGGTAACTCTCCACCCCCTTCCAAATAGCTCGTCAAGGGATTTCTGAATTAGATGTATTGTGCTGAATAAGCTAAATTTGATTAATTAAGTGCCTGTTATCATTACGCATTTATCATTTTGATGCCTAACTTTGTTCACTACTATGGATAATGATTTATGTTTTATGTGATTATGACTGTGGCTCATCTAAGGCCCCTGCTTTCTATCTTCATGGAGACCAAACCAGAACAAGTTAGAGGTCAGATCTGTGGAGGTACTTTTGAGCTGTAAAACACCTGCAACTGAATAAATGTAACGCAGATCTTTAATGTCATACTGTAGAACATTCCAAGCAGGTGACGGACCCCCAACCAAAATGTTACACAACTCACCTTTAAATTCAATTTGTAAAAAAGAAGGATTAAAATAAGATTAAAATAAAGTATCGTAAAATCTAAAATTGCCTGTTGGTATTGAAAACAGATTGGCTGATTTGAAAAGCAGGATTATCAGAGTAGGAGCTGTCCGTTGGGGTGAGGCCTGTACCTAAACAAGTCACACACATATCCAAACACAAGGCACATTCCTCTTTGTTGTTCTTGGCTATTTTAAAGCTTACAACAGTCACAATGAAGTCAATGCATCAACACTGTGGTACTAAATAATAGAGGGAGGGGCTCAGGAATTGTATCCGGCCTTTAATTGTTATGTTCATTAGAATCACAGCGTAGCATTTTATAAATCCTACACCATACAAATAGAAAATCTCATAATTATATCATATTTACCAATGAAGTGAACCGATTTGAGTGCTGAAATGACCAAAACAAAGGCTGAAGGTATTTGAGAGATATACTTAAAGGTGCACTGAGCACCTTTTCTGGTGGAGACCTGTTTGTCTCCATGGAGATGTTATAGCCTGGAATTTATGGTATGACATTAAACATATCCATCTAGCATTTATTCATTACAGGTGTTTCTATTGCTCAAAAATACAATAATTCCTTCTGTGAATAGGGCCGACTTTTCATAAATCTTTAATAATATTTCTTAAACCACACACAAGATTTGACAGGACACTCCTGGTGAAAAGGAGAAAAATCTACAATTTTATACATTTGAAACTTCTTCTGTAGTTTACTCACATAAATGTAAAAAATAAAATAAAATAAAAATAGATAAAAAGAATACAATGTTTTTTTATTGGACAAAAATTACACTATTTTTGGGCAATTTTTGGGACATTCAGAACAGTCACAACAGAGTCAAGTTTGAATTTCTTGCTTCATTTTGTTCATAAATTGAATATAAAATGTGTGTGTGTGTGTGTGTGTGTGCGTGCGTGTGTGTGTGTGTGTGTATATATATATATATATATAGATAGATAGATAGATAGATATCTTATCTAGTGTATCTGAGTGAAAATGTACCTAAAAATGGATTTTCCTTTTTTTTTTTTTTTTTTTTTTTTTTACTTGAATAAATCAGACTTGGAATTTGATATTATAAATAAATAAATAAATAAATAAATAAATAAATAAATCCTATTGGGGAAATGCCTTTTTGAGCAAACAGCATTTGAATGTACAGTGTCTCACATACATTTATGAAGTTCATTAAATTTAACATTATATTATTAAAACATCTATAAGCGCAGAGTGGACAGTTCTATTGTTTCCTCATGAAAGCTTGTACACTAAGAGACCACAAGTGACTAAAAAACTAAAACTAAACGAAAGTAGTGGAGCATCTCCTATTAACCCTCATTACATCCCCCTAATTTCCTGAGACACACTTGAGGGACTTCAGGGACTAGTCATACAACAGGATGACACAACTGGGCCATTTTATCATCAGATACTAGTCAACAGGTTAAAGTTATATTCATAAATCCCACTCTTTCTATATCTGCATGGGGTCTGTGAGTGTGAGGGAGTCTGACTAAGTGTTTTCACAGCTGAGCCAGTGCACGGAGCTTTCCTCACATCGGGACAGCTGCTGCTCCACAGTCACGCCATGGACACACTTTTACTCATGTGTCCAAATGATGTCTGTGTTTGGGCTCTCTTAAGTGCTTCTTGTTTGCTTCACTCGTGTTTGACCCTCTGTAAGTTAAAGTTAATGTTAGTATGATGATGTCTGAGTGCCTTATTGTACGAATGAAATGTTTAAAATGAAACTCTGATCTGATCTGATCATTAGTATCACTGACAAGTTTCATTATCTGGGTACTGAGGAAAAGTGGAATACTGTGGAACATTTAAAGATCCTTACACAAACTCTTAGGCTGCCTCCAGATGTCATGAAGCCGTAGTTTTCAAGTTTCAAAACAGTTTCAGGGTGCTCTAAGAAGTTCATTTTAGTTGAGATACACCTCTTTATACATACATTACATTAAATTTAAATTCTGATCATAATAACATCAGACATTTAATATTGAATACAGTAGTTTTCTTAATTAATACTACATCTTACATGATTAAACCCCTTGATTAATAGATTTTTTTTTTTTTTCAAACATCTGAAATATTACAAACAATTAATTCACAAAAAAATATTACTTAAACTGATATTTGTAATGTGAGGGATGTGGTACCTGAATCTACATCTTGTGAGATTAAGGATTAGATTACGCAGTAGCAGACAAATATATGACACATAATTAGTCTTGAATCTATACTTGAGGGTTCTATTGTGTTATTCTAACCTTGTGTCTGACATGGCCACTCACTACATTCCTATAGGCTTCAGTGTTAAGCAGCAATGAGACTCTAAGTCACTCTTAATGGAAAGTCAATGTTAGTGTAGAGATTGTAGTAGTGTTGAAGTACTCAAGACCGATCTTTTTTATGGTCTTGGTCTCATCTCGGACTCAAGCACATTTGGACTTGTCTTGGTGTTGATGGCCTTAAGTCTCGGTCTTGTCTCGGACTCGAGGTTTGACTCTTGATGAGTGTGATCATATTTCATTATGGCCTGTAAAAGTGCAGATGCTGCTGAATATCACTAGCCTGATTCATCAGTCGGTTTCACTTTGTGGAAACCGTCTGACCTCACAGCAATAGGATTTGTTCGCTCGACGGTAGGCAGGTACTTTTTTTATTTAACCAATCACTGCTATTTGGTTGTGATGTATGTAATGCGCCAGAATGCTCCGTGGTGTCCAGATAATTGCCGGCACAACAGCAAACAAAGCAGAGAGAGAACATGTCTGTCAAAGGTCATTGTCATTTCTGTGAGGTGAATTTGCAAATTAAAGGTGCAGTAAAAAATGTAAAGTTTGGATTTGACAAAGGATGTCCAAAGAAGCATAGTGTATGCAGTCTGACAATGACAAAGCTGGTTTTGATTTGGTCTCGATGGGCCATGGTCTCGTCTTGTCTCTGTCTTGACTCTCAGAGGTCTTAGTCTTTTCCTGGTCTTAGGTTCCTCTGGTCTTGCTCTTGTCTCGGTCTAGACCCTCAGAGGTCTTGGTCTTGTCCTGGCCTTGGGACACTGTGGTCTCAGTCTTGTCTTGGTCTCAACCTTTAAAAGTCTTGGTCTCGTCTCGGTCTAGACCCTCAGAGGTCTTGGTCTTGTTCTGGTCTCAGACCTCTCTGGTCTTGGTCTTGGTCTCAACCTAAAAAGTCTTGGTCTTGTCTCGGGCTCAACTCTTAGAGGTCTTGGTCTTGTACTGGTCTTGGGACCCTATGGTCTTCTTGGACTGGTCTTGGTCTCGATTAGAGTGGTCTTGACTACAACACTAGACTGTAACATGTCCAGTTCACACTTACAAGAATGGCCCACCAAATGCTTATTGTTATGTGTTTTGTCATAGTCCCGGTGCGGTCTATATCCTGGATCAGATCAGATATAATCCATCTCAAAAGTAATAGACTAAACATAAGGGAGTATTTTTGGAGCTTTCTACCATGTTATAACACTGTTCCCACGTCCAAAACACGCCTGAAGATGTCACCCATGAAAGATTCTGTGCAATGCTCAGCCCACAAACCTACGTCATCCATTTTCCCACACGTCAATTGTCCATGACACAAAACTGTACACAACAACTTGACAAACCTGATGCCCTGAGCGGTGGCCTCACTAAGCGGGATCCACGCTGATTGTATTGTGATAATGCTCTGAGGGGGGAGTGACTTTGTTCAAGGAGGAAAGTGAGGGGGGGGGTCTCAGCGCCAAAAACGAAAGCGAAACTTATAAATCATGTTAATAAGTTGTTTTTGGTGAATATAGCCTGTTCAAAACAATAAAAAAGTATGGCGATGTTATGTGTCAGGCCCTCTTTAAATAAAATAAATATAGACGTGGATACATCTGAAGATTGACGGCTGAATACTTGCTCTATCCAGTACATATTTTTGTTGTGCCCTTAGGCAAGACACACCACTTTGCTTTCATTTCTATGTCCTCTGAATAAAACAAACAAACAAACTGCACAACTTCAATGATTCTTCTTGGTTAGTATTTACTTATTTTATTCTAAATTGCACTTAATAATTAATTTAATGTAATATGTTATACATTTTAAAATATATATAAATAAATAGTATATTGTCCTACAAAGGCAAAACGCTATCATGTTTGGTCAAAAATGAATTAATGTAGAGCGCTTCACTGGGTCTTAAAAAGTATCAGTAGTAAAAAGTATCAGTACAGGTGCTCTACGAGGGATTTATTGCATGAAGGGACGCCATGCAATAAAGGACTTTTAATATATTCAGTTGGAGTGCCTCGGGTTTGTACCTTGCCCATTCTTACATTTTCCAGTAAGGGAAATTTTTTGTTTCTAGACTAATTAGTTAATGTCATCTTGTATTGTGAAAAATATTGAGCTTAAAATTGACCTTTGACCCCAGCAGTTCCTGTACTCTGCCTTTGTATCATCAGCCAAAAATAAGGAGTCGTGCAAAGACAAAAGGCAAAAGGCAGTAACAGTGTTTGTTTTGTTTGTGATTTAGTTCATAAATATGTTTTATTTTAAAATCCAACCTCTCGCCTCCTTCTTTTTGTCACGGCCTTGGCACAGGGTCTTAATACATTCAATAAATATACCTTTGTATTCAATTATACTTAAATTATCTTTAATGTGAAAGTATTTGTTATTCATACTATACATACCCAGGCCCAGACCCAGGAAACGCTGGAGGGACTATGTCTCTCGGCTGGCCTGGGAACACCTCAGGGTCCCCCCGGAGGAGCTGGAGGACGTGTCTGGGGTGAAGGAAGTCTGGGAGTCCCTGCTTAGACTGCTGCCCCCGCAACCCGGCCCCGGATAAGTGGAAGAAAATTGATGGATGGATGGACTATACATACTATACTGCAAAATAACTTGTGTGTTAAATTGTTTAACTGTGTAAGTGTCACCGCACGATCCTGATCAGCACTAAACAGTAAATCCAAAGCTCTTCTATATCATTTCAAACAAACCCCATGATGACTCGACCTTGGTGAGGTGTTCTTATAATGGATGGAAGTCTGGGGAAAATCAAGCTGTGGTGATACCTCTGCCGCCGCTCCACAGTGTTAAAATTATTTCATTTCATTTACAATAAGTTAATTACAGCACATCATTTAATTTCTTTATTTAGACTGATATTCTAATTTGTGTGCACACATTTTAGTTAATATAAGTCTGAATTATTTACTTGTTCTTTTTTTTGTTTTATGTTTGAGTGGTCAAACGGAGAACCCAAGGCAGAGACCATCCACTAGCACAATTTAGTTTGTTTTACTAAGTTAGTTTGTCTAGTTTGTTTAAGGTTACTTTATTATCACTTATTATTTCCTGTATTATACGTATTTGCCTTTTCTTTTTTTTTCTTTTTTTACGTTGATTAAGTTAGTCATTTTGGTTAATTATTTAGTGAAATTCTCCCGTCCTGTGTTCAGTTTTCGTTGGTCCTCATGTTCTTTGTCTTGAGCTCAGCTTTTTTTGTTCATGATTTACCTAATTTGAGCCTTTGTTAAATTACATCTTTTTTTGACTTTATTGAATATAAACTTATTTTTATACCTTGTCTTTGCCTTTCTGTTTGATCCACTACACAAGCAAATAATAATAATGTCTGATTCTGCCTTTTACCTTTGCACGACTCCTTATTTTTGGGCCAAAGATGTTCATTTTGTCTTCTTTTGTACTTTAACTTCTTGGGTTCTTTTTACAGTAAAGTGTATTTACCTTGTTGATTCTTATTTTTTTCTCATGATACAAAGGCAGAGTACAGGAACTGCCAAATAAGGGTCAAAGGCCAATTTTGAGCTCAATATTTTTTGCATACCAACATTTCTTCATTATAGCAACTGGGAGCCCTACTTATACTTTTGTCTGGACAAAACAGAAACTTTGAAGTCATTTTTCTCAGTTTCACATTCATATTAAGGTCTTTTATGTTTGTAGGGCAGCACTGATTCATTTCAGTTTCATTAGATTAAATTACATCCATTTTATGTTTTTCATTGCTGCCCCTTGATTTCATTTACATATTGCATGTTGACACTGTACGCATAGTCTGAGTCATACGTTGAGTTGTTGTGGGCTTTTGCTGCCAGTGAAGGTCGTGCAGCTCAAAGAATGGTGTTTATAGCCTCTTTTCTGATGACGGAGAGAGAGAAAGAAACAGACAGAAAAAGAGAGAGAGAAAGAGAGACAGAGAGAAAGAGTCAGAATTCTCCACACAACAATAATAAACACAAGACTCTGGGCCAGCCGTCTGAGAAAGTGCCATCTGAGGACAAAAATCCAAGGACCGTTTTCGAAAATAGAGATTTAATAATTTCAAAGTGTGTTCAAAATGTGGATGTGTTTGACGTCTCGGAATAAACGCTGCAATTTTTGTATTAAGATAAAACATGTTTAGCAATTTACAGTGTACTTTAATCAACATTTTTGGAATTTTATATTTTAAATTGATGAAAATGTGTCATGATTTCACACTAGTTCTTTAAAATGCAACTAAACTACATTTCTAGAAGTTGTCATACTTTACTGCGATTTACTTTTTGCTCATTTCCTTTGCCTAATAAAGCTTGTAATGGAATAGAGTAGGCGTATCCATGGATTTGAAGGCGACAGCAACTAAAAATCTGTTTCGCTCATGTTTTAAATGACAGGAAATTGTCTAAATTGGCTAAAACCAAAGCACGTTTTACACATTTGAATCCATAAACCTTAATCTGACTTGTGTATAAGCCTGGGCTAATATCTGGCTGCTATCTTAAAGAAGTAGTCATAACGAAAGCGTGTGTTTTTTCAGGAACTGGACCGCTCCCTTGGTTCTTGTTGAATGGACAGCCTGACACAGCGGCGTAATGAGTCTATCAAACCTGAGCACTATCTCCACCATCTCTGCTGTCCAAACACATGCAGCCCTCTGTGGGTGGTCCTGGCGCTGAGCTGCGGAAGACCGGACTGGGACTTCCGAGAACGCTGGGAATACCAAAGCTCAACGGGGACCAGAAAACCAAACTGGAGGATCGAAAATTATATAGACTAAATCAGATCAATGGCATTTTACACAAACCAAGTGATTAACTAGAATATATATAAATTGTAAAATATTATGATTGTTTAACTATTGTATTTCCACAGCTTTATAAACATATCAGTAGCATTACTATCATCAAATTAAACATAAATCCCAAACCATAAAATACAAAATTACAATGAAGTCATCTATTTGTAATTAAAGGTGATTTACATGATTTTTTAACAGAAAGTGGAAAACAGAAGTTCATTTTAACCAGTTTGCAGTCGTCCAAAGTTATTCCTCACTTATCTTTTGCATTGAAAGCATCAAAATTATTCATTGTGTTGAGTTTAAAAGCACCTATGTTTTACTTTCAGAGACCAGAGTGGAGTGCCTTTACAGTAAAACAACAACTAGCATGCTAAGGCACACTTCCTGACTATCTGACAGTATAACACTAGATACAGACTGTTAGGGTTAAGCAAAAATATTGAAATATTGAGATATTGTATTGTTTAATGTGATGATACAGTATCGATATCATGGGCTGCTGAATCGATATATCGGCAAGTGTATTTTTTGGTATATTTTACTGAATTGTTTTGTTGACAGCGCTACAGTTTTCTAGTCTCCGCTCAGTTTCATTTCTCTCCAGCGACTAGGTCAGGAAATCACTAGACGGTTTGCATGAACACCCGAAGTTGTAGACCACGCACCGACCAGTCACTGAAGAGTTGTGAAGCCATGACATCAAACTCGACGCGCCTGTCTGGGTCCCTTTTGTGGTACAGCACAACAGTAAACAAAGCGTCGAGATGGATGTAGACGAGGACAGACATTCTGTGTTGCCAACGATTCCTGAGATCAAGGATTTAAAGCCAGAACAAAGAGAATGTTTGGTGAATTTTATCAAGCGGAAAGATGTTATTGCCTTTCTTCCGACAGGATTTGGCGCATTACATACATCACGACCAAATAGCAGTGATTGGTTAAATAAAAAACTACCCACCTACTGTTGAGCGAACAAATCCTAATGCTGTGAGGTAAGACAGTTTCCATGTAGTGAAACCGGCTGATGAATCAGGCTAATAGTTTTATTACTTGTTCAATGAAAAGGAACTCATTTTTGCAACACATTTGACACTTTCACGGTTTTGATGAGTAAAACGAGTGTTTTTCATTTGAACTTTACACAAGAAGTGGTTTAACAAAGACTTTTAGTATCCCAGCCATGATTTAGCCATTAGTTTTTATTGAACTGTATTGAATGGATTTGAAATATGTTGAATCAAAAGTGCACTGTATTGAGATATGTATCGTATCGTGGTCTATGTATCGAGGTACTATGTATCGTATCGGCAACTTCTTAATGACAGTGGATATATATTTCAAGAGACATATTTTGAAAGAATCGGGGGCAGGGCCTTTAACATACAAAGTTCTGCTACTTTTATTTTTGTCATAGTCAGTCATTTTTACACCGTTATGAAATTATGATCCTCAAATAAAACATAAACCGCAATTATCATGTTGAAGCTGATTAAAAATAAATTTAAAAAAGTTCGCTTCTTCATATAAAATTGTCTTAAAGTCATATGCAATAACAAGAAGCTTATAAGAAAGTGTGTAATTATCATCAGAGTAAGGTTATGCATGATTACGTTAACTAATTATACATTTTGAAGTTGTGTTTGTAAGTTGTGTATTAATAACACAATAATAATAATACAATAATCGCTTCCTATCTTCCACTCCAGCTGTAATTGGAAATCTGGGTGGCCATGTTTGTTTATAGTGTAAATGCAGAGAGCTTCTTCATGGGACTCGCAGAGACGCTCCTCCCGCTGTGGGGCTGTGGGAGAAAACCATTATGTCAATCAAGTCAGTACTCTATACATCCGTAAATATGGTGCAGTAGTTTTCACCTCATAGCCAGAAGGTCCCGGGTTCAGTATCCCTAAACTGTTTTTCAGATATTCCTGTATTTGAGCTCATGTCGTCCGAAAAAACAAATAACTAGAGCTAGAACAGAACCATATCAAGTATTCAAGAGTAAACTGAGCTCAAACCAGGACCAGTGTGAACGCACAGGAGTGAGCATCTGACTTCATTTTGTTGTTTCGTTGTTAATCGACTTTATGTTTCTCACCAGCGGCAATTTGTTTGACAGAAAATCTGGGAAGAAGAGGATCTCTGTAGTAAAATACTTCAATAAAATAAGAGCGCATGAAATCATATAAAATTAAGAAATGAGGCAATAAATGTAACGCAAGAAATCTCCTTTCCCTTTCTTCTCTCTAATTCTCTTCCTCCCCCTCTCTCTCTCTTGCTCTCTCTCTCTCCCTCTCCTCTAGTCTCTCTCTCCTGCTCCTTCTCTCTCTCTCCTTCTCTCTCAAACTTTCTTCTATCTCTCTCTCACTGTCTCCTCCCCCTTTCTTTCTTTCTTTCTTTCTTCCTTTCTCTCTGTCTCTCTCTCTCTCTCTCCCTCTCTCTCTGTCTCTGGAGTGTGTGTGTGTGTGTGTCCCTCTCTGTGTTTCTGTCTCTCTGTTTTTGTCTATCTCTCTATTTCTCTCATCTTCCCATCTCTCCTCTTCTCTCCCTCCTCTTGTCTCTCACTCCTCTTCTCTTTCTCTCTCTCCCCTAGTCTCTCTCACCTGCTCCTTCTCTCTCTCTCTCTCTCTTTCTCTCCTCCCTCTTTCTTTCTTTCTCTCTCCCTCTCTTCTTTCTCTCCTCCCCTTCTTTCTTTCTCTCTCTCTCTTAAACACTCTCCTTTCTCTGTCTCTCTCCTCCCCCTTTCTTCCTCTCTCTCCCTCTCTCTCAATTGCTCTCATTTCTTTCTCTCTTTCTTCCCCCTTTCTTTCTCTCTTTCTCTCTGCGTCTCTCTCAAATGCTCTTCTTTCTCTCTCCTCCTCTTTATTTATCTCTCTCTCTCTCTCAAACGCTCTTTTCTTTCTCTCAAACGCTTTTCTTTTTCTCTCTCTCCTTCCCCCTTATTTCTCTCTCTCTCCTTCTCTCTCATACACTCTCCTCCCTCTCCCTCTTTCTTTCTCTCTCTCCTTCTCTCTCAAACGCTCTCCTCCCTCTCCCTCTTTCTTTCTCTCTCTCCTTCTCTCTCAAAACACTCTCCTTTCTCTCTCCCCCTCTCCCTTTTTGTCTTTCTCTTCCTCTCTTTCTCCCTCTCTCCCTCTCTGTGTCCAGGTCATGAGCTGCAGACCACACAGTTGGACCACACAGGGCTACAGACTCACTCAGACTGTACAACAAACTGTCCCTGCATGTTACTCTGACACACGGCAAACAGAAAAAACACACATGGAAACACACAAATCCATAAGCGGCCCATTTGTTAAAACGCAAATTTGAATCGAAAATTTACACGAAATAAACTGTAAGTACATTTAAAAGAATGGTTTTGTTTAACCGTGTATACAACCGAAAGCTTTACCCTGCACACTTCTGTTTTAATGTCCTATTTTATGATGATTATTTGTGTTTTGATTTGTTTGTGTGCTGATTTTAATGTCTTTCTTATTCTGTAAAGCACTTTGAATTACTTTGTGTACGAACTGTGCCGAAAAAATAAACTCACTGTGCCTGTTTTTGAACTCAGTCTGGTATGTGACAGATGAGGCTCACACACTTACTGTAATAGGCTCATTATTATTGGCAAAACAATAATTAAAATGCAGGAGATTCTTGACAAATAAAATAAATAGATTAAAAAAAAAAGAAAAGTTTGGATGATATTTTTGCAGTCCCCAAACTATTCTAGATTGTAATAACAAATATATTTTTAATGCAATTATTGTTTAAAACTCACAATTAAAATTAACAACGTGTCTTTGTCTTGTACTTTACTCTTAGCCAATTATAACACAATATTACAAGTACAATATTAAAGCAACAGTACTGGATTGGAGCACAGGAGACATTTTTTATAAATTTGTAAAATAAAACACGTTAAATCTTAAAACGCCTATTACGCATTGTCTTTGTGCTTATATTACGCAGTCCAGTTGACATGAGTACCAGGTGGGCCGCCCTCCTGCCCCGTTTATCTCCTCCTGTGTGTTTACACTGTGTGCGAGGCTCCTTATCCGACAACTGTTTTCCTGCCATCAAGGTCAAGTGCATCGTTAACCCCCGAGCTTTACGCAAACAAATGAACGCGCAACAAGTACATCATGGCAGTAGGTTTTCCTTTCATTGAAATGCTGTTGTGTCTTTTAAAATGCTCTAATAACCTGTGCAGTGCTTTTTTCTATGAGTCCAGATGCTAAGAAGGGATGATTGGAGCATTAGTCACTGTAAAAAACGACCTGTCAGCGCCTCCTAGGGTCAAAGAGTGGGATCAGGCTGACGTGACAAAAGTTAAGTACTGTTGACATCATACGCAGGGCTGGGGGCTCACCAAATGTACAACCCAAACATAATGGGGTCACAGGAGAGGAGGGGTTAAAGTATATATGGTCTGAGAGACAAGTCATATCCTACGCATCGCTGGACTATGTGTTAGTGAAAAATGACCCAGACTAAAAATATATATATTCTACTAAAATGCAGGCAAAAAGGTGTAAAAATTAAACTAGAATTATTATTTGAAATCATAATTTATATTTATTCTATATTTTAAAAGCACCCTATATAACAGACATGTCAGACTCAGGCCCGAGGGCCAAATTTGGTCCGTGATATAATTATATTTGGCCTGTGAGATCATAGCAAAGATGTATTAGAACAGCTGACCCGCCAGCTACAGATTTAAAAGCTTATTTAAAATTTTGTTATTATTTTATATTATGCTTGTTCTAGATTCAATGCTTAAGCAAAACTATTATTAAACATTCATTTTAATAATAAAAAAAAAAGGTTTAACATTACAAATCTCGAAAGAAGAGAAAACATGCAGATGTTGAAATAAAAAAATAAATAAAATTTTTGGCCCACGACTTAGTCCCAGTTTTTAATTTTAGCCCTCGGTGAATTTGAGTTTGACACCCCTGTTGTATAACTTTCATGTAGGGTCCTCCTGTTGTTTTTGCTTTTCCTGAAAGTATACAGTATGTAAAGCCTGCAGTATAGATGTTGAGTCGTTAAAGCACCTTGAACAAATGCTTGTTATTGTTAAGTTTTAATGCCATAGTTTGGAACTTTTCAGGCATAACCACATCCATGGAAACAAGCACTACCAGAAAAGTGAGCCTTTAAAACACTATACCCAACTGTATTCAAATGTGAAATTACTTTTCATGTCCTCCAACAAACTGTGACTAGTTTGGTTTCATAAGTTTCTCCGTTACTTTTGATGTTCTTTTTGCCTTCTAGAGTTGTGCCTTCTGTTATGATTTTACCACACATGGCCACTAGATGGCAGCAAAGTTACCTTGGAAAGGGCAAAGTTAACAGCTAATAAGAGAGAAGAAATTATTAAACATTTTACTATTCTTAAACAACGCGTTTCAGTTTATTTTTCTTATGTTCATACTGATGCTCACGAGAGTTAAATATTGTAGTCTGTGTACATGTGTATTTTCTATCAAGCCCGTGATGTATTTTACTAAAACAAACTTCCCGTCTTCTCTTGGATTTTTTTTTCCAGTTAAAATAAAACAGTGAGTCATACTCGTTGTGTAATGTTGAAACATGGATTTCTAGCAGCCTTTCTTTGGTGAAAACTGTACTTTCACTTCTCTGTAAGACTGTGGCTGTATCGGAGACAAACTGACTATTATTAGTGCGCAGACCCTCAGTGAACGCTGTCTGCTTTGGCCAACGGAAAAAAATAAGACAAACATTGTGAAGCAGCTGAGGCTACGTGAAAGGTTTCCTATACAAAAACTATCGAATAGTCATAAGTAGTTTTTATTCACTGAGTCATTTCCATTTCCCCCTCCATTAGTCTAAATATAACAAGAAACATTAAATAGGTCTATTGTTTGTAACAGGGTGCAGTATTATTAGTGAAAGTTAAAAATGACTGATGCAATCTGGTCCGCTTTAATGTTTTTAACAGAACATCAACCTGTTTCAACACTGCAATTACAGCTACCTACCAGCAATGAAATCACCTGAACCTACATTTCAATTATCTGTATTGTCTTTATTCAATTACAGGCGTTTTTTGTTGCCAAAATACGCTCTGAAAATGATTCCAATCACCAGACTTACCTCTCCACAGATCTGACCTGTGATTTTAGCCTGCTGATCTCCATGGAGATATAGTCATTAAGACAAGCAAGTTGAGGACTCTGCAGTAAAAAAGTTACATTCTGTGTGTTTAAACTTAAGTATCTTGCATTCATTCAGTTATATTAATTGTCAATCATATTATTATCATTTGCTTGTCTTCATGGAGAAAGATACAGTATGTTTAGAGCCACACTGTGTTACGTTTCACACAAAGTCAAAATATCTCCAAGGAGGCGAACTCTCCACCAAATTCAGGCGTCAAGAAGTTGGTGACTGGTGAAGAAGTATTTTATAGTAAACATAAAATGAATCAGATTTCATGAAATGAGTTTTTCAGAAGTGGTTGAATGTGACTTTTGATAATAGAGAGGTTAATGTGTAGTTTTTGGTGTAACTGGTGATGTGTGTGGGTGCTGCATGTTTGATCCTACAGGTCCACAAATGTCAAATTCTGATAACAGTCATAAAGTAACTGTCACGCACATGTTCACTCCTACACAGCTCGACTTGTCACACAAGCTACAGGCTGGTTTTGGCTCCGTAAAGGATTGTGCTATTTTCTGATCTGTGTTATAATGTTGTTCCCTCATCAAAAACATACCCGGAGTTGTGTTTTGTTTCATTCGCACATCACACAAACCCTGCATATTTAGGCTGACTAACACAAAACCCTGCATATTCCTCCTCTCAAGCAGAAAACATGTGATGTCATGTAATAACACAGGAAGTGCTCCACTGTGTTTTAAAACTCTATATACCTTCATTAGAATCATTTAGATAATTTCAGCTCTGGAATTGCCCATTTCTAGTAAACAAAAGGCAAAATAAGTAGTTAATAACTTGAAAACCACTGCTACATGACAACATTCTAACATAGTTTAAAGATCACAAGAGTTCATTTTGCATCATATCGGACCTTTACAATCATATAAAATGTATAGCGATGTTATCTAGGTATGTGTCAGTGAGGGTGGCCTCTCTGCTCCACAGATCAGACCTGTAACTTGTACCCTGAGAGTTGAAGAGAAGAGGCGTGATGCTTTTCTTGACCATCAGTACAGAACAAGGCGACATGAACCCTCAAGACACTGTGGTAGTGAGGTCCATCCCAGTCTATTGCAGTCCAGGGTGGCTCTGATTCTGTTGTAGGGAGTATTATAACTCTGATTTAGAAAAGCTGGCAGTGAGTGCCCTCAGTACAGCACAGAAGAAACAGAATTTCTCTAACAATCAGAACAGTTACATAGTGAAGTAAATCTCCCAAGTCCACTCATCAGTTGCATAATATGGGGTCTTAATGGGGGAAGAAGCTATGACTTTTCATTCCTGTGTGTGATTTTGGTAAAATTTTGTGTTGTGAAAGTGATGTGGTTGACGTGTGAGGGAAGTTGAGGCACCTATCGAAACTGCGGACCACAAACATGAACAGCAGGATCCTCTGAATGCTCCCAGCTGGGATTGAAGCTCACGACAAATGTCTGTGTCAGTCCTCAGTCGTCCAGGTAGGTTCCATCACAAAAGAAATTTGTCACATGGTCAAAAGTTTCTGTCACAAGGATAAATGTTTTTGAAGGACACATATTATGCAAAATGAACTTTTTTGAGATTTTTACCATGTTTCAACTTTTAATGTTTATGTTCCCTCACCAAAAACATAGCTGGGTCTGTATTTCCTCTTTAGCAAATCTACGCCCCCAGAGCACTCAAAAAACACACAAAAAATTCCAGACATTATAGGTAGAGATCTGGAGGTCTCCTGTGTTGTTTTTAAGTCTATTAATCATCATCAGACTAGTTCTGTGCATTTCTGCGTTCTTTACAAATGCATACTTATAACACATTGCTAACCCTAACTTTTGTTTTTGTTTTGTTTTTTAAGTAGATGTGTGCTAAGCCCAGACCTCACAAGCACTTCTGCCAATAAGTTCTAAAACTTGAAATGTCAAAGCAAATGTACTCAAGATAAGGTTTAAAGGCCACTGACTGTACACCCTTTTTGACACTCATTCAAATAGCTTCTTCAGTTCTGACAAGGTTCTGGCCACTGCCTTACATCTGCCAAAAATATAACAGGTAGTCCTTACTGTCATCAACTAGGGTGTGATAGTTTCAGAGTAGTTAGCTTCTCCCTTCAGACGCATGAGTACCAAAACATTTGATTGAACTTTTGACCAGTTGGCACAAAATGTAATTAAAACATAAAGGCACTGACAAGATCATGAAGTGTCACTGGTTTATATGTACAAGAAAAAGCATAACCTTATGTACAGTAAATCTTATTTGATAGGTTTAGGCCTAATATCAATCATGGTGTTCAGTTAATTGATCAAAATCACTTTTAACTTAAAACTTGGTAAAAAAAAACAAAAAAACAACAACAACAAAAAAAACCAACCAAACAAACAAAAAAACAATTAAATTATTAAAAACTTAAACTTGAAAAAACATTGACAATAAAATAGTCAGCCACAAAACTACTTCAGAATCTCTTTAAAACATTAAATAAATGAAAAAACAAAATGCTGTTTTACAAAACGTTCCTCATTTAGAGTCCACCTGTCAAATAGTAAAAACTAAATTACACAGCCAGTTACTCCCAAAATGCACTCACAACACTATTATCATGATGGCTTTTGAAAACTAACCAACACACAGATTCAAGACTATTATTCTATCGCATGTCTTGAGTATTCATGATTGAGAAGTGGTGCCCATTTCTCGGAGTACAGAATTAAACTCCACCTCAGTCAAACCAAAGCACAAACCGCAATAGTTTTAATTCCTGATTGAGGCTCTGGTAGTTTCAGGTCAAGAGGAACAGGGACCTTCTACCTGTAAGTTTTGGGATGAGTATTATTTTCCATTTCAGTTCCCTCACTGAGGGCTAATTGTAGATAAAGCAAAGGTTTTGAAAATAAAAGTCTCAAATTCGTTGCAAAGGCCGATCTCTTCAAAATTTTCAGAATCATTTTTTCGAATGCTGTTTATCGTTAACTGCCACTGCTGGGTTTCAAACATTATCTTAACATTTTAAAGATCAATAATATTTCATACAGATGTAGGGCAGTTGACATCAGTGTTAAAATGCATTTTTTTATTGTTTTGTTTTTTGTAATATAGCAGGTTCCTTGGTTTAGTCAGTCACTAATAGAGATATCTGGTTCATTGCATGAGAATACAATCAAAAGGGAAAAGTGGCTCTTACCCCCTTTTGGAAACGGATATAATCAGATTCTAGAATCTGAAAACCACCAATTCCATAAAGAATCTACAATTCAAGTTTTTATTTTTCAAGAACGTCTCAAGCATGAAACCTGAGTCAGTCCAAGTATAATTCATTAGACCACAGTTCCTCAGTTTTGAACTGATGTCAGTACAGAATATATTCTTATGAAAAATAACGCAATTCTTTTCATGCAAACATACCACTTCACTGAGTTATTATTGACTGACTTTGTAAAGCTACTTACAGCTGGACTCACAAACGCTTTGGCACAATGCTATTATTCACATCACACACATGATATTTTGAGGCACTTTAGAACAGCTTTTTCAGACACCAAGACCAAAAACACATTTTAGCGACACATCAGCGGTGCTTTTACAGTGTAATCTTACCAACCAAGACAACAAGCCTTTACTGCTTATACTGTACAAACAACTACAGTCCAGGCCCTGATCTTACCTCCCAGAGTTCAGATGAGTGAGACTGATAGGTGGATATCCAGACAAATATGACGGTTTATGTGTAAAAAAAAAAGGCCCTCCAAAAATAAATAAAAGATAGACAAGAGATCTAAAACAGCACTGACCTCTGCAGAACTAGCAAAGTTTGATTTTGTTGAAAGTGACAGATGACTAATGAGCTTTGATCTGATATGTCAAAAAAAGTAAGAAATCTCCTTGCTTGGCTGAGTTTGGCCTGAAATTCATTGAAAGAAGTGACTAGACTGCAAAACCTATACATTTCAGTCTGGATTTTTTATGCAATACACAAACAAAATGTACTAATTTACAAGCATAGGTCAAGTACCCTTAGCTTTATTAAACAGCATGTAATTGCTATTTCTGAATGTGCCTTAGCTCTGAAGCATGTTTATCTTTTTGTCATCTCAGAGCTTGTAGGGCCACTCTTCCTGTGCACCTGTGCTAGTACTTCCTGTCTCGGTGGCCCTCCGCTCTCCTCGTACCCCCAGCCTCAAAACCGCATCCTTCACACCGTCACAAGAATACTACACAAGTACCAAAAAAATACCACTACTTCAAAATCAGCCAGACAGACAATTCATACCACTGTAGCATCAGGGTCTCCCCCTCTACACCCCCTTTCAGCAGTTCAAGTTTATAACATGCAGTCTTATGGCTCCATCAAGTCATACTTGTAGAAGAAGTACAATGAAGTTATTCCTGAATGTGCTGCAAAGGTCTCTGGGAAGAGTAGTCCGAGGCTGGAGAGGGGTTGGGTTGCTGGTTGTGGTCGTAGGTACGCAGATAGTGACCATTGTTCTGATGATAGTAGAACAGCAGTTTTCTGGCAAATACTGGCTCCACCTGAAGAGGAATCAAAGTGATATAGTTATTACATGCACAAAGCACAACATCAAAGTACCATCAGTGACAAACACAACTTCTGATGTACAAAGGTCTCTATGTCTGGATGTAATTTTGATGCTTCCCACTGTGCATGCATGTGTAAATACACGCGGTGGTCATTTGGAGTGTATAATTCATGCCATCATGAAAATATAAATCATGATGAAATTAGACAAGAGAACTTGTGTTTGTCCCCCACTGGAGAAGTTACAATTCTGCTACAGCAGTAGAATAAAAATTCTAAAAATATAAATAAATAAATATAAACGAATAACGTATGTACACAACATTTTGATTTAGATTTGTTTTAAAACCAGGTAAAATGTTCAAGATGGCCAAGAGGCCTAGGCAGAGCTGTATGTAGACAAAACTATATAAGCTTAAGTTAAAATGATTAAGAATACAATTTGTAACAGTAAAAGAGATTTTCCAGCGTACCTGTGCTGTGATCATTTTCCTGGAGCGCTGTGGGTCTGGATACTCGTCTCCGAAGCACAGCACAATCTGGTGTCGTGGAGGAGAGCGTCCATTGTGCACATACTCATGAAGCTCTACAACAATAACAGAGAATAGACTATTTAGCCATATTAAAGCTAAACATATTTTTCTCTCACACTTGGATATATCGTCTGGAAACTACTGGTAAATCTGGTGGAAATTTCAGTGAAATGGCACAAAAACACGACTCATGTCATATGTCACATGTGGTGCACCACAGCAGGTGGGTGGGGACTCCACACACCCGCTCCCAAGATAACAGCCTCTGTGCTCCTATGGGACTTACCCACAAACTGCACCAGAATCAAACTTCAGTATTTTATTCACCACATTAGACATAAAAGTATGGAACTTATTTGACAGGACAGGAAATAGGCCTGTAGGAAGTGTCTCAATGTATAAGACAGTTGGAAATGTCACACTTCATGATCACTCACATGCAAATGAGCAGAAATACGTTAAACTAATGTTTTGATCATTATTATGTATTTTGTGCTGGAATATTTTCCATTTAGATATATTATGAACTGTCTATTTTTAAAAGTAACTTTAGATGCCCTTAGTACATCACTTTTATTTAGCTTTGTTTAATGCATGCTCAATTTAAAAAGTTATTGAGCACTAATTTCTGTACATACAAAATTCCTTTGTTTCCAGTAGAAAGTACATGAATGGACAGCAGTGGCAGTTTAATTTGCTTTAAAGGAAATGTTATTTCAGCAGTTCAGTGATTGTAATGTGTTATGAGGCTTTTAAACTGCATCTCACTTAAATGCAACTTCTTCTTCTTCTATAGTAGTAATATATTATATATTTTGTTTTTCTACTGAAAAAAAACTAATACAAAAGTTTAGCATACAGTATTCATCACATTATCAAGCAAACCATAGTGTCGTCATGATGCTGAAATTTCAAACTTGATTTTTGATACTAGAGAATAGACTTGATACTCAATACCAATTCTGATACTACGATGATAATACAATAGACAATACAATGAGATGTTCAACATTAAATAAGAGTAAAAATAATATATAACAAATATCATCATGTAGTCTTATATCTGTGTAATCCCCTCTGTTATCCAGGTAGGTTCTATAGTGGTCCATGGGCGTATACTAGTCTATGTGCTCTTATACTTGTTCTGATACAGCTCAAGGTCATTCTAAAGCTCTGCAGGAAAGGTTCATTTCTTTTGTGTGAATGTGACTTTTTTTTAAGAATCAATACCTGTTCTAATGAGTATCTAGTTTCTAAATGAGTTTTTGTATTTTCAATACTTTTGAAACCCCTAGTATGCCCGTGAGTTTAACAGCACTTACCTATTAGAAACTGCTGAGTGTCAAACAGTTTGCAGGGCTGCTCCTTCTCCAGTTTGTTGGGTTTGTCCGTGTAAGGAGCCAGCGGTCCCTCCCAGTACACCCTGCTCTGACACAGGCGTTTGGCGTACATCCCATCAGGCGCCATCCACAACAGCACCCCTTTCTCCAGGACGCTAGGGAGCATGTCTGCCCCCTGTCTGTGGGACTCGGGGTACGGGAAGGGGAACAGGATGACCTCTGGACCCATGGAGAGGCGGTCGTCCGGATGAGGGGAGGAGGACGGGGAGGAGGAAGAGGAGGAGGCCGAAGAGGAGATACGGCATCCTTCTGGGTTAATGGTGGTCACTTCTTTCACCAGGGACTCTCGGTAGAAGAGGGAGACGTGTAGGCTGAAATCTGAAAATCAAGGAAGGAAAGGTACCTAATTTTTACTGTTTTAAACAGCTTGCAGTGGTCCCAAACTATTCCTCATTTACCCTTGGCATAAATAGCATTCTAATTATTCACCGCAATGAATTTATAAGCACGTTTCACTACTTTCAGATTCCAGATCGGAGTGTGTTAATTACTGTGTTAAAAATCTCTAAATGTATAAGATGGTGTGATGTTTTACCGGTCATAGAGTTAGGGTCCATTGCATAGATAGGTGGTTGGGTATCTGATAGGTATGTATGGAAGGAGAGCTGGAAGCCTAGGAAAAGACAATGTGTCAAGTTATGTTTTGGAAAGTATTACAAAAAAAACCAAAAAACACAAACAATGCTTTAACTTAAAAAAGATATATTGACAGACTTTATTAAAATTCAAATGAACCTACATATTTCCTAAACATGTTGCCACCATTTGTACTACAGTTTTTACCATTCTCTGAGTGTGCTGTGGGCCAGGGCCGGCTGAGGGATGATGGGTAGTGGTACTGCAGATCGTGATGATGAGGAGGTGGAGGAGGAGGAAGAGACTGCTGGTCAGAAGAAGCAAAGTCTCTCCAGTCTCTCCGCTCCATGTAACTGGTCACCTGTGGCAGTTAACACAAACAACTTCAGATTACGACACAAGACACTTGGCAGCGGGTGTGAAAAATATGTGAAAATAAATATAGAATGTATTTATGATTGTGGAGTGGTTTGCCTAGTGGTTGCATAGTGTGAATTGTAGGAAGTCCATTGTAACATCTTTAATATGACCTTTTTGAGCACATGTCCAATATTTGAAAGTAAGAAGTGCATAACTTATACTGTACTAGAGTTATATCGACTTAATATAATATATTTTGGCACTCAATATTTTTCGTATGTACAGTTTCTTTGCAAAAGTGGGGAGATTTTTGCCATTTTTATGTAATAACGTAAGATTTGAGCAGTGGAGAGTAGAATAAAACTTTCTCATGTCTTGATAATGATACTATAAATTCTAAGTGATTCTATTATTATCGTTTATTGCAGTAGTTCTCATGCTTCAAAGTTTGTTACTGTGAGTTTGTTATTGTGACAGGCCTACTGACCGACCTGGTTTTGCAATGAAGAATATGCAGGATAATAGCTAAGATGTGAACTCTCCTCCAGACTGGTCATTTTCAATCCTAAAATAAATTTAAAAAAATACAAAGATTATCAAAAATGCTTACACTTCATGCATCCTTTACATATTTTAATTTCAAACAGCAGATGTAATGTTGTGCGAGCTTAAAACAAACTGTTCCTCAATTAAATGCAAGAACAATAACATTATAGTGCATATCTACTGGCCAATTCAACACATTTTGCACTCTGCACTGGTAACCGAAGCCCCCTATAAAAAGCACTAGGTCTTTTTTCTACATGCACTGGCTTCCTTTGTGCTTCCTGCCGCATCACAGCGCTGCACTGCATATGTGTAAATGTCTATAGTAAACCAGCAACCAGCACCAGTCATGCATGGCAAGACAGGCAAATTGTGTAAAGTATTTCAATGCTTCAGTCATTTTCTACCCCATTTTAACAACTACAACGAAGAATTCTAAATGTTTTCGCACCATGTTTTTGTGTTGTCTTTAGTTTTATACTGATGACTGATGATATAAAGCTTTTATTTCAGTGGCTATAGGAAAATTTCAGATGTTTTCACCTGGTTTATGGTTAACATCTCTGTAATTACTGGGCCTGTCCACTTGAAACAAAAACTGTCACTATGTTTAACATCTTTCCTCTTAGTGTACATTTTTTATTCTTGTAGTAGCTTCAAAATGTGGTGGCATTGCTCAGTTACAAAGACCTGTTGTCAGTTGAAAGGAATTTAAGATATAAGATTAGTAGGTCAATTTCAAGAGCCAATTAAATAGATTTTGTGGTTTCAGTTTTTTTGTTTTTGAAACTTTGACGCACAATTACAATTGGGATCCAGAATACACACTACTCTTCTTTTATACATTTGTTATACATTATCTTCTGTATTTTATATTGTAAACGTACCTTTCTTAGCTCCCTCTGGTATGATTCTGTAGACCTTATAAGGTTCTGAAATGTCTAGCTGGCTCCTCTCTACCAGCTCGTCAAAATCGTTGCTTTTATTAAGAGCACAGCGTAATCTGGTTTTCCACGTCGGAGGGTCCGGCTTATCCACACCTTCTTTAAATTTCCCTTTGAACAGAGCCCATGCCTGCGACAACAATAACAAAAATATTTTAAAAACTTAAATTATATAAAATCAAATAGTCATCGTGTAGTTTTACAGATGAGCTATACCTTAAACAGGGCAGCATCCTCTTCCCGGTTGTAATCCTGCTTCCCAGCATGTTTCCATGGAATCCGAAATATGGTTTTCTCATCATTTTCCCAAACCAGGCCTGGATACCTCCCGCTGTCTATTTGGTCAATCAGCCACTGTCTGAGTTTGCCATTACCACAGCTGACTGATAGGCTGTCCTCTTCCATGTTGCCCTTAAAAATCATATTAAAATGTCAAATATTTAGTAAAATTATCCAAAATGAGGATTGCAATTCTCAAAAAAAACCAAAAAAAAAAAAACAAACAAAAAAAAAAACATAAATTTGCTATCAGAAACGTGTCTTGCTCTGAAGTACTAACCCTTCAAGCCACAATTCTGACGGTATATATATGTTAAGTGACTTCTGCACACCCGTTTATAAAAAGCGTTAGGCTATGACACGCCATGGTGCAATGTTCTGTTTTTATTTAGCACAAAAATTATTATACATGAAAAAAAAAAATACTTCTCCATTCGCTGCCATGTTCTTAACTCGACCATGCTTTACACGTGAAATTGAGTTGCCAAAACAGAACCATTCAGTACAAGTATTCAATTTGTACATAAATAAAAATAGATTTAATTGAATATTTGTTGATATGAAGGTTTGTTATAATTGTGATTGCTTACCTGTTGTACTTGAGAAGACCCTGACTTATTAACCCTATGGTCCGTGAGCTCTTTTCTTAAATGTTATCACTTGAATCGTAATCGGGAGGAGGAGCCAGGGAGAAGTTCAAACTGGAGACGCTCATTTCTGTGAAGCCAGAGCGCCCACACAGCGCAGCGCAGTGACGGGGAATCCCTCTGCCCCGGAGAACTACCCTGAATGGAACAGACGCTTGTTTTGTCGTTTTCTTATTCCATTGCTTTTCTGCATAAACAAAGTCAGCAGCAGCAGCAGCAGCCCGGGCTTTGGTTATCGTCTAGCCACGTCCTGTGCGTCTGCGTACATGACATGAAGGCTGCTACGTTTGAGGTTGTGCCCGAGAGTACGACGTGCACAAAAAGTTCTCAACTCTTAATTGATTACACTGCCCTCATGAGGTTAATTATGAGAACATCAAGCAAACATGACTACAGTATGTTGGCAAGGTTTGAGCCTTGGGCAGGGGTCTCCAACCTTATTCCTCTAGTGAACCACTTTTACAAAACGAAAATGCCAGAGAGCTACTAGTTTTAGCGGTCACAAGAAATTGAGATGATTATAAGAAAGAGGGAGAGCCTTGGGGTACAGTTAGATGTCTATAAAACAGAAACCATTGTCCATTTATTAGTGCACAAAGTTAGGCATCAGTGTACAATGGTCATAGGCATTTAATTAATCAAATTTTACTTTTTCAGCACAATGCTTATATTCAGAAATCCCTTGACGAGCGACTTGAAAGAGGGTGGAGAGCTACTGGTAAGTCCTGAGCTACAGGTTAGAGACTGGTCTAGGGAAAAGAAACATCTAACAATGAAGTTAAATGTGCACTGAGTAACTTTTCTTATGGAGGTTGTGCCACCCGCTTGTCTCCATGGAGATTGTATTTCTTTGCCTGAAATGTTCTTATGTGTACCGTAAATGTATGCCTTCATTACAAGTGTTCATTTATTGCTGAAAAATATCTGGAAAGACAAGCATTCTCATTGAAAGCAGGGTCACCGTTCCACAGATCTGACTTGGCCACCAGTCAGATCTGCTGAGACAAAGAAATGACAGATCCCCCAGCAGAGGTTTTATGTATCTTGCATAGTAAGCAACTTTTCTGGTGGTGGGTACATCAGCTGCTTTTCTCCATGGAGTTGCTTTTGCTACAGTGTTCCACAGGCTGTCCATGATGACAATCAGGTGACTAAGCAAAGTTACAGGTGAGGTCTGTGGAGACATACTGTTCAAGATATATTTGAATGATAAGAACACATGTAACTGAATAAATGTAATACAAATAAGTTTAAAGCAATACTGTGGAACATTCCAGGCAAAGCAAAAACTTCTCTATGGAGATAGACCGGTAGCAAACCCTCCACCCATACTGCACCTTCAGCTGCACACAGGGATGGACATGAACAACAACATTCAATAACTGTTAGCAAATCTAATTTCTTCAAAATACTATAGCATTCGCTGCAAGGTCCTTAAATCAACCATGATTTACACATGAAATTGAATTGCCATAACAGAACCAGTAATTTCTTTAGTCTTGGTCTTTTATTCTTGGTGCAGTGCTGGGACATTTTAAACATGATACATTAAAGCTTATTACCATAGACTATATAGTAGTAGTAGTAGTATAAGTACTACTGGTATATACAGTTCTATATTATAGTCTATTGCTATTACCGGTCACAGTGATGTTTATGTGTACTCTTAGCCTATACTTTTAATGTAAACATATATTTGTCCATACCAAATGATTGAATTAACAGAACATTTAAGACTGTACAGTATTTTGTAGATGTCATGCATGAATTCTCAAGCACATAAGATAAACAGGAAGCACCAGCAGACAGAGGTGCACACAGCCTTATCACGTTCAGCATGGAAGCCCCCACAAAACACAACACACTCAAAACCTCTTTTTCTTAACAAATATATTATACAATGACAAATAGATACAATTTGCACAGAATAAATAACGTTGTTCTTTGTAATGCTGTGAGTCCATCCGCTGAGTTCATTGTGAGAGTAGTTTTTTTGCTGCATCTCAGTCATGTGTGAAGTCATATTTGTTCAGATGTGGTCTCTTCTTGGACTTCACCATTCACTTTGGGCACTCTCAATAATAAGTCTCTAATATCAGCCTCGTTGTTTAGTGGGTTGTCCTTATACTCCGTGTAGAACCATTCCCTGAACTGCAACAAAACAAAACCAGTTTATTCAAGTTTTAAAATTCCAGTTTATTCACATTTAAAAATATCATTCTAAAGTAGCAAATATAGGGTTGGGTTTCAGCTTCCTGTTATATGGTACCGTTTTGAGGACAGACAATCATTCAAAAGATCCAATATTTTGTTTGTTTTGAATTGTTGATTGCTATGGAAACGGCCCTAATTTTTCATCATTCTGAAACTGAAAGCAAAAATCAAAATCATTTTAAATTTAAGTTGAATGGTAGATGTAGGATTTATTTTCCTCAAATGCTTATTGATTAGACATGCACTGAAATGCAATGCACAGCTGTTAAAGGAACACTATGTAACTTTTCTGTTGGAGAGTTTACCATCTGCTTGTCTCCGTGGAGATTATATTGTTTTGCCTGGAATATTCTACATTATGTCATCCAATGGAGAAAAACAGCTCAAGTTACAGGTCAGAGTAAAAACATGCAGTTGAAAAAATGCCTGAAAAATACTGTGGAACATTCCAGGCAAACCAACAATAAGCAAAGGCAAATCAGATAGGATTAAGTGATATGCAGCCTATTTGGACTAGAATTTTTGTGAGTGGGACAGACCCGAAACATATTAGCTCCGCCTATTCCCTTTGCTAGGCCTGTCAATAATTACTATATTGACTCATCATTCCATACATGACAGATGGAATGATATTTTTTGGGATGTCAATATTTATCTTGTGTACATTGTCTCTACACTAATGGGAAATGTTTGTTTATTTTTTGCTTTAGGATAAGATTTGAGCATCCTTACATATGCAAACTAAGCACTTAAGTGTTTAATTCTGCTAATTATCTATCGCAGCTCATGGTTTTAACAGTACTGTAGATTTAGAATAGATTTTGTGGTTAAATCTGCTCTTGGGTTATTGAATCAGTGGCATAAAGTAGTTTAAACATTTATCGTCTCTAGAATTTCTTCAGCAGCCAGGCTGGTGCCACCTAGTGCCTCCACTCAGTTTCATTTCTCTCCAGCGACTAGGTCAGAAATCAAAATACAATAGACAGTTCGCAAAAACCCCAGAAGTGCAAGTTCGGGCACCAGCCAATCAGCAAAGAGCCGGAAAAATGAGAATGTTTGGTGAATTTTATCAAGGTGAAAGACATTATTGTCCTTCTTCCTACAGGATCTGGGAAAAGCTTAATATACCAGTTAGTCACGTTAGCAGTACATTACATACATGACTACCAAAGAGCAGCGATTGGTTAAATGATAAAAAGTACCCGCCTACCGTCGAACGAACGAATTTTAACACTGCAAGGTCCAATGGTTTCTAAGAAGTGAAATGAAGTGAAACTGGCTGATGAATCAGGCAACCTACCCTTTATCATAATTCTAAACAAATATTACATTATTGCAACTGACTGTGTACACTTTAATACACACCATCTGCAAGTGTAAGAGAATCCCACTGTGCATCTATTAACTTGTGACTTTTTAAAGTATAATATTCTGATGCTGATGCTTTGGTCTTTTGACCTGTTCTGCCTGTTTGTCCTGGAATTCCTGGAGCTGCCGTTGGAAGCCGACGTTTGGGCCAGCGGTGGGCCGGACCACTCTGACCACGGCCAGAGCGTCCTGCCAGCCCAACCCGCTCACCGTCATGAGGTACGCCACCACCAGAGTCACGCTGCGGGACACTCCGGCCAGACTGGGCACAGAGATGGAAAGAAGTCAAATGGTAATACAGTAATGGTTAAAAAGCACCAGAGGTTTATTAATACTTTTATTTATACATTTATTGATACAAGAGGAAATACAACTTGGATTTAGTCAACACTTTTTTTAGGAGCCTATGATCAATATGAGCATTCAAGGTCCTGTTTGGAGTTTGATTTTTAACAAGAGGGTGATAGTGACTAACTGAAAAAGTGTTGGCTAATGCTCACTAACTTTTTATAATAATTGTGGTTTCAGTTTTTGTAATTTTATGTGTGCGAGACTTTTTTGACAGCACAAATCAGTAGTTCCAGCTATATCAGCTCTTTATAGTTAGATTGTGTTAAAACAAAGCTCAGATTAAAGTCTAATTTGAGTAAGAGAGTTTCAAACAGAGTAGTGCTTACAGTTGGCATCACATCCCCTGGGAATGTTGATGACATCAGCTGCAAAGTGTCAGTAAGGGTGAATGAGACACAATTTCCACAAGAAACACAAGATTTGGTCCACGAGAACAAGACAAGATTTTGACATAATTTATAATAAAAATAAATAGTGCAGTTCAGATCACAATTTTGGTCCCATTTGATCTACTGTATTTTATTGTGCTCTCATCGTAGCACTGCTTTTTGCACAGCATCTCATGAAGTGTAATTGACCAGCACCTTAACCATTTTTTTCCAAATCCAAAACTAAACAGATGAGAGAAAGAAATCTCAAATTCTTCTCATAAACTTGTGGCATGAGATTTTGTCCCATCCCCAGTGGTTTATAAAAAGTAAGACGATGCATCAGTATACATACTAATATTACTACTACAAAATACTACACATACTTCTACACACTAGTCACTGATATTACGACACAGCTACAAAAAATAGTTTCATATTCTGTAAATATAATCTCCAGTAGCCAATTTTTGGGGCGGCTGACCAGCTGCCTAAAGACTATGCATAAAGCTTCATTTAAACATTAGTGCAAAGAGGAGTGGTCCCAGGCAGACCATCTGCTCTTGAACGTTGACTCGACCAAGGAACTGGTGACTGACTTCAGGAGAAATAGGATACCAGTGGAGCCTGTCACCATCCAGGGCCATGTCATGGAAATAGTGGACTGCTACAAGTACCTTGGCGTCCAGCAGACTGGACTGGAGGGACAACTGAAATGCTGTGTACAAGAAGGGCATTGGTAGACTCTACTTCCAGGTCTTTCAATGTGTGCAGCAAGTTACAATCTTCTACCAGTCTGTGGTGGCCAGCGCCCTGTACTTCACTGTGGTCTGCTGGGGGAGCAGCATCAGTAAAAGGGATATTGGGCGGATTGACAAATTGATCTGTAAAGCTGGTCACATGATTGGCTGTGAGCTGGAGACATCTGTCACAGTGAGGGACAGGAGGACACTGGACAAACTGCTCTCCATCATGGACCCTTCTGCTCACCCACTGCAACACGCTACAGAGGGACAGATAATACTCCCTACAACTGTACAGCAACTCACCCACTGCACCACACTATAGAGGGACAGAGGAGCTCATTCTCCAACAGGCTCCTACAGCTCCACTCAAACACCCCTGAGAGATACAGGACTACAGCATATCATACTCCATACAACTGCACAACAAGTCAACCTTATGTAACATATAATACTCCCTACAAATGCACAACGACTCACCCTTATGTAACAGATAATACTCCCTACAACCGTACAACTCACCCTAATGTAACAGATAACTATATGTTCTGTCAATTACCATATCAATGTTGCAATTCTTCCTGTGACCTCATGTAAAGCTGTGATTTTATATTTTATTACTTCTCTTTTTATTTTATTTTGACTTGTACATTTAAATTTATATAATTATGTCTTATTTTACACCTGTCTCTTGCTATCTTTTTTGTTACTAATTTAGAATTTATTATTACCATTTATACTTTTTACTCTTTGTTAGTATATTATATTGTGATGTGTGAGCTACTGTGTGTCCAAATAATTTCTCTTGTAGATCAATAAAGTTTGTCTAAGTCTAAGTCTAAAATGCACAAAACACTGCTCTTTTATCCAGTTTGTTGTGAAATAGAGTTGTGGATGAGTTTGTAGTATATTCAAAGTCAACAATTTGGGAAAAAATATCAAAATTGTCCATAGATAATGCCAAAAATATCAACCAAGCTTAACAGTTTCTCATATATATAGTGATTATACGCACACACACACCCCATTGGTACATTTGTTCTCATACGAGCTTAATCATCTTGAAACAAGGAAGAAATGTCGTGCCAAATTATAATCAGTTCCCTATAAGAATCTAGAGCTAAACTTATCAAAATTAGTGCAAACATACCAAGTTCTAAGCATAGAGATGGTTAATGTTTTGACCATAATGGTAAAAATCTCTCAGTTACACTTTGTTCCTCTTTATTTTCAGAGAAGCCACAGTGACGCTAAATATAACCTTCCCCAGAGCTCATACGGCCACTGCACAAAATGTGGTCACCATTGTCACTGCTCTTTTGAGAACTGCTCTAATCGTCTATTGTTTATCATTACCTCTCATCTGTGCACAAGATAAACAGGGCTGTCCTAATTTGATCTTCTATAGATTTTGACAGTAGTAGTACAGTAGTGGTCTTACCAGTGTACTAGGCAGCCTTCCCCTTTAAGACGAGACTCGTGAATGAACCTGATGCTTTGTTTGAAGTGCTGAATTCTGAAGAGCATAAGAGAGAATTACTGATAGTCAGACACGCTAGCTTGAACCAATATTGTGTATTTATCCACAAACGTGTTTTTAGCAAGTGTCATACTGTATTTTGCATGCTGAACTGATACATAAGCCTGTCACAATGATTATAATGTTGACCTATTTTCAAATGAATTGCAGATTAATCATATTTGGGCTTATATGTATTTTTATTTTCACTAGTGGGGTAGTTTAACTTATTTTTGTAACACTGAGATGCAGAAAGAACCATGATACATATGGCACTTTATTGATACCAAATATTGACTGAAGAGTTCCATTATGATTTGAATAAGGACAGTGCATATTAATCAATTTGCAAGCAAGCAGCTTCCTTAAATGACAGAATTTGCACAATATATATATATCTGTTGTCCCAAGTCAGCCAACAGTAATTATATAGTGCTTCCATCTTCTTTTTATTGTGACAGGCATACAAGTTACACATTACTTAATGACCATTGTACCGTATACGAAAAACAAAAATAAACATGTAGCATATCTTGTATTATTAATTGCATTACTTTATTATAATTTAATCACTTTGCTCTTGCACTGCATCTAAATAGTTTCTGTAATTTACCAATCAAGTTTACACAAGTTTATGCAAGTTTATTTCATGAAAAAAAATGCAAATGTGATAATATTTTCGAGAACTTATTGTAATATATCACTGCATACAGTTATTCAATACTGTAAATTATACTGTGTTTTCATTTCCACTCCTTTGTATCCACTGAGGGTGTGTTTTAAAAACACAGTATCACATTTCACATACTGGGGTCCCAGCAAAGTTGTAAGAAGCAAAAAGCAACTGGGTTGCTATGGACAACAGGTATGTGTATGTAAGTGAGTGTGCATGTGTGTGTTTGTGTCTGTTGTGTCTGTGTGCGCGTCAGAGCATGCAACCTAATGTGTGACTATGTGGAGCCATATAAAAATAGAAGCTTGCACCAACCATCGCTACAGCGGCAGATAGCACAGAGGCACTTCCTTTGTACTAAAGGTCTTTGCTAACCTGCAGTGTCTAGCGGTGGTTTAGAGTACACATCTTTAGTACTATGTCACCAGTCTGGTATGTTTAGAATGTTCATGTGACTAGCCAGTCATTTACATCTCAAAATGTTGGGCTGCACTTTATTATTCAAGTTAACTGCAATTGTTCTCAAACACAGTCAACACAATTTTATATGAATGGAAAACATAATAATAATAAGAGAATAAGAGGTTCATTCAGATTCATAAAGCTCACAATCCCCTAGTGCTACTGCCTTACATTATTATAGTTTAGCGTAAGTTTTCAGGCCTCCATTTTTATCTCCCTGAGTCGAAACCTGCGCAGTGCTGTAATCACTGACCTATTATTACTATCTGAAAAAGTGAACTACTAAATTAAGGCAAAACATATTAAGATGTTCATTGTTTTACTTTATTTTACTAAAACGCACAAGCTGTGATGATAATAATAATGTCTATTTACAGACCTGTTCACATATTAGTTTCTGTGTTACTTGCCATGAAAGTTTGAGTTTGTCAGTACTAAATGCCCCGTGCAAAGTACAATGGTCATGTAATGTTACAGTAATCTTATCTGATGGAAGCATACGCCAGAAGATGATTTGCTTGATATGAACCTCACTCTCTGTCACAATGTATCTCTCTCTCCTCCATCTCCAACCCCATCCCTTTTCTTTCACTATCCTCTGCTTTGGCTTTTGTAGTTAACTGTTTCATAGTTACTTGTATAGTAGCTTTTATAGTTTGTCATATTTGTGTGACTGTTCTGTACTCACAGGTTCTGTGTTGGCAGGTCCGCTGCTGAAATGCAAAGATAGGTCATCTCCTGAGGAAGACAAATAAGTAACGACTGGTAGGGCTCTTTAATACTATTTTGTCAAAACATAAACCTTTCTCAAGGTTTGCTGGGGGTTTTGTTTCAGTGTATCACTCAGCCAAAAATACACTTCTCAAAAGAAAAAAAATATTTTTTTAATATAATGAATTATCACTAAACTTATTTTAAAATGTACTGCCATTATACGGGATCCCTGATACCTCATCAGTGCAAAATGTTTGATTTCCACCAGGCACATACATAGATTCTTTCTTTGAGATGTTGACATCACAAGTTGTTCACCTAACACTGACTAGAATACATCACACAGTTGAACACACAAATCCTGCATATTTACGCTCAGTTCACTCTGCCCTACCTTGTGATGCCACATGGTAACACAGGAAGTACTCCACTGTGTTGTTGAACTCCATGGACCTTCACTAGAATCATTTGCATAATTTTAGCCCTAGAATTGTCAACTAAACAAATGGTAAAAAGTAGCTGTTAAGTTGAAAACTCCTGCTTCATGACATCACAAGGTGGAACTGAGCATTTTGAGATTGGGTGATGCAAAATGACTAATAATAAAGGATTACTCAAACATATATGCATGAACGAAACAAAACAAAACAGAACGCCGGATATTTTGAGAAGGTAACAATGGTCTAACATGACAAAAAGCTCACAAGGGTCCATTTTGTATAATATAGGACCTTAATCACCACCACTAAAAAATCTCTGTGACTTGCTTGAAAATTGATCAGAAATACTGTATATGTGGGGAAAATCCAAACTACCCAAGCTTGATAATGAAAACATCTTCCCAGCAAAATCAGTAGATATATATACATATATTTCCAGTATGAGTGGCTGAGCACAGTTCATAAGGCAAAAGCAGCACCCACTCAAAGCAACCAACTCTGAGCCCACACTTCAGCTCATCGCCTGCTGCCGGTGACTGGTATTTCTCCTGATAAGTATCACATGAGCCCTGCGTCTGCTTTCACTCAATCAACACACAGCTTCCTATTGCAGAGACCGCAGAGGTAGCTCTCCTGGATCTACCTGACAGACTGGTCTAAAAAGTGCACAATCAGTAGTGCGATGTAAGGTTTAGGTTTTCTTAACATAAATTCAGTGAGAAAATACTAATAAGTGTGCCGCATTATAATCTTACCGGGAGTAAAGGAGCTGCATTGTCATGAATGGACAGAATGTGTGTAATGTTGTTTCGGGCTAATTGTTCTCTGTCTCTTGCATCTGAAAAAAAGGAAATATAAAATGCATGATTATAAGTTGTGTTGCGGAGGGTATGCCAGCTGCTTTCCAGGCATGTTCCACAGTATGGCATTGAACTTATCTATCTTTGTGTTGACAAGCAGTTGATGCCACCAGCCCATAGACTGTATATAAATACTGGTAGACATAACTCACCAGCCATTTCAAATAGGAAGTGTTCATCATTTTGGTTTGTATTAACCCGCTCGACATGATGCAGGATTTTTTTATTTTGCTATTTTGTCCATTAATACATTTTTATTCCTAATATAGATATATAGCTCCAAATGTGCCCCTATCACAGCAAGCCTCCATAAGCTTCATTTGACTGCAGACAAATGCTATAGGTGGCATCAGACTCCCATAGTCCACTTATTTATACAATCTATGCACGAGCCCTTTACAGGCCCAATCTATGGATAGATGACCCCACACATAATAAGAATGCATGTTTTCCAATGTATTATTATTATTATTATTAGTAGTAGTAGTAGTAGTAGTAGTAGTAGTAGTAGTAGTTGTAGTATTTATTTATTATTTATTTATTTTCATACATACATTTCATACAAAATAATATCTACATGGTTACCAGAAAAGTTACATAGAGTACCTTTAAGCAGCAATGCTAATAGGGGTACAAACCTCGGAAATTTCCCAAGTACAAGTCAGGGAGGACCTACAGTGGCACAATATTAGAAAATACATCAGTATTATCATCCATACACCTGGCAATGTAATAGCTAGGTAATAGTTTAATAATCTAATTTTAACAGAGCACATGGCTAATTTACTATTGCTACACAGAATGTCGTATGTTCGTTGGCTACTTTTAGTTCAAACAATGGTTCAGTTGAAGACCTCTGAAAATGACAGTAAGTGCTCTCATCGTGCAAACCGTAAAAATAAACAAATCCTTACCTTATTAATCCCATTCCCCATTGCAATAAAAAAAAAATCTTCTAAAATTTGGCTTGTTTTTGTTCGTTTAAGTGCCACAATGCATGGAGTTAATTTATTGAAGTTCCCAGATTCTCCACGCTGCTCTGTGCCACTGGAGAGAGCGCACAAACTAAAAGCTCTACGTCCACTTGCCCAAACAAACATCGTTGCATGCTGGGATATGTAGTTGGCGAGAAGAGAATTGCCTACAGGTGAGATTTAAACGCAGCAGATATATTTAGTTATGATGAATATGAATACTCCGCGCCTCCTTGGTTGATGGCAGCATGTGGTTATCCCTAAATAAACTTAAGCCACGGTGGATTTGCGCAGGCTTAAAGGAATTTTTGCCCTCTATTTAGACTAGCGCACATACCAAGATGATGTCATTGTTATAAGGCTATATTCGCCATCAACCAATAATAACCCAACAAAAATAGTTTGACGGTAGTAGTAGTACTAGTAGTAGAAGAACAATCATTAAAGGTGCAATAAACAATACGTTTTCGTGTTGTGCTTATCTTCATGGTCTTGCTTTACCTGGCATGTTCCACTGTGTGACATTAAACTAATCAATCTTAAATTTATTGTACTACAATGAATTTAGTAGCTCCCATTTCCACAGATCTGACTTGTAAATTGGCCCGGTCTCGTCACCTGCTTGTCTCTGTAATATGGAGATGTATCTATTTAATGCTATACAGTGAAGCACTAAAGGTAAAGCAGTAACTTCTCAGTAGAGACAAGCAGGTGGTGGACTCGCCACGGAAAAGTTACATCCACCTTTAAAGTTACATGCGCTTTTAAAGTCTCTATAACGCAAATAGTACCCTAAAATGTTGGCATATTTTGTTTGGCTTTGTGTTTATTTAAACCGAGTGCCATTTACTCATATCTATAAGTATTTATTAGAATTCTGACCCACTAAAATTAAATAGGCAGCAATATCTTTTACTGCATGCTGTTAGTGAATGTCAACAGGTTCTTCTCATGAACCATAGGTCCAAAATGTTATGGGTCATTTACCGGAATCTACACCGGAGAAGAGTGACAGTACGAGCCGTATAAATACAGCTGCACTTTGATGTGGCTTCAGGGTGAATATGAAGAATTCACTGTAAGCGTACTATCTAGGTCTGCCCACACTGAGTAGGCTACGTGTCAGGTACTTTCCCGCTCTGGTTTCACATAAATACGTTTTATCAATGAATGAAGCCTATAATATAGAGTTGTGATGATGCAAAAGAGTTGTTTTTTTTTTTTTTTTTTACAATACCGTACAGTACAGTAAGTACAGTAACAGTAAGAAAAATTCAAATAAACAATGTCTACTTTTCACCACCAGGTGGCAATATCGCCATACAATTGCGCTTGCCCAAAGCAGCGACGCTCTGTTTGTTCTGAAAACTACTGGTCAACAACATGGACTTATGGTCAACGAGAACAAAGTAGAAATTATATGGTGTCCTGATACTCTTGAAGCTGCAATTTACTGAACTTGTAATTCATTTAAACAAATAAATTAAATGAGTTATGCGTGCATAAGACGTGCGTCAACTTATATTTATTGTTATTTATGCGTTATTATTATTTTTAAAGTTAGTTTAGAAGTTGTCTAAATGTCATGCTGTCAGCATGCAAGATATACTTGCCATCCTAATCTGTTACCGACTTGCTAGCCTTTTTGTAGTTTTTTCAAAATCCGGTTTCACTTTTGAGGCAGGATGTCGAGGAAATCCCGGAACTACAAAGTAACTAGCTTGGATTGGTAGCGGAGTAGACCAAGTTTCCCGTGTCACCCGTTTATTAACCAAGTATTATCAATACTGTTACACTTTTCATTTCTCGTTTTGGATAAAAGGTAAAATGAGTCGAGTTTTGCTGCAATTTAAACTTCTTGTGTCTTCACGCATACGCATGTCGCTGGTCTTAGGAGCGTTTCCTCTTTGTATTGAGCGAATATAGTTACTAACTTTACGTCGTTTGAATACTTTGGATTTCAATGTGTATTTTTGTGAACTTATTTTTGCTGTTTTGGTAACTTTACAGACTTCGCTGGGGATGGCCGCAGCGCCTCCGCCCCAGTCCTCGCTCCATATGCGGTCCACGGACCTCATTGTCCGGGAGCCTCTGGACTACGGGGGGTTCGGGGAGGTTTACCTGTGTTATCATGCCACACTCGGACAAGTGGTGCTGAAGACCATGTACACTGGACCTTTGCGCAACGAGTAAGTGTTTTGTCCCTTTCTTTGCATGTGTGGACTTTGGGTTTTCCCCTTCGCGCAGACTGTAACTTGAATCATGTGCACACAGGGCTTCTTCACGGGCCTTCCATCTATTTGTTCAGAATCAGTGTTAAATAGGCCATACCTTTCTCAGATGGTGTGCGACAGTGACTGAGGTGGTGAAGCAGTCCTATAAACAGAAAGGCAGTCATGAAATAACTTTAGCTTTGGTAGGGTTTGTGATTTATTGTCTTATTTATTTTTGGATTTAGTATCTGTACTTTGCTTTTACAAAAGACTGTTTACATATACTCCAGACTCCAGGTGTGGTTCAGAAACAGTATTGTGGTGTTCGATATTAATGACCTTTTGTCACTTTTCAATTAACTTTCCATTCTTCAACAACATGGTCTGAACACTGTGAGAGGGAGTTTTCTGTCTTATCACAGAAGAGATTCCACCTATAAACTATGGTATGAACACTCCACTGCATGAAGGGTCCTGTTGAGGGCAGCCCCCCTGTGGAATGTGTTTGAGTGTTATTGTTCTTTTTTGACATAATATATTGTATTTATTTAAATTTCTAACAGACAGAACAAAACTATACACAGCTTAATGCCCACCACAGTAGCAAGTAGGGATCCAATACTCGTATCAGATAATGGCACCAATACTGGAGTATTTGCTGGATCAGATATCGGCTTCTAAATATCGAATCAGCCGATATCCTATTCGAACATTTAAATTGATGTAATAAGACAATTTGCTGGTTGTACCTGGCCCAGAATGTCTCATAATGTTTGAACTTTTATGTATGCAAAGCTGTTTGTAGTTATTTATAAATAACAGCAACATAACACTTTGGGTCACTTCTGTCTTTATTTATTACTGGTTGGTACTGGTTGATATTGGGTATCAGCAGATGCTTAAAGCCATAATACCGGAATCGGCATCAGAAGTGAAAAGGCTAGATTGTGCACCCCTAAATGTCAGAGTATAGGAACTGTCAGTTAATTTCCCCAGTGTCCCCAAGTTGTTAAAAACTTTAATGTACAAAACAAAAGGTTTCCTATCATGGAGTGTAAAAATCACATTAAAAAGTATCATAAAATATCTAATTTTAACTCATAATTTTATGAGAACAAAAATTAAGAAAATAACATCATAATATTTCAACAATGAAGTCTTAATAAGTGTATGTCTTAAAACATAAAATAAATGTACACACAGGCTATGCTTCCTTTCATTAAAGGAACTTGATTGATTTCTTGCATGTTCTTAAGTAATTTTGGACATCAGTCTATTCCATGTTCCATGTTAATCCACAATGTATTGACTTTCTTTGACATCTCAAACAAACTGCCATATTCCTATTACATGATCTATTGATGTACTATTTTACAGACACGCAAAGTAAATAAACATCTTTTTTTTTTTTTTTTTTTTACATATTTTCATTTTTTAAAATACATTTTCATTACAATGCACAATAACAAGCAATCTAAACATCTATACATAACGTTTGGCTTATTGTATTTTTATCCTGTATATTTTTTTAATTATTATTATTTGTTATATTTTATTATTTAAGGACTGTAAAATCACAATTGTCCAGTATGGAGGGATACAGGGGGTGCATATTCTGATCAAACAAGTAAACAAACACATGGGACATATAGAAATAAATTGGTGTATAAAGTAATAGTGTTTGATCCACACTTCATATAAAGAACCAGAAAAGTCATCAATCATTAAAATCATCAAAAAAACATTAACAGCAATTTCAGAAGTCAAATTCTTTCAGAAAAAAATAGATGATTATCAATGGGCCCGATGGAAGACAAGTCCATCTGACTGCACCCTCCATGTAAGTCTTAGGGCCCCATCTAGTCCACGGTTCTTCAAAATCATCATAAGCTTAAAAAAAAAAAGAGAAGAGACTGGGATAACTTCAGAGAAACAGATGTCATGGGGTACTTCTATGGGATACTAACTGCTAACACATAACATATTTAAATCACCATGTTACTTTTTTAGTGCTTGAAAATGCTAAATTTCAGGCTGCTAATGAAACTATGGCACATTGCATCAGGCTTGTGAAATTGAAGTGTATTGTTTTGTATCATGCTTTTGTATATTTATGGAGAATTGCTGTGTGGGAGAATGGGTGATGTAGACGCTTAAATGCAAAAACAATTTGAATAGGGACTCGGAGAGACCTTTAAATATCTCAAACATGTATGAATGATACCTAAAATCTCTTCAGGCATTTTCCAGTCATTACCTGTTTCAATATGGATTCAGCTACATCTTCGAGGTTCAAAGACAAATTGTTGGTTATGGTCAACTTCACCACCTGGCTGTATGGATAGTCTAAAACACAAAGGGGGAAAGAAATATGACTTAGTACCCGAAGTGGAAAGTAACTAATTACAAATACTCAGATTGCTGTATTGAGTAGATTTGTATTATAATTTTTGGAGTAGATTTTAAAACTTGTAACTGATGATAATTGTAGCCACGTAATTGTAAGGAACATTTCAAATCATATAAGTTTCAGAGTACTTTAGAAATCCCACTCGCTCCACTACAAATTTGTCTCACTGTTGTCTCTGCTTATTTCTAAATCTACAAACACATATAGTAACAGCGCTGCACTGCCTTTTGTTTTGATACAGCTGTACCTTTATTGGCTAATTCATTTGTCAATCACACCTACTGTATCAGGGAAATTTAACCTGACCAGACTCTTCAAAACTCTTCAAAAAACAACCACAAATTAATTTGTGCTGAGCAAACAAATTTAGGTATCAATAAATTATAATATTATATTAGGTCTGTTATATAAGGTCTTATGCGCTGCAGATTTTTTTAATGACGGTAATGAAACTGATACCGTTGATACTTTTTGATACTGCGGTATACCGTAATAGGGTATTACTGCCCAACCCTAGTCTAGTATATAGTTTAGAATTTTTGATGTGTACTTTTTAAATTTAACTTGCACTGTGCAAATGTGAGGTGCACTGTATAACTTTTTTGTTGGTGGTCCGTCACATGCTTGTTTCTATAGAAATGTCATTGCTCTGCCCGAAAGGTTCCACAGGATGACATTAAAGAGCTCTACCTTACATTTATTCAGTTACAGGTTTTATAGCTCAAAAATACATTAAAAAAAAAACCCAAAACAACATTCTGACTGTGAGTGGGGTTGTCTCTCCCCAGATCTGACCTGTAACTTGGTCTGATTTGGTTTCCACGAAGATAAGAAAGTTTTAATACCATACTGTGAAACATTCCAGCCAAAGCAATAACATCTCCCTGGAGAAAAGTATTTGTCAGACCCTCCACCAGAAATGGTACACAATGAACCTATAAGTACAAGTCCGACAGTATTTTCATTAGCCATGTAACTATTGTACTACTGTACACATTTTCAGTACTCTTTCCACTAGTGCTTAGATCCAAAAAGAAAGACATTGTGAGAAGTGGCAGCTCACCATTACAGACAAAGGGATAGGGTGTAGCGCAGTCTGTATACTCCATGCCTGCACCATTCAGAGCCCCACAGGGTTGTCCAGACTTTAAATCATGGTTAAACCTAATAAAGGACAGTGGGTTGCCGTCAGACCACTTCCCTGTGTCTCTGTACAGGCCAATGTGGATGAAGTTAGTGCTGAACATTTGCAGCTCATCGTTCTCTGCCTGGTTCCTTATACTGGCCAGGTCTGTGAAGTACTGCCGGCAGTACTTCTGAGCATCATACCAGCCCTTGGTCAAAGACACGAATTTAAACATTGGCGTGTCCCCAGCTGAAAAGAGCATAGATCACAGATTAAAGTACAAATGCGTATAATTAGTGGGATATAACCTGTTGTTAATATAAATTATTTTGTTTATTTTACACAAATCAAGAAGCAGTTTGTGGAAAAAAAAGTTGAAAAATAGGTTGAAAGTTACTGGAAGTGTAGAGTTCTGTTTTAGAGAGTCCAAAAGTTCCTGCACAATTTACACAAGAAACCATTTTTTTCTGATATTTTAAACATGATTTCAACAACATTAAGGTGTTTTCTTATACTTTTATCTGTCAAAAAACAATTTCTGTGTACATTAAAGGAGTTTTGGTCCAGCGTAGTGCATGGTTACTGTAGATAACAGTTATGAAAATCATGTCATGATTTCCAACTAGGAAGTAAAAATTTAAACCTAAAAAAAAGACCAAACTTGGATTTTTTTTTTAAAGCAAAATCTCAAATATAGTGATCTTAACTGTGTTTTAGTAAAATGAATAGTATCTATCATAGGCACTTTAACGGGATATACTGTGTAAAATTGACTTCCCTCTTCACTATGCGTAAACCTGTACTGTCCTGCGAAATTGTCACATAGTCATCTTTCAATAATAAATACGGATAAATTAAATTCTGCTTCTTACTACAGTGAAATGCCACAACGAAGAGGCTATCAGATATGCATTTCTGAATAGAAGTCTCTAAGGGTATAAAAATTCTCAAATTTCTGCATATCAAATCTGATATGATATCTCTGCTTCTGAAAAAAATTGAAATATGTGTAAAATTTGTAAAATTAAGTAAGAAATATAACATGGCCTTATTCATTGTTTGCTTGATGTGCTGTATGTACTAAATTTAGGTAATTTTAACAATTTTTACTAAAATAACTTGTGATATTTTTATGTGAAAAAATTACATGAAGAAAACTGTAATTTATTTTCATGTATAAAAGTCATGAAGTAGAATTTTCAAATTGAAAACTCTAAATTTAAGATTTTTTTTCCTATTTACCCACAGTGCCCCACCTTAAAGATTCATTTCACAACTTTTCTGGTGGAGGGTCTGCCACCTGCTTGTTTCCATGGAGATGTTATTGCTTTGCCTGTAATGTTCCATGGTATGACATTAAACAAATGTATCTAGCATTTATGCATAACGGGTGTTTCTCTTGCTTAAAATACACAAATTCTCTCTATGAATCAGGCTGCATCTCCACAGATCTGACCTATAATATAGCTTATAGGTGTCTCCCTTGAGATTGATATGTTCAATCTCTACTGTGGAACATTCTAGACAAAGCAATAACATAGACAAGCAGTAACATAGACAGCCATGAAGACGAGCAGGTGAAGGACCCTCCACCAGAAAAGTCGAGCAATGCACCTATAAACGGACTAAGCTATGATAGCCCCTCCCTGTATCAGAACAGCATCTAGTGTTTGCTCCATCTGCTGTATCATTTGAACATTTTTACCTGAGTAGCAGACAAAACGCCTCATTGCTCCTCTACAGGGACCAGTTTTCCATGTCCCGTCTGTGACCATTACTCCACAGGTGTATGAATTATTGTAGTTACTTGGTTGCCCTGGCCCCCACCGTCTGAACTGGTCCAGCCCTCCATCATAGAAGCCCTCGTCCTGCAGGGACCACCTCCAGCTGTTGATGTCATCGTACAGCCCAGTCCAAACATACCCCAGAGGTGGACTTCTCTCTGTGGTTTTTATTAGGAGGTTCATCTGTTCTTCATCATCTACAGTGGCCAGGTCTATGTACCGCTCTCTGCAGTAGTTCTGAGCTTCTGTCCATGGTAGCCGTTTCTCAATGAGTTGATAAGATCTCACAGCACATCCCACCCCAGACAAAAACTGTCCTATATGGTAACAAAGAGGTGATGATGCAGCAAAATTACATAGCAATTTGTGGCTCTGTATATAATTAGTACACTTGTTTTATTAAAGGTTCACTGTCCAGCTTTTCTGATGGACACCTGCTCGTCTTAGTCAAATGAATTTTGCAAGACTAGCAGTCACAAGAGCAAATTTGAAGCAGAATTCTTTATTATTTAAGGACAAAATAGCAATATAAAAGCACCAGGATCATGTAGAGTGGGCTAATACGAACATTTTAACCAAAATGATGATTTTTTTGGTAATATGTCTATCATGATATTTAGACGATTTTGTAACAATGCATCACAGTGGTCAAGTACCACACAAAAACTGAATGGCAAAAAAGTGCAGAAATGTCTCTTTATTTCATTTTTAATAGTTTCATTTAAAGACAATAAACTCAATATTCTAATTGTAATTCTAATACACATTCTTTTAATATACTGTATTGCCAATCCCTACTTCTGTATAGGGAAGGCAAGTTTATTTGTATAGCACAATTTGTTTTCATATTATATTTGACAGAATAAGAAAGACACTACAAATAAACAATACAAACAAATCTAAACATAAATAATCATCATAAAATGTATATATATGCATTTTTTGGTTGTAAATATATAAAACATCAGCTTACCAACATGCAGAATCAGAAGAAGCGACCTCATGGTGACGTGTCTACAGTGCACTCTAAAAGGCACAAACTGTAATGTTTCAGTGTTATGTTTCAGTCTTATGTAAGTCTTTGTGTCTAATGTATTCTCTCATTTGTTTAATGGAAATCACAAATCCTTTAGATTTGCTTACAAAACAAATATTTGGATATATAAAAAAAAAAAAAAAACTGAGGCAAAAAATCCCCCATAAAAACAAACACACACGCACACACACACACACACACACAAAATGGGAAAAAGAGAAACGTCAGTGAAGAGAGGCAGAGGCAGAAGAGAGTACATACATCCGTTTAAACAAGCCTATGGTCAGATTGTCAGATTTTTATAGTCCTTCAAGACATTCAAAGCACTTTACATCAAGGGACTACTCACCCATTCACAGGCATTCATACACCTAAAGACACAACAACAGTATTCATCTGTGAGAGTTGGAATCGCACTGCCAATCTGTGGGTTAATGGATCTGGCCTCTCAACCAATTAAATTTACGTAAATAGCGGGATTCAAATCACCAACCTTTGGATCAGCGGACCAGCTGAGCTGCTGTCGCCCCAGCTTATATATGTCGAGAGAGCAAATTGACCAAAATACTTAGTGCCTGGCCTTAAATCTGTTTGGTGTTTTGTTTTGTGTTTTTCTTGCAGAGATAAAAAGCGCTCTCTTCTGGAGGAGGGGAATATCATGGCCAGTCTGAACCACGAGCGAGTGGTCAAACTGCTGGGGGTCATCATGGAGGATAGGGACTGCTCTCTGGTCATGGAGCTTCTGCCAAGAGGAAACCTTCTGGTCATGTTAGAAGAGGTACATCACATACAGTGGAAGTCACTCACTAAGGCTGTAAGATTTATCACAGCCAGACTAGCCCAACCTGCTAACCCTGTAGTGTAGATTTGTGCAAACATGTTCAGAAATGTGATTCTTGTATTAGTTTGCATCTTTATGCCTTTTTATCAATTCTTCTGGACATGTTTATTTATTATATATTATTAAAACAGAAATAGCAAATCTAATCACAATTGCAAAGCTTGTTAGAAAAATTGCAATTGCACATTTTTCCCAAATCAGTGAACCTCATCAGCACAATTAGTTTTAATAAATAGATTTCTTTTCCCAGGTTTCCGTTCCAATGTCGTTAAAGGCCAGAATCATCTTGGAAATCCTAGAAGGAATGGTGTATCTAACTGAGAGGAATATCCTTCATAAAGACATCAAGCCCGAAAATATATTAGTGGACAAAGACTTTCACATCAAGGTATGTCAGACAGTTTAAAGGTTTTTTTCTGATGGTAGGTCCACCATCGGTCAATACTGAGATATTATTGCTTTGTCTGGAATGTTCCACAGTATGGCATTAAGCATACAAATGCTTTATTCCTCAAGAAATATATTGAAAAACATGCATTTTTACTGTAAGTGGGTTGCCACTTCTCTTGGCCTGTATCTTGACCTGAATAATATCATACTGTGGACAATTCCAGGCAAACACCTCCATGGAAACAAGTAGGTGTCAGACCCTGCAAAGGTTACATAGTGTCCTTTAATATCTTACACATGGTATTAATTGCTAGTATATCACGTTTATAATGCTTTCTATAATATGTATGCTCTCATGTCACAATATTCACCAATTTGTGTTGTAATTTTTAAAGATGACTCAAAGATGCAAGTTCTTCTTTTCTCTAATTTCTTCTAAATAGTGCTGATTCACACAGATTCACACATTTCCTCCTAAATCTGGTTTAACTCATTGATAATATCTTAGTCCTGGATGTCTCAAAAATGTTTAAATGAATTAACCTTAAGTCTTGTTGAATCTTTCTTGGTCATAATTTCACAAGTATAAAGGATAAGGATTGGAAAGGATAAGGATAGGATAAAGGATAAGTACATTTACACTTTATTTAATGAAGACATGAGGGCAATATTGTATTAAAGGTTTCAGTGTGTTTCTTTTTTTCAGATTGCAGATTTGGGGCTGGCCACCTGTCAGACCTGGAGCAGACTGACTAAAGAGGAGTCTCGAAGGAAAAGCCAGATGGGGCGCTCATGTGGGGCACGGGGGGCCGGGACCCTCAGCTACATGGCCCCAGAACACCTGGAGAGCATCCACACTGTGTCCACTGAGAAGTCTGACGTCTACAGCTTTGCCATTGTGGTCTGGGTCATCCTTACAGGACAAGAACCGTATGCAAGTCAGTAAGAACTAAATGTATCTCTAATACCTTATTGTTTATCCATTTATTTAAAAGGGAGACCATGTACATTTAGAACATAAATATTGACATTTGATGTATGCAGAACAACACACAAATATTTGAAGACACATACAGTGACTATGGGTTGAACACAGAAAATACAAAAGTTACAGGCAAAGTAGGAAATCAGACATTTTACAGAATGATGCCTGAGATGAATTGGCAAAGAAGAAAAATATTAATATTGTCTGTTTTGATTAGACCTTTAGATTATTAGAGAATCTGACAAAGTGAAAGTAAACTGTTAGCAGTCATTCCTTATTTTGCTGGATAAATCACCTTGTTCTAATTCTCTTTTACTGTCTTTTTACTTATTTTTTCTGTTTTACTGTCACTGGGTTTTTTCTGGTCGACTTGACCCTACTTCATGTCTCTCACTGCTATCTTATTCCGCAGTGTTTAGCAGCATTTTCACACATTTGATTAATTGTTTTAATTTTTATACTTGGGTGTATACTGGCCAATATGAATATCTTGCTTTGAAGTATCCCGATAACAATATTATATCAGTCCATAAGAAATTGCTAAAACATGCCTTTAATAAAATCTTTCAGACTTTACCTTTTGCCTATGCATTCTGTACAATGCCTGGATTATAACCTTTGCCTGTGACACATACAGTATTTACATTTGCAATAAAAGCCACACCCTTCACACACAGAGACAGACGCACACATTCATACAGAGCCAGTATCATTTAAACATAAAGAAAGTAAAGGTTACAGTTTGTATAGTGTCAGGCAGGATATTCTTCTGTGTAGTGGAATATGTTTGTTTATCTTTGTAAAATAAGATAAAATAAGAAGCATGCATACCATTTTTCACTATAAATTATACTTATCGTTTCATGTTGCACCATATGTACAAAATGTGGTTAAAAGCAATTATACAAATAGTGTATACCACACAATTAACAAAAAAACAAAATCTATTTATTGAAAGTCTGTGAAACATGACGTTTTGTGGTCAGATGCCAGAAGTGAAGACCACATCAGCCAGTGTGTGCGGAACGGCAACAGACCTGCAGAGCATCTCATCCCAGAGGGCACACCTGTAGAGATCATAGACCTGATGAAGAGGTGCTGGGATCCGGAACCACACAAGCGACCAACATTCAAAGGTATGCACTGGGTTTGTTTGTGGAATATTGTCAGAAAACAGATTCTAAAGTTTCATCTCATTCATAATTTTCCACTATGCTCCAGTACAATAATAATGTCCTTATTTTACAGAGGCCTATGGCATCTTCCTGCCCCTCTATCAAGAATACTTTGAGCAACATGTTGAGAATGATGTCATTGAAGTGAAAGTGTGTTTTTTCTAATATAATCTATATTCTAATAATGTATTCCACTGCATTATTATAATTTCTTTTTCATCTGGTTTAGAAACAGTATGAAGGCCCAGAGGAGCTTGTTGAAAAGATAAAATGTCTCTCCTTGTCTTATGGATGCTCTTTAACAGGTGAGGACTTTACAATACAATCACAATATAATATAATATAATATGCCAGACCCCAAAGCTTTATCTTGAATGATAATAATGAATTTATATGTTAATTGTGTCTATATCGTATTTTATAATGTTATAATAATTTAAATGTTCTAGCATTTTTATTAACTATCCAAATAGTTTTCCACATTTTGCGTAAGAACATAGGAGTTAAATTAACATTTATGCAAAATATGACTTGGGTTACCTTACTTACTGTAAACGACGGGGTGTGTTTGTTTAAATTTCCTTAGTTTCTCCCTTCATGCAAAGATTCAAGGTGAAGGAATCTTTTCTTTCCAATTACGTTTTTTTTAGCACAGCAACATTACTTTTTCATTTAGAAGTTTATTTAAAGGTTTATTTAAGTTCATTTAAAAATATATTTGGATTTCACTATTTTTGATTTCACTATTAGTAACAATTCAGAAGTGTCCTAAAATCACCATGTTTTTTTTCTCAAAACCAAACTCTTAAATGTCCTATATTACACAAAATGAATTCTTGTGAGATTTTATCCATGTTAGAATGTTCTTACCTCATTAAAAACATACCCAGAGCCGTGCTTTGTTTCATTCACACATTTGAGTAACCCTTTATTATTAATCTCTCTATGTCTCCAAATCTCAGAATGCTCTGTTCCACATTGTGATGTCATGTAGTGGTAGTTTTCAAGTTAACAGCTACCTTTTACCTTTTGTACAGTAGAGATGGGCAGGGCTGAAATTATCTAAATGATTCTAGTGAAGGTTATGGTGTTTAAAAAAGATAGTGTAGCACATCCCATATTACCACATGACATCACAAGGTGGAACGGTGTGTTTCCATTTGAGAGAAGAACTTAGTCTAAATATGCAGGAGTAGTGTGTTAAACATGTGTGACTGAAACAAAACACAACTCCAGGTATGTTTTTGATGCGAAAATAACATTATAACAGATCAGAAAATAGCGTAATATAAGCTCTTTAACTTTTATTAGTCATGTATTGTAACTATATCTCACTATTTCCTTTACAGATTCTCCAGCCCCATTATTGAGCTCAGGCAGTAGTGTTTCTGGCCCAGTTGAAGCTAGTATTGAAGATCTCCACGAAATCCAGAACGATTCTGTGGAAGACCAAATCGAGACTGACGCACAAGTCCCTGACGGACCCTCACACTTAGAGGAGAAGTTAGACCGTGAACTCCAGTACCACAAACATGGAAGCTACAACTGCCACACAGAATTCGCCAACGGTTACCAGGGCAATGCTGTTTCTTATGCACAACCAGACTTCAACATAAGACAACCGGAACAGGACAAACCACTGGTATCTTCTGTGCAGTCCTGGACCAAAGATGCAACCAGCCAGGAGGAGACGCGATACTGGCCCTCTGCTGGCTATGACTCCATGGTTTCCTCTGGTCTCCATCCCTCTCAGCTTTCCTCCAGCTCTCCCTCCCTCTCCACTCTTAACCCGGGGCATGCACACATTGACCGGCAGCAGTCATGGCCACTTTTCCCGGTCTCGGATAGCGCCGCTCCGGATCTGACCAATGGGAGACTGTTGCCGTCTTCTAAGGGAAGCTCACTTCAGGATACAGGTATATGTCCTTTACAATGATGTCCATTACATGTTGATTTATTTATTTATTCATTTAATTAAAGATGCACTGTGTAACTTTTCTGGTGGAGCGTCTGCCATATACTTGTCTCTATGGTGAGCTTATTGCTTTTCCTGGGATGTCTCACAGTATGGCATTAGACAAATATATTGTATTTATTCAATCACAGTTGTTTTTACTTCTCAAAACTAGCTCAAAAACATGCATTATTTTTGTCAACGGGTTCACTCCTTCACAGACCTGACCTATAACTTGGCCCGGTTATAAGGGCTGCTTGTGTCCATGGAGTTAGTTAAACATTTCAGAAAAAAACAACATGGAGTTGAACAGGTGGCAGACCCTCTACCAGAAAAGTTACAGTTACACAAAAGTTGGACCTTAAAAGTTTTTTTTTTTTTACCAGCTTGAAGAATATGTCTGTTAGTGTAATGTTGCTATTGTTTTTATGCAATTTAAATATTTATAACATTTTTCATAGCATTTAAAATAAAAATAGAATAGAAGCAAAACAAAATAAAAAGCAATTGTTCAAAATGTGAGATTAGACCACATATGCACATTTAGGCTGCTTAAAATGTTTTTATTAACACCAAATAAAATATTCAGTACAAATTATGCATGATAGTCATACATTCATCATTTGTATATTTTACTTTGCACTCATATTTAGTTTGCGGGACTGCAGTTTAACGTCCCACCCGCCCACACCCACGTTGCATAGTCCTGCTCTGGCCTGAGCCCGCAATGAGCTTTCAAAATGTGTCCCGCATTGCACTGTTTTGCACGGTTTTGTTTTGTTGGTCCCGTGGGACCCAGCACAGGGTTCTGGGGAAGGTCTCACGGTTCATACAAATTTTGTATCTTTGCTGCCTAGAGACAATTAAAGCCGTCTCCTTCTTCTGAGAGCTCATACTTCACTGTGATTGGTTAAACCCACCTGTCACCCTTTGAGCAGGGGGTGTATATTTGAGCATAGAGCCAAATTAGAAATCAAAACACTGGATTAAGAAATGATGATATATAATAACAATATATATCATCAAATCACAATTGTACTTCAGCCCTAGTTATAATGTTATGTCTGGTCTCTTTAGTAGTCAACTGTATACTATGCAAGATTTTTCTCTGTTTTAATGAGCTTTTGTTTTCTTCAGGCTCTCTGTACATCCAGAACGCAAGCGGGATCCAAATTGGCAACAACAACACGCTAAGTATCCGTGGTTATGACTCAAATTTATCAACCCTCTGTAAAGGTGGAGCTACCGTATCTATCAAAGAAGCTGTTCAAATATATGGTAAACCTTTATACCTTATTTTCTTCTTCTCTGTGCTCTATTCTTTCAGAACAAATTGCAGTGACTTTCTTTGTAGTGTTGTCCCTGCATATAGCAACACATACCATAATTGCTTCCCTGTTTTATGCTACAAATGCGAATAGTTTGGGTTCACGTGACACCACAACATCCTATAATCCCTGTAGTTTAATAATGAGTTGGAGGACAATTCTCATTTCTACGTTGGAATATCGGTCCTATGTTATACAAAATGGTGAGCTTTAAACGTGAGCTTTAAACGTGCACTGCGTAACATTTCTAGTGAAGAGTCCACCACCTGATGTCTCCATTAAAATGTTTGCATTGTCTAGAATGCTCCATATTATAGATTAAATATATCTATCACAAGGGACATGAGCAGGTTGCAGCACTTACAGCAGAGAATTATTGTATGGTTGAGCAATAGAAACACACATAATGAATAAATGCAAGATGGATATGTTTAAAGTCATACCATGGAACATTCCAGGCAAACCAATAACATCTCCATGGAGACAACCAGGTGGCGGATCCTCCACCAGAAAAGTTGCACCTTTAAGTCATGTTATAATGCTGTTAACTCCTCAAAAACATACCAGGAGCTGTGTTTTGTTTCACTGACACATGTTTGAGTAAACCTTTATTATTAGTCTGTTTATATCCCCAAAGCTGAAGATGCTCTATTCCACCTTGTGATGTCATGTAGTGGTAGTTTTCAAGTTAACAGCTACCTTTTACCTCAAGCAGAAATGAGAAATTCCAGGGCTCAAATCATCCAACTGATTCTATTGAAGGTGTGTGGAGTTTAAAAACACAGTGGAGCGTTCCCTGTATTACCACATGACATCACAAGGTGGAACACAGTGCTTTCTGTCTGAGAGAAGAACTCAGCCTAAATATGCAAAATTTATGTGTTAAACATGTGGGAATGGTGTGCTTTTGATGAGGAAAAACATTATAACATAGATCAGGAAACAGAGTAACCCTTTAACCGTCAGATTGCAGGTTTGTTGACCTGGTTTGTGGTCATTATCTTTGCAAATAATTGGCCTGTCCTCATGCAACAAAAGTTTCAAGTTCAAAATTTTTTTAGTCAGCATAAATAAACAAAAGCTAAATACTTTTTTTCATAATCTTCAGAAAGTAGTGCCATTTGTAGATTTCTATTCTGGATATTTCTTTCAACAAAATTGTATGTCCTATGGAGTTATATAGGTCCTTGCCATCTGAGATTAGGACAAATTCTAGTAGTAACACCATGTTGGGATTTAAGCAAGACAGGAGCCTGTGTTATATGATATGATATGGTATATATATATGATTGTTCATGAGCGTGGTGTGGTGATTTTCAATAAAAAAGGGTCAGTCAGTGTGACAGTTGGTTAATGCTTGCTAGCTTGTGACTGTAATTTTTATGTGAAAGGGACTTATGTAACAACACAAATCAGATCACCTGATATAATTCCAACTAGGTCAATTCTTTATGGTCAGATTGTGTTAAAACTAAGCTCTTATTAAAAGTACACAATGGAACTTGAGGTCTGTCACCTGCTTGTTTCTATGGATATGTCATTGCTCTGCCTGCAATGTTCCTCACTATGACATTAAACAGCTCTACACTGCATTTATTAAATTACAGGTGGCTTCTTTTAGCTCAAATATCCAATGCAGTTTTCATGAAGATAGAAACATTTAATACTGTGAAACATTCCAGACAAAGCAATAGCATCGCCATGGAGAAAAGCATTTGATGGACCCTCCACCAGAAAAGCTACATGATGCAATTTTTAAGTGAAACTTAAGTAACAGAGCTTCAAACCACGGCTTGTATTGATACTTTTCAGCTGATATCAGTATGTTTGTTTTCACTTGGTGCAGAGGACTGTCCCGTGACAGAGGAACACTTGGATGTGCTCCGAGAGAACATCGGAGCCAAGTGGAAGCGTTGTGCGCGGAGGCTGTGTCTGAGCGATGTGGAGATTGAGACCATCGAGCTGGACTCCTACCGCTATGGGGTCCCGGAGATGGTGCACCAGACGCTGGAGAGGTGGAAGATGAAGGAGGGCAGTCTGGGGTGTACCGTTGGGAAGCTTTGTCGAGCCTTGGAAGGAACAGTAACCATAGGTGTCATCCAGAAAATTCTAGACATATGTGAACAGTCCTCATAAGCTTTTTACATGGATGTACGGAAGCCAGTTGGTAAGAATGAACCAGAGAATACATGTGTCTTTCAAAAATACAAGCAGAAATTGAGGTGCCATTATGATTTTGATGCCAGCGTTTTTAATGGAGCTCATCAGTGACCGTCCACCCCTGGTCCCGAAAGTAAATTTCTCATTTATTTTTCACATGGACCTTGCAAAGAATAAAAAATAAAACGTTTGAAAGCTTGCTCAGGCATAACCAGCTACGTCGTGACTAATGAGCACAAGACCTATAATTTTATTTCTGAAACTTTATAAACTGTGATGTCATTAAATCATGGGCCTTTTGGACTTAAATAACTGCATTATGGATATTAGTTAGCATATAGCTGATTAGCTTCAGCACAATCTTTTAACTCTGATGTTTTCTTAAAGTCTATGGGAAAATAAATGGAACATTTATTTCCGGAAATGGAGTGGGGAGTCACTATTGAGCTCCTTAATGGAAAAGTATTCTAAATAATCAGGGTAAGGTGTTTTGTTCTTATACATGTTTTATTAGGGTTAGAATTGTCTATTTGAGTTTATGAATGTCGTGTCATAAATGAAATGAACTTAATGAATTTTTACAGTGTCAGTTCTTTCTTTTTTATTACACATTGGATTATATGTTAATTTCCAGGTAACTGTGGGATTCGTACGCAGGATAAAGGTTCTAAATAGTTAGCTTTAAAATGTGTTATTGTGCAAGCTAGACACAATATAGTTTTTCAGCCGTTTCTGTACTATGGACTGGACTTTTTTATTGCTTTACATTGTTTGTAAAATTGTACGGAAGTGTTAATCAGCACATTGTAGTATGAACCAAGTTTAAATAACATGTTGTAAAGACATTCAAACCATGGTTTTATGTAAACACTATCATTATGAAAAGTCATTCAGCTCTTTGGCATCTGAAAAGATTTCAGAGCAGAGGTGGGTAGAGTTGTCAAGAATTAGACTCAAGTAAGAGTAACAGAACTTCATTAAGTCAAAATACAAAGTAGTAGTTCAATAAATTACAATTTTGTGATACTCAAGTAAGAGTACTCAGGACGTAACATCTGTGTTTTAATTTAAATGAAAATTTAATTAATAAAACCTTAAAGAAAGCACAAAAAAGATATAAAGGATATGAGAAGAAATAAATATATTTGTCAACATAAGACTTAGTGGAAAGAGTAACCAATTTGTTTTACTCAAGTAAGACATTAAAACAAGTATTACCAAGAACTATAATTTCTTAGTAAATGTAACTGAATACTACCCACCTCTGTTGCAAATTATTAAAACGTGCCTTTATCTGAGGTGTTCTGTTATGCAAATGCTCACACATATTTTCACTGATAAATAAACTTTTCTTTTATTAAACACGATTCGAGTAAAGAATGTCTAAAGACCAATGTGTCCAGATGATAAAATCACTTTTTTTCTAAGTTTTTATCGTTTCCTTTTGAGGGATTAACATCTAATTCTTAAGGTTGAATCTGCGGTTCAATATAAACAAATAATCTATCAAGGAGTCAACAGAAGGAGTTTTAAACATTGCATTTATTACACACATACATATAATAACAAACAATAACAGTGATATACAGATGATACAGGAAATGTAAACAGAATGTAAAGTCTTTTTTCTTTCTTATAGAAAAGGTAAAATATTAAATAATTCTTAAATATATGTGCCAAAGATGGATCTAACAACCACAACACATTACAACAGATATAAATTAATGCCATCATAGAACAGTAGTGCTGTTAGCTTCACAGATTAAGATTGATTAAGCACCATAGGGTAAACCTGCAGTTGGCATGTAAACATGTTAAAATAATTTCATAAAATCATTTGTGTTGGTTTTGACACTTGGACTTTGGCATCATTCTTTCTGCTGGTAAAAGCAACACAGATTTCACATGATTTGAATTTACAATGTGCAAAACTTTGGAAACTGCTTTGTAAAATACTGTGAAAATAAAAGTGGATTTTTATAAAGAATGTAGAAATAAATAAATAGTAAATTTACATAAACAGACTCCTGCCTGAGTTTAGAACACATTAAATAGTGACTACCCATAGTTCTGTACACAAGAAATAGGCACAAAAATAAATTTTCTGTAAAAATATAATAGTCCAAAAACAAACATGTAATAATTAGCATATACTGTACAGTATAAACAGTATAAACTTAAATCTATGTGTATCCAGGTATTATTATTTTTATTTTATAATTAAATGTTAACCATGCAACATAATGGAAACAAAGCAAAGCAATGTTACCTCTGTCTGATGGTGTGTCAAATTTTGCCTGACAGAAGAAGACGAGAGGGGGGAGTCACATCTGCCATGTACTGATAAAACAAATCAAATAAACGTACAGGTGGTAGCTTTAAAGTTGCAATATATATCTTTTCCAGTGGAGAGTCCGCCACCTACTTGTCTCCATGGGGGTGTCATCGCTTTGCATGGAAGATACATGAGTGCCCACCTCACATCCAAGTTAGCAGGAATTAACTGAAATAGTAACACAAAAAGTACATTTGCACCAAAAAGTATATTAGCATATTAGGGCGTATTACCAACAAACCAGACACTACACCTTATGCCCACCTTATACCTCGTAAGAGGGCACACAGAAAAATTAAAAATTTAAATTGTCCAATTTTATGCAGCCGGCTACTGCAGTTCAGTGGAGTCAGATTTCCCCTTCCAAAGGTTTCAGAGGCTCTCAGCTTTAAATGTCCACTGTGTAACTTTCCAGATGGAGGAAACCACCACCTGCTTATCTCCATGGAGATTTTTACTTTGCCTTCTCACTGCATGGCATTCAACTTTTTTCATTGTTTCCATGGAGACAAACAGGTGACACTACCAAGCCAAGTTACAGATCACATCTATGGAGAGGTGACATATCTCATATTAGGAATGCATGATTTGTATGTAGTTTATCTACCAATAAAAACATCTGCTACTGAATAAATACAATATAGATTAAAGGTATATTGTGGAACATTCCAGGCAAAGTAAGAAGCATTAAGCTGTCAGAACCTCTTCCCCAAAGGTTACATAATGCCCCTTTAAATAAGTTTTCAGTATAAAAAACTGTAGTCATGGTAGTCAGGGCCAAGCTACCTTCGCTTGTCCTGGCACCATCTCCAAGTCAATGTGCAAGTTGTCTATTTCTGGTGTTTTTTTAGTGCATATACTGATCAGCGGACATTTTCTGTTTCCCTGACCCCTATCCTTGATGTTTTGAGAAGTGGGAGGGGGTATGTCCTTCACTTCTGCTTTATCCAATGGGTTCATCGCACTGCATGTTTGGGGGTAGTGTCGGAAGCATTCAAAAGCATCACTACACTTCTTACTGCTGTTATCCTTAATATCCCCACCAGGAGGAGCATTGGGGTCCAGTGTGGGGCTCTGTCTATGAATTGTGGGTAGCTGGACTCCAATGTCGGGCTGTAGGCAGGGACAGCCCTTCAGACAAGCACGGTACAGAGTTCTCAGGTCTCTGCGCATGACTTTGCGGAAGTTGGGCCGTAGTAAAAGGTAAATGACGGGGTTGTAGATGGTGGAGGATTTGGCGAACATGGCCGGCAGAGCAAAAGCCAGAGGGGGGATGCTGTCCACCTGTCCGAACGCCGCCCACATGGAAACAATGGCGTAAGGACTCCATGCTGTGAGGAAGCCAATGCACACAGCCACACTGAGCTAGAAGACAAAGGAAAACATGGATAGTGTTGCATTAATGTTACAAGCTTATTTGTTTATTTTTTGTGATACATATGCGGTGCTAATGAGGCCTCATTGCCTATAGCCCTATTTGACCATATCTGCTTGTCAAAGCTTGATTGTCAGATCTTAGAAACTAAACATCCAAGTACTTTGAGTTGTAGTTTCAACCAAATCAGGTCTTTCTGGTCAGACTGTGTTTGGGACAAAGGACCTGTTGGGAGTGTTAGAGACATGTTGAGACACTTTTTTAAGTATTCCATCCAGTCCTTGTATTTGCAGAGGTCGCTGGTGCTAGGCTAGCGCATGTCAATGGCCATAGTTAGCCTGCCACTAAAAGCAGTCTTACCCACTCCACAAAGCACCTGAAGCAAATCTATTATTACACCAGACTGTCAATGTGATTGTCTGTGTTGATAGAATAATGTTTGAAATAAGACTAACCTTGCAACGCATGAATCGTCGCACGACTATTTTCTCAGCAGCAGCGGAATTTTACTTTGCCAGTAAGATAGGTGCTAGGTGGTATCAGTCCACCACTGCCAAGCTTTCTATCAGGCAGTACAACTCACTGCTGCTGCTCAGACATAAATCCTTCAAATGCAATGTTGATTTTACTTGTAAAATGATTCTATTAACATAGACACATCAACAGTCTGGCGTAATAATATATTTGCTTCAGGTGCTTTGTGGAGTGGGTAAGACTGTTTTTAGTGGCAGGCTAACTATGGCCATTGACATGTGCTAGCCTAGTACCAGCGACCTCTGCAAATACAAGGAGTGGATGAAATATTTTTAAAAGTGTCTCCACATGTCTCCAACACTCTGGTTAACTAGGAAATGAGGTCCTGTGTCCAAAAATTCCGAACTGTCCCTTTAAAGTCAAACTTGAGTAACAGTGCTTCTAAAAGAGTTGTGCTTTCAGCTTATGCCATACACTGCAAAAGTATCAGTTGTTCATGAAGCTGACTTTGCAATTGCTCCACCATGTTTCTTCTCACCTTGACGATGATGGCCTGAATGCTGCTCATGTGAGTCTGCCTGGATGCGTGTTGCTCCATAGTCTTCCTGGAGGCCTGCACAGTGATGAGGATGCAGGAGTATGAAGCCAGGATCACTGCACACGGGAAAATGTAGCAGAGGAGGAACAGAGCCACAGTGTACGAGCGGGCACTGGGGTTCAGGTTAGACACGCGCCAGTCGATGCAGCAGGCCGTGCCATAGGGTTCTGGACCGTACTCTCCCCAGTGCGCCAGAGGGGAGCCGGCAAACAGCAGAGCGTACAGCCAAGCCAAGCCAATCAGGAGTCGTCCGTGAAGGGCCTTAAAGCGGTTTCCTGTGAGATCATAGCAGTATCTATAGTCATTTTGTCAAAGTTGGATTCACATTGCATAACATTCTTAAAGGGGCCATACTGAGCTGTGTTCTGATCTGTGTTATAGTGTTGTTTCCTCATCAAAAACATACTGGGAGTGGTGTTTTGTTTCATTCACATGTTTAACACAAACCTCGTAAATGTAGGCTCTTCTCTCAAACAGAAAACAGAGTTCCACTTTGTGATGTTATGTGGTAAAACAGGAAGTGCTTTACCACATAACATAACTAGAATCATTTGGATAATTTCACCCCTGGAATTACAAATCTCTACTCAACTAAAAGTAAAAGGTAGCTGTTAACATGAAAACTACCACTTGTTGACATCACAAGGTGAAACAGAGCATTCAGATCTTTGGAGATGCAAACAGACTCAAACATGAAACAAAACACAACTCCAGGTATGTTTTTGATAAGGATACAATATTATAACATGGCCTAACGATCACAAGAATCTATTTTGTAATAGGATCTTTAAATCCCCACACTTGTAAATAGACATACACAGTACATATAAGAGCAAAAATAACTGGAGAATTTGTCTTTAAACTTAACAAATGCAGATTTTTCGACCTGGTTAATGGTTGATATCGCTGTAATTACTTAAAGGTCCACTATGTATGTCACTTTTCTGATGGAGGGTCCAGCACCTGATTGTCCTCATGAAGATGTTATTTCGTCAATGTTCCACAGTATGGCATTAATCCTATCTATCTTCAGTAATGGGAAGAATACTTTGAAAATGTACTTAGTTACAGAATACTGAATACCCAAATTAAAATGTATTTTGTAATGTATTCCATTACATGGATCAATAAAACTACTATATTCTGAATATGTAGAATACTGAACAATAGGACTCCTCATCTTGGTGGGTGTTTGAGTAATTGAGCTGCATAGAAGCACTTATTCACTGTATGACAATTTCACCAAAATTGATGTACGATTTCATCAAACTACAATTTAATATCAACCAACCCCACTTTAAAACACTATTTTAATTTGGCGAGCTTGTAAACCAAATATCTAATAAATTATGATACGGTTCAAAGAGTGCGTATTTTCAGTTTGGTTAGTGATAAAACAGTGATACACTTGCCAGATTGCGTTGACACAAACACATTTTTTACACTTTCAAAATAGCACAGGATTACAACATCACAACTGTATAGGGGGATTAGGGGCTTTCAATACATTAAAGCGAATTCCCGCACGAGATATATTTTTACATATTTCTATATACTGGCTTTGAAAACATACTATACAGCTAGATCACAGAGAAAAAAAAGGAAAACATATACTTAAAAAGACAAAACTCTAGGAGATGTGAAGCTTGACAACAGAACCATTTTTGTAAAGTTCTATTGACAACACTTCTACACTTCTAATTTCCGTGTAAAATATACTGTCTTTAGTTTTTGTTTACTATTCATAGACTGTGTAAAGAAGAGGGCTGAGCGAATGTCATGTCACCCCAGCCAACTGAAGCTGTTGAAGGTAACACTCCTTTCCTCCCACACCGCTGGTTTAGTAGGGGGCGGGCACTTAGCAACGCTGTCAATCAACGCATTGATCTGTTGTTAATGTCCATATCTTGATTTAGGGACAAAATAACAAAATAATTTATAAACAGTTTTTCAATAGAAAGTGAATTGGTGTCAGAGTCGATGGAGCAGGAAGCACGACCACGCTCACTTCTTATTTGGAAGGTGGCGGCTAGCGGGTTAGCTTTGTCCATATACAGTATGTCACGATTACATCTCTTGATTTGTTACATATGACCTAACTCTACTTGCTCGAGTACTAATGTATGGTAAATTTAAATGACATAACAACCAAATTAAAACAGACTTTACTTTTAGCTTTACATTTTTTTGGAGTATAAATGCACTAAAATCACTTAAAGCTGTACTTGCATGTTTTTGTTTTTTTTTTGTGTGTGTGTAGTAGTCCAAAGATTACCATTTAACCAGAAAATGTGTGACCCCAGATCTCCACTGTATTTTTAATGGCTAGCCATATTGTTACAAAGAAAGCATTACAGAAAAAAAACCTTTGGGGAAAAAGTCAGGTCGAAGCCAATATTGAACTGCATTAAACAGACATCACACATAATGGACCATGAGCGGAGCTGCGTCAGTCATCAAAGGAGGGTTAATGTGCAGTACTTTACAAGGGGATTATCGACGTTACTTCTTTCTCCACAAAAGCAGCAACTATTTTACACTTGGGAAAAAGGTGCTTAATCCTGTGCCATTTGATTGGTCCGGAGGTTTCTTTGAAGACTCACCGTAGTGGGGGTAACAGACTTTGACGAAACAGACTGTGCTGAGCAGAGTGAGGGTGGTGAGGCTACAAAGGCCAAACAGCATCCCACAGAAGGCGTACATGGAGCAGATCGTCCACCCGTACAGCCACCTGTGTGGGAGAGTGAAGGGGTGAGGGAGAGGGCATCGACAACATCAGCAGTGAGGGGAGATCTTCAGGTGTTGGTAGATTTACAACGAGGGTCAGGATATCACATTTTTATTAAAGGGCCCATATTATACTTTTGTCTGATGTGTGTCGTTTCCTCTGCTGAGTTCTGCTCTCAAACAGAAAACACTCTCTTCCACCTTGTGATGTCATGTGGTAATACAGGAAGTGCTCGACTGTGTTTTTAAACTCCATACACCTTCACTGGAATCATTTTGATGATTTCAGACCTGGAATTGCCAATCTCTACTGAACCAAAGGTAAAAGGTAGTAAAACTACAACTTCATGACATCACAGGGTGGAACAGAGCATTTTAAGATTTGGAGATGTAGACAGATGAATAATAAAGGGTTACTCAAACCTGTGTGAATGGAACAAAACACAACTCCAGGTATGTTCCCACCTCACATTCACAGCAGTTTGTGATTTGTCTTTTTGTTTGAACCGTAAACCTACTGAACCTGGATCTAGCCTCTGTCATTTCTACCTCAACACCCATAACACAATGCAGAGTGATATCAAAAAGGGTGGACCGGTTACAGTGGAAAGGAGAGGAAAGTACAGATAAAAACAGAAGGAAAGTACAGGAAGTACAGATATTCACAATTATTGGCACCATGACCACAGGGTGACTTTTTTTTTAATTTTCTTTCATTCACATTGTCCAATACATTGCAGCTTTCTGAAATGAATCTTTATGAATGAAAAATTTATCTGACATAAACAGCCACACTTTATATTTAGGTTTACTTTGTTGAAGGAACTGAAAAATAATAAAAATAATAATTTTGCTTAACATTAGATTAGATTTATTGTCATTATACAACAAAACTTTGATAGCACAAAACTGCAGCAGTAAAGTCAATTAGCATGTCACAATTATTTAATATTTAGTTTAGACAATCATTGAATAATCACAGTTATCAGTTAACAATATAATATTATAATGCAGTTATAAGCAACTGACCAGCAATATTGCTAATATCTGGCTGACATTCATTGTTTTTCATCCACAAAAAAATATGATAAAATCATATTTTTACCTATATAAATGCACGTTGTAATTATAACATAAGTAATTTCTTTGTTTATTAATTTGCATTCCCATGCATTGAGAAAATAAGAGTAGTTTTACAGTAGAAACTAAGTGCAATACCTGTGGTAGAAACTGGAGGTGATGGCCATGGGGTACAAGGACAGAGTGAGCCCCAAGTCGCTGATGGCTAGGTTGATGATGAAGAACTCAGCGGGCTTTAACTGGTGCTTCTTCTTGTAGGAAACATACAACAAGGTGCTGTTCCCCATCAGAGAACACACCCCTGTGAGCAAACACACACACATCAGGCCTAGGCACTGTGGAACATTGACTATTAAAGGGACGATATTATGCTATTTCTGTTGTTAAAATGTTGTTTCCTCATCAAAAACATATCTGGAGTTGTGTTTTGTTTCATTCACACGTTTAACACACAAACCTTGCATATTAAGGCTGAGTTGTTCTCTCAAACTGAAAACTTCACTGTGTTTTTTAACTCCATACACCTTCAGTAAAATCGTTTGGACAATTTCAGTCCTGGAATCGCTAATCTCCACTGAACAAGGAAAAGGTAGCTGTTAAGTTGAAAACTACCGCTTCATGATACCATACCATACAAATTAGTTTCTTCCGCTCACTTAGAAATAGGGTGAGGAGCTCAGTCACAAGGAGGAGCTCGGAGTAGAGCCGCTGCTCTTCCACATCGAGAGGGGCCGCTGCTTTTCTACATTGAGACGTGTCTCAGGCATCTGTTCTCAGGACTCAGGACATGCTTGAGGGACTATTTCTCTTGGCTGGCCTAGAAACACCTCAAGATCCACCTAGAAGAGCTGCAGGAAGTGGAGAGGGAAGTCTGGGTCTCCCTGCTCAGACTGCTGCCTCTCCGACCCGGCCCCTGATAAAGCAAACGAAAATGGATGGATGGATTACACTCACCAAAAACTGTGTAGACAACAGCCACTATGATATCCAGTACTGGAGGGATGCTGGAGTGGAATGAAAAGTCAACCTCATCCTCGGACATCTCCATCTGCAAATATACACAATTACAGTGATCCTTTTAGGCACAAATGCATAGGCGTTGGTCTGGAATACAATTTGAAATGCTTTCACACTAATAGGTGTGCTATTGTATTAACAACAAAATGTTCAGATGTAAAATTATTCCATATTTTGTTGTAGCTCTCTTCTGCAATAAGTGCTATGGATCTAACTAAATGCTTAATTGAGTTGGACCATTAGAGCTCCACAATTTTGGAAAACAAAATCGTGCATGTGTGATGTTAAAGAAGTACCACCAAATAAAAGAGTAACTTTACCAGAAATTAAAATTCATAACATATTTCACATTCAGTTACAACACTGTCCATCTTGCATTTATTCAATTACAGTTATTTTTAATTTCTCAAAAATGCTTTGAAAAACAAGCAATTGTACTGTGAGAAAACTTGCCTCACCACAGACCTTGTTATGTTTATTGTGATACTGACTTTTCCCCAGCACTTGTCCTATGGGTCAGCTGCTTTTTGACCCGGAGCGAGTGGCAGGTGAATTTGACAGGTGAATCACAGTGAAAGGTGAGCTCTCAGAAGCAGCACACACTTTTCGCTACCTCCTTTGTCAGTGGTATTAACAATCAGACTAATCAATACTAAAACTAACTAGTATCCAAACTGAGAAAGACACATGAACATGACAAAATTTCTTTAAAAATTTTAGAATTGTCTTGATCTTGATCTGAACCACATTGCAGCATTAAAGAAAACACTGTGTAACTTTTCTGGTGGAGGGTCTGCCATCTTCTTGTTTCCATGGAGATAATGTTACTGTGTCTGGAATGTTCCGGTATCGTCAATAACGTGGGTTTCATGTATGTTTCATAAAAACTTGCTGATATGTAACTTGGCCCTATGGAGTCATCTGCTGTCTCTGTAGAGATAAATAAGAGTAATGCCATACTGTGGAACATGCCAGGTAACATCTCCATCAGAAAAGTTACACAATGTTCCTTCAAGTTGTGTAAAAAATAGTGTCTTTATTATCATCAAATCTATATGGAGCATAGAGTATATTGTGTATCCCTTGTTACCTATAGATTAACAGACTCTGATGATTTCATTTACATTTATGTCATGACTCATGCCGCTAACATTATCCAACCATGTGACCCCTCCTCTATTTAGCACTATGCTCTGCTCCATACAGGGACGGTCCAAAGCGTCATTTTGTGGGGAGGCGGGGATTTTTTTGGTCCCGAGGTATGGGGGGCGCCAGTCTCTCCCGGGGAGTAAATCAGTGTAGGACCGCCACTGGCTCCATCAGACTGTTACTGATCCTGAGTGACAGACATTGATCACTTGACAACATAAGGGTCACTAAACAATCCTTAGAACAAAGGTCGAAAACACGTGTCCCTCCGCGCTTGGATTTACTCTGCATTCATTTTATAAACATTATTGCTGGGGACATATTCAAGGTTTTCAGGACAATGGATAAAAAATCTTTCTTTATCTAGCTATGAAAAGATTTGGGTTAACTGACTATCATTATCAGTCCAATTATAAAGCATTATAAAAAAAAAAAAAGACAGCCAAAATCAAAACTGTTTTATCTATGTAAAAGTAAAATTTTATTAAGTATCTATTTGCTTAAAGGTGCACTATGTCCTTTTTCTGTGGAAGGGTCTGTCACCTGTCACATGTTTTTCAATACATGTTTGAGCAAAAAAAGACTTAACGCTGTAACTGAATACATGTAAGATAGATGTGTTTAATGCCACACTATGGATTGTTTTAGGCAAAGCATAACACATTCACAGTGTGTATTCTACTGTGTTTACTTGGTCTGAGCCCAGTTTAGCCCTAATGTACACTTTTAGTTTGGTCTTGGTTTAATCTAGTTTGGTCCCAGTTCTGAAATATGAATGGACTCTGCTCAAGTGTGTGAAACTTAAAGAATATTAAACATGCAAAATGTAACACCACAGTATGGAATTCATTGAACTCATCTGTATGCATGGAGTAGGTGACCCCACCAATCAAGTCACAGGACAGATCTGTGGAGAGGCAACCCTGTTCACGGTAAGAATGCATTTATTACAGTTTTTATTTATTTACAGTTTTGTGAAATCTAATGCCAAACTATGAAAGATTCCAAACCATTCATCAGAAAAGTTACATAGTGCACCTTTAAATGAGAAACATGTGTACCACTTTAACTGGCATTACTATGTTTTTACTACTGCATAGAATTAAGAAAATGACTTGGGAAGCCTTTTGATTGAATGCCACACAAATAGATGTGTGTATAAAGAAGTCAGATTTTATAGTGACAATTCTGTTATTCAAACATATTTTACATTCAGAGGAGACCATAAGAACACTTAAAAAAAAAAACAAAAAAAAAAAACTATACGTCAATGTTACGTGGACATTGTTATGCATTAGCCCACATCAACTGCCTTTCTTTAACTGTTTTGATTGCTCTCCATTGTTGTGATGTGGTGAGCAGTCTTCAATTGAAATTGCAGGTTTGGATGAGCGTCCTCACAACACATCTTTTGAGCTTTGACTGCTTTGGGATCGATGAAACAAATGAAACGCGCTGTGGGAGAAGCTGCTTTCCAGTGCACACAAAAGATTTGTTTATAGTGTGTTCAAATCTGTCAGTTTTGCCATAGGCGGTTCACTATAGACAGGACCATATGCACCAGTGCGGTCTGCCAAGAGATTGTGTGTTCTTGCGTTAATGTAGCATTAAAAAGGCATCCTACAGAGATGAAAAGTTGGGGGGAAATCAATAAACAATACTTTAATGTTTAAACTGCTAGTCTTAACGCAGTCGTGTAAGATATGGCATGTTCAAGGCACTTCAACGGTCATCATGTAGCGTACTTATGCTGGAGTGATTAATGTGGACTACAAACAGACTTAAACAGTAACTAAAATGAAAGATGAATATATGAAGAAAAAAAAACTGAATGAGTAGTTTGCATAAATATAACCTGATAAACTTCATCCTTAGACGTGACGTTAAAAGAAAGCATTTTGGATTTAGGCTACTCATTCCGGGAAAAGTAGGCTAATTTGTCACGTGTTTCTATTTAATGGATAAGCTCAGAGGTACTGCAAGGTATTCCCTCACAAATTGTAACAATTTTGCACAATGGATAAAACAAATCCCAGCTCACACTTGGTGCAAACACAAAAGCTTTTTACATTTTTACTTTTCTTGGCGCCACCATCGTACCCTAAAATGCCTTACCTCGTGTCCAATAAGACCCCAATCAGTCACGCATCACGCTGGGCTGGTGTTAGTCCCGGGAAAGTTTTGAGAAGTTTCCAAACGCACTTTCGATCGTTTCTTTCCATCGGTGCACGCGGCAGGGTGCGCATTCTTCCGACAGGCTGCAGGAGACGGACAGGCGCTGCGGTGAGAGACGAGACTCCACTCCGCTTTTACCGCGGCGCTGCTGGTGATGGAGCGCACGGAGGAGGCGAGCAGCCAATAGGGTTTTACTTTTAGGCTCATTAGTGACGAAGGCTACGTTACGTAGTCTGTCGGTAGTGCACGAGCTCCAAGCCCAAAGGAGCACGCTGCAGAACACTGGCCTTTGTGTCGGTTTGTCATTCTTTCATTTATTCAGCCACTGGACATGTCTTGAATGGGTAACTCTTCTATTGATGTCAGAAAACTTGGGCTACGAAAAATACAACAGCCTTTACCTAGGGCAGGTATGCCAATGGTTTGTCTCCATGGAGATGTCATTTCTTACCTTAAATGCTCCACGGTGTGGCATTTTAAGCGTGACGGTGTTTATACTACTGCTCAAAAAGAAGTTGAACACACTTTTCTTACTATCAGCGGGCTTACCTTTTCACAGATCTGACCTGTCACTGGCTATCTGTCCACCTGCTGGTTTTCATGGAGATAATTTAATGCCATACTGTGTAACATTCTGATTTGCAGTGCAACTTTAAAATATCAGGAGCAGTTGGAAAACTGCAGGGTATTGTACATTGGAGGCTTCTCCATTTCTTGAGATTTTGGTCAGGAGATCCTTCCTGTGAGACATGAAAGCAATTGGGATATATATAAACCTAAAACCAAATTAATATTCCATTGAGGACGTTTCGAGCTGCAGCTGCATATGGGTTGATGTACCAGAAAGGGTCAAAATGGTGATGATTTTCGATCACCAAGGCACATGCTTTACATCAAGGACCCAACTACAGTATTCATCTGTGGGAGCTGGACTCACACCGCGAACCTGTGGGCGAGTGCATCTGACCGCTCAACCAATGCTGTTTATGTCAACAGCGGGATTCAAACTACCAACCTTCACAGCAGAGAAGGAGCACTGTACCAGCTGAGCTACTGCGGCCCTGAGTGGAGAGATCTGATAAAAAAGAAGACTGTAAATATTGTTTAATTAAGTATTCTTTTCTCATCAAATGTAAGTGTATTAAAAGAAAACAGTGTCTTTTCTTAACGGGACGACCTTTCGGTTAAAGCTCACTCATATAACACGGTGTGAGAGCCTCTCGTGCGCTTTCACTCATTGTGACAGTGTGTCATGGATGCGCCTTCTTCAAATTTAATTATAAATTTGCCCCAGCACCAGGAAAGGAAAACAATCCTATTTTTCACACCTTGAAAGCAAAAGATAAATTATCTTCAAACGAATTATGCGCAGTGAAAATATTCCCAGCATGCAATTGGCTCTGCTTTTCCACTCTCCCGTGTACGTGTGAATTCTGATACACGCTCCGGCGGACTGACGCGCTCACGGAGAGTGGGGCATAGCAAATCGGCGGACGCACAAGATGAAACCACATTTGAGGTGTAATGGCGTTGTCAAAGAATTAATTGTTACTGCCACAGAGGGTAGAAAGAAATGAATGTATGTGATAAGATAAAACGCGTGCTGGACATCAAAGTGGACTGGCGGGAATACAGATTACGGCTTTAACACCAAATTTAGCTCACAAGGGAGAGCTGCTACCGCCCGTGGACACTCATAACGGTGGAAGAATATTAATTACGTTCTTGTACCTTTTTCTCCCCACACCATGTATTCTCATCGAGTACATGTGCAGCTATAGAAGTGAAGAATGTGAAATTCCTTGGCTTTTCACGCAAACAATGTGCCTAGTGATGTTAAGGTCATTGAACAGCCTTTTAATAATATGAAGGACACTGTTGGGCAAGTTACTTTGAAACTGTAATGCGTTATTTATTGCCTATTACTGTAATTTCAAAGTAATTCGTTACATTACAATATTACTGCATTTAAAATGTAAGGCATTACATTACTATTGCATTACTTTAAGTTACTCTCACCAAAATAACTTTTGCGCTGTATATGGACTGAACCAGGACTAAACCAGGTCTAAACCAGGACTAAACCAGAGCTGAACCAGGACTAAACCAGAAGTGAACTAGGACTAAACCAGAACTGAACTAGGACTAAAACAGGACTCACTGTAGGGCCGGGCTCGAAGGTGACCGCAGGAGAAAGGAGCGGCTCTGCTCCGCACCTCACGGAGGTAAGAGCTGCTGTCGCCCGATCGCTCTTTATGGACCCTCCTGCTCGGGCTCGCGGCCCTGATTTCAGCAACTATTTGCAGGTACCCGAGCCGGTGCAAGAGTCTGTTACCTGTTACCGCGCGTAACTTCTACCTTCCTTCAGCGTGTCCAGAAGTCCAACTTTTTGTGTGATGGTTTGCATCTTCCTCTGTCTTTTGGGTGCGAGCGCAGGAGCCTTTGTCGGTGCAGAACGTTTCGTCGACGTTGTCGGTTTCGTCGGGGAGAAAACTTGCAACCGTACAACACTTCAGAATCACACTGCTACAGATTGAACATGTATTTAAATTTGGCAGCTGAACACATTCTGTACTGTACAGGAGACAGGAGTCCCTTGGCCAGTCAGGACGCAGCGGGAGGGACGCAATACGCATTCATACAATGTAAAAAAACAGGGCATGCAAAATTGCACAAAAAAATAAAATAAATAAAAATCTGCGAGACCGCGAAAAGTGAACTGCGATAGAGGGAGGGACGAGTGTAAACCAGGTCTAAACCAGAACTGACCCAGGTCTAAACCAGGTCTAAACAGCGTGGAGTTGTTTGTCAGTCCTTTCACCCGCGGTTACCTGAAGGTCTATGAGGGCGCATCTCCGGCGTTTCACCGCTGCTGATATCGAGGTGATTTTAGCGAATTTGTATGAAGAAAAACCCACCACTTCAATCCAGGTTAAAAAAAAAACACTGTAACGCGCGTTACTCACATTTGTACCGAGTAAAATATTACTATTTTTTCCCCTGTAATGCCTTACATTACTGCGTTCCAGCAAAAAGTAATGCATTACTGTAATTCGTTACTTTTATAACGCGTTACTCCCAACACTGATGAAGGACACGTAGAAGCCATCACACTATATAAGCATGTCTCTATGCATCCTGAAGTGAATTTTCATGCTCCGGAGCGATAGAGTTCACCTTTACACAACAAAAGGACTCTCAGTTGCCTGTATTACCTTGAAGTTTCTTATTACGTGTTAGGCAGATAATAGAAATGCATTTGTTTGGATGTTTTCTTTGATGACTGCGGTGTCCTTTAAGAATGGATGTGATTACTTGAGTCAGTTATAGAGTTTCATTCGCTCTTGAACAAAGTCTAAATTAGAAGTTACAATAGTCTGTGTACACTGATATGTTCAATGATGGAAAAACAGTCATAAAATTAACCCTATCTAGTTTTTGAGAATCAGATTTAAAGGGCCCATATTATATTGTTTCCTGATCTCTAGTGTTGTTTCCTCATCAGCCCTCAAACAGGAAACACTCTATTCCACTTTTTGATGTCACGTGGTAACAGGAAAAGTGCTAGAATCATTTGGACCAAGGTGGAACAGAGCATTTTGAGCTTTGGAGATGTTGACATATAGAGATAATGCAGGATTACTCAAAAATCCATGTCTCATTCATTCATTCGTTTTTCAAAATAAAACCAAAAATAAGGAAGAAAAAAATATTTTCTTCATTATTTGTCTCCAAAACCAAACTCAAAAAACGGGTAACGTTTGTTTTTTCAGTTTTTGATTTTCTGTTTAAATGAATAACGGAAAAAAAGGATAACAGCCGTTTCCTGTTTCAATGACTTAAATTGCACTGCTGGACTTTTGCGCCACATATCAACTGACCCAGAACTAAACCAGAACTGAACCAGGTCTAAACCAGGACTAAACCAGATCTAAACCAGATCTAAACCAGATCTAAACCAGAACTAAAATGGTCCTGGTCTCAGTCCAGGTCACAGTCCACTTCTGGTCCTGGTCTCAGTTCTGATCACCCAACAGTCTACGCAGGCACACCTCTAGGTTCGTCCCGACAGTCTTGGTTCAGTCCTGGTTTAGACCTGGTTTAGTTCTGGTTTAGTCCTGGTTTAGTCCAGTTTTAGTCCTGGTTCAGTCCAGGTTCAGTCCATATGAGGCACAAAAGTCCAGCATTGCAGTTAAAGTCATGGAAACGGGAAACAGACATTATCTGTTTTTTTACATTTTTCATTTAAACACAAAATCAAACACAGAAAAAACAAATCATTATCCGCTTTTTAATTTTGGTTTTGGAGACAAATAATAAAGAAAATAGTTTTTTAGTTTTCTTATTTTTGGTTTTATTTTGCAAACAGCCGGCTCACCATAAGAATGCATGTGGTTCAAGGTATTTATAATGCAATTAAAACACTCGTAATTGATGTAAGATGGGTGACTTTAATACCATACTGTGGAACATTCAAGACAAAGCAATAACATCTCTACGGAGAGTAGTAGGAAGTCCACCGTTAAGGATACATTTGAGAAAGGTGAGAGGCCTAGAAACATGCTTCACAGTGACTAAAGATTAATTGTACTTTGTTGTCTTAAAAGAAAACATTTTCTTGTCTATTCTTTACATCATTGCGAGATATGGCCATTAAGCAACTTCCACTAACTGCATTTTGAGGAAAATCAAAGCTCTTTTCTATTTTCTTTTCTATTATTTCTTCTACTTTCTATCATCATCAATAATAACAGCTGTAAGAAAAAACAATGAAACACTTGATGGACATGAAGGACATCTGAACAAATATCAGGCTCTTTTGTAAACAATGCAAGTCCTTCTCATGATGGCAGCGTCCTCTTGAAATAAGCAGGCTCATAATGTTAGCAATTACCACTGAATTGATACACTGATGTGTAAATAAATGTCATTATTTCACATATAACAAAGATTTAACCCTATTGCCACATACCAAGTGTAGATTGGAGCTATGCATTGAAAACTGTACATTCAAAGGGACCTGCTGGTTTTAATCTATATGTTAATAAGAAAGGGAAAAAAAACTATAGACACTGGTGGGCCATGTAGATCAATAGGATTGTGGTATATGTTTGAAATATGCTTAAATTAAACATTTCAGAGTGGGATTGAACGGATATCGATTAGTACTCTTTAAGTGGATTTGTTTTAAAGGGGACACATTGTGCAGTGTTATAACAGCAATCTGTGCTGCATTTAAGGTTTGAGTCCTCTGAAAATGTGTGTTTTCAACTATCCCCGCTGACTTTTCTGCATTTATTTGAAGTCCTACAAAATGAAAAATTGTCTTTTGTGACCTTTAGGTCATGTTATAATGTTGTTACCTGATCAAAAATATACCTGAAGTTGTGTTTTGTTTCATTCACATATGTCTGAGTAACCCATAATCCACTTATTAGTCTGTTTACATCGCCAAAGCTTAAAATTCTTTGTTGCACCTTGTGATGACCTTGTGATGACCTTGTGAAGTGGTAGTTTTCGGTTTAACAGCTAAATTTTTCCTTATGTTCAGTAGACATGGGTAATTCTGAAATTATCCAAATGATTCTAATGAAGGTGTATAGAGTTTAAAAACACAGTGGAGTAAAGTGTTTTCTGTTCTGAGAGAAGAACTTAGCCTAAATATGCAGGATTTGTACACACAAAATATAATTCCAAGTCTGTTTTTGATGAGGAAACAGCATTATAACATAGATCAGAAACTAGAGTAATAAAGGTCATTTAAAAAAAAAAAAAAAAAAAAAAAAAACACATGATGAAAATCTGCTTGCTACAGCAAATGGCCAGTATGAGGGGACGAGGCCTCTGAATTCTCTAGTTTTAAACATTGACCTGTTTCTATAATTATGTCATTTAGATCAAATTTGCAATTTGTAATGAATAAATGTAAAATCACAATTGACGTTGTTCTAGTTTAATATGGATTACATGAAATTAAAGCATAATATGTCGTCTTAAAGTGGGTGCAATAATATGGGCTTAAAGAAAACAATTCCACTTGATAATTAGCGTATCCTATTCAAGTAATGTACCTATACGAAGGCTTATACATGAAATCCCGCTCTCCACCTATCTCCCGCTGCGCGCACTTGCGAGCAAAATAAAATGACTGAGACTGAGTGTTGGTATAGAATGCACTTGTCAATTTGCACGCTTTCACTACCAGGAGAATATAATTGTTTTGTATGTCTTGGAAGATTGACCCGACTATTACATTTACATATGCGTGATCCACCTCTGTAACCTCAGGACGCCTGGAGAGACTTTATATTCCAAGTGTGTTATAAAGCCTATATACCAGGGGTGGGCAATTATTTTTTCCATGGGGCCACATGAGAAACAGAAAATATTGTGGAGGGCCAGGCCAAAATGCTTAACTCAATTCTGCGTCATATTAATTGTATTTCTTTATAAAAAGCAGCATTGTTTTGACGAGCTGATAAGACTGGTGAGAGTTTGTTATGATGTGGCCATACCGGCTTGTCAAAGCCTCATCCCATCTCCAGTCTCAAAAACTAAGCAGGGCCGGGCCTGGTCAGTACTTGGATGGGAGAAAATCAGGTTCCACAGTGAGGTGTGAGTCACGAAAACTGCTATTGTGTCCTTAGGCAAGGCACTTCACCCACACTGCCTAGTATGAAAGTGGTGTGTGCGTGAGAGATAGTGGTGGTCAGAGAAGCCAATGGCGCAGATTGTCAGCCTTACATTTATCAGTCTGCCCCAGGGCAGCTGTGGCTACAATAGTAGTTTCCACTACCAGGTCTGGAATGACTGAATAATGATCTGTAAATTGTCTTTGTGACATATGTCTCTGAAAAGTGCTATATAAATAAAAACTTACTTACAATGCCCAGGTTTGCTGTATACTGTCAAGTGTGCATGTTTTGCCCTTGAAGCTAAAGCTGACATGGACATATAAAAACAAGGATACATTTTGTATTGCTCACATATAAGTGCCTTTCTTATATGTAAGGCTTGGCTTTTCTGTACATGCAAAACTGGCTTTGCAGAAGTTTTATATCCATACTATAGAAAATAAAACCAATGTCTAAGGATCTGAGGAAGATTTACTGATCAAAACGTTGTCACTCATTAAATGCAGTTTGGGAGCAAGTGTACAGGCTTGGTCTCATTTTCTATGTTCAGTGTAGTAGCCTAGCACCAGTGATGTGTGCATACCTACACTTCTACACTTCCAAACTATACTTGAAGCATTTTACCGTTTTGAGTCTTCCTCTGGGCCTCCTTCTAGTGGGACATGTGTGGAATTCCAGGAGGCATCTGGAACAGATGCCCAAGCAACCACAGCTAGCTCCTTTCTACTCCAAAATACTCTCAGGTAATCAAGCTCCTCAACCACCCAGCCCTGTCCATTTGGTCATTACTCAAAGCCCATGACCATAGATGAGAGTAGGAACATGGATTTTCTGGTTAATCAAGCCTTTGGGCTCAGCTCCTTCTTCATCACAACAGTCCAATATAGTGACCACCCCATCCTTCTCCCATGTGTGAACAAGAGATACTTGAACTCCTCCACTTGAGGCAGGGACTCTCCACCCACCTGGAGAAGGCAAGCCACCAGTCAAGAACCATAGCTTTGGATTTGGAGGTGCTGATTTTGGAGGTGCTGATTTTCATTGCATTTATATAATGTATTTCAAGCCAAGTTTTGCTGTTTTGCTGGACATAAGGTACACTTTTTTTTTTTTTCCTGTAGAAAATGTGTCCTCTGCATTTGACCTGAGATTTGAACCCTGAACCTGCTGTCAGTGCTAGACATCAGCCACCATTATTTTTATAGTACAAGGATGAAACGTATAATGATTATTCACATCCCTAGGACCAACATTTCTGGATATAGAACCAAGTCTAAGTCGACCCTGGAGCCGAGTACTGCGCGTGTCACAAAATGGCTGACATGGGAATAAGGCTGGGAGCTCAATTACTGCTTAAACTGCCTCTTTTGTAAAATAATGTTAAATTATCACACATTATCACTAATGCTTCCACTTATGCAGATATAAGTAACTCAAGACTCTTACAATCATATGTCTGGTACTGGGAAATAAGTAGGAATCTTATATTGGATATTTATAGCACCATTAGAAGGCTACAGTCTATGGTAAAAAACGGATAGATATTGTGAAAAGGTAGAAACAGAGAGAGATTAAAATAAAGCATTTAAGAATGTACTACAACTGGACAATACAGCATAAAGGTGCACTATGTAACTTTTTGGTCAGGGGTCCACCACCTGCTTGTTTCTCCACCTGCTTTGATTCTGTGGATATGTCATGGCTCTGCCTGGAATATTCCGCAGTATGATAGTAAACAACTTCACATTTATTCAATTACAGGTGGTTTTACTGCAAAAGAATACTTGTCCTTGACCTGCAACTTGGTCTGGTTTGGTCTCCATGACTGGTTTAATATTATACTGTGAAACATTTCAGACAGTGTAACAACATCTCCATGGAAACAAGCATTTGATGGACCCTCTACCAGAAAAGTTACACAATGCACCTTTTTAAAGTCACTTTTCAACTAAAAATGAGTAGAAAAATACGTAGAAAAAATAAAACACTATATTAGTTTAATTCAGTCTCATGTGATAACCCAAACTATGAAAGACAGCCAATAATTACATACAATGTAAAACTATCCTATCTTCAGAATCATATGTATGGTACTGGGAAATAAGTAGTATACTCTTATATTGGTTTTTCATAGCAGTTAGAAGGCTACAGACAATATGTAACCAAAGGAAACATACTGTGAACAGGCAAAAATAAAGAGAGAGATTTAAAAGAAGACATTTCAGATTGTACTATATCTGGACAATGCAGACAGTGAGCTTCAGTATCTGGACAATAAAACCCAAAAGTCTATTTTCCAAGCAAAAAATATGTATAAAAACTGTATTTGTTTACTCTTACATAGGGATGTAACAATAACCAAAATATTGTGATATCGTATCATCAAAAGTCTCACAATAATATCGTAGGCTGTCACAATATATCAAATTACAAGTTCCTGTGCGTAAATGCATGGTTTTATAGTAGCAACAGCTTATAAACAAAGAGAACTACATATCCCATGATTCATTTCAGTGCAGACAACACGAAGAAATATGATCCAATGAGCTTCATTAGGTCTTCTGATATTTTAAGTTATTAGGTTCTTTTTTCAGACCAAGAGTTTGTTTTCATACCTGACCATTTCGACTGCTCAATAGTGGTCTTCTTCAGAGTGGTCATGTGATGTTTTTGTGATGTGTCCGGTCAGCTGATTTAAACAGGTTTTGGTGCTGTCTTCCTACTGGTGGAGGCAGGATAACAGCGCCATCTGCAGTCCGACTTCCTCAGGACAGTATCCCAGGTGTGTGAGAGTAACAAAGCCCCCTTGTCCCAGTTTATAGCCCCACTCTGAGGAAGACCGCTAGTGAGCAGTCCAAACGGTCAGGTATGAAAACAAACTCTTGGTGTGAAAATAGAGCCTAATAACATGAAGAGATATGTTTTTTACTTGAATACTTAGGATTATGACGGAAATAATTCACACCAAAATCTTGTCAAGGTATTTTAAGAGCAAAAAAGTGTCCCATGTACAATTATATTAGCCTCTTCAAAATATCACAATAAATATCATACCTTGAGATGCATATCATCATAATATTGTACCGTGACATTTGGATATTGTTACATCCGTACTCTTACAAGATTTTAGCACCTACAAAATAAAATCATCTCGTAGTGCACAATTGGGTACAGTGTAAAATTACTCTAGTTTATGTCTTATTTACAATCACATGCATGGTATTGGAAAGAAAGAAATAGTAGTTCATGGCATAGTTAGAACGCTACGTGCGATGTGGTAAACAAAGCACATATAAATAGAGAGATTTTAAAAAGGCATTTAAGATTATAACAAATACATTTGGACAATACAGACATTGAGCTTCAATTTTCAAGCAAAAATATATATTAAAAAAGTATATGAGTTTAACTGAATCTTATGAAGACATACAGCAACACAAAATACATATACTGCAAATACAAAACAGTAATGACAAAACAGAATCACTTCAAAGTGCATTATTATAAGGCAAAAACTATACTAGCTTATTTCATTAATTCTTTCTTTCTTTAGAATCATGTGTACAGTATTTTTAAATAAGTATTTAAAATAAGGCATGTGATAGAAATTTAGATTGTGGAAAGATTTCTCTCAATCAGTCTTGTGTAAATTAATGTTTAAATTAATATATAATTTTTGCCACAACAGGCATTTAAAATTGTAACAAGTACTAATGTCATACTGTGGAACATTCCAGGTAGAGCAATGACATCCATAGAAACAAGCAGGTGACGAGCCTCCAACCAAAAAGTTACATAATGCACCTTTAAACCTGTCCAGAAATTAAGGCAATACAATTATTTTCAGTAATCTAATTAATAACCGAGAAAAACTTTTCCATACCACGTGTAAGAGACACTGATGTTAAATACAAAATGGTTTTATTATGAGTTACTTTTTTTTCTTATAAAACTAATTCAAGTTCCAAAAACACTTTGTCATAAGTAACTGCAGAGATAGTTAGCTGAATAGAATTCCAGGGGTGACATAGCTTGGTTTGGTCAGAAAGAAAGACATTCTAAAGTAGTCAGCTATTTTAATTGCATATACTGCCTGGCTCCATGGGTACCTTATTTAGTGTTTGTATCATTTGTTGCGGACTATCTTTTCAGATCTTTTTCTTATATTTGTCCAGGAAATAACCACCAATAAAGCATTTAATTACAGCACAACCAGACTCTATTAACCTTCTTTCAGCACAGAAACACATCAGCTTCAATGTCAGATACATTTAAAGTCAAAGTTCTAGCACTTTGTTCCCCATTACATGTCATAGGAATACATTGTACAGCTCTTAGTACAGCTCTTATATTTCATGTGGCTTAACATTTTGAATAAAATATAAAAACATTGTGAGTGTTACAATGGCATAGCATTCAGCAGTGCAGCTGTGTCGCATCGGGGCCCACGACTCTTTCAGGGCCCATCGTGGGCTAGGATTGGCTCCTCTCCACAGTACAGACTCAGTATAAACAATCCCCCAATTTCCACTGTCCTGACTTTAGCAAAATGTCCATTTGTAAATGGACATTTTGTGTTCAGTATGTAGGCCTGTACATGTAATACATACTCTCAAAACATCACACTCCCTCAGTCCCCTTCCAAACAATCTATGAACACATCCTAAAAGAAATGACAAAATTGGTGTAAACTAGGTATAATCAGGCTAGTACACAGGAAAACCAGGTACCAGGTAAAGTAACAAGTATAACAACTGACCCCAAAAGAAGTGTCGCATTGTCAGGGATGAAAATATAGTGCATCCCAGTTTCATTAGCTGGCATTATCAGCACAATATCAGCACATCTAAAGGTACAAACATATCCAGAGATCTGCAAACTGCACCAGTTCAGCCTCATTACCCCCATCCCCTCCATAAACCTGTTTCTTAAGTAATATAAAGTAAAGGCCTCAAAATATCAATAAGTAATCACTAAAGGCTTAAATGTGATACTAGCAAAGCACGCTAAGTTTGCATGAATTTGACAGGCGGGGGTTGATGTGGTTGATGGTTTTCTTCTGCTTTGTCCCACTTTTGTGAGAATCAAGGGCACATGAAAACACCGATAAAGAATAGATGTACTATGTACAAATAAATATACAGGAAGGGTTGTTATATGTCATTGAGTCTCAGCCTTAAAGAATGGCTATAGCCTTGAGAGTCCACAGTGACTCCTTCTAGTTCATTTTGTTTGTTTGTATGTAATGCATACACTCAAAATTGATCTTGCTGAAGTTTTCCCAAACCATTTATAAAAATGGTGATTCTTACTTCAATTGAACCCTAAAACAAAGTGTAGTTGATAGGATTTAAAATAAGGGTGCTTTTGGGTTTGTTTTTTAGATAAAACACCAGGCCATGATGAAACACAATGGAAAATTGCATTGAAACATTGTTCAAAGAAAAAGTGTATTTGAATACATGTACAACTTTATATAAAAGAACAGTTGTCGCTGTGTTTCATTGATTCTCACCCTTTAAGAGCAATGGACTATCAAGGCTATAACCCAAGTTCCTGGTAGGAAGTAATTTTAGTTTCTCTGCTTGTATGTTGGAAAGGCAAGGTGGTCAAACGAGGCAAAGTGTGATGTAAACAGATCAAAGAGCTTTATATAACCCTAAAGAAAAAGCAGTGGACAAAGATGTTGCCACGGCTCTCCACGGGCAAACTTAGAGCCAAGAGCCAACCATGTGCATCAAACTATACAGCCCCAATTAAACTGACTGCAGGCTACACACAACATATTGATTCTACAACATTACATTAGAAACACTGGTTTTGGTTAAAGTGTACACTGTAAAACTGATTTGAATATTTATTTCAAATTTTGTTCTCTGTGTTCGCATTGCCGGCAGTAAGTCAGACCTATCCTCAGTTCATGTTTGCCACAGGTTCTGTTCATTGTTTTTATGAACAGAATAACTAGGAGCAGTCAGGGGCCAGACAGCGTCCAGTTTGGCATCAACAGGATCTGAGCTGGATCTTCCATATCACTAATAGTCTCAGCCCTCTCGCTCCCAACATCACCCCTGCTGTCAGAAATCTCGGCATCATTTTTGACTCTTACCTCAGCTTCCACCTTCACATCAAAAAAGTCACCCAATCCTGTTTTCTCCACCTCCACACAATTAGCAAAATCAATATTTAGTAAAATCAATATTATCCTCTCCCACCCTGATCTTGAAAAAATCATCCACGCACACATCTTTGCAACTCCCTTCTCTCTGGCCTCAACACCAAATCCATCTCCAGCCTCCAACCGGTTCAGAAGGCAGAGCTCGGCTCCTCACTGAGTTTAACAGACATCAACATATGGCCCTGTTTTATCTTCTCTTCACTGACTGCCTATGTGTTTTAGAATCGAGTTTAAGATTTTACTGATCACTTTTAAAGCTCATTCATTTTTCACCAAGTTACATGTCAGAACTTTTAACCCCGTACGAGCCTTCCTACCGCAGCCGCAGATCCGCAGGCAGGTCCCTGCGGCTGTTCCAAAGTCCAGATTCCATGAAGGGTGATGGAGCCTTTTCAGTCCGGGCACCTCAGTTTTGGAATGACCTGCCTGAGGAAATAAGGCTCGCACTATCAGTATCATCTTTTAAATCAGTTCTTAAGAAGTTTATTGGCTGGCCTTCCTGGTTTTAGCTTGATTTAAAAAAAAAAAAAAAAAAAGATATATATATTTTAATTCTATTTCTTTTTATTTATTGTTTATAATTTATTTGACTGTTTGCATCATTGTCTGTTTTTGTAAACCTTGTTTTTAAAAGTGCTTTATTATTTATTATTTAAAATATTTATTATTATTATAAGTTACTATGGTTGAAGCCAAGTGTGAAGCTGCTGGGATAAAAATCATCTCCTCCAAATCCAAGACTGAAAGGACGAGATCGTGGATACAAGCGGTTCAAAATGAGGTTCCTCTGCTGGGTGGCTGGGCATTCCTTTAGAGATAGTGATGAGGAGCTCACTCACATGGGAGGAACTCAGAGTAGAGCTGTTGCTCCTCTGTGTTGAGAGGAGTCAGCTGAGATAGCTGGGGTAATTTTTGAAGGGGGTAGTTTGAAAACGCTACACCGGGACCAGACTGGGACCAGACCGGAGGCAGAGAGCCCACGGCAGGGCCGAAGCTCGAAGCTGAGGCTCGGACCCCGCGTAGGCTCGGAGTCAAAGCTCGGAGTGCGCTCTGGTCTCGGTCTGGTCCCGGACCTGGATCAGTCCCGGTTCAGTCCGTATGCAGCGCAAAAGTCCGGCATCGCAGTCACGGAAGTCACGTAAACGGTTAACGGCCGTTATCCGTTTTTTCCATTCTTCATTTAAACACAAAATCGAAAACTGAAAAAAACGAATCATTATGTGTTTTTTCATTTTGGTTTTGGAGACAAATAACGAAGAAAGCAGTTATTTTTTCATTGTCTTATTTTTGGTTTTATATTGAATATTGTGGAACGGTCCGGGCCAAGGCAAAAAGGCGACATGCATATTTAGTTTTTGTTTTGTTTTTTTCACCCACTTTTAGCCTTAATATAAACACTGGCTAGGCTTTGTTTTTGCTATTTATAAAGTGTAATCTCTCTGATCTTCTCCCTTGTAATGCCCTGTCAAAAGACAGCCCCTAGTTGTATAAGTTTTACAGCATTATGAATGATTGACAGGCGGTGATACGTGTCTCTGATTCCATCCTTGTGGCCGCTCGTAATTGTCTTTGCTGGGGTTCACTAAGGAGGTACAAGGCTCTGGAAAGAGGTGCTTTTCTGTAAGAGGGAATTTTGGGCAATGGCAGGGGAGAGAGCTGCATACATACTGGTTGTTTACCTCTTTTGTGTAGTTGTAGTGAGCCTGGTGAGTCTCTGTTATTTTTACAATTAATTCATCATCTATTTGGAGCTAACACTGGTGTCTGTTCCATACAGCCTACTCCAGTCATCGAGGGTAAGTTTTGTTTTTAATGTCTGTATACTAAAGTCACATTGCAATTGGAAATACTGAAAATTGTGCATAAGTTTTGTAGTACTTTGTTTTGTTTTGTTTGTTTTTGCAATAATTTTGATATGGAAGAGAAAGTAATAAGATGATTTTATTGTGGGAAAAACTTACATAACATACACAACATAACATTGAGAATAATGAGTGAAAGATGATTTATTCACAATATTTGCATCCTTGACTCTTTTTAACCAAGTTGAATCATGGTTATAGATTACGATGTGGACGGGGGAAGAGACCTTGACATTTTTGACATAAATGAAGGTATACAAAATTCTTATAGCTTTTTTATAGCATTCACATTTAGTATACTGTTATTGCCAGTCAGTAATATTTGTACATACTTTGTAGAGGCTGGGTTGAATCTGGTAGAAGGAGACATTGTACTGGATGAGGTAATGCAGTTTTATATATGCAAAAAGTACACAAGTATTATGACTAACTCCTTTATTGATTGCAACAGAAACAAACCAGAAATTCCATAATAGGAGAACAGTATCGATGGCCCAGGACTATTCCCTACTATTTCGAAGATGACTTGGGTAATTATCAGTATCAGTAAATCTATATTAAAAGTTTGTCCTGTATCGTGACAGTTCTAAAGGTGGTATTATATCATATGTTCCATAGAAATCAATGCCAAAGGTGTTATCTTGAAGGCCTTCGAACAATACCGCCTTAAGACCTGTATTGATTTTCAACCTTGGAGTGGAGAACAGAACTACATCTCTGTCTTTAAAGGAAGCGGGTATAAAGAAAAGAAAATGTTGTGTTTTCAAAGTGCTTTCTAACCTGTAAAGAAATCCTTGAGTAATTATTATATGGTGTATATATAATTATTGTATCTGTGAATTTCTTTGTCTTTCTCCAAGTTGTTTTTCGTCTGTTGGTAATCGGCATGTGGGCAAGCAGGTGCTGTCCATTGGAACGAACTGTGACCGAATAGCCACCATTGAGCATGAGTTTCTCCATGCACTGGGTTTCTGGCATGAGCAGTCCAGGTCTGACCGAGATGACTACGTGCAGATCATGTGGGACCGGATCTCTGAAGGTCAGTCCAAATCCAGATCCACTTTATTTACAGTATATAGCACGTTTACAAACAAAGCAGCTTCCAAAGAGCCGCACAGAGAACATAAAATGAAGACAACAAAAGGTAAATTGATAAAAATTTGATCATACCAGTCCTAGAATCATAAAACCAGTACAAATATAATAAAAGATAAATCATAAAATAACATTACATAAGTAAAAAAACAAAAAAACATAGAGGACCACACAACTCTACTAACTAAAAGTGGGAAGAATTTTGGACCAACTGTAAGTGAGAAAGTGCAAGGTCAGTGGCAGAAGAAATACTCAATTTTGTTACTTAAAGGTTGTATAGAGGATTTTCCAAGGAACGAGAAATCCAGCGACTGTTTGTCCTTTTTCAAATGTTGCGCATGCGTGAAACCACCCCCCCTCCCCTACAGCCCCTACGTAGAAACGCCTTCTCCCGCCTCCTCTTTACGCCAGAAACAGGTTTGTTTACAGCCGGCACTGCACATGACTTGTAAACAACTAACTACAGTGTTGGTTAGGCAAGGCGGAGAAGTGAGGAGCGGGGGGAGCGGGTGTGCGGACATTTCGTTCGCGGACGAGAAGTGAGGAGCAGGGAGAAGAGCGGAGCAGGGAGCAGGGAGAGGAGAGAGGAGAGGGGAGCGGTGCGGAGATTCCGTGCCCGGAGAAGTGAGGAGCAGGGGGAAGAGCGGAACGGGCAGCGGGGACAGGAGCAGGAAAGGGGTGCAGAGAAGGTTGCGCGCGGAGATTCCGTGCGAATGAACTAGCTACAACACGCAGCAGCAAGCGGACTCTTTCTTTGCCTTGAAAATTACGTTTTCAGACATAGGATATCGCTTTCGTGTCCTGAAAAACGTTTGACTAGCTCTTGGAAATAAAGTACGTTTTCATAATAAGCAGAAGTGACCTGTCCAGGAGTAATTTGTGGACCAATGCGTCAGTCTTTAGACCCTGCGTCTGCTTCAGTCGCGCCATCGCTGGAATGAATCTTCAAGAATCACCTTAGTTTGGCTTCGCTGCTTTTCCCCTTGTCTTCTTTCAGCGACCTCAAAAACGGACTTTCTTTTGCGGCTAACTGCTCCTGGATTCTTGTCTGCCATTGCAACAAACTTTGTGCTAACTGCGAGGAAGATATAGGTCAAAAAAAGCCGCTAAGAACTGTTGCGTTGGTGGAGTAAACAGCATCTGTGCGTCTTGCGTCTGTGGACTGCGTGACAGTCGTACGTAAACCACGTACCGGTGGCGCGCAGGCAAGTCAGTTACGCTAGAAACGTAGGGAGATTGATTGACAGCCTGTCAGCTAACAGATAACGAGGCAGTGTCGTTATCTATTGGCAAATGTTTAGCACCACCACATCCAGAGTTGATGAATTTTTATTCTCTTTTTTTTGGTCATCATAATTACAAACTACTGCACCTCTATAATGCTATCATTGACAACTTGAAACAAAAAAAACAACAAAAAAATCCTCCATACAACCTTTAAGTAAAAGTACAGATACAGGAGAAAAAAATACTCAAGTAAAAGTAAAACTATCACTTGAAAAAATCTTCTTAATTAAAAGTGTTAAAGTACTTGTTTAAAAATGTAATCGAAGAGTAAAAAGCAAAAATATTTTGCACCGATTTTGGAATATAATTGTGTTGAATTTTGTTCAACAGTAACAATTGAATTGATCATTGTGATCTAGCTGTTTTTATTAGTTTATTTGTTGTTTTCAAATTATGAAGATGTTAAAAATAAAACTTTTTGAGCAGGTTTGAAACTAATAAAAATACCTTTACTTTTCAGTTCTGTTCAAAAATGTAGTGGAGCAGAGAGATACCTGAAGTAAAAGTAAAACGTATCCTCTTTAAAATCTACTTAAGTAAAGTACAGATAGCTCAAATTTTTTACTTAAGTACAGTACTTTACTACTTTTTCTTTGTTATGTTCCTCCACTGCTGAAGGTACTGTCAAAATACATCAACCCGTACCTTGTGAAATTTTATTTCTCTTTATAATGCAGTATTGATATGGTATATTGATATTATACTCTGGAACAGATCACACTGAAGGCAATTGTGAAAAGGTGGAATGTCCTGACATACATTGACAAACATCTGAAGCTAATTGGAGGAACAAGTCAAACTTTTGTTAAACCCACTCTGTGATATAATGGGAATTTGAGCAGATATGGACTCTTTTCTTGACAAGACTGGACTTGACTGGGGGGACTTTTGACACGTTATGTTGTGGCGTGTGCAGAGAGGGGTGGGTGTGGCAAAGTAAATAGTTTGTATTTTCACTCAGATAGGCAGTAAGATTTGTCAGTGTTGCTATGTTTGTTCTGCTTAAGCGCTTCACTTTTGACTTTTACTTAAACTAAAATGCACTGCTGTGATTGGTTTGAACCGCTGGATAGTCACAACAGAAACATCTGAGCCAGACTGATTTGCGAGAATCTGTGAACTCACATTGTGAGGATTCATGTTGATATCTCTGGATTTCAGAAATAAGCAGCTGACATATCAGCTCAGGTTTTTCGTGACCTAGTAGAGTAAAGCGAAGTTTCCATGTTTAGATCACTTTATCTTACAAGATTACTGAAATTTTTAATGGAAGAAAGGATAAATAATAATTCATTTCCTTTTGGTTTCACTTTTGTGACGTCAGAACAGTATTAAATAAAAATGATTAAAAACATGCGTAGTGTTGGATCTATAAATAGATGATCTCTGTTAGAGTACAGAAGTGGCAGCATGTTGGTGTGAATATTTCATGTTCTGCAATTATCTGTGTAGCCTATATACACTGAAGAACATGAATAAACATGGGATGCCCTCTGAACAGTAGTATCAAACTTTGCCTTATCAAAATTTCACAGCGATTGATGTACAAAGGCCTTTGATACCCAGGGTAAAACGTGGTTGGTTAATAAGTAACAGAATATCTTCCAAAACATCTACAGTGCAGAATTGATTAGTTCTGACATCAAAACTTTTCTGGAAATGTGCTTTGTTTCATTCATGTCTTTTAAGAGCCTAAATATTCAGGGTTTCTGTGTGAAACGTATGAATGAATCAAAACACAACTGCAGATGAGATTTTTGATGAGAAAACAACATTATAGCATCAGCTCAGAAAATAATGTGAGTATTTAAAAAGAAGTTGTAAAACATGTAGTTCTCAAGGACTGTACTGCTGAATTTTGCAATGTAGAGGAAGTTTGTGTCTGAATTTTACAAGGTTAGCGGTCATTAGTTGTTCTGTTGTTGCCATGGATGCTGGTGATGTCCCTGCATGGGGCAAGAATGAAGAAGAACAAGTATTAACGTATATCATGTTCAACTTTTTCCATTCTCCATTTTCAATTCTCAACAAATCACATCGCTAGATTTGCAAATTACCTTTATTTTACCACTGTTTTTCCATTACACATTTCAATTACAGTCAAACAAAACACAACTCCAGGTATGCTTTTATAAAAAAAAAACATCCTCATAAGATAATCAGAAAATAGTGTATATCTGGGCCTTTTAAAAAGAAGTTGTAAAAGTTATAAAATAAACTGTTATGCTTTTGAACTTTACAACGTAGAGCAAGTGTGCGTAGTTAAGTATTTCACAAAGTTTCCAAGGTAGAACTTTGATATCTCATCTGAAACCCACCGTTATAATATTTGATCTGCAGGTAAAGGCCACAATTTCAACACGTACAATGACACCACCTCGAGCTCCCTTGGGGTCCCCTATGATTACGGCTCCATGATGCACTACAGTAAGAACGCCTTCCGCAACGGCACCGAGCCCACCATCGTGACCAAGATCCCTGCCTTCAGTGACGTGATCGGACAGCGCATGGAGTTCAGTGATAGTGACCTGCTCAAGCTGAGTCGCCTCTACAACTGCAGTGAGTCACGTTCCTGTGGGAAAAAAAAAAAAATCAATGAAACTGAATTGAACTGGTAAAACAGGCAAAATTGACTCTTGTGAGCTTTAAATATACATACATGCAGAAACATACATACATGTTTCTGCATGTATGTATATGTGTGTTATGCATATGTGTATAAACATTTATACTGAGTATATTTACTGGATATCTATGATGCGTATATGTGTGTATGTGTGTACATATGTGTGTATAAGTGTGTGTACATGCATATGTATGTATGTATGTGTGGATATGTTTTTGTATATATGTGGGTATATTTTTGCAAACGACAGGTAAGCACTCCAAGGTGATATATAAAAAAAAAAAGTGAACCACGTGATTATGTAAAACAATTGGGGTAGGACTCCATAAGTTTTTTAAACTTCATCCTACTCCTTTTGAGCACCAGGTCCTAAATATGTTCATGTTCATATCACAATTTTTTGTTATTGTTTCTGAATTTTGTTGGCTCAAACAAATAAAATAAGTGAAAATGAAAAAAAAAAAGGGACAGTTTGGAATTTTGGACATAAGGCCTCATTTTCTAGTTGCTGATGCTAGGCTAGCACATGTCAATGACCATAGTTAACATGCTACTAAAAACAGTCTTACCCACTCCACAAAGCACCCAAAGCAAATCTGTTATTACGTCACAGTGTCGATGTGAATGTCTGTGTTGATAGAATAATGTTAGAAATAAAACTAACTTTGCATTGCATGAATCGTCACATGTTGAGGAACTATTTTCTCATATATCAGTCCGCCACTGCTGAGCTTTCTATCAGGAAGTACAACTCACTGCTGCTGCTCAGACATAAATCCTTCAAATGCAAGGTTGGTTTTAATTCTAAAATTATTCTACCAACACAGACATTTCCTTCGATGGTCTAGCGTAATAATAGATTTGCTTTGGGTGTTTTGTGGAGTGGGTAAGACTGTTTTTAGTTGCAGGATAACTATGGCTGTTGACATGTTCTAGCCTAGCACCAGTGACATCTGCAAATACAAGGACTGGATGAAATATTTTAAAAAGTGTCTCCACACGTCTCCAACAATCTAGCTCACTAGGAAATGAGGTCCTATGTCCTAAATTCCGGACTGCCCTTTAAGCTTACCGTCTCAAAGACACACCTTGGAGTTGTGTTGTTTTTTTAATCATGTTTGAGTAATCCTTTATCCTGTTTACATCTCCAAATCTCAAAATGTTCCTCCTTGTGATGTTCATGTTACCTTTTAGTTCAGTAGGGATTCCATGACCAAAATTATCCAAATGATTCTAGTGAAGGTGTACGAAGTTTTAAAAAACAGTGGAGCACTTCCTGCATAACCACATGGCATTGGAAGATGGAGTGTTTCCTGTTTCAGAAAAGAATTCAGCCTAAACATGCAGAGTTTGTGTGTTAAACATGTGTTAATGAAGCAAAACACAACTCCAGGTTTGTTTGTGTCAAGGAAACCCCATTATAACGTAGATTCGAAAATAGATTAATCTGTATCTGCACTGAAAAAAATCAACATCTTGGTAAGTTAAAATGATTTAAATTAAGAACATTTGACTTTATTTGAGTCAATCCAACTTGACAAGTAAAATTAACTACCAATGGAATAAATGTGTTTTTCTTAATTCAAGCAACATTTGATTTTGTTTCTTATTTTAAGCGCAAAAAAGTTGTTAAAAAGAGTTGCTGAAAAGTGTAGCAAGATGTATTTTCATATTTTAAGTACAAAAAGTCTTATTCCACTGGCACATAATTTTACTTGTCAAGTGAAATTTACTCAAATCATGATCAAACTTTGTTAATTCAAGTCATCTTAACTTGGCTAGATTTTTGCAGCGATGGTCCTCCTTTACTTGCCTGATATAAAGAGATGAAAAGACTTAAAAATAGTATAGGTTGGATGAAAAGTGTAATTAATAATGAAAAGAGAAGAATTTAAAGGTTTTTGCTAACTTGATTTCAAACTTGTATTAATTTACAGTAGTTATATTGAAGAGATAAACATGCATTACTACTGCGAGAGAAGTCAACTCTCCACAGATCTGACTCCTGTTGTCTCCATGGAGATAGATATGATTAATGCCACTGCAGAACTTTACTGGTAAAGCAAGTGGCTTGCCCAGAATAGTTATATGTACACACTTGCAAAGTTAAGGTATACTTATGAAGAAAGTACACTATCAGTCAAAAGTTTGGACACACTTTTTCATTAACTTTTCTTCTTTACATCCATGATTATTGTAGATACATTGTAGATTAAACTTAAACTAATTCAAAACCTGTTTTAGATAAAACTTTGATACATAATCCCATATACAGTATTTTGCATCATATATTTATTGTGTGTAGAAAAATGTAGAAAGTAATAAATATAAAGGGAGAAAAATTGTGAATGCGAGGATGTGTCCAAACTTTTGACTGATTGTGTACATTCTCTGCAATTGACCCATTTTCCAACCAGTGCTACGGGGGTAAACTGTCAGGAGCAGTGGGTTCCCATCCCTAGAAGAAACCCACCCTGACACAGATAAAAACGTGCACTCATCAGTTTTACTGTTTTGTTACTTCTTCTTGTTACTTATTTATTGAACTACAAAAGACTGGGCATAAACGTGTATATACAGCGTTATAAAGTGTTTAACAGCCGTTCAAAGTCTGCATGTTGTTGTATGTTTATGGACACAGCCAAGGCACTGACGTTTCTCGACTCGTGTGACTTTGAACGTGAGAACATCTGTGGCATGATCCAAGGAGCAGGAGATACAGCAGACTGGAGAAGAGTGTCCTCTGCGGCAGGAGGGCCCACCACAGACTACTCCAACCTGGGCAAATGTACAGGCAAGTACTGCACAAAGCACTTTAAAGGTCCTAAATTACACAAAATGAATTCTTTTGAGCTGTAAGCCGTGTTGTAATGCTGGCACCTCTTTAGTTTAGTTTAGTTAATTTATTTAATGAGACAGGGACAGTGCACAATATACATTAACCTTAAACAGGAGAGATGAATTGTACCAGGTTATAGCGCCAGTGCTCATTTCCACATGTAGTCCCTGAGCAGGTTGATGTTATAGTTCATAAAATCAAACACACAAAGAGAATGTCTTTATAATGACCGAAGCATCATAACAATTCTCTATCATCATTCACACCCAGTTCTCCTTATCAAAGTTCATTCAAAAAATTCATTCTCTTCACTTATCAGTTCATTCACATCACGATCTCTCCAGACACGCATCAGTCCACATTATGGGTGCAGGTTTGGTTTGAGAGGAGTCAGTCTTTCATCAACAGTGAGAAAGTGCCATAGTTTGTACATTTGATCATATTCCACTGACGGACTGACGCGCATGAAAAGGCTGAGTTTCCAAATGCTGTCCTGCGTTTGGGGATCCTGGGCACAGTGGATCGAGTGGCTCAAGAGGTGGTTTCAGAGCTCAGAGAAACCAACTGTTTCAGCGGAGGAGCAGCAGTATCAAGGATGATCTTGTACTCAATGTTGTGTTTCACAAGAATATGACAGTGGTGGACTTTTCTTGTCATGGGTTTTGAGAGCGCTTTTATATAATGATTCTAGAGGCCTCAGAGCTGACTAACATGCCTGTGACCAACTTGTTATGCTGTAAAAACATACCCAGAGTTGTGTTTTGTTTCATTCACACATTTTTATTATTAATCTGCATCTCCAAAGCTCAAAATGCTCTGTTCCACCTCTGTGATGTCAGTGTAGTTAGCTCCTTCCTTCAGACAGATATTTAAGGCAGTACTCACTTACCAGTATCCTGTCAGAACTGAAGGAGCCTCTTGGATGAGCGGACTACGGTACTCACTCCAAAATCAGTTGAAAGAATCCAATTTCTTTTACAGTAGAAAAAAAAACTGTGAAATACACAATAATAAGACATTGAAGGCCTATCCGAATAAATGAGTCTTGAGCAGAGATTTAAAAGAACACACTTGTTATGTCTGAACCTGGGGACTATCAGTGGGCTCTGACTGTAAGGGGACGTGCCACAAGTTCAGATGTGTAGGCAGCATTAAGCATTAGAAAGGAGCTCTGTGCCTGTTAGACTCTGTGGAGGAGGGAATGATTAAGTCCAATGAAAAGAAGGGCATTGCACTAAAGACATACAGACATGAGTAGTCTTTTCAGTGTCGACCTGAGGTCTTCACTTTGCCTGGAATCTGCTCTGGGAATCAACCTGCCTTGACTATTACACTAACCTTGCTGTGGAAAATCTCCCTCAAGTTTCTCACAGTGGAAGAAAAATGTAATGTTCTAACTAGAGCCAATGTAAACTCCACCTTAATCATTTGGATAATTTCAGCCCAGGAACTCCCAATCTATTCTGAACAAAAGGTAAAAGGCAGCTGTGGAACAGAGCATTTTTGAGCTTTGGAGATGCAGACATAATAAATAATTAATAAATAAATAAATAATAACACGTGTGAATGAAATAAAACAACTCCAGGTCTGTTTTTGAGGAGGTAACAACATTACAGCATGGCTTAAAGCTCACAAGAGTTAATTTTACGTAATACAGTACCTTTAAAAGAACTGTACCAGATTTTTACGACAGTAGTTCTGAAAAACAGAACTATTGTCGTTTATTTTACACAGTTTGCAGCAGTTCAAAAATAATTCCTCAATTGCATGCTGAGCATCCTAATTATTCACTGACATTAGTTTATAAGAGCTTATAAGAGACCTGAATTTTGGTGTCACTGTAAAGCTTACAACAACTAGCATGCTAACGAAGCACTTTCTGTTACTCTGGCAATAAATACTTTAAACATTTAGGCAGACAAAGCACAATTTTAACCTCCTTGAGCTGCTTATATAATACAAGAAATATAAAGGCAACTAAGCTTTGGGTCTTTGAGCAAAACACCTCAAATAAAACCAATGATGCATTAGTTTTCAATTGCACCATTCCGGACATTCCCAGTTGCTCAACAGTTTCATGAATTATTCATTCATAAGATACTTTGAAAGCTGCTTTGTCCTGCCTCAGCTGACTGACTCATGCAGTCTGCCAAACTGTGACAATCACCAATCACTCACACACCACACTAGCTACATACAGGGTGGGTGAAGTGTCTTGCCCAAGGACACGGTACCTCTACATGCAAATCCTTATGCCACTGAGCTACCGCTGCACCTACAGCAAAAGAATATGTTGTTAAATCAGTTGAAATGTATTAATTTTAATTCTCCAACACCCCCCTAAATGATAAACAAATCACTCAGCACATTGGCTACATACAAGATGGGTGAAGAATCTTGCCTAAGAACATGAAGTCAGTTTGTTAATCACTGAGTGGCCTTATAGCAAAAGAAAAAAAAAAAACATTAATTAAGCTGAAATGTATAAATTTTAATTGTATCTTAAATTTTCTTTTTTAATTAATTACAAGGGCACCACTTTATTAAACATGCGCTTGTATAAATATGACTGATTTCTTCTTGTAAAATAATCCAGCCTCCGAAGGTCAGGAGTCACTGCAGTCTTTGTCTGGGCCTCGACCTCACGACAAAGGAAATGTGCAAAGAAGGTTATCTGGTAAAAAAAAAAAAAAAAAAAAACGCTAAATCAATATGCTAATAAGTCTTTTACACGGAGACGTATGTATGGTATCCACATGAGGAGAGGATTAAAGCACAGAAGGTGTTACATGGACCATTATCTTTCTCCTTTTAGTCCTCTTCTCTTGAGTTTTTTCACATTTCATTAGCATTTAGAGTCTTATAATCTTGCTACTATGGCTGATAACATAACATATATTTGCATATAGTTAGGACAGTTGAGTTTAAAGGTGCTGTACCCTATTTTCAATTTTTACAGTCTTAAAAATGTGAAAAACACTGTCAAACTGTTAAATTTATTTCTCGCTTTCCTGACGCATTCAGAGCATCTTAATTACTCACCATTTTTCACAACTTTCAGATTCCTGAGAGGAATTTTGCTGTCACGGTATTGGTAATAACAACTACTAGTATGCTAACAGTGCACTAGTCTTAGTTTCTGTTTCGTGGACAATAAAAATGCTTCATAAATAGATGTCAGAAGTACGCAGTGGTCTCATTTAGATTAAAGTGCAGTTATTGTTAGAGAAATTCCAGAGTGCACACTGCCAGCTCAAACCTTATTATCTTGGCCTATGTCATCAGAGGTATAATACTCCTTACAACAGAAGTATAGCCAGATTCGACTGCACTAGAATGGACAACACCATCGTAATGTCTTGAGGGTTCAGGTCTACTATGGATCCTGGGACGACTACTACTACTACTACGTCTACGTCTACTACATCTACTACTACTACGTCTGTGTCTACATCTACTACTACGTCTACGTCTACTTCTATGTCTACTACTACTTCTACGTCTGTGTCTACTTCTACTACTACGTCTACGTCTACTTCTATGTCTACTACTACTTCTACGTCTGCTACGTCTACTGCTACGTCTATGTCTTCTACTACGTCTACTACTACTTCTACTACTTCTTTAACCCAGAGAACACAAGGAGTAAGGGTCAGTGGGGTAAACGAATAGAACAATAATAAAATACGTGGATGATTGTGTCATTGTGAGCTTGCTCCAGAAAAATGAAAACCAACATGGACCAGTTGTTTATGACTTTGTAAAATGATGTGAAGAGTCATATCTACACCTAAATGTGTCCAAAACGTAGGATGTGGTTCTTGACTTTCAAAAAAGTGCACTTCAGAATGATGTCACACATATAACGGAGCAGTCAGTTGAGTGTGTGGACTCCTGTAAGTGTCTTGGAACATTCTTTGATTCTAAATTGAGTGATAATTGTACTGCTGTCTGCAAAAGAAACCACCAACGCCTTCATTGCCTGAGGAAGTTGTCCTTCTACCATGTAAACAGAACCATGATGACACTGTTCCATAATAAGTTTATGGAATCAGTTTTAACTTTTTCATTGGTCTCACGGTTTGGGAGTGTCTCTGCTAAAAACAAGAACTCCCTGAATCAGTTGGTTAAATGGGCCACTGAGGTGTTTGTCCATCCTTAGAGCAGCCTGGACTCCTTGTACTCCAGACACTTACAGAGGATGTCCCAGAGTATTATAAAAGACATGCAACATCCACTAAACTAATAGTTTCAGCTGCTTCCCTCAGGTCAGAGGTTTTTAGTCCCAAGATGTAGAATGAATCGTTTTAAAAGGAGCTTCATTTCAGCTGCTATCGTACTTATTAATAAATTGTAATCTATTTATCTGTCAATTTTAGTACGTAGTCTTGAAAAAAAATGTGTGTTTTTATTTAATATTTATTATGACCGTAGTCAAGCTTAGCCAACACTTGTAATTGGGTTTTTATGTGTTTATTGTACATAATGTTGATGAGTGAAATGTGAAATGTGAGACCAACCTCTTAAATCTCCAGAACAAATTTACCTACGGGTACAAATAAAGCAACCTAAACTAAACTAACCTATTAATATTGCTACTACTATTTACTCTGCAGTTTTGTATTAAAAAGGCAAACTAATTTCTCATTTGTGCTACAGGTTCTGGCTTTTTCATGCACTTTAACACAGCCTCCGCTAAACTTGGGGACACAGCTATGCTGGAGAGCCGGCTCCTGTACCCAAAACGAGGCTTACAGTGTTTGCAGTTCTTCTACTACAACAGCGCCGGGGCCAAGGACACGCTCAAGATCTACGTCAGAGAATACGACAAAGCCAAGCCCAGTGGGACTCTGCGTTTAATCACCACAGTAGATGGTGAGGATTCCACTTTCTGGTATGAAGTGGGGATACTGAAATTGAAAAATAAGAAACAAATTGCAATATTATCGTGAAAATTAATCCATTTTATATGTTTGTTCGTTCTGGGTGAGTGAGCATTAGGAGCACTGCGTAACTTTTCTAGTGGAGAGTCCATTGCTTCCTCGTCGCCATGGAGATGTTGTTGCTTTGTCCAGAATGCTCCATAATATTGCATTGAACATATCTAACTCCATGGAGGCAAAAAAAATGACACCACCAAGCCAAGTTTTGTGAGTTTAATGCAATTGTGGTTCATTTTAGGCAAAGCAGAAAAATCTCCATGGAAAAAAAAAAAATCTGATGACAGACCCTGCACCAGAAAAGTTACACTATGCAAGGAATTATCTTTAAACCATTATGGGCTTATTATTTTTATATGAAACAGTAATCAACAACAAGGCAGTGACCCAAACCCTGTCAGAACTAAAGAAGCTACTTTGGTGAGTGACGAAAAGTACTGGCTCTTAAAATATTTAGTCCATTATACATAATTAGATACATATATAAAAAATTCATTAAGAAAATAAAAATAGGTTTTGAAGTCCAACAACCAAATTTCAGTAGATTGATTAAATTCTTCGGTTTATTAAAAATGATTGGCAAAAAGAAGCCATTCGTTCATATTTTATAGTAAGTATGCCAGTAGATGTAGCCTATATTGTGTAACCATTGTGTTGTTAAAATTAAAATAATTCTTATCTATACAAGTGAAAAAGTACAAAAGCAGTCACCTTGGAGCACTTATGAAAATTATTGATGTAACTCACTGAAGCATACATACATATAAAAAGTTATAGGTTTCTTTTTAAATCAACGAAAAAATACAACTTTGGCACACTAAACATTTATTTAAAAATAGTTCTAACTTAAAGTATAAGAAAAATACAACATTTTAACAACTCATTTTCAAAAGCTTGTGGTCAATATGAGCGTTCATGGAACTGTTTAGGAGTCTGATTTTCAACAAAGAGGTGAGAGTGACTAATTGAAAAACCTTTGGCTAATGCTGTCTTATGACTGTTATGTTATGTGAAAGGGAGTTCTGTCTGTCAGACTGTGTTAAAATAAAGATCAGATTAAAGTTTAATTTGAGTAACAGAGCTTCAGACAGAGCAGTGCTTACAGTTAGTTATTTGTGTGCATATTGAAAAAAAAAAAGCATCTGATTTCATAAAGATTCCCCGTGATGCTAACTGTAGGCTCTGCACTGTCTGAGACTTTACTAGACTTTAATCTGAGCTTTGTTTTTACACAATGAGTGCGTTTACATGCACATCAGTATCTTGGTTTCGATCAGGTTTTTTGAGTTTCCTGCTTTCGTCATGGTGCATGTGTACACATTATCCCGGTGTCTTTATCCCGAATAAGGCAGTATCCCCGTTATGAGAAACCAGGATACTGTAGCTGGTATACAGTATTCCGATAGAAACCAGAATACTGTGGCATGTATATGCTATCCCGGTTACTACAACATAAATTTGAGTGCACATGCGTCCAAAAGACAAACACGTTTCAGTCTTTTCATCACTAGGGATGTAACAATAACCGAAATATTGTGATATTGTATCGTCAAAACAATAATATCGTGGGCTGTCACAGTATATCGAATCACAAGTTCCTTTGCTTAATTGCATGGTTTTATAGTAGCAATATCTTATGAACATACGGAACTACATATCCCATGATTCATTTCAGTGCAAACGACATGAAAAAATATTTTTTTTACTTGAAATCTTGTCAAGTTATTTTAAAAGCAAAATAAGTGTCCTATCTACAATTATATCAGCCTCTCCAAAATATCGCAATAAATATCATACCGTGAGATGCATATCATGATAATATCGTAATATCGTAGATTTGGATATTGTTACATCCATATTCATCACAACAGTAGCCAACATAAATAAAGTGACCACACATGAGATGACTGTAAAGTAAAGAACTGTGTTAAACCTGCACACATACAATCTGCACTCGTATGACCTGCACACATATGATCTCTGAAAAGTTAAACATGAACCACCTCCAACGCAAAATATATGCACAGAACAGATTCAGCAGCAGCAGCAGCAGCACATCCTCTGTCACAGAAAGAACAAATACTGTATATTCCACTGAGTCATGTCCTTCTGACCAGAAAGAACTGATTTAGCTGGAACTACAACAGGTGAGATGACAATAGTTTTGCAGTTAGTCACAGTCACAGCTTTTATTGAATATCAAACACTTAGAAGGGGTCATGAACTCTCGTAATGAAAGTTTTCTCTTTTTTTTTCAAACTTATCTTAACACTTTTTGACAATGTTTGTTAATATGTGCATTGTGTCACCCCTAGAGTAACTGCAAAGTATCAATAGTGACAAACAATTCTGGATGATATGTGTAAAAGTATCAGGTTGCAAAAAAAAAGGATCATTGCCCCCGACACCCCTGCTCAACTATCTATCTATTGGCCCAAAACTTTTAAAAACTGAACGAAGAGTACTCTCTCTGATGTGGGACCCCTCAAAAATTATGTTTGCCCCACAGTCACCAACCTTGTCGTCACCTTAGACAGTGATTTTACATTTGACAAGCAGATCATGGCATTTTAAAATCAAGTTTTTATCATTTTATCTTAAGTTAAACCTTTTTTAGCTTTTTAAACTTTTTGAACAAGTTATGCACCCTTTTATTTCATCACGCCTAGACTACTGCAATGCACTTTATTCTGGCATCTCACAAAATGCACTTTACCGACTACAGTTAGTCCAAAACTCTGCAGCGAGTCTTTTAACAGGAACGAGCACATTACCCCAATCCTTGCGTCTTTGCACTGGCTTCCTGTTAATTTTAGAACTGATTTTAAAATTTTACTGTTTGTTTTTAAAGCTTTGAATGGACTGACCCCACAGTGGGTCTTGGACCTCATCCAAATTTACACCCCTGCGTGAGCTCTGAGGTCCAAGGGCCAGCTTCGGTGCTTTGTGCCTAAGACCAGACTTAAAACCATAGGGGACAGGGCCTTCTCTGTGGTTGGCCCTAAGTTCTGGAACACTCTGCCCTCCCCCATGTCAGAAAATCCCCCACAGTGGGGTGTTTTAAGTCTCGTCCCAAGACCCACTTTTACTCTCTGTCCTTTAACACTGTGTGAGTTGTGTGGTCCTCTGTGTTTTTTATGTATTTTTTATGTATTTTTTTTTTTTTTTTTTTTATTGCTATTCTATGATTTTGCTCTTATTTTATTTTACTGGTTTTATTATTTTAAGACTAGTATGATTATTGTAGTAGTTTATTTTATCATTTTATTATTGTTGTTTTATTTATGTATTTGTGCAGCACTTAGGAAACTGTTTGTTTGTGAAATGTGCTATAGAAATGAAGTGTATAGGATTGGATTGAAAATATTCTCTTCTCATCTGCACAGGTCCACCTCAAGATCTTTGGCAGTTACACCATGTAAGTTTGGATGCCAAGACCAAATTCCGGGTGGTTTTCCAAGCCTCCAAAGAGGGTCTGGAGACAGCACCGGGCGGAATGTCCCTGGATGACATCAACCTGTCTGAGACCACCTGCCCAGAGTTCGTTTGGAGGATCAAGAACTTCAGCCACGTCATGGACACCACGCCAGAAGATACACCGATCTACAGTCCAGCGTTCACGTCTAAGGAGGGCTATAGTTTCCAGATGAAGTTGTATCCCGGTGGTCGAAAGGACAGTCCCGGGGAGTTGGGAGCGTACGCAAGCTTGGTGGCTCGGGAGGGGGACACGGGTCAAAAATGGCCTTGTCCATGGAAACAGATCACCATGATGCTTATGGACCAGAATCCGCACATTCAGAAGAGGATGTCCAATCAGCGGAGCGTCACCACGGATCCCACCAAAACGACATGTGAGACGTTTTAGAACTATTATGAAAGTTAGGAAATAATGTGATACAGTAAGTCCATTGAGTAGCAGAAAAAAACATATTTCCATGGAGATTGCTTTGCCTTTGAATGTTCCACCGTATAGCATTAAGTTTCTCTGTCTTCCATTTATTACCTGGTCCCCAAAGAGTTGACCAGGTTTTTTATTCACCCAGTATGTCTGTGTGTGTGTCTGTCCACCCGCGATAATTCCACCATTTATGGATCGATTGTCACCAAATTTGGTACGTGGGTCAAGCCCCTGTGCCCGATGTCGCAAAAAAAGGTTGGGTGACAATCCAAGGTCATTTGAGGTCACACAGGTCAATTGCCATTATAAAGGATAGGCAATTTCGGCAATTGACTGAACCATCTGCGGCTTAAAATATTCAACCTATCATCACACAAGTTGGCACACACATAACCGGGGTACACTGGATGTTACAGGTTGAAACTGAGGAGTGGTCTCAAAATCTCTGAGAAATTATTATCTATTTATAATTCTATGCATTTGTATAGTAAAATATTAATAGTTTTCGAGATAATCACTAATTATAACAAATCCTTTCTCTTTAAGTGTATGCCGTTAAAATTCTAATTAGAATGAAAATAATTTCCATTTCTTCTTTTTCTGGTGATACACAACACACTGATCTACAGTCACACAACTAACATATACAGCACTCATGAAAAATTTGAGTTTTGTTCCATACTAGTAAACACAGGCATTCTCATGTGTGACCAATATCACACAAATGTTCATGGGCCTGTACAGATACACACATTGCATTGTGGATATCACGATCATGTAATATAGACTGGGCTCCTCATAAGCTGCTTCCGTGGTGATGGACTGCCCCCACTGATGCCTCATGGGGGACCAGGTTGCTGTCTCTTGCGCTTGTTCAACCATATTTTTCATTGCTAAAATATACTCCCAAAAACACGCATTATTACTGTGAGCAGCTCTCCACAGATCTGACCTGTAACTTGGTCTATTGGCATCACCTGGGAAATTATAATAGATAGAGATAGAGTTTAATGCCATACTGTGGAACATTCAAGGCAAAGCAACAACATCTACAACAAGCAAAATTTACATAGTGTACATTTAAGTATAGAGAAAAAAATAAATAAAATAAAATATAGTGCTGTCTGCATTCTGGCAACTAAGTAAATTCATATATAAAAAGATGAAAAGATATAAAATATAAAAAAAATAAAATTTAATCAACAATTTACATTTATTTTATGTATTTAAATATTGACCAAAGTTATGAAGTAATGAAAACAAATGAAATGTAATAAATAAATAAACTGCATGAAATTGTTCACTAAAACTTTGACCACTTCAGATTTCTTTTCTCTTCTCCTTACTGTGTGCTTGAACATGTTTTCTGTCTTCAGCTACGGGTCAGCTTTTCTGGGATGACCCTCGTAAAGTGGGCACTGAAGTGACGGAGCCCGATGGGACGAAGTACTTCAGAGGACCAAGCCTGGGGACTTCGGTGTACCTGACCCACCTCCGCGCCAAGAGTAGGGACTTCATCAAGGGAGGAGATGCCATCTTTCTGCTCACTATGGAAGGTAAGACAAACTTTAAAGGTGGTGTACTTAATTTTTACTGTTTTAAAAATGTGGAAAAACTTAACTAGTTCATTTTAAACAGTTGCAGTGGTTCAAAGTTATTCCTCACTTACTTGTATAGTTATGTATTCTCAACATCTAATTATTCACCCCTGACAGTGATGGGAAGAATACTTTGAAAATGTATTTAGTTACAGGATATTTAATACATACAGTAAAATGTATTTTGTAATGTATTCCATTACATGGGCCAAAGAAAGTACTTGATTCTGAATGCTTACAATACTTTAACACCAAGGTGCATTATATTTTAGTGTGAAAAATTCTACATAGTATTACAAACCACTTTATTTTAGTTGTCCTGTTTATTAAAGAAAAATTCCACAAATTTGCATTGCAAGAATGATGTTTTCTTTTTTTCTCACAAACAAATTTGTAGTACAAAGGCAAAATTACATGATAGTATACAGAAAAAGAAAAAAAAAAGTATTCCTTTCAGTTTAGGGTAGTAACTGTATTCTGAATACCACCAAATAAAAAAGTAGCTGTACCACAATACAGTTACTCATAATTGGTATTCAGCATACATATTCTTGATCCATGTATTTAGTTTCTTCCTGATGAGTTTAAGTGCCTGTATCTAATGCCGACAATGTTTAGCAAGACATTTAGAACTAGCTCTGTCCAATCAAATGTATGTGTCAAATGAAGTGCACTTTTGACACTTTCTTACAGTTTTTCATACAGTTTTTTTTCTGTTTTGTTTCGATTTTTATGTTAAAAACATACAATGATTTTTTTTTTTTTCTCACCGTAATTCTCTTTCAGGTCTATGTCATATTATATAAACATTTGAAAAGGGCTCCAGGGTCCAATAAGTTATATATTTGATTCTTTATTCTTCTTTATAGTCTATTCTTCAATCGTTCCCTTAAAACGTTAAACAATTAATAATTCAAAATCACATTCCATATGAACTCTGTGAACTAACCACTTCCAAGGTTGTAACCCCACATTAAAGGCAGCCCAGAACAGCGTTCACTAAGTCAAATAATTTCTTTGCAGAATAAGTTTGAAGTATTTTTTTCTGTTGTAATTGTTCTTTATGTGATTTTTTGTTTTTTGTGATTACTAAGTGATTATAAGTTACGGGATGAAAAAGCAGATGGCTAAATGGTTGCTGGTCTTAAACTATACAGCTACATGCAACTGATACTGAGAGTATAGTGGATATACTGAGTACATGAGAGTGGTCATTGTCAAGGAAAAGTCAGAGAAGGTGTTTTACTTCAGTCTGGTGAACAAAATGAAAGAATAAAAGACAGTTATGCAGTTGGCATTTGTGAAATTAAGCCGTAAATTACTGCCGTAATTTCAGCTTTGACAATAAGGAAAGACACTGCAAGTCAGAAAAATTTGAAATTTAGAGATATCAATTTGAAACTTCTTCTGTAGTTTACACACATAAATGTAAGAAAACATATGTTACGTTTTTCTTCATGTAATACTTTTATATATAAATAAGGCATTTTATGTGTAAATATAGCCAAAATTGTGCCAATTTGTGATGGAGCCAGTTTTAAATATCTTGTTTGTTTCTGCTGATGATTTTGTTGAGATATATTTGGAGAAAACAGTGGATTTCTTATTTCGCAATTTTGCGTTAACTAGATTTAACTGAAAATTTTAAACACATATTTTACCTTTTTTATGCAGTTAAAGCAAACAAATCAGGCTTGGCTTATACATCAACAAATCTTTCTGTAATTATCCGTCACACTCTTGTATAAAGTTTGGTGTTTGTAGGTGCTACTTTAAAGCGCCCATATTATGCTATTTTCTAATTTATGTTATAACGTTTCCTCATCAAAAACAGACCTGGAGTTGTGTTTTGTTTCATTCACACATGTTTACACACAAAGCCTCCATATTTAGGCTGAGTTCTTCAAACTGAAAACATTGTTCCACCTTGTGATTTCATATGGTAATATAGGTAGTGTTTTTAAACTCCATACACTCTTACTAGAATCTTTTAGATCAGCGGTGGTCAATAGGTGAGGCCCGCCTCCCCTGGGGGGGCGCAAAAGAGCCACTGGGGAGGTACAATGCGCATGTGTGCGTGTATTAGCTGTAAAATTATGTCGCCATTCTGGCAACCTACTCATAGTTTGGAGCATCACCTTTTTTGCCTTATATACGCCTCCTCCCGTATACTGCGTGGACTGTGCCTCTAAACCAGAACTAAAACCAGGCCTAAAATCAGGGTTAAAACCAGGTCTAAACCATGTCTAATTCAGGACTAAACCAGGACTAAAACCAGGTCTAAACCAGGACTACACCAGGACTAAACCAGGTCTAAACCAGGACTAAAACCAGGTCTAAACCAGGTCTAAACCAGATCTAAACCAGGTCTAAACCAGGATTTAACTAAACCACTAAAACATGCTGTGCAGGGGGCATGGTTTACTTTAGTCCAAATCATTTCAACCATTTTAAGGTAACAGTATTCTAACATAACTTAAACCTTACACGTGTCAATTTTATGCAGTATATTACCTCTCAAAAGCTATTTTCCTATACACAAAATAGACAAGATACTGATTTTTCCTTTACTTTGTCTTCAGATGTGGCCCATTTGACCCTGACCCAGCCCGTTCCACCGACAACCACGAAACCTCCACTTCCAACCAACACCACCACAACCAATCCCACCTCCACCACACCCTTCCACTGCGACAACCTGCAGTGTCTCAACCAAGGAGTCTGTGTAGTGGAGCAAGGACGGGCTGAATGCAGGTGAGAACTCCAAATCCTCCGTCTGCATGTGAATACTCGCTGCATACTAAAACAGTGTTTAATCTACTACATCTGTGAGTCTTTTTAAACATGAAAAGTGTTGAATTATTGAAGAAGCTCGATTTGCGCCACAGGGTAGTTCATGTATTGGACTCTGGTGGATTAGATTGCATCAGTGGTTTGTGCAGAACTATGAAAGATCTGTTTCTCAATAGGGAGTCCACACATGAGAACTGTACAGGGGGTATGGGGAACCTTGATAGAAAAAATATTAGTAATGTTTTTGAATTAGAAAATGACTGAATGTTACACAAGATGATACCATTATGGAGTTTATGTAAGGAGGAAAGGAAATATATTTAAAATCATTCTTATTATGATGAAGTTGCAGAGTTCAAAGTTGTTTGTTGCAACTCATAGCCACAAGAGGGCACTCTAAAGCTGAACATTTAGCCATTGCTGAACAGAACTTTTATGTGCCTACTCAAGTAGATGACATTTCAAATAAGAAAACACATATGTAGTTGTATTACATATATAAATGATATTTTAATTTGTTTAGAATTTATGGTTGAAGGGCACAGTCAACTGCAGTTTCTTTGTCCCTGAAGTTTAAACGAACCATATGTAAGATTTTGGGAGACATGTTCATAAAATGAAAACAGGATATGGACAGGATATTCCATTTATTCATAATGTGGTGTTTTGGTTCTCGTTTTGGTTACTTAAGCAAAAAGTATTTGGGTTCCCGGTTTCAGTATTGAAATGAGTCAGCACAGCAGTGAGTGAATTCTGGAGTTTCTGATCTGTCACAGCACGCATTGTCAGTCCATAAACTGAAAATGAGACAAATTGTGTCCTCTACTTGCAAGTTATGGAACTAGTAACCCAGGGTCACTTGCGATTGTGGTACATTTTGTCCTGTTCCTTAATAACTGTTTTTAATTGATTAATATTTTAAGGGAAATTGGTAAAAGCATATTTTTTCAAAGGATCAATTGCACAAAGGTAAACAGGAGTGCCAGTTCTTTCTACAGGAGATTGTATGGCACAACTGGCCTCCTTTCAGTGAACTGTATGTCTGATCTCCATCCCTCTCTCTAAGCGTGTGTATGATGATGTATGTGTGTGTGCAGGTGTGCGGTGGGCGATGACTGGTGGTACTACGGGCCCAGCTGTCAGTACAGAGGCACGCAGCAGGAGAAGACCAACCTGGCCCTGGCCTCGTCTCTGGGCGTGTTGGGAGCCATGCTGGTCATCACAGCGGTCAGTGTGGTCTGTGTCAAGAAAAAGTACAAGAAGCGCAGAGGAGAGGATCTGGTCCTGTCCAACGTGAGGGCCAGTTAAAGGGACATCAAAGGACGTTCAAACGGGTTAAGCTGACACGACAAGGCTGTGGAATGATTATGTTCCAGTAGATTGCTTTAGGGTGCCCTCTTGTGGTGGTTTGATGTCAGTATCCTAATGTTTAATAAAGAATATAGTATACAAACTATTTTTAACAAAAGCTCAAACCATATTTCTTTTCTGTTATATCCAATTGTACAAATAATTCCAAATAAAGTCCCACACAAAAAGGTTTATATTCACAAATTTAAAATTTATTATACCAAATACAGGAACATCTGTGTATCTCTTTTGTGGATATAGTATTTATATTACTGAAGTTGACAGTCATGCCGGTGGTAACAGTTACTGTAGGAGGGAGGTGGGACTATATTGTGTGTCTGCTGCTGCTGTGTGTGTGTGTGTATGTGCATGCATATATCCGTCTAATAGTGTCTTTAAATACAGTGATGACAACGGGACATCACAATCAAACAATGTGGACAATTTCTGTGTTATTCAATTACATGGAATGTCTGGGCTTCAACTGCAATTGCACATTTACATTAGTCTGAGTGCATGGATGTGTGTTCATATTTGTAGGTCTAATATAGAGAGATAGTGACAGCAACCTCACATCCTCCTGCAACTACAACCTTCACCGACAAACAAGTACGCAGTTCCTTAAAAGCATCAGTATACAACATTACTCTTATTTACAGTCATTGGAAAAATCACCATTTCTCTCAGAGAAGATTAGTAAAGTGACTGAGTCACAATAAAGAGTATGCAACTCCTAGGAGTTAGTATTTCAATTTCTACAAAAATTCTATGCCATTTTACAGGCCATGAGCTGTGATTTACTGAAGAAATACAGTATTTAAGTGCCCTATCTACAATAGTTAAGAGTGGTTTCACTGGTGTACCTTTCATCATAGTCACTGATAATAAAAAGATTATGTCTGTTTTTAAAAAGTTTTTCAGCAAAGTCACTGGTTTCACATTAAAAGATATGGTAAGTTTTACAAAACAAACAAACAACCCATGGAACTGTTATCTGTATTAGCAGAGTTGTGGCGAGCTAATGCTATTGCAAAGAGACTAGTGTTGATTATATATCAGCTGGTTGTCTAGTGTAAAAACAAAGCTCCACAGTCTGACGAGGGGCCAGCTGTGGATGTGTCCTTTTCAAAAGGGTTACGCATCATTAAAGGGCTGGTTTGCTTGTTCTACCTCTGCAGGTCTTGGTTAACAACACGTGTTACAGTGCGTAGCTCTGCAGTGAGAGCTGACGGCTGCAGATGGAGCGTCTTGTATGTGCATAGGGCAGCCTCAGATTCTGCTTAGAGCAAGTGGTCCTAGTACTCGATGGGCTATTCATAGAGGGGTGTCATAGTACTTGGGGTGTTGTAGTACTTAGAAGGGGGTGCTGTAGTACTTGGAGAGAGGGGTGTAGTAGTACTCAGAGGACTGATCAGAAGGGGGTATCATAGTACTCGGGTGTTGTAGTACTGCTCAGAGAGGGGTGTCATAGTAGTCTGAGGGCTGCTCCGTGCCGCTGGGCTTCTGCTGCTTCTGCTGATGCTGCTTCATGATCTCCTTCACCTCCTCCTCCAGCTCGGGCGGGATGATGAACTGGTCATCGGGGTCTGGCTGCGCTGGTGCTGTGAAGTACCCGCCGGACTTCTTGGAGGGGGCGTCCGCAGCCACCTCTATCAGGTTGTGGCTCTTCTCCTGTCGCGCCACTGATCCGTTCGCTCTCCTGCTTTTCACTGGCACTTTCCCCAGATCCCCCTGCCACGATTCGTCCCTCTCCAGGCCTTGGTCGCCCTCTGCTATGTCCCCTGCTTCCTCCTGAGGTTCAGGGGTGCTAGGGGGCGGTGGAGGTGGAGGGGGCAGACTGAGCAGAAGGGGGCGCTCTTGGGCTAGCGGCTGTGAGGCCTGGGGCGACTCTGGTTTGAGACAGTGGATATCTGCCTCCACTTCCACACGACTTCCATTTGAGAACACTCCAGCGATGGGTTCCTCATCCTCGCTGTCTAGCCCGTTGTCGGACAGGGCGCTGGAGAAGGTGGCGCTAGAGAGCTGCCTCTGGAATGCCCCCGTCAAGCACGAGGGATGCATCGCACAACAACTGCGCGAGGATGGCAGCTCAGAGCCTGGGTACAAGTACTGACAGGGCTGCATGGAGCTGGGAGGCTGCTGGTGCTGCAGGGACAGAGGGTGGGCCTGGTGGTGCAGCTGGAGGTTCTGGTGATGGGGCTGGTCGTGGAGAAGCACCAGGGAGCTCTGCGGGGGCTCATCTGATGAGGCTGTGGAGCCCACCTCACTGCTCATCTCACTCGTACTGATCTCACTGCTGATCTCGCTGCAGGACGAGGGGGGGACGGGTAGGGAGCCATCCGATGGCCGCTCCTTCATTGGGTTGGTGGCTGAGGGGTAGGGGCCTAACCCGGGGCTAGGAGGGGGCTGTGGGGGGTCTGAGCAGCAGCAGGAGCAGCAGTCTTCGCTCACACTCAGTTGCACTACCACAGCGCTCAGACTGTCCGTGCACCCGTAGCCCTGAGCCAGTGTGCACAGCTTTTTGGCGGCGGCGAGGCCATCGGGCACGTTCCGGACGGCCTCCACCGCCTCCTGGTGAGAAACTGTATCCCACAATCCCCTGCTGCCCAGAATGAAGAATTCATCCTGGGACGTGAGGGTGACTGTCTGCACATGCGGGCAGGGGATCACCGACGGGTACAGGAAGGAGTAGCCCATGATCCGTGTGGAATCTGTCACACCATTCACTTTGTTTTCCTGGAAACAACAAAGAAAATAAATATTAATATGTATATGCTATGAGATTAGAGAACACACAAATACTCCACTCTAACAACTATTAACACAAAACTATTCACTGATGATGTATGCTTTTGTAGAAGTTTTATTGCAAAATGTACTGGGTGTCTAGTTATAACAACATTTTCATTCTGCAAGATGGGTGCTGAATTGAAAAAATACTTATGTCATTACATATAAATGGTGTTATAATATAACTATAGATTTATAGATAAAATTCAACAATTTTATATTTTCCTTGTGGGTTCTTCGGACAAGAGAGAGGGAAAAAATATGGGGATGCCAGCTGCTATCAAGTGTCAGAAAACTCATAGTTGGTACCACTTTATGATAATTACACCTTAATTAATTTTAATAAAGCATGAACAAAGACTCCTAAGAATTATTCAGACTTAGTAACTACTTAATTAAGGTGTTAAAGTTAGGGTATTAATTAGGTTATGTTACAAAGATTTTGTAAACACCATGTCAAAGGGAAATATAATGTTTATTTTTTATCCTCCTGTACCTCTGTGATTATGGCTCTGTGCTGTCTGATCCTTCGGTACTCCTCCTCCAGCCCCACATTGTGCAGCACAGACAGGGGCATGGGCTTTCCGTCACGGCACAGTATGGCCTGGCACTTGCCTACGTTGGCGGCAGTGAGCGTGAAGCAGCCCCCGGGGTCAGTGGGGTCATGGCGGATGTGACACAGAGCAGCTGACCCCCCCAGCTTCTGTCCTGCTGTACCCAATTTCCTACAAAAGATTTAGAAGTCAGTGCTAGCACAAAATGAATAACAACTAAGAATTCAGTTGTATAAAGTATGGCTGTGTGAAGTTAGTGAAGACTGTTAAAATAAACATATACATATATAGAAAACCCACTCTCATACTGTGAACAAGTGAGATGGACTAAATATAACAACTCACTGTTTTTAATATTTATGGCAATAGCTCTGTAGCTCTGATTCACAGGTCAGCAGTTCCACTAAAACACTGCATACTGTTGTTGTGTCCTTTGGCAGTTCACTTAACCCATTTTTCTGCCATGTTTGCATACACTGTCACATGGGTGTTGGTTTCATTTTTGGTTTAATACTTTGTTTCGTTAATACATATTCAAGTAACCCTCAACCCACTTATTAATCTGTCTACATCTCCAAAGTTTAAAATGCTCTGTTACACCTTGTGATGTCACAAAATAGCACTTTTAAAGTTAACAGCTACATTTTACCTTTTGTTCAGTAGAGATCGGTAATTCCAGGACTTAAATCATCCAAAATTATTCTAGTGAACATAGTGGAAAACTTCCTCTATTACCATATGACATCATAAGATGAAACAGAGTGTTTTCTGTTTGAGAGAAGAATTCAGCCTAAATATGCAGGGTTTGTGTGTTAAACATAGGTGAATGAAATAAAACACAACTCCAGGTATTTTTTTATGAGGAAACATTATAACAGAGATCAGAAAGCAGTAATATGCACCATTTAAGATGGGTCATTTCACTTAAAAACAAACAAACAAAAAAAAAACACACACACACACATTCTCTCACTGCTCTAAAATCTATTATTCAACAGCTCTAAACAAATTAACTTGAGCTCACCTCTGCATGACAAGGAAGGTGTTGGTCATGTAGTCCTCCTCACTCTTGGTCTTATGCAGCTCCTCAGCCAGCACGTCATTCATGGTGCACTGGAGCAGGTATGGCACTTCCACATTACGGTCTCCATCAAACACGCCGTACAGAGCCTCGCGGTTTCCACAGAAGCTATTCACCGACAGCGCAGCAACACACAGCCTGAAAATATATGACAAAAGACAAAAGAGTGAGCCGAGAGACTGGCTTACAAAGACACAATAATTGCTTTGTTTGTGTGAGCTATACTTCTATAAATGGAGATGAAGCTTTGTGAGACACTGTGCGACAGAGATGTCACTCAAGTGGCTATGTTTCTTGGATCTTTTGAAAGATAAAATGTAAACTCAATTTCTGAAAAGAGCTTAGATACAAAGGGTATAGATATTTAGACTGCAGAAGTTTGTGAGCCATGTTGTAACAGTTTCAGAAATCAACACTTTGGTTTTATTTACTCTGTTGAGCTTTAGGCTCCCTTCTTTTAGATTTTACATATACCAATTTTAGATAACGCTCACTAAGGCTGAATGATTTTCAAAAAAATATCTAATCATGATTACAGTATTTCAATTGCAATTAGACTTGGAAGTTTTGATAGCAGAATTATATTCCAAAATAGCATTTTAAACATGTGCTGTAGCATATGGATTAGATTTTAAAGAAGACTGAAAAAACGAATAAAAAAAACCAAAAAACATTTCAGAACATGTCTGAACTACATAGTTAGCAGAATTAAAATAAGTAATCATATCACAATAATAACTGCAGTCTTTGCCAAGTACAAGTGTTCAATCGACACACTTTTTTCGCACAATGTGCGTAGGCCTCTCACGATAACAAATTTTGAAGTACAATATATTACTGAAATAAATATAGACGATAAATAATAATGCTGAAACTAATTTATGCCACTGACACAACAACCCAAGAGCAGATTTAAACCACAAAAACAATTCTAAATATACAATATTCTTAAAACATCATGAGGTGCAATAAATAAACAGAATGAAACACTTTAGTACTTAGTTTGCATCTGTAATGAGTCAAAGAAGTTATTAATTCAACTTCATACAGCTCACATCTGATCATATAGCCAAAGAATAATAAGTAAATATTAATAAATAAAATTTCCAGTAGTGCAAATAAAATGTACATTCGATCATATACTGAACGCTAATATACCAATTATTCTGACAGGACTACATAGTACTTTTTTTTGCAAATCACCCAACATATTGTTAATGTTTACTGAAAATACATGAAGCTTGCAGGAGACCATTGCATATTGTTATTTAATTCACAGTTTCTTTTAGAACCTGCATCACACATACAAAACATAAAACCTTATTCTTATTTCCCATGTGCCAATATTGGCCACTTATCTGGTATTGAACACAAGTGTGGGTGATTCATACATTCAATATTTCCCTGATTTGAGTCATTGTGGCGTGGACAATGCGTGCAGTCAGATCGTTAGTCAGAGTTGGTTGGCCGAGTGCGATTCTGAATGCTGTTTTATCCTCTACTCA